>NC_090988.1:84335000-84960000 GCF_041146395.1 Eulemur rufifrons | reverse complement strand
AAACAGATAAATGAACACAACAAATTGAATATGTGGGTAGCAATGTCTGTGTAAGATGTAATGGGAGCTGGTAGGAGGACATGCCTTTGCTGTGCAGTAAAATTTTCCTGGATGATGTGATGCTTGAACTGAGTTCAGAATAATGCATAGAAGTTATTCAAGGGAAGAATTATGGGACAATGGGGATCAGATAATGTAGGGTATTTATTTAATCCTATTATTTCTTAATACTTTTTTAGAAATATAATTTACATGCCATCAAATCCACTAATTTTTTTTTCTTTTTGTGGGGACAAGGTCTTGCTTTTTTATATGAGATAGAGTGCAGTGGAGTCACCATAGCTCACTGCAACCTCACGCTCTTGGGCACAAACGATACTCCTGCCTCAGCCTCCCAAGTAGGTGAGACTACAGGCACACACCACCGAGCCCAGTTAATTTTTTCTATTTTTTGTAAAGACAGGGTTTCATTCTTGTTCAGACTGATATCTACTAATTTTGTATATGGCTCAATGATTTTTAGTAAATTTACAGTTATACGACTATCACCAAAATTTATTTTTTTGACATTTTCATCACCACAAAAAGGAACCTTGTACCCATTCGTAGTCACATCCCATCCCTAGCCATAGGCAACCACTAGTCTATTTTCTGTCTTCATAGATTCACCTTTTCAGGACATTTCACATAAATAGAATTACGTAATATGAGATCTTTTCTAACTTAGCATAATGTTTTTCAGACACATCCATATTATAACACGAATCAGTGCCTTGTTCCTGCCAAATACTATTCCATTTTATGCATACATTATATTTTTACCTGTTCATCAGTTGATAGATATCTTGGATTGCTTTCACTTTTTAGCTATTATAAATAATGTTGCCATGAACATTTATGCACCAGTCTTGGTGTGAACATATGTTTTCATTTCTCTTAAGTAAATACCTAGGAATAGATTTGCTGGGTCATATGGTCACTCTATATTTAACATTTTAAGAAATTTCTGAACTCTGCCAAAATGACTGTACCAGTTTATATTTCTACCTGTAATATATGAGGGTTTCAATTTATCCATATTCTTGACAACACTTGTTATTATCTCTCTTTTTGATTATAGCCATCTTAGTGGGCATGAAGTTGTACCTCATTATAGTTTTAATTTGGAGTCCTTGATAATTCAATGATGTAAGAATAATTTTTATCTGCTTATTGACCATTTTTGTTTCTTCTTTGGTGAAATACCCAAATACATTGCTCATTTTTTAATTGGTAATTTGACTTCTTATTGAGTTGTAAGAGTTCTTTACATTTTTTGGATACAAGTCTCTTATTGAATATAAATGTATATGTATTTTCTCTTATTCAGTGACCTATCTTTTCACTTTCTTAACAATATCTTTGAGGAGCAAAAGTTATTAATTTTGAAGACATCCAAATTATCAAATTTTTCTCATATTGCTTGTGTTCATGGTGTTGTATCTAAGAAATCTTTTCCTAACCCCAAAAAACAATTATTTGCTTTTATGTTTTCTTCTAAGAGATTTATTTCTATGCTCAATTATGACTTCATGTTTATATACAGTTTGAAGTAAGGGTTTAAATTCATCTTTGGAATATGTATATCCAATTGTACTAGCACCATTTGTGGTAATTAGATTGCCTTGGTACCTTTCTCAAAAATCAACCAACCATAAATGTTAAAGTTTATTTCTGGACTCTCGATTCTTTCCCATCAATCTATATTTATCCTTATGCAAGTATCATACTGTCTTGATTATTGTAGCTTTGTAATATATTTTGAAACTGAGAAGCCAAGTCCTACAACTTTGCTGTTCATTTTTAAGATGACTTTGGCTGTTCTTTTTTGCTGTTTTAAGGAGCATTGCTTTATTCTTAGACAATGAGAAGGCATTACTTATGTGCTTATCATCTTTACCAGATGGTAAGCCTCTTTAAGGAGGAAAGTTATTCTTATTCATTCCTGTATGTATAGAAGTTGGTACATTGTATGCTCTCAAAAGATGTTTGTTGAAGATGTAATATTCTCATTATGAAGGATGGCGTTATGACTAACCAGTGTAATATAAATCCATACATGCTGATGATACTGGGTAGGCTGCATTAGAAAGATCACTGGATTACGAAGAGGGGAAACCCTGCTGTCAGTTCCTGATCTATGACGAATTAGTGTTTGAGCTTGGCAAAGTGATGAACTACTCTGAGCCACAGTACCATTTCCAAATTTATGAAAATCAGGTTAGTGCTAATTGTTTTCTAAGGTATCTTCTGAATCTAAGACATCTTTACCAATAATAGGAAAAAATATTATACTGATCAATTATGCAGTAGGCAGTGTAATAAACAAACAGATAAAAGAAATATAAGGGACAGGCCATGTTGTCAAGGAACTTGTAATACAGGTCAGGTGATGGGGTATACATATCTAAAATAATGCTTTATTTTCAACTTTCACAAACATCACTATGCTAGAATAGTACAGCTTTTTTTCTTTTATGCCTTACTTTTGAGATAAATATTTTTCTTTTATATTAAATATTCAGGTATTGAATAGAATTTTTCAGAATTCTTGTTATACTTGGCACATCATCAGAACATTCATTTTAATGCATAAAGTTTTCTTATTACTCCAGCTTTATAGATCAAGCATAAGAATGTAGGTACATTAGTATTCTTTGTTTCTGTGCCTTAACTTATGTGGCAGAACAATTACCTCACATGCCATATTTGGGATTTTGGAAATGAGCACAGAGTTGTTTAAATCCAGTGAGCACACTTCCTCTGCCCTTTGGTCAGAAATGTATGCAATCTTAAAATGTGAGAGGAAGAGAGAAATGAGATGAATAACCCAAATATAGTAGCTTATTTCAGAGATCATTTACTATTACAGCAACCAAAGCAACCACTTCTCAGAAATCTGAAGTAGGCAGTTCTGCTTTCATGGTTTACATTATTTCTCTCTGAGTATAAATGTGATATTTTAGCCAGAAAGTCCTATAGTTTTCATTAGAGAGAATATATTGCTGTAAGAATTCATGTATGACATCAATAATTTGTTACTTTGTAATGAATTTTGAAAAATAAACCTCAGTGGGAGCTACTTGATTTTTCTTCTTTCAAAAAATTATTCTTCTGTGGAAATTCAGCCACTAGGCAGGAGTACTGGACAATGTAATTGACTAGAAACATAGGTTATGATGATGAATCAATTTGTATTACCCATGAAAGGTAAAATGCAATCAGTGGAATAAACATTTTATATTCAAACTTCTTTAGATTCAACTTTAATGATAGTTATGTAAGTTGCTTCTTTCTATAAGGAAGAGAATATAGTGCAATACCAAAATTACTTTTTCAATGAAGAGAAATTTGATATGTTTAATTCAATTTGTAGGTTTTGCCCTAAGGGTTTTATGCCAATACAAGGTATTTTATTAAATTTCCTTTCCTAGGTTACTAGGGTACAAGCAAAGATTTAAAATGAGTTTTATTTTGGACTCACAGAAGTTTATTTGCTATAAGTTCTTAGCACTGAAATGTTTAGTCCTAGAATATTTAGTCCTGGAGTTTTAGGAATAGATTTCAATGTCTGGTACAAGTTAATAATTTTCCAGAAAGCAAGCCACCTGAGTTATGCTGACTATTATTTTGTAGGTTAATGACTCTTTTATCCATAATAAGAGCCATCAGAGAAATCCAGGCTACAATAACTTTAAGCTTGAAGGAAACTGAAAGGATATGAGATATCTGAACAATCAAAGAATTGAGAAACCATCAGGGATGTTACATACAGAATGACACAGTGATTTTCTAGAACCCCTAAGGGCAAAATGTATAACACACAATTCCCTCATGCCTGTTCTCTCAGAGTGGAGACTTGGAGTTTGAGGGGAGGGAGGAAAGCAGAGAAACAGGCCCTCCTCCCCATGTGAGTGCATACTTACCCTGAACCAAGGCTCACTCTATTCAGCTTACTCTTCACCTCTAAAATCTCTTCTGCTTTCAGAAATGTTGGGAAAACCAAGAAAACTTTATTGCTGATCACAGGGAGAGAGAATATTTGAAGAAGTGGAAATATAGGGACACAGACACAGGAAAGCATCAGGGATTGATTTAGATTAGAGAGGTACAAGGCACTATGAGGATGTTAAACTGGCAGGGAAGGGGGTTGGGAGTGGGCTCAGACTTCAGATGGCCACTGGTGTGAACAGCGATGTGAGGCATGGTCATGGATGGTGCATATGGTGTCCTGATGTGATTTAGGCAAGACCCACCTTTTGGAAAACTGTTATAAGACTCTTTGTTGCCATCTGCTAGAAAAGTGTCATCATAAATATATAAATCCCTGACATCTAAGAAGTAAATAGTATCTCTTTAGGGCAGCAGTTTCCAACCCCTGGGGGTCTGTTAGGAACTGGGATGCACACCAGGAGGTGAGCATCAGGCAAGCGAGAGAAGCTTCATCTGTGTTTACAGCCGCTCCTCATCACTCCTGTCACTGCATAAGCTCCGCCTCCTGTCAAATCAGCGGCAGCATCAGATTCTCATAGAAGCGTGAACCCTACTGTAAACTGAGCATGAGAGGGAACTAGTTGCATACCTGATGAGAATCTAATGCCTGATGTGCTGAGGTGGAGCTGAGGTGGTGATGTTAGTGCTGGGGATCAGCTGCAAATATAGATTATCATTAGCAGAGAGTTTCGACTGACAATAAATGTAATGAGCTTGAATTATACCAAAACCATCACCCCTTTAACTCCTAGTCCATGGAAGAATTGTCTTCCATAAAACTGGTCCCTGGTGCCAAAAAAGGTTGGGGACCACTGCCTTAGGGGACTGATAAAATCGGTCCTGGTAATCTCTTACAATAGAGTAGATAAATGATTCTGAGAGATTAATTTCAAATATTTTACTAGGTGATGTTGTAGGTTCTGGGACATTTGCTCCACAGGCTACTATTATTTTCAGAGGCCTTCAGGATGTTACTCACATTTCTCATCTTGGGAACTCCCCCAAACCTCACATAATAGAACACTGTTCATACCATGGCCCTGTTCAAATGTCTACCTTTAAACCATAGGTGCATAATGATACCATGGTAACATCCTCAGAGATCTTTAGTTTGTATATGGGGCTCACTGGATTGGCATTCAGGCATCCAGAGGAAAAGCTCTGTGGGAAGAATGGATGTTATTTAATATAGAATCATATATTATATTTTAACAACTTGTCTCTTAAAAATCCCCAACCAAGTTCTCCTTACAGTGCACAAAGTTATGTTTTTTCCAGTGGTTTTCAAGCTTTAATATTTTTTGAGATGTTGAGTGATGTGAAGTTCACCTTATTTGCATATCAAGAAATAGAAGTAGCCACGACTATACTCCTGGAACATGCATGAGCATCATGATCCCTCCAAACTTTCTGTGCCTTCTTTGAGAGTCCTTTAGGAAGTTTTGTCCAGTAATCTGGACACATGAGAACCTATGCCAATCACTTAGGAAAAAAAACAATATGCCTCAGTGGGGGGGAACTTGAGACTTATCCTTGGTCCTAAGCCATTTACTTTTTCGTTTCCATCCCTTTTCATTCCTTTGAGGACAACATAAGGTGTTAGAATAAAAATATCCTGGAAATTGTAATGATGCTTTCCCTCAAATGTATTTTTTTTTTTTTTCTGCAGCTAAGGTGATCTTTATACATACTAACTCCTGTAGATCTTTAAATGTCTCCTCTTTGTCTTTGGATACAGTTGAAAATCCTTTACTATCACTTACAAAGCCTTACCTGCTCTGGGTGCTACAACCTCTCTCTAGCACCCCTTTTTCACTCCCACACCTTCCATTGCCTTTGCAGTATATATTCCAGTGAAGTTAACTAAGCAGACATTTTTTTCCTGGCGACTCTTATTTCTCTTCTGCTTCCCTTCCTTCTTCCTTGTCTCCTTTTTTTATTTTTAGAAAGTACTTATTATAAACACGATGAACCACTGACTCAATTGCCACCGATGAAACAAATGACCTCGGGAAAAAGCATATAGTCTCAACAATTACCCTGAGAATGCTCCTCATTTTTCGTCCCATCCATTGCTGCTGATTAAAGTCTGACTGATGACTGTTCTCCTGGCTTCTCTGATGGGATTGATGGCTCTGAAGTGATCTTTGTATCTGCTTCTGGATTACTTCATGCTTATTTGTTGCCTGTGTACTTTTTTCTTTCCTTTTAAAGGAAAGGATAATATCAAGCTTTAATGGTGTTTGAATCACATTATCATCCTTGACCTGAGTGGCCTGGGGTAATAAGGCGAAAAACTGCAAAATGGGAAAGAATATTAATTATCTCATTATTAAAACAATAATTCTGTGCTTTGCATATTTATTCAAGCTAGTCTGCCCCTAGATATATCATAAGGTCAATTAGAGTTAGAGTCAATCTGCATGACCACGGGAATATTAATTCCATGAGGTCAATACTATATCTAATTTATCTTTTTTACCTTACTATTTCGTGAAGGATACTGCACTTAGTAGTCCCTCATTACATGCTGACTATGCTTATAGTGAGGGACATGATAACATATAGGGACTTAACACATGTTTGTTTGGATTTTAGGGGTAAAAATTAATTGTCCTCTCCTCAACTTGAGGTCTGAATCAAATAAAAAATCAGGCACGAGACTTAGACTGGTAGAAATCAAAATATCAGCTTTATCACTAATAAACCTGATTTGGAGAATATGTCTTGACCTGCAGCCCAAATCTGGTTTCCTAGTATAAACCCCGACATTCCTGAATTAAAGAGCTTATTAATAATTACTTTGTTACATGCATGACTACATCTTTCTCCTTAACCTTCTGTCTGGATGCCTACCTCTACCCCAGGCCTAAGGACAAGCTCTGCCTTCTACAGGGGAGAAAATCTTAAAGGAGCTACTCGGAAAAAGACAGGTCCAAATGGATAAAACGAAAGGGAGTCCATGTTCCCTCTCCCAATCCTTCATCACATAAGTCACTTTTCTTCCCATGGTGAAGAAGACTTCTGATGAAAGAGACCTTGTGCATTTATTCCATTCTATGAAATTATTTTTCCAGTATAGAATACAAGAAGTAGGCATTAAGTAACCCCCTCCCCATTTTTATTTTTTTTTTTCTTTGTTGTTAAAAATTGACTGAAAAGGAAATCTAAAATTTCTTACTGGACTTAGATGAAGGATATCAAAGGAAAATAAAGATTATATTCTAAAGCTATGAAGCCCTACCCTTGAGTTCTACCATTTCAGACAGGAAAAAATAAATGTCATTTCTAACAAGGTGTCATTGTTTTTCACCTAGTTTGAGAAAATTATTCAATAAATATTTATGAACATCTACCATGTGCTAGTCACCATTCTAGGTAAGAGGGATGGAACTTTGAACAAGAAACATAAATGCCTTGATTTTGTATAGAGCTAGCATTTTAATGGGGAAAACAGAAAATAAAAAGAAAAAACATACAATGTAAACTAAGTAGTGATAAGGACAGTGAATAAAATGAAGAAACATAAAGTAGAATAAGAAGTTAAGAAATGATAGGAAGTAGCTAGCTATTCACATGGGATAATTAGAGAAGAGCTCTTTGAGTAGCTGACATTTGAGCAGGCACCAGAATGAAATAAAGAAGCCAAGAAGGCAAAGTTTGAGGTCAGGGCTTCTAGCCATAGCTAACAGCACGTATAAAGGTCCTGAGGCAGAAGCTAGCTTATAAGGGGAATGTCTCTGATTTAGTGTCAATATAAGGAAGTGCTTTTGAATTCAAAGGAAGAGAATAAGGAGGTCTGTTACTTTGTGTTTATTATGCTTTTCTTTTTTGAAGATAGTAGAAACCACTAACAGTTTGGTGCATAAGACTAACATAATCAAATATATGTTTTAAAGATCTCACTGGATGCAATGAAATGGCCACAATAGTTCCAGAATAAAAGCAGTTGGACCCTTATAAGATGTTTCTCTGGTGTAAAAATGAGGAGCTGTAGTATAGAAGTATTTGCAGTGTAGTGGTATTGCATGCTATTCATATCAATAAATGGTGCTAGGTAAAATGGATAGCCACATGTAGAAAAATGAAACAAGACCCCTATCTTTTGCCATATACAAAAATTAATTCAACATGGATAAAAGACTTAAATGTAAGGCATGAAACCACAAAAATTCTAGAAGAAAATGTAGAAAAAAATCCTTCTAGACATCAGCATAGGCAAGGAATTTTTGACTAAGACCCCAAAGTCAAATACAACAACAAAAATCAACAAACAGGACTTAATTAAATTAAAACGCTTCTGCACAGCAAAGGAAATAATCAACAGGTTAAACAGACAACCTACAGAATGGGAGAAAACATTCGCAATTATATATCCAATAAATGGCTAATATCCAGAATCTACAACGAACTCAAACAAATCAGCAAGAAAAAAGTGAACAACCCCATTAAAATGTGGAAAAAGGGCATGAGCAGAAGTTTTTCAAAAGGAGATAGAAAAATGTCCAACAAATATATGAAAACATGTTCAACATGACTAATGATCAGGGAAATGCAAATTAAAACTACAGTGAGATACCATCATATCCTGTCAGATGGCTGTTATTAAGAAGTCAAAAAAGAATAGATGCTGATATGGATACAAAGTGAAAGGAACACTTACACATTGTTGGTGAGACTGCAAATTAGTACAATCTCTATGGAAAACAGCATGGATATTCCTCAAAGAAATAAATGTAGACCTACCATTCAATCCAGCAGTCCCACTACTAGGTATCCAGCCAAAGGAAAATAAGTCATTTTTTCAAAAAGATACCCACACTACAATGTTTATTGCAACATGATTCACAATTGCAAAAATGTGGAATCAACTAAATACCCATCAAGTCATGTAGATTAAGAAAATGTGCGTATGTGTATATATGAGTTCATTGTATGTGTATTGTGTGTGTTTGTATGTATACATATATAAACACACACATACAAACACACACACACCCCCCCATGGAGTACTACTCAGCCATAAAAAGGAATGAAATAATGTCTTCTGTAGCAACATGGATGGGACTGGAGACCATTATCCTAAGTGATGTGTCTCAGGAATGGAAAAACAAACACCACATGTACTTTGTAATAATTGGGAGTAAAGGATGGGCACACATGGGCACAAAGATGTAAAGGTCATTGGAATCCAAGAAGAGGGAGGGTGGGAGCAGAGGTGAAGGGTAAAAACTTACCTATTGGGTACAGTGAGCACTATTCTGGTGATGGGGCACACTAAAAGCCCCAACTTAAGCACTATATAATACAAGGTATCCATGTAACAAAAACATTCATACACTCTTAATATTTTGGGGGAAAAAAAGATTCTAGATATGAATGAGAAAAAAAATAACCCAAATCCAGTGTTTTCAAGAGAGAATAAAGAGAAATGATCTAAAATCAGCAATACAGAGCAAGTAGTTTACATATTCCACTTCCAAGTATTTAGAGTGGAGGAGAGACAAAGAATAAGAAAAAAAAATCAGGCCCACAGATACTAAGAATTCAAGACAATTCTTGAATTTGTGTGCTTCCATCATAAATGTGATGGAGTTTTGATTGGATCATAAGTTGCTGCTGCTGCTGCTGCTGCAAGTTGAATTCATTCTCTAAATAGGGTTATGAAGTATAGTATTACCTTTTGGAGTTATATTCAGACATGCTGAAGGGGGAAAAATTAGTGTAAGTATTAGATCTGCCTTTGGCTACCTGTGTATGTTTTGGATATGTCTCTTCATTCTCTTTCTTGTGAAAGATGGATAGAAAATGATTGAAGAACAGAGTCATTGGGAATTTAATAGAGATAAAGTAATTTTGCAGAGCTCATTACATACTCCAAAGGTGCTTAGATAAATAAATTACGATCACTATGGACAGATTACCCCTATGAATGTGTATATCCTTTACAGAAACAACACCGCTAATAATAACTGTTAATTCAGACAAACTAAATTTTAGCAACTAAGATACTTTCCATATGTTAATGCATTTAATGTATACATAAAAATTGCAGGGAACTCCAGTCACACTGCTACATATCTTTCTCTATTCTAGAATTTAAAGAAAAATTTTTAAGTTGTTTTCATGTTAATAAAAAATATATATTTCATCATTGCAAGCATGTGCCATGAAGTATCTCAATAAACAGCATTCTGAAGGTTTGCTCTGATTCACTGCTTTACTAATTATAGATCTGGCTGTTCAGTATGTTTAATAATTTTGTAGCTAGACTAAAAGCAAGATATCAGACTGAGTTATGCATAAAAACAACACTGGACAGTGCACTGGGTTATGAACCCAAGGGAGTAATTCAACATTGGCAGAATAGATGGATTAGAGGCAGCTACATTGTTCTCTTTCATCTTCTGATTGTATTATCCCCCAGTGAATCTCAGAGGTGCAATGGCTCAAGAGAATGCCCAGGATTATTCTGCCTGGACTAAGAAATGCCACATCATAGTCTCCCGTTACAATTAGCACTGAAGAGATGGGTATCATTCACTCTATAGATATTTGTTGAGAGTTTATTGCAATCAATAGCGCCATTTTCAGCTCTGTCAGGGTAACAGTGATTGGTGTCCCTGTCTTAGAGCACTGACCAGGTGCTATGGAGAATTCATAGAGAATAAATTATAGTAACTTAGGGTGGAAAGCTTACTTTATCATGGGCTGCTTCCTCTGGGCCTCATTCGTCTTGAATAACTCATGCCTCCAGGATACTGGACAACAATGTTTGAATGAGGTAAATACATACGAATTTTTTAATAAAAGATGTTTTATCACAAAGTTAGATTGAACCATACAAAAATAGTAATATTCAAACATTTCTAACCTATAAAAATGGGAAATATTTTATGATTCAAACTGATAATACATTTTCATTGTAGAAAACATATTTGCAAGTATTAAAGATGGTGATAGTATTTAAAATCCCACCATGCAGAGGCTTCTACTTATATCTGTATATTTCTTCCCAATGTTTATTCTATATATTTAACGCATTTCTGATAATAATTTATAGGCAATGTTGTATTCCATTCATTTTTTAATCCTTGGGTTCAAATTCTGGCTATTTTCCAGTTGTAGGGACTTGTGTACAATACTACGCTCATCTGTAAAATAAGACTAATAATAGAATCTAACTCATAGGACATTTATGGGTATTTAAAAAAGATAATACATGTAAAGTATTTAGCACACACCTGGCACATGGTTAGTGTCCAAAAAAGTGTTACTGTTAATGATAAAATGGAGAAAATATTTGTCATTACAAACTCTTAAAATCATATTTAATGGCTACAGGATAAACACATTATATGACTATCTTTATTTATTACAATCTTATTATAGGACATTTATATTTTTACTTATTTTTTCTCAGATGGTAGCCAAATTACACTTTCTCATTTATTAAGAATAACATGGGATCTGTTGTGCATTGTCCATAAAGAAAATCTACTTTGTAGAAATGTCCCTAAGATGGTCTCCTTCTCTTCACTCTGAGAAAAATGAGACAAGTAAGAGTTTTGGAACTAGAGATTCCTAAGTTCAAATTCTGCCTACTCCTTATTTGCTGGGTGTCATTAGGAAAATTATTTAACCCTGTGACCCACAAGCAACTTGCTTACTGCTTGATGTTTAGTAGTTAGTCCTTAATAAAGACAATTCTTATTTTTAATGCCAGAGGGGCATTCTTAAGAGACACCATCTTCCATTTAATACAACAGTCCCCAACCATTTTGTCACCAGGGACTGATTTCATGGAAGACAATTTTTCCACAGATGGGGTGAAGGGGTTCGTGGTGGGTGAGTGGGAGGGGAGCGGAGCTCAGGCGGTGATGCATGGCCCAGTTCCGAACAGGCCATGGACTGGTCCCAGGCACCACCCCTGGGTTGGGGACCACAGATTTAGTGCCTATTTTTTTTTAATGAAACATATCATTAGGACTAAACTGCATCTAATAGTATTAGTTCCCTGATCTAGAAGGTAGACCAGTGTGCCATCTCAGCTTTCAGCAACACAAGAGAGTCTTCAGCAACTGCTATAGATCATGTGCTATACTTTGTTGTGCTGCAGTGTTAGTGGTTAACATGTGTACTACTAAGTGGCTGATACTCAGGGCAGATTAGCTGTAGTGATCAGTGGTAGAAAAGTTCAATTGAGTCTCAATTTGTCTTGTGCTCTCAGAGATGTGATATTTCATAATCACTGTTTGACAAATACCAAGCATATCGACCTTTTTGAAACTAAAACATGTTTGTGTGTTTATCTAATTTTTAAAAAAGTAATGCATGCCCAGTATAAGGAAATTACAAAACAGAGATAGCCAAAAAAAAAACAAAAAAAAAAAGCAACAAAATAGAACACATAATTCTTTCATTTACCTCAGAAATGAACACTGTGAGATGTGAATACCTTGGTATATAATTCTTCCAGCTGATGTTCATTTCTCTATTTCTCTCTCTCCCCCTTTCTTTCTCATGTCATGCATCCTTTTATATCTCTCCTTATATAGTTCATAGTATGCACACTTCTCTGACACTAGCTTTTCACTTAATGATATAATGTAAACATTTCCAAAGTGAATTAGCCTTCTCATACAGTATTATTTTCAATAGCTAAATACTATTCCTTTAAATAAAGGTATCAAAATATTTCCTATTGTGAGATATTTAGCCTGTCTATGAAAACTTTTTCTTTGTAATATCAGTACACCATTATTATTATTAAATTTTGTTTTCAATAATTTTATTAATTGAAAATATTTGTATTTTTTAGCACAGTGTTTCAATTTCCAGTGATAACTTCTAAGTGTGTAATGTTTATTGCATGATTATGATGATGCACATTTCTAAAAATTCAAAATCAGTATTTTTTCTTTCAATATCCCTGATGACCTTGACAACACATCTGTCGTCATTTTAACATGATTTACAGTGAATTCAGATGGTGGATGGATAAGGCATTGGCAATTTGCAAGAAATAGCTAAAAATCTATGACCCAAATATTGTAAATTACATGTCAGGAGTACAACTGGGGAATATTCAACTCTGTATTAAGAAAAGGAACATTGAATCAGCTGACTCTAAGTCAGGGTATTTGTAAAAATGCACCAATATTTTTTAAATTATTATAGATTTAGCAATCTGGACTGCACTTATGTTGAATAGAAGATTGCTTGAGCAATGATCCTCTGAAAACTGGCCTTTACATTACCTGGAATTAATGGTCAGTTTCTCGATTAATGTCCTGAATTTTCTGGACCATGGCAAAAGTCATCTGTACTCTTACTTGCCAGTCATTAACTGGAGTAATGATGGATTTTGTGAAAGCATCATTGCTGCCATGACAATAATTGGAACCTTTAAGAGCTATTCTGCTTGCTTTATTTTTCTTGATTGTTTACTTTAGGCTAAGTGGCTTAAAGTGGCCTCTGGGAGGAATTACTTATTTTTAGCTCCATAATTATCAAATGCCATGTATTAGAATATAAATGTGCAAACCCACATATTTAAGTTCTTGAGTATAGAAAATGAACAAGAACCTGTAAATCTGTATTGACTGGATCTAGGTTGTAATTATTCCTGGTCTATGTGGATTCCACACATATTTTCTGAAATAATAGTAAATTCTAACAGAAATGTGGGATTTCATGTCCAGCATATGAATACTTATACAAAAGGTGGTTGCATAGCTACTGCCAAATATGTTTGTGTGTGTTAGATTGTTTTTGTAAATAGCCGGAATAACATGTATTCTTTAAATAATTCCCTATGTTTTGGTTATTTAAAAATCTAAAAGGAAAAGAAGTTGGTTTCTTATCTGGACTCTTACTTCTCCTTGTCAAGCCCTTAAACAAATGTTCATTAGTATTACAGACAATCTCCATTTTGTGGATAGTCTTTCTCTGGATTTAACTTTAGCCACAGTTGAGTTTTTTCTTATATCTCATTTCCTCACTGATCTATTCAAATTATTATTTATTTAAATTTGAGGGGAAATAAGGAATAAATTAGCAGTGTCCTCTTCAAAATCACTGTTTAAAAATGTTTAACTTTTGCTTTCCTCCTCAACTCACCTTGGTGGTAGAGGATGGTTTTTGAACCAGATTTAAATTTAAAGATGACCCCACTGTCTCAATATTCTGCAAAGTATTTCTGCTCTTCATAGAGGCCACCAGGTGACTACTTTTCAGGAAACTGGTTTGGATAACAGTGGTAGTTGATGATTATGAAAAAGACTCAGGTTAATACCAATGAGGTTAATAATGAAAATTATCATTCTTTACTGATGGTATAATATATGCCAAAGGATCATATTTAGGCATCTTACATACAATCTCCTTTAATATTTAATAGGAAAACAAACCCCCAAACCAAAAACAAAACTCTAGTAGATAGACATTATTTCACTATTTTTGAGATGGAGAAACCAAGGTCTGAATTATTTAATTATTTGCTTTAGACTCAGACCTGGGTCAACTCATTGCTCTGACATGTAGTTGCTTGATGAGCAAGTAAATTAGTTCTCAGTTTCTGATTATTAAAGATTGGTCAACTTCCTGGAAGTCCAGATTCTGTATTCTGGCTTTAGGAGTACTTTCTGAAAGCATGGACCGGCCTATGTTGCCTGTCTTTCCTATGATTTTGCAAGTCATTTACAATCTTGTAGTAAATCCTTTCTGCTTAAACCTGCCAGTGTGGATTCTGTTCTTTGCAACTGAACCCTTAAGTGAGTAGAGCTGTCTAATAAATAAGCCACTTCACTTATTTGTTCCTTGATGCGAACAAGAGATAAAATGCCCTCAAACAATTTACATAATCTAATAATTGATAGCTAATATTTACTGGAGACTTACTATGTATCAGGTATTTAAGAGTTTTCAACACTAAAATATTTTATGTTAGCATCATTTGTGTATTAGGAGTGATTATGTCCTTGTTTCATAGATGAGAAAACTCAGTTTTATAGAAGTCAAGCAGATCCAAGTTTATTAAACTTTTAAGTAGCACAGATAGCTTTTGAATTCAGGTGGTCTAATTCAACAGCACAGAGAAGACATTTATTAAAGTCATCATTAACATATACCATATTAATTGCAATTACAATGAGGATGATGAAGGAGCAGTACACAAAATTAGGAAAATGTATAAACAAGTTGGGAGATGGATTGAAACCACTGGGCATAGTGATGGGTGGTGGCATTGAAAGTTTTGTGTGTGTGTTTGGCAGGGGGCGTTTGGGGGGACAGAAATAATTGAATTACATTTGTGTTTTTACAGTGTTATTTTTACCGCTGGGTAGAAATGTTCTTGAGAGTGAGCTAAACCAGATGTTAGTTAGATATTGCACAAGTAAAACTGGAATAAATGTGGCTTCAGCTATGATGGTGGCAGTGGGAATGGAGAGAAATGGGAAATGTAAATGGTATTTTGGAGGGAGATGCAAAAGACTGCGATGATTAATTTAATATTGGAAAACGAGAGGGGGAAACTAGTTAAGGGTGATGTCCAGATTTCCTGTTTGTGAAAGTAATTAGATATGGGTGCCATTTACCCCATATTCAAGGCCTACACAGTTCAAGGACACATGCTCTTGCTGTAGAAATGGCAGAGTGATAGGGAAGGAGTAGAATTGTATGAAGAATCTTGTCACCAATATCTCTGACTTATTAATAAAAACTGCATGCTACATTTTTCTGAGGAAACAACGTTAGTAAGTTCCACAATATTGAACAAAAAACTGATCTATTTCCCTGTATACTTATTGATCTTGTTTGGTCTCATTAACAGTAATCCTTTAAACAAACTACTAATAACACCTTATAAAATTACTCTCTCATGGGGGAGATGAAAGTCACATTAGCAGTTTTTAGCTTCTTCGAACTTCATTCTGCTTGTCTTAAAAACAGACAAATTCTGAACCATAGATAAAACCAATATGCCTATAAGAAAGCATAAGGAAAGAAATTTAAAACCTATTTCAAATTAGAAAATATAACTAATCTCATCATAATTCAAACTGAATACTTCAGGTCAATAATAATGTCAATTTAAATAAAGCTTACATTTTTATGCTTTAAATTGAAGCAGCATGCTACCTACATTAAACATGGTCTTAAAATATTTAAAAATTAATTTTTGAAACCTTTATAGAAATGTTTTACATATTTTCTCACCAATATATCCCATGACTTAAAAGTGTTTGTTTATTGCATAAAGTGCTTTTATTAGGTAATAACAGCTTAATTTTATTCTTCTACTGTCCAACAATACATAAGTGTTGTACAGAATGTCAATGAACATAATGGTTTTATTAGCACACGATAGTGATATAATTTCAGCCTAAGCAAATAACCTTGATATTTTACTTAATGAATATAGCCTTATTAGTGATATACTATGCTTTGAAATACTGAAAATAAGTGAGGAGTCATTAGTGTGAGTACATGGTTCATTTTGACATATGGAAAAGTAAAATTGAAATTTTATTTTACTACTTTAATGAGGAATTTGGGATTTTATATGCAAAGATTCAGGTACCACTGCTTTGAAGAAAAGGGGGTTTTTTAGTATGACAAGCAGAGAAACCTTTTCTTTGAAAAGTGGAGAAAGAAATGAGTGAAGGGATTATGTTTTATTTGGTGTGTCTTAAAAATCTCTTATGAAGGAAAGTATCCTTTTCCTTCAAGGTCATTTGAACATAATGAAACAGGAACCATAGCTTTGTACTGTGATTACAAATTGTCTACAAATTCCTTCTTAAGTGCTTGCCTGCCCACTTCCATGTCTCTTACTAGTAGGGAGCAAGGCCAGAGTTACAATCTCTTAAACCCCTGCTTTGCAAACACCATTGGATTCCCTAAGGAGATGATTCTTGCTCTCTTAGAAATCTTTCTAGACCTGCAGAACTTCAGCCACCTCCAGTTTCTGAAGTATAACAGAAATAGCAGTGAGCAATGATAGCACTCTGTATTAGGCACACAGGAAAGCATATAATAGACATTTTTTATTTGATCCTCCTAACGACACTGTATGATAAGTCATATTATTATTATTATCTTACAAACGGCTTTAGGCACACAGATAAGCACTTTATAGGCATTACTTTATTTGATCCTTTTAAAAACGCTGTGTGATGTCATATTATTATTATTAATACCTTATGGATGGTTTTGTGAGCTTGAGTAACTTTCCCAGAAACATAAAGCAAGTTAAGAAAGAGTGCCAGAATTTGGATGCAGATCTATTCGAGGTGAAGTTAAGGCTTTTAAACATTATTCAACTTTATAGCTTCCTTTTTCTTAACATGATAGTTATACATACTTCCATTAATTGACAGCTACAATGAAAGTTTTCATGTTTAAAGAAAACTTAAATCTTTGAAAATATTCAGGGTTCTTGCAATTTTACTTGGGCTTCCTCCAAAAAATTAATTTTAGCTCCTTCTGCTTTCCCAAACTTCAAGGTTCCTATTATTTTTTAGGGTTCAGTCTTTGCTATGGACAACCATTTATTAGCTTTTGAATTTAAAAACAAGCATGTATGTGTTTCTGTACATGTTTATGTTTGTAAATAGGTGAATAATACAGTCCACTTCTCAAAGATTCCATTAAGAAATTATTGCCTTCAACTACAATTGAGAAATGATGATTTGGCATTGCTCCTTAATGGATTTCTATGAAACACTTCCCTGAAGCTGACACTTTCCTTAAAATAATCCATTCACAATGGCTGTTACAAAATAAAAATTACAACAACATTGCATTCATTTGTGGTTAAGAGCATTGTGATGAATTTGTCTCTAATTCTGTGTTTCGTACATATTTTGGAAAGACACATTACTTTCTTAGTACTATTTCTGACTATACACTCTGCTCAGGTTCCAGTTTTTTTAGTGGTTTAGTTGTGTCTATTGAATTTTTTTAATTAATAATTTTCAGTCTACATTTTCTTTAATAATTTAACTAGAGACAGCACTGGCTTTAATGAATCGTGGGTTTTCTGGAAGATGACTTCACCTCACTCCACCCCTGTACCCATGAACCCTATTTCAAGCACATTTTAATGAAATAAACAGTACAGATTCATGAATTTGTGAAATGGCTTTTAAAGATTCTCTAAAAAAATTAACACAAAAATGTAAGTGATTATTTCAGGAGCCACAAAGCCTATCACTGGCCAACTCCAGCACACAATCCTATTCCTAAAAAAAAAAAAAAAAATATGAAACTGTTGTTTTTAACTTGCAAAAAAAAAAAAAAAAAGTCTGGTGACATTCCTACTAAATTAATGGATCTCAATGTTTTGTGAACCCTGGGAGCTATACAGTACTGTCACAGCTTTGTGATTCATATGCCACTAAATGTTATCTATAGACAAACTAAACAATGTCTTGCATATAAATATGTTGCTGTTTCTTAAAAGACTGTAGAACATGTTATTTTTTAAAAATTCAAAATACTACTAAATCAATACCACATTTTATCTAAACTAACATACTTTCAGTTCAAGATGCACTGTTATATTGTGTACCTCTAGGAAAGGCAATATGCTGCCAATTATAATTTTAACACCACTGATTGAAAGATATTTACTAATTTTAAAGATGTCACTACGTGAAAAAATTATGTCAATTTTAAAGTAGATAAAAGATAAAATATAGAAAAACTGTGTCATTTTCTCATACTTTGGATCTTTGACACATTATGATGTGCCATAGTTTTTCTTCTACCTCAAAAACTTTAACCATTGGATCACTTTGAACTGTATTGATTGGCAGGGCTTACCTTCCTGTTTGCGATAAACTGATCTCATGGCATTTGTGGTGAAAATTGCATGAAAAAACACATGTAAAACTTTTATAAGAGCATGTGACACACAGTAAATAATCAACATTAGCTCTTACTGTTAATATTACCACCCTCTACTGCCACTTCAAGTAAGATACACTTGTAGGAAAAGTTAAAGAGTAGCTACATTTTTTGAAAAGCTCCAAGGCCATTCAATTGGACAACTGAGTATGGGAGCCCAGGGTAAAGATGATGTGTGATTTACTTATTTCTTGTTCCAAATATTCATCAAAGTTCAAGAAAAGTTGAAAATTCATAGTGAATTTGTCAATCTCATTATTGATCTGGATAGATACTTTGATTTACTTCTGTACATATGAAAATACCCAATTCTTGAACTTCGCTAGCCTAAAAATTAAAGCAAAAGTGTTATTATGAATAAAAACTTGTGAGCTGACATCTGAGGAGTTATACATGCAAATAAAGTGCCTGAGTCAATCTCAACTAATATTGGGATTTTATCTTTTAATAGTAATTCAGAGTCTGCTAAGCATACGTACTTAAGCATACTTTCACATGAAATTGTAACTAACCATTTAGAGAATTAAGTTTTTAACACTTAGGATTAAAACAGAAGAATAGTTTTTTTTGATTTTTAAACTAGAAGCAAATTAGAAGGAGACTTGATTTTGGATTGTGTAACATATAGATGAGAGAAGGATGGGAAATAATAATATCAATACCAGAAATAAAACAATAACATTTAAGGATTTATATGTTAAGTTTCTTTAACATTAATCTATAGCATCTTCTTTAATCCTCACAGCAATCCTAAGAGACCAAAACTATTCATGTCTCCATTATACATAGGTTTAGAGAGATTAATTGGCCCAAGATCACATAGCTAGTAAAAATTAGAGCCAGCGTTTGAAACCAGCTCTTCCGACTCCAGAGTTTTTCTTCTTAATCAGTACACTGG
This sequence comes from Eulemur rufifrons, assembly GCF_041146395.1. NCBI lineage: Eukaryota > Metazoa > Chordata > Mammalia > Primates > Lemuridae > Eulemur > Eulemur rufifrons. The sequence goes on along the minus strand of NC_090988.1, from coordinate 84,940,154 downwards.
ATGATGTGTCCTTTTGGCTCACATTTTAAAAGTGGTGGTTGATTCTCTCTTTGCTGCTGCTGGCTCTACTTTCTTTTCTTGAGAATATATGTTGTTAATGTTCCTTCTTTGGCAACCCACAAAATGCCAACAGGCATTAGCTCACATTAAGCCCTGGGTATTCTTTTAGAAAATGTTATTCAACAAATATCAATTAATATGTGAGATGTTGCATTGCATACTTGAGAGGTCTTCACAAAGAATACTGAGCACATGATTCAGGAGTTTACAATTTTGCATACATCAAAAGCATGTGAGAACAAAAAGCCTTGCACACTTTATTTTTCTTTATAGATTTACTGAAAGTACCTATTTTATTCTCTAAATTTTTTTTCACTGGCATGCATCACACTATTCCAAAGTTGGATGTTCCGTGTTTCTGTTGTCATCTTGTCACATTAGGCAAGTAGAAATAATATGTATGTTACCTCTGCTTCAATATGGACTGTCCAAATTCTGGTATTCCAAGGGCTACTACAATGTCCATATTGCCTGTCCTATCTAACACTTTGATAACCTAACAGCATAATCATTTCTTGTAAAGGACGCTATATATTGACCAAAAAGTCTCATTTTGACATCATATTAGTTCTGGAATAAATAAAAAATGAGATTAGAAATAATGAGTCTTCCTCCCTACTTATACCATTCAAACTGCCTCAAAGGATGCAGCAAGATGCCCCTGAGGTAGAATGTGTGTGAATGGAAAGCATAATTCTGGGCAGGCTGAGAATGACAATGTAATGTTTGTGTTCTATACCATGTTCTTAATCAGATTTCATCTACAAACTTAGTTTTTAATTTTTTTAAGAAAGCTACCAGTCACAATAGTCTCAAAAGACAATTCCACCCTCACTTGCTAGTGGATAGTTAAATTTCATTTGACAACTTTCGAGAAAATATTTCTCTTCCTAATAGGCCAAAAAATAAAGTTAATAGTAGAAACAGATAAATAACACTTTGTAGCTTAGCTAGAATTCAAAATTGTCAGATTTTGTCAAATCTTCAGGATTTTCTTCATAGACTGCTAAATACCTATCATGTCCAAAATTTACTGAGAAACATGTTTCTTTTCTTTATACCTTGCACAACCTCATGAAGAAAAATACCCTAACATCAGTAGGCTGGCAGGGCTTCTCTTTAGTTCTTTGTTCCTCTGTGATGCTCTGAGACATGAGGTGTGGACATTTCATATTCTAACATGAAAACATATAATTTAGCAGCCAAACCACTCATTGGTGAAAAGGGATTTTATCTTTTGTTCAAACATATTATCACTATAATAAACATCTAACCTAGCAATTTTTTGAGACCTCTGGTTCAAGGAGAAGACTTAATGAGAGGAAGGGGTGGAAGAAATAAGCAATAGGTCAAGGGGGAAGGAAAAAAAACAAGAAACACTATCAGAATATGAAAACCAAAGAGGAAAGAGAGAAGCCACAACACAAAGGATACACAGGGAAGGAGTATAGAGCAGCAGTTAAGAGCACAAATTCTGGAGCAAACAAACCTGCATTGAATTGCTGACTGTGCCAATTGCTTGTTATATGTGACCTTGGACAAATTATTTAATCTTATTTTCCATCACAAAATGGCAGTGATAATCCCTGTTAGTTTCCCAAGTCATTGTGAGAATTAAATGATATTTTATGCAGAATGCTTAGCTCATTGCCTGGCACAAAGTCACTGCTCAATAAGCAGCAACCCTGAATAAGAATTCAGCATCTCCAGAAATAAAGAGCATGAGAACTAAGTGGAGTGGTAGTTTGCCAGACATTTCTGTCTCTAATAAATGCTGCTAACCTCTGAACCAATCTCTAATTTCGTGTTAATTCTTTCACAACTGCATATTCAGAAGTCAAACAGGAGAATGGTCTGACCCACCAGTCAACATCTGCATGCACTATCTCTTTGAGATGAGCCTCTATCAGAGCTGATTCCACTTTATGTATTTATCTGAGCTCATGCAGTTTTGTGGCATTTCATTCTTCATGGGCTTCCCGGGAGCTGATTTAAGGTGCACACATCAATCAAAGCCTAATCAGGCTCAAAGCTAGCAGCATCTCAGGGGATAAGACAAGCGACCATTGAGACCAGTTCAATCAAGGTGGCCCTTGGGTTCAGAGGCCCCCACCTGAAATAAATCTGGAGCGTGCCTTTTAAATTCAATGAGCACTGATGAAGCGGCCGCCCATAGGGAGACCTTGACTGTACAGTATAAATGCATCTATCTCAGGGCAGCCATAAATAACACTTTGGTTTTTATGCATAATTAACACTGAGTAGTAGCTAGTAGCTTGGCTGAATTATAATGATACATTTTAAGGCTAATTTTGTCTGCCTTGGCTTCAGAATAAAAGAATGTAAAATTATTACCCTATATGCTATGGTATGCATGTGTGTGTGTGTGAGAGAGAGAGAAAGAGAGAAAACTCTTAAATTTTGTTTTTTGTTTTATTCTGCATAAGAATATTAAATTCAACTTTATTTCTAAGAAAGACATTGGAAATCACAATAGTTCAAAGTCCTTTGGCTCTCATTATTTTAACCTAAGATCTCCCAGAGATCGGTAAATAAGAAGGTGAACCGAAACCAAGGTTGTTCTTCCTATCCTGTGGGACCCACTGAAAGAGACAGACAGAAGGTTAGCAGGCAGGAATGGCTCCTCAAATAAAAATATTTTTTTGAAGCCAGCAAATAATCTTGATACTTGGATGGCTGGTGTGAGGTGAAGACTGCTGGGTGGGGGTTCTCTATTGCATTCTTATGGGACCTTTTCATTCCGTGCCTTCTAGTTTATGTAAAATTTTAAAAAAGCACAATTTTCTCTTATCTTTAGTGTCAATGAAATAATGCCGTTTTAAGTGCAATCTGTTCCCCACATGCATTTCCATTCAAAGGTCACTTGCTTACCTGCTTTTTGTGGCACATTTGAATTAATACATTTGATGTTTAACTACAACTTTCCATTAAAAAAACTTGATTAATGGATACAGTAAGTCAGGTACAATAATGTATCTTTCCCATGACTCTCCAAAAAAAGCACAGGGTCCAACTATTTGACCATTGTTTTCAATTTAGGAGTCAATTTCTACCTTTAGAAATCCTCACAAAATGCAACTGTACCCAAAGTGATGAGAAGAGTTTTGACTTCATGTTGCCTTGTAGACATTGTAAATAATGCATTGTTAGGATGAAAGAATATAGGGTTTATGAAGGTATCAAATTTCTTCCCAGTCAACTAAAATGTAAATTCTAGGATAATTTGGCCATACACAAAAAGAAAAAAAAAAAATCTCTCTAAATACAAAGTAATTTCTCCAATCTAAAGCTCAAATAAGAGTAGAGAATCAAATGGTTTCTCTTTTAGCCTTAATCAGAGATGTTGATAATTTTCTGGAAATTTTAAGAGCAATGTATCAGAAAAGACTCTGATGTTTGGGTCTCATGCTTATCATTTAACAATTGTGTAGCCTTACACTAATCACTTACTGGGTCTTCCTCAGTTTCTCCACCTAGAAAAAAAGAGTAGTGATAGCTGTAATATATACTTTCAAAATACCTTGGAAATACTGTTTATAAAAATGCTGCAGATTAGCATTTACAGACATGAACTCACCCCTAAAATTCACTTTTGGAATCTTTTTGTATGTGTGACAAATAAAACAGAAAGTTATAGTACAAACTCTAGACACCAAAAGTCACCATGACTACTATTATGGGCTCCATTATGTGATGATGATGATGGTGATGATGACCAACTCATTACCTTGAAAGGAAATAGACACAAATTGAATTGAATCTATGGATAGTGGGAACAGAGTGACCTTCTCACTATCTGTAGAGCTTTCAGTAGAGATGGAGATCATATTTTTCTAGTCATATGGATCTGAGTTCTTCCACTGTCTTTCTTCAGTCTCATTGATAGGGACATAGTGTCTCTTTTCTGAAGATACAGACCAAGAATTTGCAATGTATCTTTTTGCCCTTGGGTTCCACATAAACCTCCTACATAAGGCTTTTTTTTTTTTTTTTTTTTTTTTTTGTACGGCAGACATTCCTCATTCCTGAAAATGTTTTAATCTGCTGGGGATGAATAGTATGGCATCAAATTTAAAATTAAATATTAAACATGCTTATTCCTTAAAATCTTTGCACCACATCTCTTTCTAGACTCTGGATTTTTCACTCATGCCTGAGCACTCACCCTCTTGTCTTTCTGGTAGATAGTGTTATTTCTCCAAGAAAAATATGAGAGAGTCTCCTAGCAACTCTAGAACAAATTCTCTCACTCTCACTGTATTATACAAAACAATCTGACCCTCCTCAGAGGCTATCTTCAGTCTCAGTTACAAGAAGACTATATCAGCATAACCAAATGTAGTAGGAGGAAATGAACTGAGAGAGATCACCTATGGTCAAACATATGGGCCTTTTAGAAAATGGTAAAGATGTTAGGTTATATTTCTGGCAAGATGGGAATCTATTAGAGGGTTTTGAGAAATGAGCCCTAACATAGATCTTGGAAGTATCACCCTGGACGACAAGTGAAGAATTGACTGTGGGAGAAAAAAGCAAGGAAACAAGGAAACAAATTAGGAGTCTATTGCGATTATGCAGGGAAGATAGAATGGAGGTTTGTATAAATGTGGTTTTTAGCAGGGGAGGTACTGAGAAATGGTCATATTTTAGAAATATGTCAAAGAGTCAGACCACAATATTTGCTTATGGACTGCATATAGCATCTGAGAACACAAAAGAACCTTTTTGGCTTTATCTACTAGAAGGATAGAGTTGCCAATACCTGGAGTGGGCACTGCTGTGGGAAGGCGAATTGGGACGATGGGTGAATCAAACGTTTGGTTGAAGACATACTGAGTTTTAGGAGTGTATTAGATAAAGCCATAGAGAAGTTGGATGTAGGAATTCAGAGTTTAGGGGATGGGTTTAGGCTGGAGAGTATACGTGGCAATCCTAAGAATAAAGGTGCTATTCAAAACCATGAGTTTGGACGGGTGGTGTTCCTAAAGTCAAGAAAGTGGTTCAAGAAGATAAGAATGATTTACTGAATCAGAGGCTACTAAAAGGTATAGTAAAGTGACAATCAAAATTTAGGCATTGAGTTGGCAAGCTAATGGCTTTGAAAAGAGAAGAGTTGGTAGATTGGCAGAGCTGAAAATCTGATTGGCATGCATACTGGAGAAAACGGAAGGGGAACCAAGGGCAGACAGTACATGTAAATGACTCTTTGGAGGATTTTTGCTATAAACAGAAAAAGGAATGGGATGGATGGTTTCTAGAAGGAGATGAGAAATCATAAGAGGGTTGGTGTTTTAAAAAAATTGTTTTGGTTTTCAATTTGCCTAAGGGGAGATATAGCATATTGATGTGCTAATGGGAATTGTTTAGGAGAGAGTAAGAATGTGATGCAATAAAGAGGGGGCAATTTCAAGAAAGAAGTGGTAATAATAATACTTTTGTTGCAGTAATATTATTTAGAAAAAATCATAGAGGCTTAATAAAATAAAGGCTGATTGTTATTAATGTCTAGCAGCTTGCATATATTACTTATTCTCTGTCTGGTAAACTTACCACAACAATGTTTTCTCATTGGGAATTGAAGCTGTGGAAAATAAGTTTAAGAAACTTACAAGAGCCATTGACAATTGTCACCCTTACTTTCACTGCTGATATTGATTCTCTTAAGGAGACATGAGGAGAGAACAACCTAGGGCAAAGTGACTCTTGAGCCTGAACACTTCCTACAAACTGGCTTCCCCATGGCTTCACTGAAAATTGATGGTGGTGGAAGGGTGGAGGGGAGGCTCAGGTACTGGAGCATTCAATGCAAGTCTTTTCTCCAAGACTGGACTTGGATTTCCAGGACGATTGAAGCCCATTTCAGGAATTGGCCTCCATTATAAGTCTTTTTGTTTGTTGGTTTAATTTGTAGAAATAAGCTTAACCTGCCAGGTAGTAAGCTTGAAATAATGCTACTCCATAATGAAAGTCATTGCTGATGGACAAGCAGAGAGTTGGCTGTTAAATTGCAGAGTTTTCAAGGACTTTCTATGAAGTCCAGATGTAATTCCAAGCTGGTATTTTAGTAAGTCAGAAAGGACTTAAAATGGCCTATTTCCCCTGTTCTTTCTGGCAATTTGCTCTAAGTGCTGATTATTTTGTCAAGACTTTTGAGCTCAAAGCCCTGACTATAATATCTGCAGCCTCTGATGGACTGTGGTTAGGGGAGTAAGTGTTGGAAACGAAATGTCTTATTTATTTAAGAAAAGAATTGAGAGTGAAATAGGGTTTGCTCTGCTTTGGGGAAAACTGAGTAAATGCTTATGAGCAATAATCGGGAGGCTTTATTTTAATATGAAAAACCCAGCACAGAAAATCCCTATCCATACAGAATGCCAAGGCAAATGATTTCATTTTAGAATAAGGAACATCCTTAAAATGGATGGATCTCTCTCTATTTTTTTTTTCAGAAGCTTTAAGAAGAATCACATATAAAGTATAAATGTATCATTCTTAGTGTTTCTAATGCTAGTAAAGATGTTGGCTTTTAGAAGGGAGGTCTTACTTATTGGCATTCTTGAGTTCTTGATCTTGTGAAGTTTCTTTTTAAAATCTAAATAATACATATTTTTAAGAAATTGGATTGAAAACAAGGAAAATCCTGACAATTTGTTATAAACGATTTTTATGAGAGATGATATGAATTATTTCAGTAACATTTTAAACATTAATTTATTTCAAAGTTATGTATAAAGTACTATTTCTTTAACAATATCAAAACCAAGGAGACATATGTAAAATATTAATTGCCAAAACAATGCAAGATACCATGGATCTCATTTATTATGAGTACATATATTGGAAGCAGGACTGTTTAATTCCATTTAATAATTATTCTCAAGCCCCTTATTATGTGTTCAATGTTAGACTATGTTGGCTCTGCGAGGACAAGGGAGTAAGGAACAGAAATGGCAAGAATTATAAGATAAATGTATGCAAACCATTTTCATTTAAATATCTAGAAAATAATAATCAATTTGTAAACAACTAAACTATACTCATCATTGAACTAAGAACCAATATGGGCTTGTAGTCATTCATTCTGCACATATATATTAAGCCATGATTGTTGGCCTTGAACTGTCTTAGGAAAAGTTGAATTAATAAGCCCCTGAATGAATCCTCTGTCTAGTAAAGTCCTAACATGAATCACCCTTATGACTAATGCTATGGTTTGATATTGTTTGTTTGTTCCCACCAAATCTCTTGGTGAGAGTTAATCCCCAGGGTGCTGGTATTGGGAGGTGGGACCTAGTAGGAGGTGTTTGGGTTATAGGGGCAGATCCCTTATGAATAGTCTAATACCCTCCCCAAGGGGTGAGTGAGTTCTCACTCTATTAGTTCCCAAGAGAGCTGGTCATTAAAGGGAACCTGCTGCCTCCCCCATCTCTGTCTTCTTACTCTCTCTCCATGTGATATCTGCACATACTGGCTCTCCTTGGCCTTCTGCCATGAGTGAAAGCATCCTGAGACCTTCATCACATGCCCAATCTTGAACCTTCCAGCCACCAGGATCAGGATCATGAGCCAAATAAACCTTTTTTTTTTTTTCTTTATAAATTACCCAGCCTCAGCTATTCCTTTATAGCAACACAAAATGGACTAAGACTACAACTACAAATTGAAGGCATTTCTGCTCTAATGTGATGAATGGATCCCTGGAAAACTTTAATTTCTGTAAGATAATATACTAAATATAATAGGGTTTATACGAACAAAATGAAGTTGGGCAGATCAGTCAAACCTTATGCAGTTCCATAACAGATGAGATCAGGCGTTGTTCAGGGTGGCATGGCTGTAAACCAATCCTGTAATCAGAGCACTTAATAAAAACAATAGCAAGTAGCTGGGCACAGTTGCTCACACCTGTAATCCTAGCACTCTGGGAGGCCGAGGTGGGAGGATTGTTTGAGCTCAGGAGTTGAGATCAAGACCTCATCTAAACTAAAAATAGAAAAATTAGCCACGTGTTGTGATGCACACCTGTAGTCTCAGCTAATTGGGAGGCTGAGGCAGGAGAATTGTTTGGGCCCAGGAGTTTGAGGTTGCAGTGAGATATAATGATGCCACTACACTCTACCTGGGGTGACAGAGTGAGACTGTCTCAAAAACAAACAAACAGACAAACAAATAGCAACCATGATAAAAGTTACTAGAATAATTAAAATATTTTCTTTCTATTCAATAAATGCTATAGAAAATATAGAACTTTATGTTGGTCATTTGGAAAGGTGAAGGTTGTTTGAAAAAATGAAATATAAAGAAGAATCGAGGCTGTGGAGTTATGGAGACAAAAGAAAAATGCACAAAGATCAGGAAGAATTGTGCAATGATCCTTTCAAGCCAGAGTATGTGGTCAAACTAAGCAAAGAGGAAGCATGAGGAATAAACAGGCACCTCAACACTATTACATTCCTCCATGGCTTGCTATGCTCAGCTGTGCAAAATATGAGTATGCCAGGAAAAATCACCTATGAACCAACACTGCTTTTTTCTTACACTGGTGTTATTTCTTATTTATCAAACATAAATGGGCTACTTTACATTTCAGAGACTCACGTTGTACCAGAACAGATGGTATATAGGAATTCAGAGAAGGCTTAATAGGGAAGAAGGATTTTTAACTAAGCCAGAAGAATGGAGTTTAAATAAATAGAAAAGATTAATCTCATATATCAAAGACTAATGATATCCTTTAATACTAAATGATGGCATTATTAATATGCATAATTAGAACTATGTTACAAAATGTTGGTGCCTATGTGAGCGAATTGGTAAAGGAATAATCAGTTTTAGGTGGTTTGAGCAATTGAAAATGAAGAAACATTTTTATTCTGGAGCATATCTAACATTTAAAATAAGATCCAATTGGTCATAAATTAGAGATTTGTTCTTTTTGACTGTGTGGTCTTGAGTGTCACCTTTGATTGCCCTTTTCCTCACTACCCATCTCCATTCCATCACAAGACCCGCAAGTTCTACCTCCAAATCACATCTGATGTCCACAGCCATGGCCTTAATCCAAGGAGGCAGTAGATCTTCCACCACTTACTATCACACGATAGATCCTTTTCCTACCTGGCAGCCAGAACAATCTTTTGAAATGTAATTCTGATCATGTCCTTTCCTTGCTCAAAGTCCTCCAATGGTCATTAATTGCATTAAGAAAAAAAAAAAAATCAAGCTCCTTACCTTGGCTTCTAAACCTGCTTTCTGCTTGATTCTCTGTCCTTGTTGCATACATTCTCTGTTCATTTACTCCACTACAGCCACCCTGGCCATTTTTCTGTTCCTTAAACATACCAAAATTATGCTTTTTTCAGGGCCTTTCTACTCACTACCTTCTGTAATTGGAACACTCCTCCCTAGTTCTTCAATACGCCAGCTCCCTGTTGACCTTTAAGGAACTTCCTCAAAGGGACCTCCCTGGCTCTTCTATCTATAGTGCCTGCTCTCTGCACTATAATAATATACTCTCCATCACTCTGTATTGTATCACTTGATTTGCTTCTTAGCACTTAGATCCTAAATAAAAGTATCTTTTTTTCTTCCTTAATGTATGTAATGATCATGTGTCTCCCACACCCCCAACTAGATTCTTAGCCCAATTGAGACAAAGATCTAATTTGTTTACTCTTTTATCCCCAGCCCAGAGAATAATGTCTGGCAGTAATATTTTCCTAATAAATAATAAGTGTGTAGTGTTCTCTCATACAAAATGGCTACATAATGCCTACTTGGCAGGACTGCTGAGGGGACTGTGTGCTGGTACAGTCTCTGACACATAGTACAAATGATGTTCATCAAGGGTTAATTTCCTTTCTTGACCCCTTATAACTAGAAATATATTCTGCTTTAAACTAATGTGATGGTTTAAAAATCAGTTTCCTAGGGTCATCATAACAAATTGTCACAAACTTGGATGTCTCAAAACAAGAGAAATGTATCGTTTCATAGTTCTGGAGGCTAGATGTCTGAAATCAACCCATCAACAGGCCATTCTCTCTCTTTCTCTCTTGAAGGCTTTCGGGGAGAATTTCTCCTTGCTTTTTTTTGAGGTGGTTGCTAGAAATCCTTGGAATTCCATGGTTTGTGGCAGCATGACTCTAATCTCTGCCTCAGGCTTTACATGGCTGTCTTCCCTCTGGGTATGCTTCTGTGTATTTCTGTTTTGTTCTTATAAGGACACCAGTCATTGGATGGTGGCCCACTAAAATCTAGTACAATCTCATCTTAACTAGTTACATCTGCAAAGACCACATTTCCAAACAGTTTCACATTCTGAGGTTCCAGGTGGGTATGAATTTTGGGGGCACGCTCTTTAACCCAGTACATGTTGCTTCCCATAATATTATAAGTCCCTTGAGGGCAGGGACCATCTATTTCTGCTCATTTTCACCCTCCCACACTGCTTAGAAGAGTGATTTCCTGGATTTAATGCAGTAGATTTTATTTATTATTTTGGGAAAATTTTAAGTAGTCAATCAATAGGGAAAAAGTGCATTTGCATTAAAAGATTGAATAGCAAATTTTGTTATATGAAGAAGACAATAAGCCATGAAGAGCAATTAGTCTCATGGAGGGTATATTTCCTCCCATAGGAAGCCATATAATTCAAAAGTAAAGTTTCATTATTTCACTAAAAGTATCTTCAGTGAGCACTCACTGTGTGCTAGGATGTGTTCTAAGTACAGGAGATGTAGCAGTGAAAAAGACCAAGAAGGCTTTGCCCACTGGACTTGTCAATTCTAATGGAAGCATCCACGTGAACAGAAGTGGATCTGCCTCACCTCACGCTACTCCCTGTGTGCTGCCCCCAATATTAGACTTTCCAAGGATCTCAGAATTCCCTGAGCCACACTTTCCCAAAGCATTCTTGAACTGATGAAGTGAAAAAATCTCCATTTAAAGAGATTTGTGTTGTTATATGTTATTAGTGTGGCAAACACTATGCATAGTATGTCTGATTCCCTACCCCCAATGTCTCAGTGCGTGGTAACCTATTCACAGTTTGGAAGTCTTGCTGTGAATTAAGCATATTAATTATTTGACCTGGTGTATCTTCACTGAAGCATATTTCACTACAGAGAGCAATTATCTTTCCCTCTCCCTCTCCCTTCCCTTTTTCTCTCTTAGTGACATCTATTAACATCTTTTCTCATGAAAAGTACTTTTGGAAAGCCTGCTTCTGAACTAAACCCAAAGATCTTCCTGAGAACTCTGTTATCAATAGGCATGTGTTCCTAAAGCCAATTCTATTTTTTCTCTCTCCCTCTGTATCTCCTCTTCTTCCCTTCCCAGCCGATTTACATAATGAATGAAAAAACACACATTACAACAATGCAGTGTGATAACTACAATAGGAGAAGGATACAAATGTATAAAGACAGCTAGAGGAAAAGAGATGTCTCCTTCTAAGAGTATTAAATTGGGGTGGAGATGTTAGTGATTTATTGAGTTAATTTGAAAGGAAATATGAGATGTCTAGTGAAAGTTTGTATGGGGGGATGCAGGGGATGGAGGGGAGGACTTCCATGGGAGAGATGCTGATGGACTGAGTTAATGTGATGGTATTAGGGACAGAGAAGAGAGAACAAACTTAAGAAAGATGTAGAGATTGAATTGATGGTGTTGAGTGACTGCATGGATAAGGGAGTGAAGAAGGAGAAATCAAAGATACCTCAAATTTTTCTGGCTTAAAGATCTGAGTGGGGGAAATGGTGGAGGCACTGATCTCAAATTAGATAAATAAGAGTAAGAACAGTTTTAAGATAATAATAAATCTAGGTTTGAGTGTTGTTTGTGTTCCCCAAACAAAATAAAATAATAGGTTTAAGTCCTAACCACCAGTGTGGTTGCATTTGGAGCTGGGACCGCAAGGAAGTAATTAAGGTTAGATGTAGTCATAAGGGTGGGACCCTGATCCAACAGGATTAGTGTCCTTACATGAAGAGACAGCAGAGAATTCACTCTTTCCATGCGCATGCACCAAGGAAAGGACATGTGAGGACCTAGCAAGAAGATGGCCATCTGTAAGCCCAGGAAGAGAGTCCTCACCAAAACCCAAATCTGCTGACACTATGGTAATGGATTTCCAGCCTCCATAAGTAAGAAAATAAACATCTTACCTAATTGATTCACTTTGTGGTATTTTGTTATTACACCTGGAACAGACTAATAAAACTATAAAATCAAGTCTTGAATCTTAAGAGTCTGTATGATACCAGGAGGAAGAACTTGGAGTCTGTGTTTGTAACTTGCAGGAGGGGCTGATTAGAGATACAGATTGAATAGTTGTAAGTCTCCATGGTTACAAATTCTCCAGAAAAGAGAAGAAAATTAAATAATAGAGACCTGCAAAATGCCAGCATAGCTCAGAGCAACATGCTAGCTACTTTAGGACAATGCTTCTCAAACTTTAGTGTGCATATAAATCACCTGAGGATCCTGTTGAAATGAACATTCTTATTCACTATGCTCAGTGGAGAGCATGAGATTTTGTTTTTCCGACAAGCTCTCAGGTAAAGACAAGTGCTTCCCAGCCAAGGACTATTCTTGAGTAGCAAAGTTTAGGAGATACGCCTTTTCATTAACACAGGCTTCTGGGAAGGCACACTCCATGCAAATAGAATGTATAAAGACACTAAAGAGTATAAAGAGAAGAAGTGTAAAGAGGAAAGCATTAAAATAGTTTATAATAGCAAAATAAAACAAGGCAAACAATAAAAAAATCTCTACAAATAAGAGACAAAATGCTGTGGGGAAAAAAAAAATGAGGCAGTAGGTCTCTGCCCATAGGTCCTAAATGGAGATTTCCTTTATGTCCATTTATTTTTATTTTAGATCTACCCAAGGCATCCTGTGTGTGTGTGTGTGTGTGTGTGTGTGTGTGTGTATTCAATTCATCCAGGAGTCTTCTGGAGCTACTAGAACTTCTTATACCCCTATTCTAAGTAGCTAGATAGATAAAGATTACTCTGTGTTTATCAGGTTACTCTGTGTTTGTCTTTTTCTCCTTCCCTTGTATTAGATAAGAAATACATATAAGTTTTTTTGAGTTGTGTGTCAATACTTAGATTTTTAATCAAATTCTCTAGACCAGCACAATTGTCTTGGATTGGGAGGGGTGGGGTCATAGTTGAGAAAGACTTAATGAATTGGGCACTGGACTTAGGAGAATGGGTATTTTTCTTTTCCTCTAAGAATCACACATTTCTACAAAATGATATTTTAGTTTTCACATTCCTGGGTGTAAGAGTGATATTTCTAGATTCATATTTTGTGAAATTTTATGTAAATAGATAAGGACCCATGATCATGTCTCCATGTGACTCAACCTTCTCAATACCAATGGTGGCCCTTTGGCAGACCAAGCTAAATGGAAACATTTGTCAAAAACATGTAGTTCATAATGAAAAAAAAGCAAATCTTGAACTCTTATAGTTTTCTGTTTGAGGTAGGGGTTGACTGAAATACATAAGAACTAGATTATAGCTTAGAGGCTTTTATAGCACAACATGTCTATCTTATAGTGAGTCAAGTGAGCATTAGAGAGTTTAAGTAATTTTCCTAAGTCCACATGGCTAGATTTTCTGTTGATTATTATAGCATATCTTATTCTTATAAGGAATAGCATCCTACACAATTGTATGTATGTTCTGTATAAATCTCCCCCCTTTACGCAGACATAATTTTACAAGTGTGAGATATAAAATTTAAGAATAAGGGACTAAATTGTTTGGATGTAAGAATAGTTGATGCACAACTAAACCCATTAGGAATCTAAGAGATGCAAATTCAAATCAAAATTCAATACCATTACAGACACAAAAAATCAAAATTTGAAAATTCTGGTAATACAATGAGTTTGTTAAAATGTGGAGCATCTGGACCTCTCGTAAACTGCCAGTGAGTATAAATTGGATTATCCAATTGGCAGAATCCACTAAGTTTAAGCATACTAATTTCTATGTTTATAATAGCCTTATTCACAAGTGCCCAAGTCTGGAAACAGTTCAAGTGTCCCTGAATAGAAGAATAAATAAATTATGCTATATTTAAACAATGGAATAATACAGAGAAATGGCAATAGACTAGTGCTACCTGCAAAAATGAGGATGAATCACACAAAAGAAAGTACCAGACATAAGAATATGTAATATGATTCATTTATGCAATTTTTTAAAGTGAAATTAATTCATGGTACTAGAGTCAGGATAATGATTACCTCTAAGGAAGAAGGAGGCTATAGAAATTGGAAGATTAAAAGAAGAGGGCTTTTGAGGTGCTGACAGTTTTTATTTCTTAACTCCCATGGTAGTCACACAGGAGTGCTCAGTTTGTCATAATTTTCTGAGCTATACACTTATTTGTGTGTTTTTACAAATTTATTTTATGAGTCAAGAAAGAAAGTTAAAACAAGTGGTAGTACACAAGAAAATTGAAAAGTAAAGAAGGAAATGACTATATAAAAATTAAAAATTCTATAAAAATTTAAAAGATTCAGGTATTAGCTATTTAAAAAGAATTCGATAAATAGCATATTGTAATACACATATTTCAATTGCATGAAACCGAGGCTGATATTAGAGTAGAAACTCTTTTGGGATATATATTCACAGACTAGTTAAAGAGTCTAATGAACAGAAGTAAGATAAAAAGGGAGAAAGAAAAGACCAATCTATTTTTGGGAAAGTCAGGAATGATACAGGTCAGAATAGGAAATAATTAAATTAGGGCATCAGAGCCAAGTAGAGGCATCCCTAAATATGTCTGCTCTTTTGAAGTAGGCAAGCCTAAACTTTTATGATGTATATTTGCAGTTTTGCCATCTACCATAACCCTCTCATACAAGGAGACTCACAATATAGTCTAATAGTCCCATGCCCACAGTGGCTGGCTGGGGTGGAGAGTGACAAAAATCAAGAAGGGTGAGTTTGTGCTAAAGAGGTAACAGATGGGTTTGGTTCCCAAATATAGGCCTAGACTAACACACTATATTAATTATATGTTGATGACACATAGAAAATCTTGTGGTGAACACAGGAAGCCTTTTCTTTGGGATGTTACCTATATTAACAGAATTTTTAATAAAGGAACAAAATTCTCCATGAATCATGTTCTTCATATCTCTGAGGAGCCATTCAGTCCACCTCATTCTCCTTCATTGTATGGATTAGAAAATGGCCTTGATTAAAATAAAAAATAAATAATAAAGGGTCAAAATGATCTATTAGAAAGTAAGGAAAAAAGAAACATTCAATCTCAATCCATTCACTTTAATTGATGATTTGATGGCTGACTGTTGGTTATAAGTTAAAACCACAGGTTACTCAGGCCTTTGGACTGGAAACGGTATGGTTTCTCTGTGTTGTATTTATTCAGCAACCTTGGCATTTTAGGTTAATGTGGAAATTGGAGAAATAGTTACATTTGAGTATCCTCTAGCAACACCACTGGATATTCAGCAGTTTCAAAACCTTTGACTTGTTTGCCAAGGAACTGGTAAAAAATCATGTTCCCTGAGAACACTTTTATCTGAATGTCGCCTTCTGTCTGACAGGGAGCAAGATTCATGCTTTTAGTTTTCTACTTTCTTATAAGTTGCCCATTGAATGTTTATCAATTTGCATTGAATATTTTCACTGCACAGAATTTCCATATTAATCACTTAAAAATATAAGAAATAATTAACTTTCCTTTCCATGTTAGTCAAAAGTCAGTATGAGGAAACGAGTAACTGAGGGTGCATGATCAGCTGTGTGTATAGGGTTCAAAAGCAGATGAGGATCAGAAAATACATAGGTGACAGTTTGATTCAGACCTATGATTCAAAACTGGATTAGCAACTCAAACTTGTCATCGCATATTTTTGTCTGATGACTATTCTGATCTTAACTAAAGATTAGTTTCAGTCATGCTAATATATGACTCAAGAAACAGTGCAAATGACTTAACGTAACAATTAAGTTTTATAACTCCTTAACACTGGGATTACAAAAGCTTTATCCATCACAGAAGACAAATGGAAATTATTGTGCTAAAATCATTTCATTGAAAACACACTATCCCTTTGCATTAAAATCTTTAAGATTGAGAAGGCTTTAACATTTTAAATAGGAAAAACATGAAAAGAAGCATATTAACTCCTTTTAAAATCATCTCATCATTGACTTTTTAAATTATTTCAAAGGAACTCAACATGGACTTAATTGAGTTGACTAACCCAATACTTTCCAGTTGAGAATTTCTTCAGGGTTCTCCAATTAAGTATAGTTGATTCAATTCGTAATTATACTAGTTCTCTATTCCTGTGTAATAATATTACCAAAAACTTAGCAGTTTAACAACACACATTTATCATCTCAGTTTTTCTGTGTCAGGACTCCAGGCATGGTTGAGCTGAGTTTTCTGCTTCAGGGTCTCACAAGGATGCAGTCAAGGTGGCAGACAGTCTGGGTTTTTATCTGGCTTTGACTGGGGAAGGATCCTCTTCCAAGCTTACATGTTTATTGACAGAATTCAGTTCTTTACAGCCTATAAGGCTAAGGATCTTAGTTCCTTGCCATCAGTCAGAGGCTGGCCTCAGTTGCTTGCCACATGGGCTCTCCAATATGGCTACTTTTTTCATTGGAGTTACCTAGGGGGAGACTTCTAGCAAAAGTGGTGTTTAATATTATGTAATATAATCATGGAAGTGACATCTCATCACTTTTGCCATAATACTGTATATTGATTAGAAGCAAATCATGAGTCCTACCTATACTCAAAGGCAAGGAGTGACACAAAAGCAGGAGGACCAGGAGGCAAGGATGATTGCCAGCCAGCTTACAGTTCTGTGCCACATTTGTCAGTGAAAGGAAAATCAATGACTTTTGCCTGGTTTATGGCTCTAGTCTAATAGAGCCAAGAAACATGCTGCTTGATTTTCAAGAGGTGACTTTTCATTTCAAAATGTGTGTTTCTAGTGATTTCCTGAATTCACGATATGCATCTACCCTTGGAATGATTAGTAAAATTTGATTTAGAAGAGAAAGGGGTAAAAATCAGGGGAACTGATATAGGATCACCAACCTTTAGTTTGCCAAAAATTTATAAAAGAAAAACAAAAAGCTAATATACTTATCATTTTATAAAATACAAAATGATCAAACACCCAAAAAAGGTAAGAACAAAATTTTCAAAATAAAGAATATTTATATTCTATTTAAATTTATATATCTATTTATATTATATTCCAAAATATAAGGAATATATTTTTATTTTAAAATTCTATATTCCTGTTTTTTCTCTTTTCACCACAGATCAGTGAGAAGGTAGTCACTCACCTTAGCATATCTCAGATTGGCATTTGAGAACTACCATAGCAGAGAAATGAGAGGATTTTTTTTCCCTATAATAATTTAAGATGCATAACATGTTTAGCTACTAAAGAAATTAACTAGATTTACTACTTAAATATGGAGCAAAGTGAAACTTTTAAATATGAAAGTGAGCAGAGACCATGTAAAGGAAGCAGATGGAATAGAAGATACCAGATGCCAGAAAGAAATGAGCAGAAACTAGGGCACTGGATTTGGCTCCAAGGTCTTTGGCCATCAAGTTGCCTTATGTAGATGACAAGTTTAAATAAGAGATTGTGTGACTTCAACTGAGGAGAGATTATTTTTTTTCCTTAGACTTGAACTCAATCAGAATTTAGTCCATGAGTTCTTATCTTTTATTAAGGACTTTTCTTAAGGACTCTTATCTTTTCCCAAATTATGAGCAATGTCTTCCAAACAGAGAGTTTAATATTTGCAGAGGGAGTAATATTTCTTCAGACTTCTTCCTTATCTGTCTTCATACCCTTCTAGTTATTGTAATCATTGTGTGACTCCTATGGGGTAGGATAGATGCAAGGGAGTAAAACTGGATAGGTGCTTAGGTACTATGTTTTGTCCCAGGTATATGTGATTTCTAATGCTCTAAACCAATACAGAGCAGAACCTATAGGATTTTGATAAAACTGTTAGAAATAGGAGCATTGAATGGTTTAGGTATTGGAATTTTCTCTGTCTCTATGAAATTTGCTAATTTTTTTAAAGAAACTTTATCAAAGTATTAATATTATAAATATATGATAATATTTTAAAGGCTAATTTGCCTTTCTTTGTTACCTTTTAATATATTAAATGGTAGAGCATGCCATGCTATTGTCCTAAGATGAAGACAGAGGAGAAAGATTCAGTGATGGTGAGGCCAATGGGTGAGCGTGAAGTAGAAGGACAAGGTGAAGTTTGACCGAGAGGCTCTGGCAGGCAAGATAAATGTAACTAGAAAGTCCTTTTGTGAGAAAAGCAGAGAGAGCATCTCAAAGCCAGTCACTAGAAAAGGAAGAACATGAGAATGGAATTCATACTGGAGGGTATTATTTGGGAAGGTATTGTGGGGGTCATTAATTTTTTTTTTAATTTAAAAAGTAGAAAAGACAATTAGAATGTAATCATTTTTTTTTTTTATTGCTCTGAGACCCTGGGAGAGACTGAGATCCATATGTGTCTTTTGATAAGCTGAATTCTTCATGACAGAAATAGTTAAACAAAGCGTTTGATTGGTACAGCAATTTAGAAGTTAGACGAAAGCAGAACTACCTTTGCTCCATTTTTATATGAGTGGAAATAAGATTTGGTAAGGTAAATAAAAATCCATAAAAGACTTAATATGGTATTCATCACTCCTTTGAAGTTCAGATGTACAAAAAAATACAATTAATTAATTGAGGATGGTCTAGATCAGTAAAGTTTTCAACATTTGAGTGCTAGCTGTTCCAAGAGATCTTTGTATGTTAAAACAGTCAAAGACTTTTGGAATTAAGGATACAGACTTTTTTTTAGACTTGTGAAACTACAGTCTTAAACTTTAGGATCGTAATATTATGCAGGAGTTGGGAAATCTTTTTATGAAGAGTCTCAAAGATTGTGACTCATTGAACTGGGAAAAGCCTTAGAATGTGTATTTATTACAAGCTCGCAGGGTGAATCTAATATGAGTCAAAAGGTTACAATCTGAGAGATATTGTTGTGGAAGAAATATAGCCTTAGATTAGTTGTAAGGTAGTTTTTGTGTTGCAGGCCCCTTAATAAAAAAGATATATAGAATCTGTTTTAAGAACCATAATTTAGTGAGTGCCATTATACTTGGTATATTTCATACATTTGCATGTAATTGGGCCTTGCTATAACTGTTTAAGGAATATGATAGTACACCTAATTTACAAATGAGTACACTAAAGCTGAGAGAGGTTAAGTAAATTTTTCATGGCCACAGAACTATTAAGTAATGGAATTATGATTTAAAATTAGTTCTGATTTTAATTATTACATTGTTCCCTTCTGCACTGTGATGCCTCTTAGAATAACTGCTCCTATCAGCCCATTTGTAGTATTTATTGGAGGAAATAATAAAAATGAACCTATAAAGTACCACTTACTGCCAAATCAATGGAATTTTCCTCCATTTCCTATCTGATGAGCTATTCGTGCTTTTATAAGCCATTGGTAAATTCTGTTTTATTTATTAAACTAATGTGGTTTTTTTGAGTGTCAACTATGTTGACATAGTTGTACGTACTGGACAGACCAGCAAGACAAAGGCCCTGCTTTTTAGAAGCTTCTATAATGTATTTCTCACCACTCTGTCCTTGAAAGCCACCATCCAGATCACTGGATCTCCAGTCATAGTTCCTGGGATAATACTCAAAGCCTTATAAACATTCTTCCAGTGGCAGGATGGGAGCATTTTCCCATCTTGGTAAATGACGCAGAAGTTCTGTTGCTCCTAAATACAAAATTCATCTTAACTGTCTATTCTTATCTTTGGCTTTACTTCCACTTGGTAGAAGCCATCATTACTTCTCCCCTGATTTAATACAGTGCCATCTAACCAATCATTCTCTCTGGTTCCACTTTTGCTTCTACCCAATCCATTTCTTTTTATTTATTTATGTATTTCAGGATATTATGAGAGTACAAATGTTTTGGTTACATTTTATGTCTTTGCCTCACCCAAGCGAGGTTTAGAGGCTTGCTCTAACATAGCAATGTACTAAGTTAACAGAATTAACTTTTCAAAATCTAAATTTACTCTGGGTACATCACTACTTCAGTCCCTTCAGCAGATTTCCAGTACTCTTAGCATACAAATTTATACTTCTTGCAATGGTCTACCAAGTTTTGTAAAATCTAGCACCAGCCTTTACTTTTCAAACTCATTACAAATTAGCATACTCATTGCACACAATGGCTAAGTCACTCTGGCTTTTTAATTTGTGACAGAGCAAGCTAATCCCTTTCTTGTTTTTCAGGCTTTGGACATGTTTCTCTGCCTAGGACATTTTTCCACCAGCAGGGTCCATCTCCATTTGGTTCACTGTAGTATCTATGGTACCTATTACAATGTCCAACTTCTTCATGGAAGAAACTAGATTAATATATATAGCATGAAGAAATAAAGGTTCAAGCTTTTAAATCCTTACCATAAATATGTCTCCAAGACAAAATAATACCATGGAGCTTTCTGAGATGAATAAAAATGTAAAATGTCTTCAGGTAATATATTAACCATTATATAAGGAATACTTTAAATGTTCAAGGATACTATACCCGGGTGATTGATTGATTGATTGATGGATAAATAAAACTAAACTGAAAGTCTTATCCCAAATATTTCCTCTTTTACACATTACCAACACACTTTGCTAGGTTATTCAAATTGTAATTTATTCACTTGCTCATTCATTTACCTTTTCATGAGTACATTTGATTTTAATATCCACATCTTGCAAAGAAAAGTAAAAAAAAAAAAAAAAAAGTATTGATTCTGCTGCCAAGGATTTTAACATGAAGTAGAAAAGTTATGGCAGGCACAAAAACAGCTCTGAGTACAAAGTGTAGAGTGAAATGTACTGTATGAGCTCTATTGATAAAATGCTTTGGGAGATCAGAAAGGGGAGAAAAATCTCGGAAGGACAAATAGGGGTTATTAGCTTTATAATTTCACCTTCAAAAATCAAAGAAGGATGGATGTATGTGTGTGTATATGTGTCTGTGTGTGTGTGTGTGTGTGTGTGTATCAAGCAGTGGGACATCATAAAAAGGTACACAGAGGAAAATCTGGGGAAGTTTGTTTTTTTCTGGGACATAAGAGACTTTGAGGCAAATAGTGAAAAGTATAAGCAAATGAGGATTGAGTTTGATTATGCATAGTCCCAAAAACATCACAAGGAATTGGATTCTAATTCTGTGATTAATAAGGAGTGATCAGCATTTTTTGAGCAAAGAATGGGGTTATAAAAGCTTTGGTTAAGAGCAAAATCAGTGTAATCTTTTAAAAAAAATTTTGATTTGATTTGATTATTTTCCATTGATATATAATTCACATACCATAAAATTCACCATTTTCATATGTACAGTGTGGTAGTTTTTAGTATATTGACAAGATTGTATAACCACTATCTAAATCCAGAATATTTTCATCACATCAAAAAAAATACCATACACATTAAGTAGTCATTCTTTTTTACTTTCTCTCCTCAGCCCTGAAAACATTAATCTGTTTTATGTCTCTATGGATTTTCCTATTCTGGACATTATCTATGAATGAAATCATATATGATATAGCCTTTTTACCAGTTTCCTTTCATTTGGCTTAGTGTTTTCAATGTTTATCTGTGATGTAGCATGCATCAGAGCTTCATTCCTTTTTATGGCTGATGCACAGTAGTCTGCCTCAATTGTATGGATATGCTATATTTTGTTTATCCATTTATCAATTGAAGGATATTTGGTTCTTTCCCCATGTTTTGAATATGTTATGAATAATGTAGCTATGAACATTCATGTACATGTGTTTGTATGAGCATATGCTTTGTATAAATATATGTTTTCAGTTATTTTGGACACATACCTGGGAGTATTCTATGGGCACTTGTAGAAATAGAATGGACTCTCACCCAAAATTTGGTTTGCGTGTCAAGACTCTTCATACCATGTGTGTGCGTGCGTGCACACGCGTGCATGCACACACACACACACATCAAGAACATATGGAAAGTTTTATTTCAAGGAGACTTTCTAAGGAGAGCAAGAAAGGCCTGCCCAGCTGGTCCAGAAATGACTTAAGAGAGAAGGAAAACAAGAACAACTTGTGGTTTTTATTGCTGTTAGGAGGTATAGCTAAGGTGATGGTTCCCGCACAGGGGAAGGGGCTTGAGTGGTTTGAATCTCTCAACGGTGACAAAGCAGGGAATGCACAGGCCACTTATCAGTTTGCCCAGATGGGGGGTCCAAGAGGAAGAGGGAGGATGAGGCTCAAAAGTGTCAGCAGTCAAACATCAAAAAAATGGCATCAGGTTCTTTATTACAGAGTAGAATTGCTGGGTGATATGGCAATTCTATATTTAGCTTTCTGAGGAACTAGTGGATTGTTTTTCACAGTGAGCTGCACCATCTTGCATCATCACCAGCAACACAGGAGAGTAAATTTCTCTATATCTTTGCCAACACTTGCGATTATCCATCTTTTTTTAATATAATAGTAATCCTATTATAAGTGGTATCTCATTGATTTTCATTTGAATTTCTCTAGATTAATGACATTGAACATCATTTTATGTGTTCATTGGAGTTCTGTATATCTTTGTAGAAATGTCTATTAAAATACTTTGCCAATTTTATGTTGTATTATCTGACTTTTTATTGTTGAGTAGTAAGAGTTTTTTTTTTTTTTAATATATATATCTTCTGAATACAAGACCCTTATAAGATATGAGTTGTAAATATTTTTCTCCCATTCTGTGAGTTGCCTCTTCACTTTCTCGGTAGTATTCTTCAATGCAAAAAAGTTTTTAATTTTGGTAAAGTTCAATTTATTTATATATGTTTTCCTTTGGTTACTTCTGCCTTTGGTGTCACATCCAAAAAAACCAGTGTCTAATCTAAGATCAGTACGATTTATACCTCCCTTAAAATCTACCAAATGAAAGTCATTTATAAAAAGTTTTTATTTTGTTTGCTTTTATAGCCAATAACCATCACATTCTTAGGACACTTAGATTTCACTGTAGTTCAGAAATAAGGCTGGGTAAGTGACTTTGTTTTCTGAGCCACTTTTCATCATGCAACTAAGTTGGTCATTTAATAAGAGTTCTGATCATAGCAGTAACCAGTAGATTATAACAAACTATATTGAAGTGCAGATACTAGTTGTTTGGCTAGTCTCAGTCCCAGCTGATTCATTGATTCACAGTGGTCAGCCTCAAGATGTGTACAATTTAAATTCCTGTTGAAATAAAATTAGAAATAACTATAAGCCAGGGATCTACAGAGTTGCTCTGGAATACTCCATACCATGACTGTTCTATCCTTCATTGTCATCACATTTTTTAACAAGAGTGATTTCTTTAATCTCCTCTCCTCTCTGCCCCTGGAGTCAGACACTGTTTGATTATCAGCAGAGTTGTCTGCATAGAACATGCATGGTCTCTGAACAAGTATTTGCTTTTCATACCCCCTCCAGGGCCCAAGAATTAGAGTCAGAAAGGCATAATAAATTGTCCTTCCACTTATTATCTGTGTGATTTAGGTTACTTAATCTCATCAAGTCTGTGTCCTTGTCTGTGAAACACAGGCAACTGATACTACCTTGTAGGGTGGTCGTGAAGAGGAAAGGAAGTGAACTATGATGCAAAGCACATATCCATTAGCTAATATTACAATCATATTGTTATAAAGATAACACAGAATTCTCATTTTATTAGCATTCAAGGACAAATTAACTATTAAAACTTTTTGAAATGAAGATACTAACAAAAACATAACCAGTTCAAATGTTCATGCTAGTAAAGCAAAGCTATTTTCTCTGCCTTTTCTATTTCTACCAGTTAGCTCTCTGGTCTTTAGGTCTTAGGAGTCAGGATAAAAGATAAAAGGCACATGCAGTTCTATAAATTTTGTGTTTATTACTTCCTTCCAGTAGGGAAAGTAACTACAAATTGAGAAGGATACTGTGAATTCTGCATGTACTTGAAATTTACCACCTGGAAGGTTATATTATTCTCTGGGGTAAAAGACACCCACAGGGTGCTCTTTGACTCACGCTTATCAAAATCTCACTTCTCACTGAGCTAGGAAAATACTTTCCAGATGGAAGGCAGCATCCTACAACAGCTGGGCCTTCTCTGTGTTACAGAGAGATTGCTACTCCAGTCTGGACGGGATCCTTGGGCTCCTCCCTTCACTGAGATGAGATGTTTAGTTCCTTCCATCGAAGCTATGTGAACTCATCATTGGCCTTCTTTCATATGTTCGATACCAAAAGAGCACATATCTTTACTTAAAGTAAGCAGGAGTTCCCAGAAAAAAAGGAACATTTGGACATGGCAGATTAAAGGCACCAGCGTCAACTCGTCCTTCTGTCTCCATGGTCTGGATGACTCTCCTCATTCAGTAGCAAATGTTGAGGAGTAATTATCTTTCTACTAACTTGCTTTCAAATGCCAGGAGGTTATAAATATTCTTATGGGAGTGAAACAGCTTGGGGAGATGTAAAAAGGAAGTAAAGGGATAATCTTCTGATGCCAAAGATTATCTGTGCCACGTGGGCTGGCAATTTAACCACTTAAGGTGCCTCAGTTTCCTCACCAACAACATGAAAAATATCAAGGAGAAAACCTGTAAGATCTCTTACATCTTTAAATTCTGTATGTGAGTAATTAAGGAGAAATGTCCTTTGTCTTATCATAAAATTTATGAGATTAAATGATATCAGGGTACATTGCTGGCTTGTAAACAGGAACCAAGGGGGGAAAAATCTGTGATGAGTAATGATTTTCAAGAAATGCTCGTTGAAATGGATGACAGAAAGCATCTAACAAGAGCTCAAGAAAAATGAATGTTAATGAACTACACATCTTTGCTATTGTGAATTGTGCTGCTATAAACATTCGGGTACATGTGTCTTTGTTAAAGAATGACCTTTTTTCCTTTGGGTATATGCCCAGTAATGGGATTGCTGGGTCAAATGGCAGGTCTACTTGAATCTGTTTAAGATACCTCCATAATGCTTTCCACAGGGGTTGCACTAGTTTGCAGTCCCACCAGCAGTGTATTAGTGTTCCTGTCTCTCCACACCCACGCCAACATGTGTTGTTTTGGGTTTTTTTGATAAAGGCCATTCTCATTGGAGTTAAGTGATATCTCATTGTGGTTTTGATTTGCATTTCTCTGATGATTAGGGATGTTGAGCATTTTTTCATATGTTTGTTAGCCATTCTTATATCTTCTTTCGAGAAGTTTCTATTCATGTCATTTGCCCACTTTTTGATAGGGAAACAACCCAAATGCCCATCAATACATGATTGGATTAGTAAGCTGTGGTATATGTATACCATGGAATATTACTCAGCTATAAGGAATGATGAAGATACGACATCTCTATGGTTCTCCTGGAGAGAGTTGGAACCCATTATATTAAGTGAAGTATCCCAAGAACGGAAAAACAAGCATCACATGTACTCACCAGAAAATTGGTTTCCCTGATCATCACCTAAATACAAATCTGGGAACGACACCAATTGGACATCAGACTGAGGTGGGGGGTGGGGGAGGAGATGGGGGTATGCCTACACAATGAGTGCATTGCGCACCGTTTGGGGAGTGGTAACACTTGAAGGTGCTGACTCGGGAAGGGGGGGTGGGGAAGGGAGGGATATATACCTCATGATGGGTGCAATGCGCACGACCTGGGGAACAGACACGCCTGGAGCTCTGACTTGGGGGGAAAGGCGGTACAGGAGCAACATATGTAACCTGCAATTCTGTATCCCCCATAACAAGATAAAATAAAAAAAAAAAAATGAACTACAAAGAAGGCTCAAGGTTACATATTAAAGAAAAAAATCAAGAATAGAAGGCCTCAGGTATTCTGCCTCACTTATCCCTGATACTGAAATGCCCCTATAGCTTTTCTGATTGAACTACACTGAGATATTCCAGAGGAGACTTGTATTGATGCAAGTATATTCAACTATACTACATGGTATGAAATTTACAGGTAAGTTAAATGCATTTTAGCATATGAATTAATTAATTTCAGTAGGGGGATTTTGAAGATAGATTTTCTCTACTGATATATAATATAATTGCCTTCTAAGTAATTTGTTATGAAATTGGTAAATATTGATTTCACTCTTCACTGAACTCCTGTAGTCTATAGCACAACATTTAGCACTTTATTATTTATGACCATCGTTTGTATGTACTTGTTGTCAACATTTGCATCTGTAAAATCTCTGACGGCAGTTAACAAATATGGTTCCACTATGTTATTCTCACCAGGACCTAGCCCTTGTCTGATCAAGGGGATATTGCTCCAAAAACTGTTACTGATTATCTCTAGTAGGAGTCAAGAAACCAGTTAAGATAAACAGTAGACATTTGGGAAAGACTATTTTGAATGTGCTAACATCCTAAATTCTCCCTCCATGCTACACCATTGCCCAGATGATGTTGATGGAGTTTTTGGCAAAAGCATTATCCTGTATTCACATCAAAGACTCACTTTGTTTTTGTTAAGCACTCGTATTGCTTCTTCCATCACTGTGTCATGGTTCAAAGTTTTCCTTCATTTCTTTCTTTTGAGCCTAGAATGTATGTACTCCCTAATGCACTTGTACCAAGTACCACTAATAACATTACTATTCATTATATCCAGTTCAAATTTTCCTGAGACCATGTGACCTTTATAATGTAGCTTGTAAGATCTCACTTACAAAAAAGATGAAAGTTTGAAGATTATCAAAATGCAAGATTCTTCTTTCTTTTTTGTATGTATGTGATGGTGGGGGGGGGTGATTGGATATATGTTGTGTATTTTGGAAAGTCATTTGACCTCTCATTTCAATGTTTTCATCTGTCAAATCGAGATTATAATGCATTTCCATCATTCTTGGTGGTTGAGAAGTTCAGGTGAGAAATGGGCTAAAGTGCAATGAAAACTAACAGAAAACTAGCACTGAATGATGGTTACTAATATAATGCTATAGTTTATTATAAATGATTATTTAGTGCCTATATGATTTTACCTTTATATCATAGTGGTAAAAAATTAAAGATGATACTTTAGTCTCAGACAGTTGTGAGTACAATAGCTCATTTTCTTACTAACTACATGATCTTGGGTAAATTACTTAATTTCTTTGAGCCTCAGTTTCTTCATCCAGGAAATGAGCATAAAAAGGACTGGATTTTCTAAAGATTTAACTGAAACAAGGCACCCAAATTACCCTGACACAGAGTAAGGGCTGAAATATTAGATATCATTATTGACTTGAAAAAATACATGGAAAGAATAAGACTTGATACAAACTTTCTTATATAGTAAGTTTGAAGAATAGCACAACTTTAATGTTTCTAATTAATAAAATGCCCTAGCCACATCCAACATCTGAAGGGACAGGGAAGTGAAGTACTCCTTACAATTCAGTAACATATTCTTTCTGTGCATTTTGAGGGCTTGGTCTGAGGCTATGAAACACAAGAACCAAGAGGACTTGAGTGTCTCTTCCAATGACCTATTTGGGGGTCCAAATCAACCTCAGAGAATCAGGTTCTCCTATGCACATTTCAGGCACCACTGGAACATGAGAAGGAACAGATAAGCCTCATCAAATAAAATACTTTGAATTAAATCCTCCCCTCATCATGCAAAAAGGTCTAGTCTGTATAATCTTTTTGAATTTCTATGAGCCTTGCATAAAGCCAGGAAGCAAAAAACAGGTGGTAGCAGTTCATTGGAATGCAAAGGTGCAAACCAGGGGCTCCTTTTATCTAGTAATTGTCTCATGGTTCACAATTACCATCCATACCAATTAGAACAAGATAAATGTCCTTCCATGTGGTAAGAACTGAAAGACAGCTGCTTGTTTACTACCAGTCATTTGTGTGTCCGTGATTGTCTGAGGTTTATCATCTATTCTTTCATGCAGGGTAGAAACGCTTAACAAAAAAAAAAAAAAAAGAAAGAAAGAAAGTATCCCTGTGACTGACACAAATTAAGATGTGAAATATGGGTCATCATGCAACTCTGACGATGATTCTATTGCCCATTAGCAAACTGGAGATTTCATTACCCAGCACAGCTCCCTGAAGATCTAAGAGAAAAATGATGTGGGTGAACCACAGAAAAATATTAGAGAGAAGGTGATAAAGAAGGGAGCTTTAGGGAGGTGGAGAGAGCAGAGCTGCGGCAAGGAAATGTGCATTAGACAGTGAATTATGCTTCAATTTTAATCTTTCCACCTACACTCCTTATGGTCTCTCCATGTGGCTCATTTTTGCTCTGACTTTTAAGTTAAGCAACTTAAAATTGTAAATTGGAGAGAATTTTGTTTGGTGTAGGAACATAAATTTAGATTCCTGTAAAGAGACTCAGAGGTCAGATTTTGGTGATTGTTCATATTAACTGACAAATAGACCTTTAAGCAAATCCTTGCTCTCTGGGGTCCACATCTGCCTTCTATTCCCATGGAAGGTCTGATTATGAGCACATTGTAATTGCAGTTCAGGACTGGGTATTTAAGAAACCCAACGAGTTTGCTATCATCTTACAAAGATACGTCATCATGGAGCAGGTATCCTGTATCAAAGGTGAGAAAAGAAAGGTTAAATAATAAACTTGTAATTAGAAAACTTCCTTGTTGAAAAGGAATTATAGCTCTTTCTTTTTATCATTTCCTTTAATTGAGGGATCTGTGCTAGGGAATTTAGGTGGGTATATTCGTATCCTTATATTTTGATTTGGAAAATCATCTTTTAACATAGTACAATTGTAGAAGACCAACAAATCAGACCCATACAAATTTCAAGAATGTACATGTGTGAGTATATGTGTGTTGATGTTTGTGAGTCTATAATTGTGTTGAGTGTACATATTTGAATATATTAATACAAAAATGTGTGTGAGGCTGTGAGTGTCTTTGTGAGCATGTGTGAATGTTGAGTGTACACTTGCAAGTAAGAGTGTGTGTGTAAATGTGTTTGAAAGTGTATGTGCACATATGCAGTGAATGTGCAATTTTGTGTATATGTGTGTGTGTTTGTGTATCTGATCTTGGATGGTAAGTCAGCTACTTACTGACAGTGATTTCTCTCATCTTGTAATGATTATGTGACATAATGTATGTGATAATGCTTTGTAAAATCCAAAGTGTCATGCAAGTCCATTTTGTTATTGTGGATACCTTCATAAAGCATACTATACTATTGTAAAGCTTTAACAGTGGGACAGTACTTCAAGTCCATCATCATACTTTCTGAATACATATATGAGATCTGTAAATCCAGTCTAAAATGTTTATGCATGTCTGAAATGTAACTTGTACGTCTTTTCTTTCATTAATAATTGTAAGATTTTTCTTTCCCAGTATTTCTGAAAAGATATCTCTAATACCATTAAAAACGAGATCCTCTGCCTATGTTTTATATTCTCCCCTGACTTGGCATCAATAACTATAACCATTCTTGCTGAGAATTTCCTGTTAATATTTTGCAGTTTTGGAAGAATTACTCTTCTCTGTGAAGAAAACTGGAATGAGAGTTGCTTGTACATTTTTGAAGGTGTTTCAAATAGGATGGTTCTCATTTCTCAAAAAACTTATTCAGTTTATTAATAATATTCCAGGGAAACACATATTTTTGCAGGTGACCTCTTGAATTCTAAAACAAGTTTCTTATAATAGCAATCTTTCTAGTGAGATAAAAAGTTACTCTCATTTTAATGCTTTTTGAACCTAGATGGTATGAGTATATCTGCACAGAATATGGATAGGATTGTTCTGGGGCATGTGTTGCTCACTCTAAAAAATCAAGACAAACAAAATAGTTTTAAACTAGGGAGGTGCTCCAGCTTCTTAGAGATTTATTCTAGCTTCAAGGGTCATTAAATACCAAAGAAGGTGGTATTTAATCAGATGGAATACTTTAGATTGTGTTGAGTCAATACTAAACCTTTTGATTTTCTAAAATGTCACACTTTGTATAAATTGGAAGTGTTTAGAAAGAAGGTAACAAGCAGTTTTCGTACTTTTAGTTTCAGGTTGAGAATTCTTTCATCACAAGACTTTCCCTTTACTTGAACTCCTTTTTCTTGGCTGGCTGATGTATGGAGGCTGAGTAGTCTGACCAGAGAGCAGAATCTAAGAAAACTGCTTCCATGAAATTCATGTTTCAGTTGAGAATTATCATTGAGAGACTGTTGTCCAGTTTTAAGCACAATTTCACTGAATTAAGTCAGTGAAACTTTAATTCTTTGCTATGTAGAAAGTCTTTGTCAATGTTGTTGCTGTTGTTGTAGTACGTGTGTGACTGTATGTGTGTGCTTGAGAGATCTCAGGACCCTATGCATAGTAGATATTCAGTAAATACTTATTAACCACGTGACTAGTCCCAAGTTTCTTAATTTTTTTTTTTGAGATATACATTCTTTTGAAAATCTGACCGACCCATTCCTTAGAAAGAGGCACACCTGAACACATACACAATTTTCTATAAAATGCCTAAGTAATTAAAGATCTAAAGCCTATCTGTGAACACACAGAGATTCATTCATTTAGGAGATCTTCTAAGCATACCCCCAAACCAAAGTTCTATTTTACACAAGTAGAAACTGAGACCAAGAGGTCAAATGAGTAATTAATTCAGAGGCCTGGTATGGAATAATAAGGAATGGTGAGTTCTGTGGCAAGCTGGAGAACATATAACCCCTCTCCATGGGGTTCCTTACTCAGCTCTAGCCAAAGTCGGCAGGTGGGAAAGTGAGCCCAGTGTTGTCAGATTTCCTGTTATGTCAATAATATATTATTTGCTTAAATATAAAATGTCTTAATTTAAAATAGTGACAAATAACTCCATTTATTTACCAATTTTTGGGTTGGCCAAACAAACTGTCCTCATAGCCTCATTTCTGGTTGTAGGCAAACAGTTTGTTATCTCTCTTTCAAATATTATACTTTGAAAGTGTTTGTCCAGAGTGTTTCATTTAGGTAACAAACATTCACTGAGATTTATTATAGTCAGAACCCTGGGCCAAACTCTGTAAAATGTACAAAGATGGATACAGGAATATTTAATATCCCTGAACTTAATACAGGATTCTTAATACACAATACACAAAAAAAGGTCATGCAGATATTTATGCTGAGAAAACACTTTGTGATATGGAAAAAAAAAAAAAAGGAAACAAGAAAACAGTGTTCTGGGTTCTCTGAAGGTTTGCTGAATTTCTATCATGTTAACCAACTTGACCTGGCCTGCAGCAGGGTTACATATCCTGCAGAGCCCATGATAGTATTTTCTTTGCCCAATCTGAAGTCTTCCTTTAAACTGTTACTGTTTTGGAGGTGGAATTGAAGAGGAATACATACTACTGCCGATTTGTGAAGCTCTGTTGCAGAGAGATTTGTCAAAGAAAACCAGGATAGTAGTTAAAACAATATAAGCAGATTTTAATCAAGAAATTTTGCAATAGGGGGAAAAGAGAGCTCAAAATGGAACTGTAGTCAATTCCAAGGATAACAAGAAAAAGTGGGTATATAGCCAAGGAAGAGGGTAGGGCAAGTCAATGGATAGAAAATTACTAAGAGGAAAAAAGGTAGTAAAAATAAGAGGTAAGGAGAGACACTGGACTTGGCAGGACTTTTGCTGAAGGCATGCCCAGGTAATCAGATATCATCTGGAGGATGGCAGTGGATGTTGTATGATGTAAAGGTTAAGCATAAGAGGATTCAGAGGAGCCTGAGTAAAGTTGGGTCTAGAAGAAATTCTTTGTCATACTTGAATTGTCTTTAATCCCCAATCTTTCCTTTACCTGCTCTGTAGTACAATGATCCTACAGCAGTTGAAGATGGAGGGATTTCTCTCCAGCCAGAATCTTTACAACAATAATAGTGCATACACAGATCACCCTACAGAGGAAAATATCCAAAGATTTCTTTCCTCAACCCATTGCTGAGTTCATGGCTGAGACATCTATAATAAAAGACAAGTTAGCAATATCAAAGCATTCAAATTTATTTAATTTACATTTCACATGCCATGAAAGCCTTCAAGAGGAAATGAAGACCCAAAGAAACAGGGAAACCTGGGTATTTTAATGCTTACATTTGATGAAGTGTGTACTGTCCTGAAAGTATGATTGGACAAAGGGAGTATGATCTCATAGTAATAAACAGGGAGAAACTTACCAAGGTCTGATTGATCAGATTCTTCTATGTTCCTGTGTCTGCAGAGGTAAAGACATTCCTTTCCTCCAGGTGTAGGGAGGGCACTTCTGGAATGAGGGTCCCCTGCTTCAAGGGAAGATCAGTTAGGTTTAGTGGCCTGCTTCAAGGAATAAGGGGTGAGAGGAAGGTGAGTGTGACCTTCTCCTCTTCTGCTGTTTTCTCAAAGGCCAAGGCACCATATTTTGGGGTAGCATGTCCTGAACTCCATCAACATTTTAATTAAAACAAGTATTTGTGAATAAGACTTTTTCATGTTGCATGTATATATGTATACATATGTATGTAGGCGCATGTTTCCTCCATGTTTCCAGCTTATATAAATAAATGTGCACTTCTTTCCTTGTTTTCCTGAGTTTATAAGCTTGAATTTACAAGACATCTAGTGACAGTCGCTAAATGTCAATGTCGCCAAAGATTGCCTTAAATATTCTGTTATCTCTTCTTTTTGATTCTCTCTCATTAGAACAAACCAGCTCTTGCCTTGTAGAGAACAGGATAGTGTCAGACATAGGAATAGACAGCAGCAAAACTTCAAGCTGAAATTAGAAGGATTGGAGGAGGCAAATAAAGTGGGAACAAGGCTAAGGAAATACCTCACCAAGGGAATTTAGAACCTGGTGGGAAATTAGCATTGAAAATGCAAATGAGGTTAGAGAAATTAAGAGGATTAACTGGCTTACAGGGATTTATATGAAAATAAAGAGAAGATCACTGAAAACCTTTGAGATCTGCTCTCCCTCAACAGAATTAAAGCGGGTTTTGTTCTAGATATGTGTCTGTGTATATGTGTGTGTGTTTCTCTTGTTTTGTTGCTACTTCTAATTTGAAGGCATTGGACCAATAATTACAAATTGTTCTCAGAGACTATATTTGCTCTTTATACCTTCATGCGCCACCTATGTCCAGAGACTGACACCTGAGGAAGCTTGCCTGCCTGATTGCTATCTTGTGATTTGTATTATTATTAATGGAACTGGCTGGGCTTCAATTCCCAACCTTTTTAGATTTTATGGCAAATACAGACACCGTGTTAGAAATAATTTTTGTGCATAGTTCATCTGTCTTGGCCAGAATTTTTCAAGGTTGACTGAAGAATAATTGAGTTTGGTAACATATTGTCTAAAAAGTTTAAAACCATCAAAAAAGAAAAAAAAAAAGTGTAAGTGAAAATCTGGGCAAACGTGAATGCATACTCCATAATTCATAATTTAATTCACTAAAACATAATTCAATTTATGCTGGGTGCCTCATCCATAGCCAAAACACTAAACTGGTTACATTGGTGGGAGATAAAATTAAGTACTCTAAATTCAAGTGTGCTTAAACCTGAAGCCAGCCCACTCACCCACTGTGATTTTGGGCAATTTTGCTTTTCTAAACTTTACTTTCCTTGACTAGAAAAGCAGGTTCATTGGGTTATTGTGAGAATTGAATGCAATTAAATGAGATAGTACAAGCAAAGGGCTTAGTCCCTGGATGTGTTTTTGTTGAGAGAAAGGATGAAAAAGTGAGAAAGTGAACAAGCATGAATGCTAGGTGGCTAACAACACAGAAAGAAAATTTGAATAATCACTTTTTATGGAAGCATTATCAGGAAAAAAAATCTTTCTGAAGATATACACCTTGGAAGAATGAGATTTATCAAGTAACAGATATAAATCAGGAGTTGAGGTAGACATATTTTCTAATTTAATTCACAACAAATCTGTCAGTAGATGTTATTTTGTTTCTATTGTACAGAGAAGGGCAACTTGAGGGAGGAAAAGTCATTAAGTTACTTGTCTTTGATAATATACCCTGTTTCAGGAAAAACCTGAATCAAAAGATTTCTCAGTGTCTCAAATGGAAAACTAGGCTTTCACTAGTGTGGGCTGTTCCAGGTTATTTGCCTCTAGGTGGATTGAGCCTTTCATTGTCTAAGCAATTTTATAACTATTTAAGTTATGGAGGACTGAATAGAATATAAATGATTTGTATCCCTAGACCTGCAACTGAATTCTTTCCTATGGAGGAGCAAATGAATTTTTGCCCCTCCCTACCAGTGCAAAACCCAGGTGTGCATCTGCTTCCAAATTTATTTCACTATTCCTATTTGAATCTACGTAGGTGGTAGTTTGAATTCTCCTTGTAAAATGTAACATCATTCAGTTTATCTTATTAATTAATGAATTAAATAAAATTTTTGTCACAAGTTCATTTTATATTTGTATTTGATTCATGATTTTGCCTTTTTAAAAATGCTTCCTTTAATACTTGTGATGGTTGGTGCTGAATTTGAACCTGAGTCTGATGTCAGAGCCCATGTTTTTCATTCTCTCATGTCTCTTAAGAGCAAGGGATTTATATAAGCAAATAAAAAGAGAAAAGAACAAACTACTATTTCCCACCAAAATAAAAGCAGATTCCCAGGCTATTGATAATCCTTTAGTTTATTAAGACAACAGAAATTGTTATAGATTCCCACTACCAAAGACTCTATGAATTTTGTAAAATGAAGTAACAGTTCTAAGGAGTCTGGAACTGAGAGAAAGGAAGAAAATGGATGTAAATAACGACTGGAAATTCTGTTCCTTTTAGGCCATTATCCACCTTTTCCAAGCCAATTTGTCTGCTATAATGCCTTGTAAACACTTTTCTGTCATTGCCTAGCATCCTGAAGAAAGAAATCTAAGATATTATCTGCATGAAGTTAAGAAAAACTTTGAATGAGTTTAAAAATCAAGACTACTGTAGTTGTGTATGCTTCTGAAATAGTTCCCAAAAAGTTCATCCTTGACCATGATTATTGATGGCTATCATATTCCAACTCTTATAGGAATCTTTCACCTTCTGACATACTTTGTCACCACATTTTTGAAGATTTATCTTAATTAATTTCTTCTAAACATGAATGCAAAGGAATTTGTCTAGTTGCATCCATACATTTCAAGAATGCTAGGTCTAATGGGATTTTATGAAGTTTTCTGTCATTTCTATTAATCGGTAAATATTTTGTTCTCCTGCACACAGCCTCAAAGATAATGCCATTATTTTGCCGGAAGCATGTGATGGCTCCATCATTTAATTTTATTTTTAATTTGAATTTCAGTTCCATTCTGTGTATTCATTGTGTAAAGATACTTAGCTTTTTGGCTTCAGTTTCTTCATTTGTAAAAGAGTAGATTTGGCTTACAAAATGTGTATGAATGTGTATGTTACTTATTCCTAATTCTGACATCTCAATTATTTTGATAATTGCTCAGGGCACTGTCTATATATGTGAGTGTGGGTGTCTATGCATCCTGCTCTATCCCAGCAGAGTTCCCCACAAAGTTCAAATTAAAATACCAACAACCAAGAGAAATCAAAGTTACAATTATCAAACATATGGCAGAAAAATAAAACATGATAGGTTCATGAAACCATGAAGCAAGATTTCAGATACACTTGTTCTCAGGCAATGTAATTAATATTAGAATATTTTTCTTTATGCGATCTATGTTATGTTAGTGATATTATAATTTTCCTCTAGTTGGGGATTTTAGTTGTAAAATGAGCTAAAGGATACTACAGGATGGCAAAAGCAGTTACAAGCAGTCTTAACAGGATTACAAGAGTACCCTCAGTGCCTTTCAGGTTTTCCTTTGTGTCTCCTATGTTTATCTTAAGCTCTTGTTTTTCTATTAGGTCATTAAATATGAAATGTCCTTTTTTGAATCTAAAGTTTATTATATCTCAAACAAGAAACGGTACAATTAACCAAAGTATGTGCCTAAACTATCGACACAGTTTTGCCATCTTAAGTGTAGCTTGTTTATGCCAGTAGCAAAGAAGCCTGAAGAGCGAGTGGTGATGAAATCGCCAAAGGCATTTTTCACAGCTTGTTGAGAATTGAATATTTTTCCTTGCAAGAAGTGGTCCAAAGCCTGGAAGAAGTGGTAGTCAGTTGGTGCAAGGTCTGGTGAATGCGGTGCATGACAGAGAGTTTCCAAGTCCAGCGTCTGTAGTTTGAGCAGCGTTGTATTTTGTGACATGTGATCTTGCCAGAAGATTCACCTGTCTCTATTGACAAATCTCAGCTGCTTAATGGCAAGCATCCTCATCATTTCATCCACTTGGTTTCAGTAGACATTTGCTGTAATGGATTGACCAGATTTCATGAAACTGTAGTGGACAATACCAGTGCTGGACCACCAGACACCATTACCTTTTTTTGATGGATATTTGGTTTTGGACTGTGTCTTGGCACTTCATTTTTATCCAACCGTTGTGATGAATGCTTGCAATTGTCAAAAAGAATCTACTTTTCATCACATGTAACAATATGGTGTAGAAATGGTTTGCTTTATGTAGTGACAGCAAAGAAAGCCAAACTTTGAGATGATTTCTCTTCTGATGTTCTTTTAATTCATGCAGTCAGTACCCATCTGTCCAGCTTCTTTAATGTGCCAATTTGTTTCAAATGGTCCAATATTATTGGAATAGTAACATCAAACCTTGCTGCTAATTCACACATAGGTTAAGATGGATGCGCTTCCACTGCAGCTTTCAGCTCATCATTATCCACCTTGGTTTCAGGTCACCCACATAGTTCACTTTCAAAATTAAAATCACCAGAAGGGAACTTCTCAAACCATCGACGTACTGTGCATTCATTAACCACATCCTTTCCAAATACTTCGATGATATTTTGAGCTGTCTGTGCTGCTTTGGTTCCATGATGGAATTCATATTTGAAAATAACATGAATTTTTTACTTATCCATGGTTTCACAAAAATTGCTCTAAAAAAAATGTGAAAGGTAATCACAAGCCAAAATATGTGTTTGAAAGACTGAGGATGTACCTTCACAACAGGAAAGAAAAAAAAAAAAAAACACAAATGTCAAAGTGAAATGTCAGAGATATCAACAAACTTTGTACTTAAGGAAATTGGACATTTAATACTTAATGACCTAATAGTAACCCTTAGGTATCACCTTTCCCCTGTGGGGAACCTCTTTCTTTTCCCTCAGATCAACAATTAAGTATGCCAAAAATAGATCTTTCTATTTTGAAAAGTGTGCTGTTAATATTTCATGGTATCAACTAAGTAGGTATATTTTTTCTAGTCCAAGGACAAAGAATGCCAATGTTTATGGGAAATTCTGCTTACTTGTATGTTGATTATGACTAAATGAGTAAATAATTAATGGGTTACTTTGATCAACAAAATGGAATTATCTTTATAAATGCTTAATTAAAATGAGTAAAGCAAATACATTAACCATAACTAATTTAAATTATAACCCAGATGTGAAAATTTATCACAGTATATTATTACATGTTTTTTTTTTTTTTTCTATTTTTTCACTGCCTAAATGATTAGTGACATCTATATCTATTGAATGAAAATAACTGTGTTTCCTTCATGGGCTATATGTTTTCAACATTTTAATATTTATTTGTACTATAAAGTGACATTGGGTCTGTCAGACTTATTGAACTATTTTGGGAAAATATGAACTCTTTCAAAGATATTATTAATAGCAGCCAATATTGCATATTTTTATCATAATAGAAATATTAAAACAATTGACCTAAAAAAACACATTTGAAAGTTTTATTAAACCTTCCTCTCTTAGAGTTTATAAGGAACTTGCAGTTTAGGGCAAATTTTTCAAGGCTATTTTGAAATTATATAATTAGGTGGGTATTATTTGCATAATAAAGAAAAGTCTAACAGATTTACTTGCTTCCCAGAATTATGATGTATATTTCTTTAACTTGAAGATTCAGCTCCAAATTGTCTTGACTAAATAAACACAAATTTGATCTATGCTACTTAGCAGAAGGTCTAGAATTAATCTGGGGTGGAAGGCTTGGAATTGATTCTGTAGTGAACTCCTAGGCACTCAGAAATCCATCAAATGACAGCTTTCCTCAAAACTCCCATTGTGTGTTTTGGATGCCTACGTTATTTTTTCCTCCGTTTAGCCTCTGGTTCCCTTCCTTAAACCCCAGGTCAATTGAAGGTCTTACAACCTTCCTGGCCCTTGAACTGTTGTGTCCACAAGGAAATTTTCTCAAATCATAGTATTTTGTTTTGTTTTGTTTTTTGTCTCCAACGCTGATGTACTTTTCTAACCAACATGATGATAGGACAACCTATCAGTATCACCTTCACCCACAGATGGCTTGTGGCATGTTTTCATAGCCAGAGCAGTCCCTTCAGATATGGATAACAGCCCAACTTACTTGCTTATCCTAGAACTTGGCTTCTTGGGCTACCAGTCTTCCAAATTGAGGTGCATATCTACAGCCAATTGATATCTGAATCCCAGTTTTGCCTGATTTAGTTTTCTCTTTTCTATCCACTGGAGTTAGTGAGCACCTAGCTCCTTACTGAGCTCACACAGATTATTAAAATGGACCTGGAATAGTTTATTTTGTGCAAGCTGACAGATACATAGAGCACTATATTCAGAGCATTAGATTTATTAATATAATGTTAGATCTATGATTTGTTAGCTGAATAAACTTAAGATATTTAAACACTGAGCCATTTTTCCTTCATGTTTAAATTATAATCTCTAGAAAGTTTATTTTACAGAATAAATGATGCAACATACATAAGTAATTCTTTGTTATGTCTAAAGCATTAGATATTTTATTTTTATTTAGCAAGGACAGAGTGGCTGCCCATAATAGATTAGGCAATACACTAGTGCTTGCCATACAGAAATGAAATGATGTGATCCCAGCCCAAAGAGTTTATAATCTGAAAGGGAAACAGAGAATGGTGGCAGTTGTTGTTATCGATAACAGTAATAGTAGTAGATTCTGTAGTAAGTGTGGATCATTGCTTTGACCTCTTCAGCCACCTATACAAACACCTAATCATATTTAATAACATCAACTTCATGCAGAGAGGCCATCAGCTCTAAGAAGTCTTGTGAAAGTAATAGCATGATTTTTCCTAAAAGCTACTTGGTGTAAGCAGTATCTTAGACAAAGTTCTGCATTGGTAATTTATACCAATGGGTATTATATTTTCTTTAGCAGGCTTGATTAAAGTGAAATAAGAAGAAAGCAAGAAGAAAGTATGGACTTTCCCAAAGCTGGAAAAATTTTGGGAATGCAAATATATTTTTAAATGATTTTAGACCTGATAGCCTCATATATAAGGAGAGTTTCATACATAACTATAACTATATAGTATATATGTATGTATATGTATATCAAAAACTGGTGTCCCGGAGATGTACACACACACACATATTCTATTTCTCTTATATTCTGAGTCAGTCTTATTCCAAGTACTCTTATGCATATTTTAAGCAAGAAATCTATTTTGAAATCACATATGATGGTAGAAAATAAGGTTTACTATTTGAAAGGCTTCCTCAAGGGGCTAATGGTTTAGCTACTCAATCCATGTCTTCTTGGTGTTTGTAGTGGTGTTAGACAGCAGGAAAGAAGTTATGATTGTCACTTTAGCATGTTCTATGACTTTTGGTTGGAAGATTTACACAGCATTTCTGGTGTTGTGAAAAGTTACCTCCTGCAATTCTGTCTAGGCTTTTGATACAGTGAAAGAAGGTCAGTCCCTAAGGGTATCACTGAGGGTTATGATACAGGCCTGAGCATGATCAAATGCAACATTTCAGAAGCCTTAAGGATTTCTTTTGAGGCTGCTTGCACTGAATTACTCCCCTGTTTTCTCCCTTAGGTTCAATATTTGGACTCAGTTCTCTTGAGGAATAGCTGCACAGCTCAGTATGCAAAAATAATGAATTGAAAATGTATAGAAAGTATATCCTATTGTTTTCTGCACAACTCTGCCTTTTTCACTGCTGTGCTTTCCATATTTTGAATTAACACTATTAGTAATTTATTGACAAAATTAATTATGCATAATTTTCTTGCAACTTTTATATATGGCATTTTTAAAAGAGTTATGAGCATTGAATTGCAAATAATACATACCAAATCACATTTCCTGATGTCGTTTTTCTTTTGAACTTTGTTCCCCCTGCACTACCCAGTCTCCTTTTTTAGCCTGGCAAATTCCTACTTGTCCTCACAATGCTTTTTAAAAATCATCTTTCCTAGAAACCTATTTTCCCCCTTTCTTCCAACCTAATCTCAGTTGTATGTCTGTTTTCTGTGTTTCCAGACCACCTCATCCACACTTACATCATTTATTCATTTACACTTTCTTTCTGCAAATATATATGCTTACAATGCTTACAATGTCCTAGAATGTTCTACATTGAAATTACCCGTTTGCAATGATCTTCTACACTGTTCTGTAAGTGTCTTAAATGCAGAGATCAGGTCTGATATTTTTTCTAATCTCCTGGTACAATTTAGAAACAATAGATACTTAATAAATATTTGTTGTTATGAGTCACTGACAGAAGCTTCAGGGTAGTCTTACCAAAGCTAATCTAATTACAAGGGTAAATGAACCAACACAGCTTGTGTTACTATTAAATCATTTTATCATTATGATTCGTAAATACAGTTGTATTCAAAATTGTACTGTGTATTTTCTCTGAATAGGAAACATACCACAGAAAATTAAAGCTAAAAATGCTAGCAACCTAAATGAAAATGCTAAAGCCAGTGCTCTCAAAACAGAAGGTGTTGAGCAATATACTCCTTAGAATATATTTTGCTTGACTGTTTGATATGCCCACACAGTGTTTTAAAGGGTGTAAAACTAGGCAGGTGTTGCGCTTACATAAGCACAAACAGGTTACCATCCACTGCCTTACGGACTTCATATGCTATTTGTATAGACCTCAAATTCTTTAAATTTGGGACCCCTACCATCAACTTTACAAAAATGCTACTACATATAAAACCTGCTGCATTGTCAGCACATCTATTCAATTGTAATGTAATTGACTGATTTGGACAACATCTTAGCTCCCCAAAATAGGCTTTTGTGTCAATTTTATAAATCATTTCTTAGTTAAAATCTCTTTTGGATAAAATAGACAGTTCCTGGTTAAAATATTTAACAGTGTATTTCAGAATCCCATAAATGTACACAGACACACATCCATGAATGTAGGTACATATAAATGTGTGATGCTGAGTCTCATAACTTGATAAATTATGTCTTGTTTCACGCTCAAAAGATCAAGTAGTATATTTGTACACATGGAAAAGGAAATAGGCATTCTAAGCATAAGGGACCACACAAATAAAGATTCAGAGGAGTGAAATGATTTGACACATTAGCAACAAGGATGTTGAAAGAGGATGGAGGAGTTGAGTCCTATTGGGGATTTTGAATGGCATAGTGAAGAGTTTAGACTTGATCCTATTGCTTTGCAATCTGAGTGGGTGTATGTGTCCATGTGTGTATGTCTATTTTAAATAGTAAAATATTTTTTGTTTTAGAAAGGGAGATAATAACATTGTGGAGAATAAATTTAAGTGGGGAGAGACAAAAGTTAAGGAGATGGGTGAAAAGCAAATTGTAGTAATACTGAGGGGAAAATTCTGGAAATAGAAATGGAGCAAATAGATGTAATTTGAGAGAGTATACCTTTGCAGATAAAAGGGAAAGAAATGTAAATATAAAGTGTTTCTTTCAAAAGTTTCTTTTGAAAGAAAAAAAATTTTTCCAAAGCTTGGCCTCATCTCCTTACCAGTATTTGTAGAATTTTTTTTTAATAATTAGATTAATATTTGACTCTGAATATGGTGGAGTTAGTTACCAGGCTAGTTAGGAAACATTAAATATTTATATTAAAGTCACAAAATGTATTTTATTTTTGAACACAGATGATTCTCTCAGTTTAAAAAATAGCATTTCTTGGAGGCATTGCATGTGATTAAAATAATTTTTGTTTACGTGAGTTAGTTTCATCAGCAAATAGCATCCCTTTGTACAATGTACAGTTCTAGATCCTGAGCATATTATAATGGTTAGGAAAGTTTTCTTCCCTCGTGTGGACTACCTTTCAGATGAGAATTCTCATTACTAACTTCTAATCTGTTATCTTTGGTTTTAAATTAATACTTTAATTTTTATCCACTATGGATTAAGAATACCACTCCAATGGTACTTGACTGAGAGGGCAGCATCAAGAAAAACTAAATGATTCAAAACTGTTTCTACTCACTCTCAAGAGAAATTGTGAACAATAATCAAAAGCTCGATGTTCAGGTATTTAAAGAGCAACAAAAACTCCATGGCCCTCAACAATATGCAAATTGAGTTATCAATATTTTAATTAACCATACTGAGCTTCACTGACTTAAATCTTACATTATCTTTAGGAAAATTTCTTATACTCTTCCTATGATTGTCTACTGTTAGTAAAATAGTTGTTTTCCTAAGACAAGTTACAACAAGTAAATAAGCTAATTTATATTTACTTATTTGGATATTGATGAATAAGCTGATTTATGTTTACTTCTTTGGAGATTGATGATATCTATGATCATGTAACCACATAAAAAGATCTTAACAATGAAGTTATTGTGATGATTTAACTCTTCTTTACTAACTGTTCTTTGTCTAGTGACCTTATTAGTTGTCTGTGTGTACAACATATGAATGCATTATTTCATAACCTTCTGAGCTAAGTTTTAGATTGATTTTTAATTAGCATTTTAATTGCTCATCAAAGTAATTGAAGATGGAGTTAGAAAATGGAGCATTTGCTAATTCCTTTGGTACCAGTCAACATTAAGTTTTCCCAAGGTCAAGTACCCTCTGATAATACTAATAGAAACTAGCTTTTCTTTGAGCACCCTGACACATATTATAATGTTGGGGCTAGCATTTTTGAAAGTAGGAGATTTTTCTTCCTTCTCTGCTTTTGAGTCTTTAGTTTATCAAGAAAAGAAGGGATTTGATTGCTTTACAATGAAAATATGGGAGACAAATAGACTATTCCCTGTGATCAAAGGTATGTCAGATTAGACACTAGCTACCTTAGTCGAGATGTGAACTTGTTGGATCAATGTTGGACTCTTTGTGGGCAAAAGAAATATATGAAATATGCAACATAATTTATCTCCCCCCCCTTTTTTTTTTTTTTTTTTAGAAAATACTGAGTGCTTTCTATGTTGCAAGTGCTAGACTAGCAACAAGCAAGATAAAGTTTCTAATTACCAAAGGAAAACAGTACAGACATACCTCAGAGATATTGTGGGTTGGGTTCAAGTACACTGCAATAAAACAAATATGATAATATAGCGAATCACAAGAATTTTTAGTTTCCCAGTGCATATAAAAGATATGTTTACACCAGACTGTAGTCCATTAAGTGTGCAATAGCATTATATCTAAAAAACAATGTATATACCTGAATTTAAAAAATACTTTATTGGTAAAAAATGCTAACAATTTTCTGAGCCTACAGCAAGTCATAATCTTTTTGCTGATGAAGGGTCTTGCCTCCATGTTCATGGCTGCTGATTGATCAGTTGGCATTTGCTGAAGGTTGCAGTAGCTATGGCAATTTTTTAAAATAAGACAGCAGTAAAGTTTGCCACATTGATTGACTCTTCCTATCACAAAAGCCTGTGTAGCATGCGATGCTGCTTGATAATGTTTTACCAGCAGTATAACTTCTTTCAAAATTGAAATTAATCCTCTCAAACTCTGCTGCTGCTTTGCCAAACTGAGTTTATGTGATATTCTAAATCCTTTGCTGTCATTTCAATGATGTCCATAGCATCGTCCCTGGAAGTAGTTTCCACCTCCAGAAACCACTTTCTTTGCTCATTCATAAGAAGCAACTCCTCATTCATTCCAGTTTTATTAGGAGATTGCAGAATCCAGTCATATCTTTAGACTTCACTTCTAATTCTAGTCCTCTTGCTATTTCTACCACATATGCAATTACTTCCTCCACTGAAGTCTTGAAGTCCTCAAAGAAGGGTTAGAATCTGCCTCTTTAAAACTGCTGTTAATGTTGGTATTTTGATCTCATCCCATGAATCACGAATGTTCTTAATGGCATCTAGAATGAGAAATCCTTTCCAAAAGGTTTTTAATTTATTTTGCTCATATTTATTAGTGGAAACATTATCTGTACAAGATATAGACTTATGAAATGTATTTTTTAAATAAAAAGACTTAAAAGTCAAAATTACTTCTTTATCCAAGAACTGCAGAATGAATGCTGTGTTAACAGGCATGAAACAACATGAATCTCCTTGTACATCTCCATCAGAGCTCTTGAGTGACTAGGCGCATTGTCAATGAGCAGTAATATTTTGGAAGGAATCTTTTTTTCTGAATAGTAGGTCTTAAATAGGCTTAAAATAGTAAACCATGCTTTAAACAGAAGTGCTGTCATCCAGGCATTATTGTTCCCTTTATAGGGCACAGGTACAAAACTTTGTCACTTTGAAGCCAGGCATTGACTTCTCTCTAGCTATGAAAGACCTAGATGGCCTCTTCTTCCAACCCCAGAATATTTCGTCTACGTTTAAAATTGGCTG
The DNA here is from genome assembly GCF_041146395.1 of Eulemur rufifrons. Classification (NCBI taxonomy): domain Eukaryota; kingdom Metazoa; phylum Chordata; class Mammalia; order Primates; family Lemuridae; genus Eulemur; species Eulemur rufifrons. The sequence continues at coordinate 84,895,280 of NC_090988.1, read as the reverse complement.
TTTAGTATAGTCACCTTTAACAATGATCTTAGCTAGATCTTCTGGATAACTTGCTGCAGCTTCTAAATCAGTACTTGCTGCTTCACCTTGCACTGTTATGGTACAGAGATGGCTTCTTTCCTTAAACCTCATGAACTAACCTCTGTTAGCTTCAAACTTTTCATCTGCAACTTCATCACCTCTCTCAGCCTTCATAGGATTAAAAAGAATTAGGGCACTGGTCTGAATTAGGCTTTTATTTAAGGGAATGTTGTGGCTGGTTTGGTCTTCTATACAGACCAATAAAGCTTTTTCCATATCTGCAATAAGGGTGTTTCACTTTCTTATCATTCATGTATTCACTGGAGTAGCACGTTTAATTTTCTTCAAGAAGTTTTCCTTTACATTCATGAGTTGGTTAACTATTTGGCTCAACAGGCCTAGCTTTCAGCCTATATTGGCTTTCCACATACCTTTCTTACAAAGCTTAATGATGTCTAGCCTTTGATTTAAAGGAGAGATGTGTGGCTCTTCATTTCACTTGAACATTTAGGCACCGTTGTAGGGTTTTTAATTGGCCTAATTTCAGTATTGTTGTGTCTCACAGAATAGGGATGCCCAAGGTGAAGGAGAATGGGAAAATGGAGCACAGTCAGAGCAGACACAACATGTATTGATTAGGTTTGCCATTTTATTCAGGTGTTTTTTGTGGTGCCCCAAAACAATTACAATAGTAAGATCACAGATGACTTATAATAGATCACCATAAGAGATGTAATAATAATGAAAAAGTTTAAAATATTATGAGAATTACTAAAATGTGACATGAAGACATAAAGTGAGCATATGCGGTTGGGGAAAAAAACGTGCTGATAGAGTTGCTCAACACAGGGTAGCCACAAATCTTCAATTTGTAAAAAACACAACATTTGCAAAGTACAATATATCACAGCATGATATTGTGAGGTATGCCTGTAATCATTTTTCTTATTTATAGACTAAATAGGGAACTGTTTCCCCAAATGGAAAAGAAACAAATCAAAGATGTATCTACCACATGGATCCTAGGATGAAAGCAGTGTAATGCAGTGCCTAAGTGCTTAGACTCTGGCATGAAGCTGCTAAGGTGTGGATGCCAGGATTTCCATGTACTGCTGTGGGATCTTTTTGTGCCTCAGTTTCCTCAATGATGTCTGGGGCAAAGGGGGTCTGTCTCAGAAGAACATTGTGAGGATTAAGTGAATTAATATTTATACAATGTCTATAACTGTCCCTGGAACATTTTAATAATATGTTTTCTTTTATTATTTTGACAAGGTACACATGATTAGCCGAGATTGATGTTCATAGTATGAAGAATAAGATTTCATGGCAATTTTTTTTTTATTTCAGCATAGTATGGGGATACAAATGTTTAGGTTATGTATATTGCCCTTGCCCCTCCCCCTCCAGTCAGAGCTTCAAACATGTCCATCCCCCAGACGGTACACATTGTACTCACTATGTATGTATATATCCATCCCCTCCTCCCCTCCCATCTGCCCGACACACAATTAATGTTATTCCTATATGTGCACTTACGTGTTGTTCAGTGAAACCAATCTGATGGTGAGTATATGTGGTGCTTGTTTTTCGTTTCTTGGCATACTTCACTTAGTAGAATGGGTTCTAGCTCTATCCAGGAAAATACAAGAGGTGCTATATCACCATTGTTTCTTTTTTTTTTTTTTTTTTTTTTTTTTTGAGACAGAGTCTCGCTCTGTTGCCCAGGCTAGAGTGAGTGCCGTGGCGTCAGCCTAGCTCACAGCAACCTCAAACTCCTGGGCTTAAGGGATCCTCCTGTCTCAGCCTCCCGAGTAGCTGGGACTACAGGCATGTACCACCATGCCCGGCTAATTTTTTCTATATATATTTTTAGCTGTCCATATAATTTCTTTCTGTTTTTAGTAGAGGTGGGGTCTCGCTCTTGCTCAGGCTGGTCTCGAACTCCTGAGCTCAAACGATCCGCCCACCTCGGCCTCCCAGAGAGCTAGGATTACAGGCGTGAGCCACCGCGCCCGGCCACCATTGTTTCTTATAGCTGAATAGTACTCCATGGTATACATATACCACATTTTATTAATCCACTCATGTATTGATGGGCACTTGGGTTGTTTTCACATCTTTGCAATTGTGAATTGTGCTGCTGTAAACATTCGAGTGCAGATGTCTTTTTTATAGAATGTCTTTTGTTCTTTTGGGTAGATGCCTAGTAATAGGATTGCTGGATCGAATGGTAGTTCTGCTTGTATCTCTTTAATGTGTCTCCATATTGCTTTCCACAGAGGTTGCACTAGTTTGCAGTCCCACCAGCAGTGTACCAGTGTTCCTATTTCTCTGCATCCATGCCAACATTTATTGTTTTGGGACTTTTTGATATAGTATGGCAAAATTTGTGTTTTCAAAAGTGAATATGCTTTTATCAGTCCTGAGACAATGATGTGGGTTATTCTTCCTCATTTGAGCTGCTTAGCTTCTCCTTTATCAGGATATAAAACCTTTTCTATCTCATTCATATGCTTGTACTTGCCCTCCAGGCAATATGGTGGTATATCTTTACACCGTATACCAATATACCAGGATCTAGACTTAGATAATAAATAAACCTGGACATTGATTTTCTTTTAAGAAGGACTATCTACTTTACCAAAAGTGGATTATGATGAAGGTAGTCACAAACCAAATAATGAATTATTAAAGAATTGATATAAACCCAGTTGGAAAAAATGTTAATTGCTTGTCCAATTTTGATCCTCTAAACTCAAGCCAAGCACTTGACAGAATAAGTGAGACAGGGGAGAAATGATACATAGTCTATCAGTTTGTCCTGAACAGCAGATCTGGTTTGAGGGCAGCAAAAGTAGCTATACTTCGATCTTTTTTTTTTGTTTTTCAATTCCAGTTTTTTCCTACTCTTCAGGCCACCTATCCTGTCTCCCTTCAATGTAGCCCCAAAATAAGAACAATATGTTTTAATATGAATGATTAATATTTTCACAATCCTATGTTAACTGTGACCTAAAGCATCTTTAGAAAATTTCACTATCTTTTTTAAAAAATTGATCTGTAACTTGCAATCTGAATAAGTCTGCTTGCAATGTAAACATAGTTTTAACACATTTCCCTGGCTTTCTTCTCCAACCTCATCACTTTCCCTAAGCTTCTTATATCTAGAAATTCTGAAGTTGCTCTGCTTAGAATGTTATGTTGTAAAGTTGGTAAAATATTCTATAGAGATGTTTTCTCAGCACTTACCATTTAATTGTAATATATTTAGTTTTTCAACTTTTATAATTTAGAGATAACACTCTTCATCCCACTTAGTTCTTTTACCATGGATGGGACTTTTTGTTGTTGTTTTTCAGGTTTCACTTGTATGCTCACTTATCTTTTAATATATTACTTTATTTGGAGTGAGAATCCTATAAACTGCCTATAAGTGAACATTGGTTTCACTAATGTAATAATCCTTGCCATATGTTAGGAGGGTTTGTCCCTATTTAAATTTATTTATATATTGATATAGTTCATCTTCTATCTATTAACTTTTTAAATTGCTATGTAACATGCAGTGACATGATTTGATATTATTTCTTCTATTTATCTTACTGGTTCTCTTTCTTTTTTCTTCTATTTATTTTATTTTGCAATAAATTAAAAGGCTTTATATAGTTAGAATGTAGAGTTGGGATATATGACTTTGAGTTCACCAATGTCTCCTTCTGAATTTTTACACACAGACATGTAGGTCAAAATAATTTCCTGAGAGAACATGCAATGACGCTAATCTCTAACCTAAAGAGAATTTACTGTTACTCGTGACTTCTGTCCTCATTTTGAGGCATTTATAGATTCTAAAGTGTATTTTCATCAAGTTGACGATCAGGAAAAAGTTGCATTTCTGTTTTTAAAGTCACAATTGAAAATCTTTCCAGTTGCTTTGTTAAGATAATGTCATCTCCTCCCAACCTTTAAAATGCCCATTATTTTAGACCAAAGCCAAACCATTGACTGGTTATACACATGCACAAAAAACTTTTTGTCCTATGATGGAAAGAAGATATGTACTATTTTACCTGGATTTTTTTTCTTGGAACTAACATTTGACTTAATGACTTGATGTAGCTCTAATTCATGTAATGATATACCATCTACATCCTGACAAGTGCTTTGAAATTGAGCCCATAGAGCTCTCTGTAGCCCTTGGAACATTTAGTCTGGCTAGCTCAAAGTTCTATGTAAAAAGCAAGTGTCCTTGCTTACCTGTAACCCAGGTACTGCCAGGACACTGGAATTTTCCTCAGATTAAAGATTTACTTTTCTTTAAGGGTAAAAACCTAAGACCTCCAGAACTTTAATGCCAACCAATATTCATCTAAATAGTTTGCTTCGGCCGGGCGCGGTGGCTCACGCCTATAATCCTAGCACTCTGGGAGGCCGAGGCGGGTGGATTGCTCGAGGTCAGGAGTTCGAGACCAGCCTGAGCAAGAGCGAGACCCCGTCTCTACTAAAAATAGAAAGAAATGATCTAGCCAACTAAAAATATATAAAGAAAAAAATTAGCCAGGCATGGTGGCGCATGCCTGTAGTCCCAGCTACCTGGAAGGCTGAGGCAGAAGGATTGCTTAAGCCCAGGAGTTTGAGGTTGCTGTGAGCTAGGCTGACGCCACGGCACTCACTCCAGCCCAGGCAACAGAACAAGAGTCTGCCTCAAAAAAAAAAAAAAAATAGTTTGCTTCTACATATCTTGATTAGACATACATGTTTATATTTTTATATATTCAGGGAGGTAAATCACTATCCGTTCAGTTATGTATATATTATAAAATTCCAAGCTCATAAAATAAAAGCACAAGTGCTCAGGAAGGCATTACTGTGGAGATACCTAAGATAACAAATGGTGAATATTGATTCAAGTCAATATGGTTTATCTAAGCATATATTGTGTACTCAGCACTGTACTAGCACCATGGAGAAAAGAAACAGCTAATTTTCTTTCAAACTTTTTCATGGAAAGTATTGATGGAGGCAAGCCCTTATGAGTGAGTATATGAACCTTAAAAAAATATTCTATGTTTATGATGTGGTATAACTGTCATAAAATTCATTACATAGAGGGGACAGGGCACCTTTATGCATGTAGAAGGTTGTGGGGAGGGGATCTTCTGTGAAAGAATACTTACTCCCAGGGTCATTCCCCTAGGAACAAATTCTGTTTCTTAGGCAGAAAGCAAGAACTTTGAAAGATTGACCTTGGTGAGTACAATATGGAAATCTCTATTTCTTTGTCAGAACCATAGTAGTATGATCATTCCTAAAAAGGAGTTCATGGATAGTGTATCTCAAGATAGAATATCTGGATTGGTGGTGATAGATTTGAGAGTTATAGAATAACTTGAGATTTTGTATATCAACCCTTTATCAACTAACTATCAAGTGGTATTAAAATCTTGTATTCCCTTAGGGTTTGGTATAAGTCTCAGAAGAAGAAACAACTTATATGAAGGATCTGAAGTGAGAAAGATTCATGAATTAGAATAGCTGAAAAAAGCCCAAGCAACTGAGTCCCAAGTAAAAGAAGAGCAGGGTGAAATGGAGTTAGGCAGATAGAAAGGTGTACTAGATTTTTGTGGCTATTGTAACAAAGTACCTTACAGGTTGCCTAAAACAATAGAAATCTATTCCCTTAGATTTCTGAAGGCTAGAAGTTGGAAATTAAAGGGTTGTCAGGTCCATACTCTCCCTCCTAGCTTCCAGTGATTGCTGGGAATCCTTGACAGTCCTTAATTTACAGCTGCATAACTTCAATCTCTGCACAATCTTCCCTTTGTATGTCTGTGTCTTCACAGGGTATTCTTCTCTATGTTTTTCTGTCTCTGCTTCTCTTCTCCTCGACCTATAAGGACACCCATCACATTGGAGTAAGGGCCCACCCATTCCAGTATGACTTCATCTTAATTTACATCTTAACTACATATGCAAAGACCCTATTTCCAAATAAGATCACATTCACAGGTAACAGATTAGTGCTTCAAATTATGTTTTTAGGGGACATAATTTTGCCCACAACAGCAAGGTCTATAAGCTCTGGGGCGGAGTTATTGTTTCATTCAGTAGGAAGCCATTAAAATCATTTAAGGAGAAGAATAGCATGATTTGATTTATCTTATACTGTATAATTCCATTTGTAGGACATTTTAGGGCAAAACTATTGGGGGAAAAAAGTCCAGTAGTAATAAGAGTATGTAATAAGGGTATGTTTGGGGATAGATTACAAAGGGGCACCAGATAATTTGAGGAATGGAAGGAAATATTCTATATCTTGACTGTGATATGAGTTTGTAACTATACCTGAAAAGGATAAGTTTTACTGTATGTAAATTTTATGTCAATATTAAAAAATGATGAAATTGGGTCCAATTTAGACCCTAAAAATGGTGGTGTAGTTGAGATAAGGTTTTTGCTTAGCTTAGGGTGGTGACCAGCTCTTGGCATTCTAGTGTCCTGCCATGCAGTCTGACTTAGGGATCTGGTATCAATTTGTTGGCTTTTTCCCACTGTGGCAGCTTGCTGAAAATATCTTTTGGTCACGAGAAAGGTGAAAGAGGTTTCAAACCTGGGGCACTTGCCGGAGGAGTGCCTATGTAGAGGTCAGGGAGCCTTGCTGTCAACAGTAGAGAAGACAGGACTTGGTCAGTTTTCCCAAGGGTTTCTACTTCTCAGAGTAATCAAGGAGAAAGAAAATGAAGATGCCTACAAAGGAAAGTAGAAAGCTGGAATGAAGTGTCTAGGTGTCCTGTGTGAGTTGAAGGTCAATCTGTTGGGGTGTGTTAAGGAAAAACTAGAGCCTACAGGGAGTAGGGATGAAGTACTCAACCCACCCTGCTGGCACCCACCCTGCCAGCCCCCAGTGGTTGACAAAAAGCTGGAGAAACCTGCACTTCTGAAGCTGTGTAGTGCAATTGAAATGCTCCAAGACAGACTTTGGTGCTGATCTAGAAATGTATCATTGACAATAAGAGAGAAGAAATTTGCAAAAACAAGATACTCTAGAACAAGTGAATATATGCAATTGTTTTCTTATTATGGTCACTTCTGTTAATGTATATTTTATTTGGGCAAGGAAACATTGTATCACTTATTTTGTTAAAAAAACAAATATTCTTTTTTTTTTATTTGCAGCCTTAATGGGAAAAATAAATAACTAATATGTTTTCAATCTATTTTATTGCTGTTGGTCCATGGAATAGGCTGACCTTTAATAAATCATGGTAGATATAATGTTGTACTCATGGGATTGAATATCATTTTGAAGACTTTTTTCATTAAGAAAAAACATAGTAAACATAGATTAAAAATCTATACCAACTCCAGACCTTGGCATTATAAAGATCCAGAGTTTGATTCTATTAGTAGTTCTGTGAATTAACAATAAAGTGACCTTGTGCAAATTAATATAACTCTCTTAGATATTATCTCTATAATTTTTTGTATGTAATATAAACATGTTATCTAATTGATAATTTGAATATTGAAATTATTCTACATAGAGCACTTAATAATATCTGCCACTTATTTTTCACTTAACTAATTCTTGCTCCCTTTTCCTTCTTTCCACAGTATTAGAGGACACATAATATAGCTTATTCAGCCTTCTTCTGTCTTTTCACAATAGAATGTAAGAACCATGAAGGAAAGAGTTTGTTTCGTTTACTGTTGTAACCTCACTGCCTAGATCAGTGCCTGCTAGGTGACTAAACAACTAATGAACAAATGAACAAATGATTATCAGCGATAATACTATCCTCTTTCCTTGGTCAGAAGTATATAAGTTAACAAAGTTTGAAGTTTCTCAGCAGCATGGTTTCCTAGTCATTCCTTGAATACAATCAAAGGCTTTGCCTTAGGTAGAAGTGGAAATAGACTACAATTGGATGAAAACTCTTGTCCTTGCCCAATCAGGTGAGAATAACAAAAATCCAGCATATCCATAGCAGGGAAGAGGGAGCAAAGTCTTTCAGAGCATCCTGACCCAAATGTTTGTCCAGCTACTTTACTTTGGACATTGCAACACCCTCCAAATTATAGAGATAGTCATGAATAATGGAATGGGAACGTATGAAAGAACTTTTCTTTATTTTTGCTCTTATTCACCATAAGAAACAAGTGTTCTCAGTATAAGGCAGAGTGAAAGGCTCTCTTGATTTTGAGTTCTGGCTCAGATATCAACTGATCCTGTCCCTGAAGCAAAAAACAAACAACTTTATTCATTCATTCTTTTGATTGATCTACACTAAAAAACTCTCTGAGTTGTATGAGTTTGATGCTGCTGAAAATCCTTCCAGTTTCTTCAAAGATGGACATGCTTTATTGGCATTTTTAATTAAATGGCACCTAACAATGTTGTTGCTTGAGAATTTTAGGGGAAGGGGTCTTCTCTGGGAGAAAGGTGATTCAGGGAACAAAGAAAGTAATTCTGGGAATTTTCATATTTTTGACAGAGCTGAGTGAGCTGGTAAAGGGAAATTATGGATTTAATTCTCTGATTCTCCAGGCTGAAAACCTCTTTGTGTCCATTCTTCATTATTAGACAAATAGAGCGTGGCCTCAACATCTCAGGGCTGAGCTGGGCATGCATCCTCTAGGTTTCACTACTGAGACAATACTCTAATGATTTTATCTGAGCATCATATTTTTATGAAAAGGACACTATAAAGGACTAAAAACCTATTTGCAGCAAGATAATAAATGGGAAAACATCTGTTCACAGGCACATTTTTTGTTTGTGGTTGGGAAAGTAATTGAGTTAGATTCTGTTCTTCCTTATCTTCTTTTCTTTTCTATTAGTCACTAAAGATATGTTACTTTAGAAATGTATGTATTTTTTTCATTCTCATAAGCACTCCTGCTTGCAGGACTCTTTTTCCTCAGTGGTGCTACTTTGGAGTCACTTATACAGTTTTCCAAAAAATGTCATCTTCACTCTTGCCTACAAAGTTTTGAGATACAGAAATGTGTGAAACCCTTGTATAATTTCTCCTTATTTTTTAGAAGAAACTGTCCTGAGGTCAATGATGTGAGTTAATCACTTCTTTTTTTCTGTACTAAGAAAAATGTGTGTTGTTATTTTTTTAGGTCTCTTTGCATTTATGTAAATGATTTTTCATTTACTACTTTCTTTGAAAATGTAGACTGTGCTTGCACCCTAGATGTCTTAAAGAGAGACATCCATGTTGTCACAAATGGCAGGATTCCTTTCTTTTTATGGAGGAATTTTGTGTGTGTATATATATGTATAAAATATACATCTCATTTTATTTATTCATTCATCTGTCAATGGGCACTTAGGTTCTTTTGATATCTTGGCTATTGTGAATCATGCTGCAATGAACACAAGGATGCAAACATGCATCTTTGAGATACTGATTTCACATTTTTTGGATATATACTTGGGGTTAGAAAAATAGAAAGACCTTGATCAAAGGGTACAAACTTTTAGCTATAAGATAAATAAATTGTGGGGATCTAGTGTGCATCATGGTGACCATTATAATACCCTTCGTTTATGTGAAATTTGATAAGAGAGCATATTTGAAATGTCCTCCCCACACATATGGAGATACAAGCTATGGGTTGTGATGGATATCTTAATTAATTTGACTGTGGTCATTATACAAGGTATGCATGTATCACTGTATACATACATCATGTTGTACACCTTGAAAATACATAATTTTTATGTGTTAATTAAATATTTTAAATTAAAAAATTGATAAAGAGAAAGACAAGTCATATAGCTCCATTTGATTGAAGCCACTCTAAGGGCATGTTCCAGGAAAAGTCTGATAGGTTTTTACTATTTACTCTCTGTTCTCTGCCTTGCTCTAGTGTAGATATGCAAATATAGCTATTCTAAATATTTATCACTTTCTTAATTGACTATTTCAGCAGCCAATTTTCCTAATGTATTTAGTTGTACTGTCAGTTTTATTTTTTAAAATAAATTTTATTGTGAATATTTGCATTTACAACATGATGTTATGGGATACATATAGATAGTAAAATGGTTACTATAGTGAAGCAGATTAACATATCTATTATCTTACATAGTCACATTTTTACAGCTAAAATCTACTTTTTAACAAAAATCCCTAATACAATACAATTTCATTAACTGTAGTCCTCATGTTGTATATTAGATCTCCAAACTTATTCATCCTACATATCTGCTATTTTGTATCCTTTGACCTATATTCTCTCTCCCCCATTCCCCCCCTTCCCCCGCCATGGTAACCACTGTTTCATTCTCCATCTCTATGTATTTGAGCTCTTTTTCCACATGTGAGATCAGGCAATATTTTCCTTTCTGTGTCTAGCATATTCCACTTTGCATAATGTCCTCCAAGACCATCCATGTTGTGGCAAATGGGAGGATGTCTTCTATTTTAAGACTGAATAATACTTCAGAGAGTGTGTGTGTGTATTATATTATCTTTATCCATTTGTTCACTGATGGACATTTAGGTCGTTTTCTTATCTTGGCTATTATGAATAATGCTGAAATGAACATGAGAGTGCAGGTATCTTTACAAGGTGATGATTTCATCTCCTTTAGATATATACCTAGAACAGGGATTGCTGGGTCATATGGTAATTCTATTTTTAATTTCTTTAGAAATCTCCAAACTGTTTTCCATAACTGTACCAATCTAAATCCTCACCAAAAATATACTAGGGTTACCTTTTCTCTACACCCTTGCAAACTTTTTTTGTCTTTTCTCTTTTTGATAATAACCATCCTTACAAGTGCAAGGTGATATCTAGTAGTGGTTTTAATTTGCATTTTCCTATTGATTAGTGATGTTGAGCTCCTTTTCATATGCCTGTTATATATTTGTGTGTCTTTTTTTTTTTTTTGGTAGAAATGTCTGTTCAAGTCCTTTGCCCATTGTTTCATTAGGTTATTTGTTTTTCTGCTATTGAGTTGTAACAGTTCTTTATGAATTTTAGATATTATCCTCCTGTCAGATATGTGGTTTGCAAATATTTTTTCCCAGTTAGCAGGTTGTCTTTTCTGGCCAACTAAATTTTTCAAAAGAATTCCAAGAGGACACAATGGGAAAAGGATTGTCTCTTCAACAAATGGTGCTAGAAAAACTGAATTTCCACATGCAAAGAATGAAATTAGACCCTTATCTTACATGATATATGAAAATCAATTCAAAAATGAATAAAAGGCCTAATCATAAGACCTGAAACCATAAAAGTCCTAGAAGATAACATAGCAGAAAAGCTCCTCAATATTGGCATTGGGAATGATTTTTTGGAAATCATACCAAAAGCTCAGGCTATAAAAGCAAAATAACAATAGTAATAATATATGGGACTACATCAAACATAAAGCTTCTGTACACTATTGGTTTTAAAATTGCAAGAGGGTCTGCCCCAGAATTTTGTTTCCCACTGTGACACATTTGGTAATTTTTTTTTCAAATTAAAAAAAAAATCAACAATATCTCAGATCTCTTTCCTAAAATACATCTGCATGCCCTGACTTATATAAATACCTAGAGATCGTATAATAATGTCTTTTAGTAACAAGTTATTTCAACATATTTTTTGTCAACAGTAGGTAAAAAAATTATTTATTTAAGTGTAATAGTAAAGAAAATCAGATATTTTAAATTCTAAGATAACTGGTGGAGCTGAACAATTCATTCTACATTAGCCTATAGACAAAATGTAATAAATTCAAACTAGAGCATGTTCAAATATGCATATTTGTTCTGGCTTTAAAAGCTAGATTATTGTTCTACATTTCATGGCCTCAGGTACATGATAGGAGTAGGTGGTTTCCTTAGAAACTTTTATGGTAATTTTATGGTAATGAGGGTATAAGGAAGCTGCAAGGTTAAGAGAAGGTAGATTTCTCTGCCATCTTGGTTCTAACTGGTTGGAACTTGCCCTGCCTCCATCATGTTTTGATCAGGGTAGGGTGAAACCTTGTTTGGAGATTTCCAGACTTAGTTAAGCAATGCGTTCACAATTAAGCAGTGCCTGAAGCAATGCCTAAAGCAATGCCTGAAGCAGTGCCTGCCAGTTCCCTGTTTCAGCGCCATTCATCTCTTCCCACTTTAGGCAAATCCTCTTAACTGTGGAGGATATTTCCTGGAGACAGCTATACCTGGGTTGGAATTTCTGGACTGCTGTTTCCAAGTTATATAACTTACTTATTTAAACCTTATAAATCCCACTATCCATATGCTATGGTCTGAATATTTGTGTCCCTCCCAAAATTCATATGTTGAAATACTCATCCCCAGCATGATAGTATTAATATAATATTAGGAAGTGGGCTTTTGGGGGATCCAGAGAGCTGCCTTGCCCTTTCTATGAGGCACCACACACTGAATCTGCGGGCTTCTTGATCTTGGACTCCTCAGCCTCCAGAACTATGAGAAATAATTCTATTGAACAATCCTACATGAATTCCTATCTTCCAAACGAACTATGTGACTCTAATTATAAAACATTTTCATCTGCATTTTCTTACTTGATCCCAAAACAATCCTGTGAATTATGTATTAATTTTAAGTGTACAAAGTGAAGAGACAACTGACAGAATGGGAGAAAATATTTGCAAACTATCCATCTGAGAAGGGATTAATAACCAGAATATATAATGAGTTCAAACAAATCAATAGCAAAAAAGTAAATAATAAGATTAAAACATGGGCCAAAGAACTGAATAGACATTTCTCAAAAGAAAACATACAGAAGGCCAACAGTTACGTCAAAAAAATGTTCAACATCACTAATCATCAGAGAAATACAAATCAAAACAATGACATAGCATCTCACCCCAGTTAAAATGACTTTTATCAAAAAAGGCAAGGAATAAGGAATGCTGATTAGGATGCGGAGAAAGGGAAACTGTTGTGCACTGTTGGTGAAAATGTAAATTAGTACAGCCCCTACGGAAAAATGTATGGAGGTTCCTCAATAAAACTAAAAATAGAACAACCACACACAATCCAGCAGTTCTCCTACTGGGTATATATCCAAAAGAAAGGAAATCAATATATTGAAATGGTAAATCTGCACTCTCGTGTTTACTGCAGCACTATCACAATAGCCAAAATATTGAATCAACCTAAGTGCCCGTCAACAGATGAATGGATAAAGAAAATGTGGTATATATGCACAGGGGAATATTATTCAACCATAAAAAGAATAAAATTCTATCATTTGCAGTAACATAATTGGAACTAGAGTTCATTATGTTAAGTGAAGTAAGCCAAACACAGCAGACAAGTATCACATGTTCTCACTCACGTGGGGAAGCTAAAAAAGTGAATCTCATGAAGATAGTAAGTCAGTGGTTACCAGAGGCTAGGGAATGTTAATTGGGTAAGGGGGGATGTAGCAAGGTTGATTAATGGATACAAATATCTAATTTGATAGAAGAAATAAGACCTAGTGTTTGATATAGTAATAGGGTGACAATAGTTTACAGTAGCTACTGTACATTTCAAATAGCTAAAAAAGAATAATTTGAATATTTCTAGTATGAAGGAAAGACAAATGCTTAAGGTGATGGAAATCCCAATTACACTGATTTGATCTTTATATATAATGTGAATGTATTAAATTTTCACATGCACACTGAAAATATGTACATCTATTATATATCAGCAAAAAATAAAGTTAAAAAAAGATTTTAAAAATTCCAAATGCAAACTTGAGGCTTTCAGACATTAATGACCCACCAAGGTGATCTTGCTTGCAAATGATGGAGTCTAGATTGAAACCCAGGCTTTGTGACTCCAAAACCAGTACTCTGCTCACATGTCACAAGGCACATTGTCAATTTGCAGCACATGGCCAGTTGCTCTGAGATGCTGAAAATATAACCATGCTGCATAATATTTCTGTAATAATCAGACTCCCATTTTTAGTAGGCAGGTTAAGAGCATCTACTGTCTTATCTTTCTTAAGCTAACACATTCTTATGCATTTAATTGCTAAGGTAAATAACAAAAGCAGAAAAAATATGAATTCAAAGTTGCAGAATCAACTTAATAATTTACATTGGATTGAAAGACCTAACTAGCTACAGGCACTGGAACAGTTAGCATTTGTATTTAGCTGACCATTAGCAAAAGTTGTACTATATATTTGATCAGTTTTTATTCAGCTCTGAAGAAAGCCTAATTTAGGAGTTCCAGATAAACTTTAAAAAATTAACATTACAGTGAACAATAAAGGTGTTAACTCCCATCAGATAAATTCCTATGGAATAGTAGCGATGATGATGATAATGATGATAAAACAACAGCAACATCAATAAAATATGCCATATACCATGTTATGCAATTTATAACTCAGCTTCAAATACTTCCTTTGGTTGGATAGCTATGAAATAGAAAGGGTGGACATTGTAGTTGTAGTTTATACAGGTGAAGTTTCTATGCTTAAGAGGTCAAAGCACTTGCTCAAGCCAGTAACAGCGAGAGAGGAGACTGTAACATTGGGCTTCTAACTGTCCATATCATGCTATTTCCATATTTCTAAACTCCCCCTTTGGGCTCCAATATTTTTCCATCCTTTCATCTGACAAAGTAGGAACATCCAAGACTCGTTTGGCAATTTTATCTCTCATGCCCAAGAGTCAACCTGTTACTGAATTTGCAATATGTTCACTGGCTTTCTGCACAGGTAGCATCCACAGCCACAGCCATGTGCTAATAGCAATGGGAAGGGAGCATCATCATTCTTGGTGGAAGACTAAACTCTTAAGGCAATTGCCACTATTTATCTACTTTCTAATTTCTCTCAATAATATGATTTCACACACTTATCATAGACTTCATAAGAATCTTGCCAACATAGTACCTTAAATATAGTTGTTAAACCTCTTTTGGAGAACTTCTCAGGCGAAGCATTGTTTCCCAGCATGTTATCCTTCTGGTTACATCCTTTGTTGCCAAGCCAACTCCAGTTTCTTGATCTATTTACATAAAATTAGCCAAGGACTTTGCCTGTGTAAAAGCATTCTGAGTTCAGCATTTGAATGCCTGGGTACATTTTCACTACTTATTTTAAGATGCTATATTTTAAAATGACTTTTCTAATCTAAATAGTGGGAAAACACAGATTATAAAGGCAAGAAGAAGCCATAAAGTCATCTAATCCAAAGGACAAAGTACTCAAAAGACTACAGGGGCTAGAAAGGTGACTAAGGTGACTAATGAGCCTTGAGTGGGTATTGGGATTGAATTAGTTTCCTAGGGCTGCTGTAACAAAGTACCAAACACTAGGTAGCTTAAAATAACAGAAAGATATTCTTTCAAGTTTCTGGAGGTTAGAAGTCTTGACATCAGGTGCCAGCAGGGCCATGCTTTCTCTGACAGCTTTGCGAAAAAGTCCTTCCTTGACTCTTCTAGCTTCTGGTGTTTGCTTATAATCCTTGGCATTCCTTGGCTTGCAGATGCATCATTCAGTCAGTCACACAGCTGTCTTCTCCCTGGTGTCTTCACATCATCTTACTTTCCTCTTTGCATTTCTGTCTCTGTGTCAACCCCCCCACCCTTTTTATACAGACACCAGTCAGTGAATTAGAGTCCAACCTAATGACCTCATTTTAATTTGATTACCTTTGTTAAGACCTTGTTTTTAAATAAGGTCACATTTTGAAGTCCTGAGGATTAGGGTTAAAACGTATATTTTGGGGAGAACACAATTCAACCCATAACAGGGCTAAACTGGAGAGTACCCACCCTCTCTAAAAGGGCGACAGTCACTCAGTTCTAGCCTATGGTTCTAATCTCAAACTTTGATTTTTAAGAGACTGGAAATCTAAATATTTTATGCAAAATATATGTAAGTTATTCACTTTATTTTATGATAGCTATGCCTGAGGGTCTTACTGAGCCTTCTGCAGACCCCCAGATTCTCCGATTATCCTAACCTGTCAATTTACATATGAGAAACTTAGCCTTAATAGGCTGTGTGATTTGCCTGTGGCCACACAGCTGTTAGTGGGAGAACAAAGCTCACCACTTCCTGCTTCTAATTTTGTTTAATTCAGACAAAACATAGTGTCTCTAATCCACTCTTACTTTTTTAGCTTTCAGACAGTCCTGTCTTCAGAATTTAATTACCATGTCAAGTGTAGGGGTGAGGGGAAACGTGCTCTTTCCCCTGAAAGTTTGCTGAATGATCAACTCACAATTAAGGCAGATTAATAAGAGAAAGGTTTAGATGTCAATACCATGCACATGGGGAGAATCACATAGTGATTACCCAATATCCCAGTGAAGTTCAGATATTTTTATATATGCCTTTTGAGGGGGGGTGGAAATGAGGAGTATAGGTAGATAAAGCGTTGTTAGGGAGAAAGAATGGATGGGGAAACAGACAGATTTGTAAATTAACCTGAGAGACGGTATTATTTTTAGGTAATTTGGTCTAGGTCTGGTTGGGTTCTTGATCTTCTTTTTTAGAATACATTGAAATAACGGGAGAGGAAGGGAATTTAGTTGCAACTCTGATCTTTTGATTAGATCAGTCTGGTTTATGTAGATAGAGGGAAAGTCCCTCCCCCCCCAATGCTTTGTTTATCTGGAGGGCCTGCAATTCAAAATATTCTTTATAACAACGAGTCATATTTTGGGGTGAAATTTCCCGGTTCCTTCACAAGTTCTATATGTTTAGAGAAACCTTCGTTTAATTTTCCTAATTTTGCCAGATAATGATATTTTTAAAATTGCACATATTGTTTGGGTATGTATAACCAAAACAATATGTCTAATTTTTACATATATTAGAAAAACATACTATATATATTTATATATATATGATAAAATCAAAGAAGCTAGTCAGCCTTTCAAATACCTACCTCAATCTGAATTTTTATCTTCTTCTTTTTCTATTTGGATGTACCATTTTTTTTTTCTCTGTGTCTTTTTAAACTTGGCATCATATTTTATGCAAATTTTTAAATTATACTTTTTGTTGAGATTTTCTCCTTTTTAAAAATAATTTAATTGAAGAAGAAACAAATGCATAATTTATATTATAAAAAAAGACAAATGGTACCTAGAATATCCTAGAGTTACTATGAAGAGGATTTGGGAATGATGGGAGAAGTCATAAAAGAATTTTCAAATCTCTCTTAATCCCTCTAATTAAAAAATAATTAAAAGGGAAGTAGATCAGAGAAGCCCAACACTTGAGAAATAAAAATGTACAACACAACTATGTGACAAGGTAGACTCCAAATCCTAAATATAGGCTGGCCTGGGTAAACCATTGGCAGATACAAAACCCCTGTTGGGGTCCTTAGGGTAGGAGGAAGGAAAGGATGATAATAGCATCTTTGTTCATGACTTTGAGATTAGGAAAACCACCTGAGATCAGCAAAGGGCACTCTTTGGAAACATAGTGGGCCAATCTGAGAATAGCACCTAAAATTGGGAGGGAGGTCTGCAAGATACATGTATGAGTGAGTGCAGAGACCACAATGGAAGCAGTCTGGGCTGTAAATTCTGAAAATTCAACAAATCAAAGTAGATTTCCCTACTATCAATCTGTTGCCAAATTGCTGTGTATCCTACAGCATATTTTCTATGCATCTGCAAGGAAGAGTTGTAGGAGTTGAGGTCAGAGAGATGGGCAGGGGCCAGATAACGCCAGGTTTTGTAGGCCTGTTAAAGAGTTAGGATCTTATTCTAAATGTGTTGAGTCAACATTAGAGGATTTTAGGCAAGAAGTGACATCTGCTGCTATGTATAGTATGGATTGTAGAGAAAACAAAGAGGAAGAAAGGCTTTTGAGGCGAAAGTCCAGGGAAGAGGCTAGTGGCTTGGAATTGGAGGATGATTAGTGAAAAAGACACTCAAGTGGGCTATTTTTACATGTTTTGGAGATCTAGGCAATAGAACTTGCTGATTGATTGGAAATGGAGTATGATAGAAGAATAAGATGGAGATTTGTGCCTATGTAACCAGATGGATAGTGCTAATAACTATTAGAATAAGAAAGTCATCCAAGTAGGCTTTGGGAAGCAGGGGGTGGAAATTAAGTGTTCTGTAATGACCATATTAAGTTGAATACAAATCTGGAGTTCAGGAATAGATCAGGACCAGATATCTACATTTCAGAGTAATGAACTTATAGATGGGATGAATAAATTATTCTTACACAAAATGGAGATAATGATTAAACAATGTTCTACATTTTGCTTTTTAAAAATAATCTATTTGGAAAGCTTTTATAGCAATATCTCTACTATGTATCATCTGTTTAATGATATAATGGATTTGCATTGTATTGTACTAATGGACATTTAACTGGCTGCATCGGCCATCTTAGTATGAATATCTTTGCATATATGTGGGTGTTCATCTATAGGAGAAATTCCTAGAAGTGGGATTGCTGCATTCAGGCATATGTGCATTTAAAAATTTGATAGATATTGCCAAGTACTCCAAACAACAATATATAAAAATGTCTGTTTCCTCACACCCTTGCCAAATTTTATAATCCTTGGCAATATGATAGGTTAAAAAAAAAAAGGAAGCATTTTTGTTATTTAATTTGCATTTTACAGAATAATTAGTGAGGTTGAGCATCTATCCATATGGTTTTAAGCTATTTCAATCTCTTTTTCTGTGAATTGAACTGCCTATTTTTCCATTGAGCTGTTGTTTTCTTATAATTTTTTTTCTCTATCTGTTGAGTGCAGTATAAATATTTTTCAGATTTTTACTTTTCTTTGAATTTTGGCATTTTTTGGCAACAGGATTTTTGAAATATGTTTATTTTTAATACAGGTTTATGACTTATGTGATTATAGTCATATATTCAGAATGACACTAGAGATGAAGTTATGAAAGTGGTAGGAGTTAATATATTACAAATCTCATTCTGCTGCAGATTTGCTCAGTGCCATTGGGGCAATCATTTAATCATGTGCCTTAGTTTCCTCCTTGTAAAATGGAAATCACAATCTCTGCTTTACCTTCAAAAACCTATTTAAGACGAAATCTATGAATAAATATAAGAACACTCTTTGGGGTTTTAAATACCCTGAAAATATGAATTTATGCATGCTAGGTAGATTCAATAACATATGGCATACACAACATTGAAAAATACTAAGAATTTCCAGTATCATTTAATCCTTAAAGCTTCTTTTTTCCCTAGGTTTCCTTTTGTCTTTCTACTTCTCTCCCTTCTTTTTTTGTCTGCCTCCTCTTCTTTCTCCTTCCTCTATCTTGCTCTGTTATATGTGCCATTATTCTGATGCTGAACTGTAGTGTATAGCAATCTGGATAAATATACAAGATTTTAAAAGAAACTAAGGGCCTAGTGATCACTAGAGGCTCTGTCCCCTGTGTCCTTTTCAAGTGACATCTGCTTGATAAACATGCTGATGAATTATGCTAGCTAATTGGGGAGTCACCAATAGAGATGAATAGAGGAGAGATGTGTTCATAACTCTGTGAAGTGGCCAAATTATGTACTGGAAAGAGCACTGACCTGTGAGTCTGCAGATCTGACAGCCAGCTCAATTTCTCTTAGTAACTGGCTTTAGAGTAGTGATTTATAACTATGTCTTCCTATAAAATAAAAGTTACAGCATTTACCTAATTTAACACTCAAGGAATTAGAAGAATGCGGCTGTTTGGATGAGCAAAAAAGTAAATTCAAAATTAAGATTATGGATGACAAACTCAGTCATAGCCTTACCATCCATAAAAACAAAATAAGACAATACTACTAAATGTTGCAGAACTCTTAAAGCATCTTTGTGAAACATATGTTGAAAACTCTTTTCTCTGAATTATATTTTCTTAATTTCTCACTAATATATTTAATTGTGCGACTAGTTTGCTATAAATGGAAGGAAGGAAGGGAAGGAGGGAGGGAGGGAGGGAGGAAATAAAGAAAATTTCACAGTCCAGTTTCTTTCTATATATACCCTGAGGGGACCAGGAAACATTATTAAGTGTTTTCACCCTTCATACTAAGTAAGGTATCCCTATTATGCTCATGTTAAACTATAAATACAAATATCACAGGGGTGGAGGGAAGATACCACCCAGATTCCTGACACTCATTTTGAATAATTTCTTGTTATTTGACTGTCCAATCCTGAATTCTGCAAAAAAATAAAAGAAAACTTTACCAAAAAATGTTAAGAACTAAACTGATTTCCCTAGCATTTTCTTCTGTTCTCTAACCTTTTAGCATCCATGATGGTTAAGATTGCATGATTAAAATGGCATGTGATTTTAATGAGAGAGTCAACAGTAGTGTGCAACTGCAGGACTTCAAAATTTACACACTTGATCCTTTACTTAATTTTGTCAAGAAATACACAAGGAAATTTATATGAATGAACATGGAAGTTTTGCATGCATTCATTCATTCACTCTTTGTTTACCTACAACAAGTCAACTACTGTGCTATATATACAGGTCATAGTGATATGAGAATGAATAAGGCATCGCCCAATCCCTAAAAAGATATGCTAAGAAAAGAGATAGACATATACATAATTTTTCACACTTAAGGCCATTAATCTAAAATGTTGGTTGGTGGCATTTTTATTGTTTTAGCCTATTTTAGGAATCAATGCACTTTAATAGGAGTCTTAACCCTTTCACATGCTTCTCTGGCATGGTGGTATGAGTGGGCAGAGGGGAGATGAGGGATTGCTAATAATGTTCAGGGCTTCCTACATTAAAAAACAAAACAAACAAACAAAAAATACAGATGGTCTTGTTACAGCAAAAGTTCAGGAAGGCCAGGTCATGAAGAGAACTAGCAGCAGATATAGGGGCTTTTAAACTTGGTGCTAGTATCATTTTTTGCTATGAATCCCTCAAGACTAAGTCTTGAGGACGCTGAAAAGAGTACATTGCTAAATGTGAGGAGTCTCAGTCCTATGTGTCTTTTATCTAGTCTGATGTGCCAATCTGCCACATACCTATTGACTACAGAGGTGAGAAATGGGGTATTCCATGGCTCTTTATAAGCATAGTCTCTCCCAGACAACTTCCTGTTTGCTATCAAACTATTTTATCTTCTCTTTGCCTTCAACTCTTGACCCCATCTTCTATCCATAAGCACGCTCTGTCTTTATTCACTAGTCTTTGGAATTGTGGCCTTTGATTTGTCAACTCTTCTAAGTACTTGGCTCAGATTTATCCTATTGTCTCCTTCCAATTAGGACTCTCACACATAAAATACCCTGGTGTAAAGTGTCTCTCAGAGGTAGGCAGACCTGCTTGGTCTTCAACAAAAGAAAATAACTATATTTCGATTGCCAAGCGTGCTGCAAATTGTGCGCAATGAATAATATTCTAAAGTATTTGTGAAGACACACCAGATGACCTTATGATATCCCTTCTCTCCCTTGAAACGATTCACAAACCTGAAAATGTATAAACATTTTTCCTTTGTGTTTTGTCTCTGTTTTTGCGTGTTTAGTGAAGCATATCAGAAGAATTGGATATGAAAAAAAAAAACTGGCCTTTTTATCTTGTCAATCCCTCAGCTCTGCTGGTTGACATAATCTCAAATGGATCTCAAATAACCTTCGTGTAGTCTTCATGCGTTATTCCCCAAGGTATCTGTGAATGTAGCATTTCCAAAGGGGGCAAAGGCTGGATGTCCTTTACTTTTCTTTCTTTATATGAATACTATCTTGTCAGCATTTAGCATGTTATTTGAAATACAGTCATAGCTGCCTCCGTGCCTGTCCTGTATTTTGTCCTTCTTCCTTCAACCAAGAATTTGTCTGACTTTACACATAGACATTTTTGCTTTCATTAAATTGAACTGTGATTACTTTCTTTGAAACAATAGTATTTAAAAATTACTGAAATATTAAGAAAATACATCCTACCTTTTAACTGGTATAATGGTATTTTTATTTATTTAGGTAACACAGCTCATGTAAAAAATTAAACAACTTTATTAACAAAAGAATAATCATTTGCATATTATTTTATTTTATATTTGTCACTTTTCATTTTTTATTATAGAAATAATATATTTACACAATAAATGTTTACAAAAAAGAATATAAATAAGTTGCTCTTAATTCCACAATATCTCAGATAAACATTTTAAAATATTACTTTGCATTTGTTTTCTTGTACATATCTTAAAAGCTGTAACCATAAAAGCCATATTGTTTTTCTTCTGCTTTTTTTACTTAGTACATATCCTGAGCATTTCCCATGCTATGATATAGTCATCATAAACATTGAATATTGATTTTTTATTCCTCTTCTCTAATGGTAAATGGTCATAAGGTTTCCTTTAAACATAAATCACTGTGGCTTCTTATCCATGCACTGAAATACCAAGGCATGCTATTATTCAAAACTACCAGACTAAATTCTTCAGCATGAATAAAATGAAATGCCATTGCTTGTAATTCTGGCCCTAATCAGGTGATTTGTAGCTCTTTCTCACTACCTGCCTTGTAAAGAGAAGCTCTTGATAAAGTTGGCACTAGAAACAGAGACACAAGTCTGGGACACATGATGCTGTCTGATGACTGCCGAGCCTCTGCTTAGGAACCTGGCTTCTCTCGAGATTTGTTCTAATTATAATAGAAGCTGCTCAGCAGAGGAAGGCAGATCTAGTAGCAAGATGGATGATGCACAATCTGAAAACAACACTTGGAGACATCTGTGGCAGCCTTATGTCAACACAATGACCTTGTGTTTATTAGAATAAAGAACCACCAGAAAGGGGCAACCGAGTTAGTCACTTCTCTATGTAAGCCTATGTATTACTTTATATGCATTTATCTCCTTATTCCAGGGATTCTGTCTATTCAGAGGTCTATTACCCAAGTTGAAGTTGTTTATTAGATAACAACTATTAACTTATATGTCTGTAATATTTTACTCCAAATTATAGAAGGAAAGGGGTTCAAAGAAGAATTAAAATAAGTCCTCACTGTCCTTTGAAGAACTTGTAAAATTGCTGCTTTTTTACAGAAAGATTAAAATAAAGAAGGGAAAATTCCCTAAGTAAATCCAGGCAGTGGCCTGACTCCCCTGTTAAATGTAAGCACATGTTAAATAAAAGACAATTTTATCTCAGTATTATAACTATCTAGTCTCTTTAGGAATTTTGGATGTTCAAAAAGATGTCATAGACCATCAGTAGAGATCTGAGCCTATTTACCAGCAGAAAAATGTGAAGCTAGGAAAGGTCAGAGTAAGATTCAAATAGTGCATTGCCTAATACATGTTTGAGGCAGAAAGTAGCCAAGCTAGGCTATGCTAAATCATCTCATCAATAAACAAGATCTTTTCCAGAAATTTAATTTCATTTGATTAATATCTTGGTTCAAGTAAGGGTTGCATTAAAATTCAGCAGATATTTGCATTGTGGATACATTTTTTAAAATTATGTAGAGTCCTCTTAGCTTGTCAGACAAAACATTAGATCAGATTTAAGGCAGGCCAGGAATGGTCTGCCATGTTGGGAGACTTTCAGATGTGGTCTTACAAGGCTCCTGATAGTCTGGAACTCTTATGTTCTTACTATTAACTTCACTTGTCAACAGCATACTTATTTGCATGTCACAAGAAGTTAAGATGTTTGTCTAAGTAGAATGAGAAAAAGAGAACAAGATAATGCACAAAAGGATTTGGTTAGAAATTGAATTGACTTATGGCAATGGACTTCCTTCCTGCTTTATGTCAAGAAATGACCCCTGTGTCTGAGGATTCACTTCACTGATAAGGGGAAGCCAGAAGGCCAACAGATTGAGCTGAATTCTAGCCCCAAAATTTACTGCCTAGGTGACATTGGTCAGTACCTTTTAATGTCAATTTTATTAGTTGTGATTTACCTTTTATTTAACTGATCAAAAATGCTTATTGGATACCTTCTTTGTACCAGGCATTATTCTAACTACAGTATATTCATCAATAAAAGATCTCTGCTCCTCATAGAGTTTATTTTCTAATACTTTTAAGCTGATTAAGAAAGAACATACATCAATTTAATCTTTTGGCTTAGTTCTTGGTACAGAATAAGTGCTCAATAAATGTTAATTTTCTCCTATTTTTCCAATATACTTCATTTTTAAATTTCATGAATATACATCTTAAAGTAACTTAGTGGGGCTTTGATATTTTGATTTAACCTCTCTCTACCAAATGTAGGCTTGTTATACTAAAGACAAGATTAGTGCCATCCATTTCAAGCATAATATACTGTACCTATGCATTACAAACTCAAATGCTTAGAGTGACCAGGCAGAGAGAGAATCGAGTTGAAGTAAAAGAAAACAGGCAGTGGTGAGGGTTGTGCAGTCAGGAGGATGCATGTCCAGTCTGTAGGAGGCTCTAGCTAATTGTTACCATGTCGATGAATAGGCCCTGTATGATAATCAAGTTTATTATGTGACATTTTCACATTGTGAAGTATGGATAACTAATTAATAACCATGCACAAGTACACACATGCATGCACGTACACAGAGATTATACAAATTCTGTGCACATTCAGTAAAAGCAATCTATGGGCCACATGTTTGTGATCTCTAATAGACATTTTACTCATTTCTGTACCTACAGGATTGATGATTATTAAATCCTGATTATATCAGATTGTCTCCCTTCCTTTAAGCCCCTCAGAGTCTCTTCATTGTCTACATGGGAAAATAGTCAAATCTAATGAGCATCATATCTGGAACTTCTTAAAAATATAAATTCCTGGAACTCATTCTCCACTTACTCATTAGAGTCTTTAGAAATGTAGCAAAATAATCTATACTTTTGAAATACTTGCCCAGGTGATTCTGATGATGAGCCAGGCATGGGAACCATGGATCTACAGAATGAAGGATCTTATTTTAGCATGCAAGGCCCTTCATAATCTTATCTTTTCTATACTGTTGCTCAATACCCTCTCACCTTCACTCTCCAGTCATACCATGCCGCTTACATTTCCATGGAGGTAACATCATTCTAATGTTTGATGCATCTGCATATAGGGGCCTCTTTGTTGCTTTTCTACCTTTTCTCACAGAGAACTTTAATTATCTTTCAAGCACAGTTCCAATGTTATCTTTTCTCTAATGCCTTTCATGTTCTGCTAGGAAAACTTGAGACTTGAGTATTCCTTATTTTGTACTTCCAAAGCACTTTGGGCTTACCTGGATTAATGATGCCTGCCATGATATATTTTCATTGGTTGTTCCCATGTTCCCATGTGCTCACTCACCTAATGTCCAGAGTATGGCAAGTTTCTAGCACATATTTGATAGAGAAAAAAAAAGAAAATGTTGATCTGAATATAGAGTGACAAATGTAATAAATTTGATTTACTCTTCTCTAAGGTCTGATTTCATCAACCTATAGGGGGTGTTCCATTAAGAAAAAACAAAGAGTGAATCAGAACTGATCTGTTAGATGCTTAATTTTCAGTACTTAGTTTTTAAATCATGATTTTTCACATTAATATTTGAACTAAGACAAAAGCAAATGATTTATTTTATAAATCATTTAATTTGTCATCACTTTAGAAATACATAATTTTGGAAATGTTGCAGGTTACAGAGTGCCCATGTTAGTGCTCTGATTTTTTTAAAATGTGCATCTCTTTGTCAAAGTTTCCATCTCAATTTAAATGTATCCTGCTTAGGAGCCAGAACAGTTATGGAGGTGAAGGCTAGACAGGGTGCCAGAGAGGTGTGCAGGGAATCCTGTTCAGTAAGACTAACACCACGAGACATTTACAGTCTGTAACAGTAGCCAGAGACTCAGACAGCTTTATTGATGTGTCATCAGGCTGAGAAGAAAAGGCACCGCAGCAGGGGTGACAAGGACATGTTCTGTGTGTTCATCGATCTGCAGTCTCCCATGGAAAACTCCACATATTTCTGAATGTCTTGAGTGATTTTATTGATGCAGCTCCTGCCAGCTGAGAGGGAATTGGAGTCACCACATTTATTTTTCATGTCGTGTTGGCACTCTCATTTAAGAATTTAATACATACATAGATGATGCAGGAAAGGAGGGATATTGAGTATTTCATCAAATCATTTTCGTTGGGTTGCTTGGGAAAATTACAAAGCCCCAGAAAACCAAGAGGAGTATATAAAATCTACCCTAAGTACATTGCAAGTGTCTGCTATAGCAGTATTTCTGCAATCCTTTGTTACTGAAATCCTCTACTGCAGCAGGTGATGAATCTTGACCTGGGAAACTAGTCAGTGGAGCAAAACTCTCATCCAAGACGATGATACAGAAATCTGATAGAACTTTAATATTAATACCTGTCTAGTTTGTGATTGGGTGTAGTCATGGAGCAGTTGAATTAAGGCATGTCAGTAGATCACAGAGTCATAGGTCTAAACAGGTCTTTGAAAGGTTATGCAACCCACATTCTTATTTCTAAGCAGGAAAAGACTTATTATATTACATGGAGAAAATAACAAAAGAAAACCTAAAAAACATATATCCATTAAGTGCAGTCAGTTTGAGTATTAATCTTAATTTAAAAATTTATACATGGTATTTGTTTACAATTTCTTTGTATCATTAAATATTAGGTTAAGAATTAGTTTCTTATAAAAACAATACATTCAGAAGCCTTTATTTCCTGAATCTAGTTTCTGATTTTTCTTTTTGGTATTTTATTTTATCATTGATTTATCAGTTATTTGAGCCAACATACTATATGCCCAGAAATGATGCTAGGAATAATGTTCTCGAAGCATTCATTATATTTTAATAGAAAAGAAAAACGCATTATTACTCAGAATATTTGGAGAGCTCAAAGGAACACCTACCCCAGCCTGGGTTGGGGTTATTGAGGATATGGGGAATCTTAGGAAGGGTCTTGGAGGTGAATAACTGAAAATTTGTATATTTTATTAATATGTATGTCACAATATGTCTCAGTAAATCTTTAAAATCATTGGTTACAGTGGAACAACACTCCCTATTCTCATCTAGAATGTTTTCTTCATTCTATGTCCCTCAGATCTCTGCATCATTCTTAGCTCATTTTTAGGAATCTTGCTCTCTTTGACCTTAAAAACAACAAAAACAAAAACAAACTAACAAACAAAACTTTATTGACCCTTTACCCACCTCTAGATATAACTTAAACTATGACCTTTTCTTCATGACTAAGTTTTCTGAAAAAATTATACACCTCCCATCACTCCTCATGCTATTGATATCTGGCTTCTGTTCCTATGAATTGTCTGAAATAGCTCTGGCAAAGATCACATGTGGACTTCAGGGAGCTTTTGGGTCCTTATCTCATTTGAACTCTGAAATGTGTGACATGGTTGACCACTCTCAAACTCAGGAAACCTTGTTTTCCTTTGGCTTCTGAAACACCTCTCTCCTCATTCTTTCACTGTTGGGTCTCTGGTTTCTATTCTCTTTACTTGCATTATAAGTGACAGCGATCCACGGAGTTGCATTTTTATCCTTATCTCTTATCTCTCTTATTTTTCTTTTCACAGTATATACTCATATTTATGGATTTTATCAACTTCCAATTCTTCAACTCTCCTTAATATTCTGATAATTCACAAATCTCTATCTTTCACACAGGTATCTTTGCAGAGCCTACCCTAACATCAAAACTGTATGTTATATATACCATAAGCCTCTGCAACTCAGCAGATCCAGTGCTGAGATTCACATCCTACTTGTGGCCAACCCCTTCTCCTAGGTGTCCTATATACCCAGGGAACAACACTTCTGATCATCTTTTGTTTGTGAGACTTCATTATTTCCTCTCCTTCAGAAAGCACATCGCATACCTGTTGATTTTAGCTCCTTGATATTTACCCATGGGTAAGAACCTTTAGTAAGTATTTCTAAGACCCTGACATTTTTTTTTCCTTCTCATTAGTTTCAAAACAGGCACTGAAAAACCTGCAAACAGCTAGAATCACAAAGAGAATTGCTGGACTAGGGCCATGCCTGGAACAGGAACAGAGAAAATTAGGGTCCATTGTCAGCACATGTGTAGAGTAAGTGACAGCTGCTCTCTGGTCTCACATCTAAGCCATTCCTCTTCTTAGCCCCCCAGATCCCTCCACTGTCCATTAACATAAGGAAAACAAATTTCATTTGGCAACTACAAATTATTTTGTCTAAATTTGTTGACAAAATAATTTGTAGACAAATATAGACAACCAGCATTGTCTGCATTTTCAAAGAATATTTCAGAATCATGAACACAAAAAAAATTATTCCTATCGTCTCGTGAATGGTGGAACTAGGTAATACATTAACTTAGAAAGTGAAGTTTTCTTAGACTTCCTCATGTCCTAACTCAAAGATAACTAATATAAGAATGGACTTTGCTTTGATTAAAGTAGTGTTCTTTGGGCAGAAAATTAAGTGTATTGTATTAATATGATCATAGTGGGGTTGAAGAGAGTTTACTGAGGGATGAATTTGGATATGTAGCCAAAAGGAAGGGGCTTGTAGACCAAACAATGGTTCGATATTTGTTCCAAGTGCAATGAGAAGCCTCTGAGATATTTTTTATCTGTATTGTAATATAATTCTACCTGCTGTGTGAATTATATTTTTATATAAGCAAGACAAAAGACAAAGAGGAACATATGATAGTGTCTAAAAGTAGGTAGCCATAGACATGGAGGGAAATGAAAAAATTGGAAACATATTTTATACTACCAGATTTCTTGATGGTTTGGATGTGATTGGAAAGGAAAAAGAAAGGGTCAAAAATGTCTCCTAGGTTCTTTGTGTGAGCAAGTGGGTGGATAATAGAACCAATTTTATGAAATGACAAAGACTGGAGAAG
The DNA here is from genome assembly GCF_041146395.1 of Eulemur rufifrons. NCBI lineage: Eukaryota > Metazoa > Chordata > Mammalia > Primates > Lemuridae > Eulemur > Eulemur rufifrons. The sequence goes on along the minus strand of NC_090988.1, from coordinate 84,866,417 downwards.
AAACAGAATTGGAAGAAGTATCCAGAGGTCTGATTTAGCCATGTTAAGCTGGAGATGCCTATTAGATAGCTAAGTGAAGCTGTCTAGTAAGTAGTTGTTCATATGCATCCAAAATTCCATTAGTCATATTTCCTAGCAGGAGTACCCTAGCCTGTTTCACCATATTTATATGAATAAAAACTAGGTGTTTCTTCTGGGCTGACATAGCTCTTCAGACAAAAGGACCCAAAACCAGACAATGTATCATGGTGTATATCAGGAACCGTTTTGCTGGGCACAAACTACATAGTCACAGCTGGCTATACTGATTCCTTGTCTACCTGCTTATACAAACAACTTTGGCAATAAATCAAGAGAAAAGAAAATAATCAATTCTAAGGGGCATACATCAAGTTGTATTTCTATAATGTTTCTGGAAATGTTAAAATGGCATCAACAAAGATTTCCAAATCATAGGTGTGTTCTACATCAGTCCTTTCTGAACTTCACCTCTGGCCATTTTTGGTATATGTCTTGGTAAAGAAGACATATTTTCAGGCTGAGTCAGGTTCCTGGACCTGTTGGTTATGTTAGGAAATTCAAGTGGGAAAAAAAGGAAGGGACAAGATGCTTAAGACTTAGAGGTCATTAGGGAAGGATGGTTGGTGAAGTTGTGAAAGAAGTACATTAGAGAAATTTTAAAGGAAGAGTAAAGGAAAAAATGGTAGAGTAAAGAAAAGATTCCATCCAAGTTGAGATGAAGGGTTTAATATTTTGGCCTCTAGAGATTACTTTGTAATCATTAGGTAGGAAATTCCATTGCTGTGATATGTAATTATTGCTTCCTGTGGGATGAAGCTTTGGAGAGCTGCCGATGGGGGAAAAAAGTCAATTTGGAGGAACTTTTGGCAGCAGGGGAAATTATATAATATACGTTGCCAGGGTTTTTAACTATGGGTAGAAATAATGTCCAATTCTAAATTGTGGACCTCCAAGCCAGAAATTCTGAAAGGATGACCCTCACCCTATGTTAATTGCAAATTAAAATATCTGTAGCAGAGGGAAGCCCTACTTCTTCAATATCCCCCATTAGCTACAGTGCAGCCAGAATTTATGCTTCTGGGTAGAATGTTGTGAGCACTCTGCCAAGGGAGTTCCTGAGTTGCCAATTGGCCAGCAATGTCATAATGCATCTCACTTTTAGTTAATAGAAATGATGAGGGAAGAGTGCTTTCTCTCAATTTCAGTAATGCTGTATGCTGCACTCATGAATTTTATGCAAGAAGAGTCTCACCTGGATATTGATAAGATTTCATAATTCTTAAATGCAATGATCATGCCAACGAATATAAGTAGCAAGTCAATAGTTTTTCAGGAAAATTGAGTAACAGTCCATTACATGTTGAACTTAAAAAAAGGAAAACAATTACATTCCAATGGCTCAGAGCAAAAAGGAGCCAAAGACAAGAGTAATATGCACCATCCAGATCCTGTTATCTACAGTGAGGGGACAATAATAGCTTTTATAAATGCCAAGGGCCAGTGTTTCCTGCTATTGGGATCACTTTGAGCTTTATTCTCCAGCTTGTGCACAGACTTCCTGCCCTATCATCCTCAAATTGTCGTGTTCCTATGATGTTTTATATTGTCTCACTGTTGCTCTCTAAGTTTCTAGTGCCAGATTCTTGACATGGGATTCACAGTTAAATGAACCAAAATGTAAAGTCATTACTTTCTGCCTTTTTGTCTCTGGTGGCTTGTGTAACATTGTGTTTTTCTGTTTGATATTTGCAATAGAAATATTAGATGTCAAAAGAAAAAAAGATGGGAATGATGCTGAAAAGGTCTCTGAAGGGGATACAAGATTTAAAACTGAAATTTTTAACAGTGACTCTTTCTGTCAAACAGGGAATAGAAAAAAGCAATCAACAGAGCTTAAGAAATTTCAATACAGCACCCTTTTTTATTAAAAGGTTTTATTATTTTAAAAATTATTTTTGTATAGGCAGATGACTTTAATGTATGCTTTCAAAAAATTGAACACAGCAATAACACCTCTGAAACTCTTCTTAATCCTCAAACGTGTGTGAATATATTCTGTATAATATATGGCCAGGTTCAAATATATGTCTGATGATAGGGACATCCAAGGTCATCTAACAGAAGTTTTTTTTGTTTGCTTTTAATTTGATGATTTAGCAAACTTAAAACCAGAAGAAATATTATACATGTCCAATATTTCACAGTTCAGTGAAAGCAGAGCAGGAAGTACTTACATCCAAGGATAGTATTTTCCTAACAACCCAATTAAAAATGATGCATGGTATGTCTGGATTTCAGAAAGACATTTGATAAAATCATTCACTACCATTATAAGGAAGATGGAGAAATAAATGTTAGATGACAGTACTAATAAGTGGAACCATAGTTTAATTTTAAATTAATATTATAACAGTCTTACAGTTTTTTAAGGTCTGTCTTGAACAAGAGGGATTAGCTCTCCTTTATGTGATTTCAGAGCATGTTGCCATGTTACCAGGACCAATGAGAAGTCAAATGATATAGTTTGATTGTTTTAAAATGTAATGGAGTTTCTTAAGAGGTAGTGAATTTCCCATCACTAGACATACTCAACCAAAGAGATAAAAACCTTTATCTCATAGGGATTAGAAAAATCTAATGTAACGGTTTTCAGAATGTTTGGTGTTATGATAGCCCCTTTATATACTTAGAAAAATTACTGAGGATTCAAAAAAAATTGTTTATGTGTATTATATCTACTAATAAAATGAAACTAAGAAATTTCAAAAAGTTATTTATTCATTTAAAAATAATAGTAAACCTATTCCATCTTAACATAAATAACATAGTTTTGTGAAATTATCTATTTTTCAATAAAAGTTAGTGAGAAGAGTGTATATTTTATGGTTGTTTGGTTTACTGGAAGACAGCTGATTCTCATATCTTCTTCCCATTTGGTCAGTTCACGTTTGTGTTATAATTTGAGATGTTAAAAAAAATCTACTATTACATAGTTTGAAGGAAGGAATGATATTTTCATTGCCTTTTCAGGTAATTGTAGATATGTAGATATGGGGAAACTTAATAAGTGGAAGTTTTTTAAAGGTTAATTGCAATGTGGAATCTGAAACCATACCAATGAGCTTTTCATATCTGTTACATTACACGGCATTGCCTTCACTTGCACTTTGATCTTTTACCCATGCACGATCTTGTAACATCATATATTAGTCATTTGTAAAATATTGGTTCACTGAGTTATGTAGATCTTCCAAATATTGACAAATTTTATTATATAATATTAAAAAATCACATTTGTTAATGCCATCACTCATCTAATCAGAATAATTTCTTAAGTATTGGGAAGCTGTCAAGTTCACTGTGATGGATACAGATCTTCCAAAATTCTGATTTTTTCATTGAAACATCAAATTTTATCATAGATCACAAATAATGTTAGTTGTTTTTTTTTTTTTGGAGTGACAGTCTCACTTTGTTATTTTTTCAGAAAATGCCTGCCAAATAGCCATGTCTGAAAAAAACATAGTTTGTATGTCAATCATTTTGTCAAATAAAAATGGTGTTCTGTGAAAAAAACAAAACTAAACAAAAACTGGTCCAGCTCAACTACACTAAATACGTATTTTTCCTAAGAAATAACTATTGTACTTCCTTATGTAGAAAAAGCACTTCTTTTGTAGTTTATGTTTCATAAGATAGAATATTAAAAAAGATGTATGCTCAAAGGATAAAATTTAATTTAATTAAAAATTTTTGCTGTTTCTTCAAGGACGTAAAATAGGTAATGTTTTTGCTACCAGTGTGTGGACTTGAAATACAGTGACTACAAATTTTGTTTGTGCCACTGCCTTGATTCCTGCTAAGGCATCCTTGGTTTTACCCACCACTGCTTTTGCACCATCAGTGAAAATGTCAACACAATGAAAAAGGCAAAGAGTGTCTTAGTATCATTATGAATATAGTTTTAACTTCTGGAAATTTCTGACAGGGTCTGTGGTACTTCCAGTGTTTCATGAATCATGTTTTGAGAACCCCAGGTCTAGTGATTAATAGTACAAAGTCTAGATTTAGGTTACTTTGATTTGAATTCTGGCTACACTAACAAATCATATGAACTTGGGCAAGTTACACAACATTTGTAAGCTTATTTCTTTTTTTTTTTTTTAATTTCAGCATATTATGGAGGTAAAAATGTTTAGGTGACATATATTGCCTTGCCCCACCCAAGTCAGAGCTTCAAGCGTGTCCATCCCCCAGTGTGCACCGCATCCTTTAGGTGTATACACCCATCCCCTCCAGTCCCCTCACCTGCCTGACACCCTGTGAATGTTACTACTATATGTGCACTTAAGTGTTGATCAGTTAATAGCAATTTGATGGTGAGCATGTGGTGCTGGTTTTTCCATTCTTGGGATACTTCACTTAGTAGAATGAGCTCCAACTCTATCCTGGGTAATACAAGAGGTGCTAGATCACCATTGTTTTTTATGGCTGAGTAGAACTCCATGGTATACATATACCACATTTTATACTCATGTATTGATGGGCACTTGGGTTGTTTCCACATCTTTGCAATTGTGAATTGTGCTGCTATAAACATTCTAGTGCAGATGTCTTTTTTATAGAATGTCTTTTTTTCCTTTGGGTAGATGCCCAGTAAAGGGATTGCTGGATCAAATGGTAGTTCTACTTGTAGCTCTTTGAGGTATGTTCATATTACTTTCCACAGAGGTTGTACTATTTCTTAAAGAAGCCGGAACAATCATAATCACTATTACATAGGGTAGCTGTGAATTTTTAAGGTGAAAATGTTATAAACCAAGAAGTACATTATTGACTATAGTTGGTATATTTTTGTATATTTTACTACTTTGGTGATAATGATTCTGTTATATTGCAAAAGAAAGTTTGTGTGATGATTTGGACCAGTTATAAATTAGAATAAATTGCAGTAGTTCCCCTGTATCTTGGGGGATTGGTTCAAATGTTTCCCCCAAAACCATAATCCTTGGATGTTTAAGTCCCTTATATAAAATGGCTTCATATTTGCATATAACCTACATGCATACTCCCTTATACTTTAAATCATCTCTAGATTATTTAGAATACCTAATGCAATGTAAACACTGTGCATATAGTTGTTATACTATATGATACAAAATATTTGTATTATAATTTGTTAGTGTTTTTTTTTTTTCCCCCAAATATGTTCAATCCAAGTTTAGTTAAATTTGTGGGTGAGGAACTCACAGATACAGAAGGCCGACTGTACCTTTAAAACACATTGAATACTGAGGTTACCTAATTATTTTTGTCTTGTAAAAACAACCAGCACCACAAAATTTATGATAAAACTTCAGCAAGAGATATTTGGTAGGGAGAAGATTAAATCTCCTTCACTCCCAAACAAAGTCAACACAAACACACCAACTGAGTAAAAATACCAAGCATGATATGTAAGACCAGCTTCAAGCCTACCTCTTCTAACCAGAATGCTATGTATAAATGCTTCCTCAATAGCCATTTGATCCAGCAATCCCACTACTGTGTATTTCTCCAAAGGATAAAAAGCCATTCTATAAAAAAGACACCTGTACTTGAATGTTTATAGCAACACAATTTACAATTGCAAAGATGTGGAAATAACCCTAGTGCCCATCAATACATGAGTGGATTGATAATATGTGGTATGTGTATACCATGGAGTACTACTCAGCCATAAAAAATGGTGAATTAATACCTCTTGTATTAACCTGGATGGAACTGGAGACCATTCTTCTAAGTGAAGTATCATTCTTCTAAGTGAAGTATCATAAGAATGGAAAAACAAAACACCACATTAACTCATCATTAAATTGGGACTAGTCAATCAACACTCATGTGCACATATGGAAGTAACATTCATCGGAAATCAATCAGGTGGGGGAGGGAGAAAGTGATGGGTAAATTCACACCTAAGGGTACAATGCACACTATCTAGGAGATGCACACACTTATAAGTTTGACTCAAATGGTACAAAAGCAATTTATGTAACAAAAACATTTGTAACCCCATGATTTTCTGAAATAATAAATAATTTAAAAAAGAAAACAAAGAAACAAATAAATAAATATGTCTAGTGACATACTTTTGCATTCTTTCTGACTTTTTGCAGCGGAACACCTAGGTTAATGGGGGGGGCTACGAAACTTGAGTGCCCGGATTTGACTGCCAGCCTAGCCTCTTATAAGCAGTGTGAATGTAGGCATCTTCCTTAACCACTGTGAATATCAGTTTCTTTATCTGAAAAATGAGAATAACATTTGTACCTACTTCATGGAGCATGTTTGAGGATTCTCACATTTATAAAGTAACTGGAACAATGCCTGTCACAGAATGGGCATTCAAAAATGCTCTCAATTTCCTTTTTTGGTAAAGGTTCTACTTACTGCTCCTGGCAAACTTTAACGTGTCTAATGAGCAATGTATATATTTCACAAAACTGCCCCAGGCTTGGGATTTCAAAGACAAGTGAACTCGTTGTATGTCCTTTGAGGCTCTTAAAGTCAACATGTAAAGTTGGCTTTAGACAAATTGTCAGTGAGCATAGATAACATAACTATACATCAGGTGTGTCAGAGAAAAGAGTGAGCTATATATTCAAAATATTTAACAGCCAGTAAATCACGGATACTACTGATCAAGAAGACAAATGCTTGTTCTGCAGTGGAGCAGGGACCCAAATCCTGAGTAGGCATTACCCCTTCTTTGCTGGATCACAGGGGATCTAGCCAAGTAGAATAACCACAGCACTTGGTGTGGGCTCAGCATGGCTGTACCCCTGCAGATTAGCAAAATCTCAGTTCAGAAGAAATTGTAAGCTTGGTTTAACTGGTTGCTGGTCCTTGGTACTAAGAAATGAATACTTTCCAGAGTGAAGTAAAGAAATGCAGGGGATTGAGCACAGGAGTTCTATTCCTGGCTTATGAACATGAACAGACTGAATAAGTTGAAGAATCAACTAAACTTTATAACTCAAAGTACCTAGTTCATTGTGGAGTTGGAACTGTGGGAGTGAGAGGGAAGGACCATAATTGAAAATGATGATGAGAAAATATCACCATCTTACTCAGCATAATTGTTGCTGGGGTGCCTTTGAGTCATTGCTGCTAACTTCACTTTAGAAAAATGCTTTTACTCCTGTGAGCAGACACTGCAGGAGTCAGTGTATCTGTGGAGGAACCAGCTAGACTGGATCCTGTCCTGAAACTCATCAAAAGCCTTGTGAGGTCAGTTACTATTGCAAAATCTCCTAAGCATTGTTCCTCACAGAGGCAGGGAGAGTTCAGCTGGGTTTTTTTAATCCCACAAGAAGTCAGAGGCATTGGCATTTAGCAAATCCTCTTTTAATTTTCTCACTGAAAAAATTCAATTGAGACATCATTATAAGAAAAGAGACCAGCATGGCACCATTTGTCAAGTCTGTCTTTGAGTTATCACTGCATTTTAAAGGGTGGTAAGTGATGGGCAGAATTATATTTTCTTGCTTCTGAATAAGCTTCTGCAAAAGAGAACACAATTCTTTTTAAGACATAAACCCAAAAAATTATATATAATTATATGTGTGTGTGTGTGTGTGTGTGTATAAATAAAAAACATTACCTACCTTCTCTCAGCAGTAGATGACCAGTTAAGCAATACCATAGTTTCACACTCAGATATCAGATTCAATTTGGAAGCCCCCCTGGGGGAAGTTAAAATCATAAATGATGGATGCCAGTTAAAAAGCAGGTTTGCTTTTTTTTTTTTCCTGAAAAGTGATAGGAAAACAGGCAGAGCAAAAATTACAACAAGCTTTGCCACCAGACAGATGATAGAGTAAATCCAAATTCAATCTTTTGTTATTTTAGGAAAGCTATTAAACTCTCAGTTTGTGTTCTTTCATATATAAAATAGGAATACTGCTACACTGTAGGTGTTTGGTAATTAAATACTAAGTTTGTATCAAGAGTCTGACAATTGATCTTCTCTCGCTTTACATGCACTCGGTCAGGGGCAGTGGCTTTTGTCATTAGCTATTCGTGTTGGAATCCTACCCTTGCCACAGCCTGGGTGGGTGACCTGGGGGAGGCTGCTGCCCTTCTCCTAGTCTCTATTTGTTCAGATATAACGTTAATATAACAATATTTCCTAAGTCAGAGGGTTGTCGCAAGGACTAGATATAGTATTGTGCAAAACATGCTTAGCAGAGTTCCCAGGGGAGAACTGCACTCCATGATATTTAGTAACCAAGCTGAAGGTAACCACTGGATTTTTCTTCGTGTCATGAGTATTTTTTGACAATCTGACAACTTTCTTATTCTGACCATTTTGTACATTATATTTAGGAGGATTCAAAGGGAATACTAAACATTTCTCTATAAATTGTACAAAGACATAGATAAAGATATATATTTGATTACAATATAGCCCTGCTCTCAAAACTAACAGAAAAGATAGTAACTAAACCTTAATTCTAACCATTGTCCTTATTTTATTATGGTGGGACAGTAAAGATAGAGAGCTAGTTTTTTTATATTATAAATTATAAAATCATATCCCCATAGTTTTCTCAACCCTGCCTTCCATTCTGAGCCTTTCCCTATTTGATTTGAACTGGTTACCTTTTAAAATCACTGGATGGGCATTTCTTTACCAACTTTTTTCCCCATCCCAACAAACAGTTGGGCTCTCTTTTTACGATGTCCAAAACCCCCAGGAACCAAAACTCTTTTGTGCTATATCACATTGGTTTTATTCTTATTTTGAAACAATTTCAAACTTATAAAACTGTTGCATATATAATTTGGAAAAGTTCCATGTACCCTTTAATCAAATACACCAATTTTACTCATATTGCTACATTCGTTTTAGTCTGTATGTATATGTTTATACATACACACATATAACATAATTATAATAAAATTATATACATAGTTTTTTTTTAAATAATTAGATAGTAGGTTATACTCATCATGATTTTGTTCCCCTTATCCCTTAACCACAATGCAGTTATCAAGTTCAGGATGTTTAATATTGACATAATAACATTATCTAATTTACATTTGATATTATTATCAATTTTTGAAAAATGTGACATGCTTGAAGCTCTGACTCGGGTGGGGCAAAAGCAATATATGTAACCTAAACATTTGTACCCCCATAATATGCTGAAATTAAAAAAAGTATGTTATAGCTTTTTAAATTTAATTTAATTTAATTTTACTCTAGTATTAGATGCAGTTAAGGATCATGAACATATATTGCATTTAATTGTCATATCTCTTTGATCTCTTACATTGGTTTTTAATTCTTTACTTTTTGGTCTTCTTTGTTAAACTTAAGCATTTTTAGGGCAGGGAATATTTTATATTTCCTATTGTAATTCTCCTATTACCTAGCATGATGAATATTACATAGGATGTACTAAACATATATTCATTATGAAAGAATAAATAAATGAATAAAATAAATGAATCAGGAAGATTGGATCAAGAATTTATTTGAACAGATTTGACAAATCATCACTATAACAACCACAACTGCAACCACAAAAAAACCCCCCACTATTTTTAATGCAACATAAATAATAAAACCTATTTTTTATACTGCAGAGAACCCTTGGGATTCTATGGGGAGCCATCTGTGGATATTTGTGAATATTCACAGTTCTTTATATTTCTCTGTTTCTCTCATCAGATGTAGATGGGAGGGTGAGTGGAGAACAACACATGGACAGGCTAAGTTGAGGACATTTCATGTACCAACTGTATAACCTATGTTCGTTGACAACATGAGAACTATTTGTTTTTCCTCTCATGAGCTTCTGGAGTAGCTTGTGAAAACCAAAATTGCAAATGATAAAACTATGTTACAAATCTATTTTATTAAGATTAATTAGAGAAAATAATGTAAAATATGTGAGGACATGCCAAAGTGTGTTGTTGGAATTAGATGGAAGGGTAGCTGTAGGACCCAGAAAGACTATATGCATTGAAATTTGAGCTTGAAGAAAATAATACAAGCTACAATCAATAAAAATCAGGAACATAACCAAGGTGGGGGCATGTATTAAATATGATTAAGAGTCTTCAGGATTCATTGTAGGGTTTTAGTGTTCTTGGATTGGAATAGAAGGCTAAGTAAGAATTTTGCAATTGATTTGGTAAGCAGTGGGGAGTTATTGATGGTTTCTAGATAGGAGTTTATTTGATCAGATTTTTGCTTCAAACAGTGTTGGAGCTATCCTATGGGAAGAATATTATCCATCCCAATTTCATAAATAGTAAAACAGAACTAAAACAGTTTATTAAACATTAGGATATATGAACATTCTGCAGTTCATATGCTGTCTGTAATAGTATTCTTATGGATATTTCACAGCTCTTAGAACTTAAGAAGAGAATGTTTGGGGGGTTTATTTTTAATGATAAATTGGTTAAGACCTTTGGGATTTTCACAGTCCAAAGCTGAATGTCTGACAAACCACAGAAAAGAAAGGGAAAAAAAAAGTGCATCTTTGTTACCATAGTTATGATAAGGTAGTTTTTTTTCCCCCAGTAGCTGAAAAACAAAACAACAAAACCAAAAAGGGAGATAAATGTATCTTCTTTTAGTCAGAAATAACTTAGGGGAAGAAAAAGCAATAAACTCAGACCTGAGTAAATTTTAATGACTAGCTCATTCTTTCTGAAATGTGTACAAGGAGGACAAAAGTATGTATTTCAAAAAACAATGGTGATGACACTGAATATTATTGTTTTGATGCCAAGCTAAGCCCATTAGGAAAGAACCCTGAGAACCAGGAACAAGCCACAAAGATCCCAGGCATCTCCTCCCCCTGTTTGCCTCCCTCTTATCTCCTTCAAAAGCAGGCACAGCTGGAGCTTCATAAGTGAGTGTCAGTGAGATGAGAGTTGTCATGACAATGGGATGTGGTTCTTTAGGTCAGAAGTTGCCTGTAACTACCACAGGAACTCATTTCTTCCTTGGAGTGCAGGAGTAGTGGGTGTCAACCAGCTTTTTCCATGAGAGTTGTTGATTCTGTCTGTTCTCTCACAGAATTCTATCACAGTCCACTTGACACAGAGAAGATCTCTTCAGCTATTTGTAACTAAAGGCATAAAATTGCAGCAATATAGCATTTCAGACAAAAGTTCTTAGTTATATTTGGAGGAGTCTCCATGGCTAATTCAGACCTTGACATGGCAAAATTCCACATGCCATCCTCCTCTCCCATGAACCCAGCGTTTATTGCTCGGACCACATGTATACAGGGCAACAGGTCTATTGCATTTGAGCTCATAAGAGAATTGCAGGTCAGCATATTCCACTGCAACCTGCCCATATGTCATTTTTTTTATTTCTTTTTCTATTATGCTTCCATGTCATTTTGTTAGCAATACCATAGAGGACTGAACATATCACATCCCAATAATCCAGTTAAATAATTTCTTCTCCATGAGATGGGGCACCTACTCATTTTTATGAGAATGCATTCTCCAATATAGTAGCCACTGGCCACATGTGGCTATTTAAATTTGAAATTATATAATAAAATTAAATGAAATTAAAAGTTCCTCAGTCACCCTAGCCACATTCACATGCTCAATAGTCACATGTGGCTAATGGCTACCACACTGGGCAGAATTGAAATAGATAATTTCCATCAATATAGAAATTTTAGTTGGATAATTCTGATCTAGACTCATGGTATTCAAAGGGTGGTCCACAAACCAGCAGCATTGATTGGTACCTCCTAGAAACAGAGACTCTTAAGTGCCACCTCAAATCTAATCTGCTTTTTATGGTATTACATGCTGATATGTATGCATATTAAAGTATGCAAAGCACTGGTCTAGCTCATAATCATAGCATGCAATAAGTGTTTAACGTATAAACAAATAAATGAAAATATCCTCTTTGATTTTACATATAAGAAAAAGAAAAGCCCTCAGAGTCAGGTGGTTTTCAGTTTTATATTAGAGACACCACTTTTTACTTGACATTCTTATTTCCCCTTTACCACCACTGTAATTTTTAAGGAGAATAAATGAAGGAATAGGCTATATAAAATGTGTAGTTGATATATGGCTGAGTGAAGCACTTTACATTTTTCAGCTACTGTTTCAGGGTACCCTATTCATCAAAGTATATTAGCATGTCTCTATAATCTCTCTCTTCCATTTCATAGCTATTGGTTCTAGGGGTGACAGCCACAATGATGTTTTTTGATGCCACAAGAGAAACACTGAATGATTTATCCAGAAATATTTATGGGGAGTTAGTCATGGGGAATTTAAGTTTGATTGAATGGAGAACTGCAGGAAGTATCATTTCTCCATCTTCTGGGACCTGGAGGGAAAGAAGACGTGTTAAGGAAAATTTCCATTTCTTGGAAAATATTATAAAAATTAATCTTTTAATGCTTTGTTGTATAAATACCTTGCTAAGTTGAAAGGCCTGTCTTGAGATGAAGATTTTTAGGGGGAAGATTCTTGATACTTATCTGTATTGTTGTTATTACCTTGGCTAATGGAATATTGTAGCTACTTTTAAAAAAAATTGGGTTCTGTTTTCATATTACTTGATTCATCTCCTTTCACTTGATGGGTATATTGGGTTTGTTTGTGTCACTGCTGTAATTTTATGGGGATAGTTCATTTCCTATATTCCAAGGAAAGCCCTCCACATGGTGGTATTTTGAATGCATGTGTATATGTACATGTGCATGAATGTGTGTGTGACTTTTGTACTGCCCTAGAGACACATTTGTCTGGATACTATCTTTGTCTCAGTTTGAGCCAGAGTGTTGAGAAGCTACTTACAGTGGTGGTAAGACTCTGTAGAGTGTGTGTATATGGGGGCCATAAACCATAATACACTTGTACAGAAAGCAAGGGAAGAACACAGACACTTGTCACCAACGAGCTTAATTAAACCACAGATATTTCAGATGGTTTCAGTCCCAGCTCTGATACTCACTAGCTCTGTGACCTTAGGCATGTTATTTAACCTCTTTCAACCTCTGTTCCTCAGATGTAAAATATAGATAATAATAGTTCTTTTCTTATAGAATTATTACAAGAATAAAATAATTTAATATAAATTAGATGTTTTGAGCTTGACAGATATGTGTTACTTTATAGTACTTAGGCTGTGCTCACTCTGAGCACAGGGCCCACATACTACTGGGTCTGGGCATTTATATAACTTTGAAGAGATTCTTTAACTCTGTACCTTTTGAATATGTCAAAAGAAGCTATAAAGCAAGAATAACCCCTTGTTTTATGAAGGGAACTACATACTGCTTATGACAATTGGATAGTTAGAGATATATCAAAAACTATCATGATATACAAAAGATTAGGTTTTTAATCTGTTTCCTCTACACTTGGGGAACTGACCATAACCTATAACTATTTTGATGAAAGGAAGTCTCAATTATTGATTTCTCTTGATCCATTTCTTTTTGCTTAGATATTATTTGCTTTTACTTAAGTTCTTGCCTGAATTCTGAGTTCTTATTTGTATGCCCCAGAAATGGCTGCAAAGTGTGTTAACACACATTATGTTAGAAAGTCTCAACTTCTCTTCTGTTCCAGATTGCCAAATTAATATGACCAACTCTAAGACTCTTCCAACCTGAATCCATTATAGACCTTTTTTTAAAATCTACTCTGTGAGTTGCCTTTTTTCTTCCTGCAGTTAGAGGAAAATATAAATACCTTTTTTGACGGGAACAAACTCTTCTTGCCTACGAGAACATTTCTCCTTCACATTTGGCCAAGTCATAGCATTTCTTGTGTGATTCCATTAAAAGTCCCCTTGTGGAAAGAAACTGGTGTCGCTCCCATTTCTGAATCCCTATGCCCAATATTGTGATGTTTGCAGATTGTTCCAGACATAATGGAATACATCAAACAATGTATCATTGAGTTATTGTCTGTAGGTTGAATGAGTGGCTTTGTGAGCTGATTTTATGTCTGTGAAACCTACAGTACAGCCACTTTCCTTTCATTTCAGTGAGATGGGACTTTTCTTTGTGATCAAGATAACTAAATGCCACCTAGTCTGGATCTGAAATTTTGAGAAAATAAGTCGCTTATGGAAACAGCAAAATTTCCCTTTCTATAAGAAATTGTGTAAAATTTTTCATGGATTTCCTTGTAATGGGAAGATGTTATATTTCTCCAAAGAAAGAAAGCATACACACACACACACACACACACGTGTATATAATATATGACTATAGCATTTATATAATGAAAAGCAGAAATAATCCAACTCTGCTGTTTAAAAGACATGATGGTTGAAATGAATATTTAAAAATACAATTGTATGTGATCTAGACAAGGGATATGTTTTTCCAGGTGAAACACATGAAATGGCAAAACAATTTACTGTGATTTTAACATAGAGAATTTTCATCTCTGATGGATTACACATCATACTCGGTTATGGGTTTTTGGAAATTTTACTATTACTAAAAAATGGATTCGGACTTCTTGAACTTCCATTAACATTGAGGATACTTGAAATCAGACTTCTAAAATCTAAAGAGCCACACAATTTTCATAGATGTTATTAGTTAGCCAGTGGAAAAGAAATAGTGGCAATGGCAATTACAGGCCACCTGACTCCAATATAGGCTAATTGTAATCTGAGCCAAGATCTAGTTTACCAAAATTTTGTAGTCTTGATGAACGGCATTCTAAATCACTTATTCATGCATGCATTTGTCATTCATTAATTGATTATTTAAAAAATATATATTGAGAGACTATTAAGTGCAGAATATTATAATATGTTAGACCTTGGAGTTCAAGTGAATGATATAGACATGACCTATACCCAAGAAATTTACTGTATTATAGGAAAAGCTGACAATAAAGTTGTACTTATGAGGAAATATACTGAGTTCTATGAGAACCATGACAAAAGAAACAAATCTTGTATGCCTTGTATGACTATTCAGGAAAAGTTTTCCTGAGTAAGTTACTAAGTTGAAAACTAAGAATGAGGAGGAGGTGGTCAGGTCAAGGAAGATTATTTCAGGAAGAAGAAATGCCATTTTCAAGGATCAAATTGTATGTAAGTATAGTAAATTCATGGAAATGAAAGAGAATGCTTGAAATCAAGGCAGTGAAAAGAAAGAGGAGCATGAGCCAAAGTTATATCAGGATTTATCAGTGCTAGCACTATTGAAATTTTGGGACAAGAACAGGTAATCCTTTATGTGAGAGGGCTGTCCTATGTACTGTAGAATGTTTAGCAGTATCCTTGTTCTGTACCTACTAGAAAATGGTAGCATACTCTTCACCATTTGTGACATACAGAAGTGTCTCTAAATATTATAAAATATTCCCTGGGATGCAAAATCTTTAAATTAAGAACTAGGGATTAGAGCCAAGAATGAATCAAAGTCAGGTGCTAGCTGGCCTTGTCAATACCTCACTAAGAATTTAAAGGTTTTTATTTTGTGCAGTGGAAACTCATGAAAGGTTTTAAGTTGGAAAGTAATATGATAAGATTTACACTGATAGAATCACTCTTATTACAGATGTTAGCCTGTGGATTGCATAATGACAAGAGAGGATTTGGAAGATCCATGAGGAGACAAATATAGTAATAAATGGAAGAAATAATGGTAGCTTGGACTAGAGAAATGGGTAAAGAGAAATGGAAAGATTTGAGGGCTCTCTCAGGAACAGAAAAGGCAGAGTTTAGTGATAGATTGTAGGAATTAGGTGGCTATGATGATATTTTATGTTAAATTTAAGTGTTTATCTTTTATTTCTGCAACTTTTCTTTGTATGCCTTCACAAGCTCTCTTCTGCCTTGTGACCCTCCTCCACCCCCACCCTCCACTCAGTTCCCCAGCATACCCTCTGGATGCACTCAGGTGTCTGACTTGAAAAACAGGTAGAAGATGTAGTACTGATTGAAATGCTAAGTCCTAGAATTTTTTACAAATAGATGTTTTTATGGAAGAAGCAACAATTGAGTTGTATTTTAGATTTGTTAAGTTTTGAGGGACCTATCAGACACCCAAATAGAGCCACAAAACAGCAATTATATACCATGAGAGCAGAGTTTAGAAGAGGAATATGTACTGGCAATATGAGGACAAAGGGACTTTCTCATTGGACTTTAACTACTTGTCAAGGGAAGATTTTTACTATTTCAACTACAGTAGAGTCACTATGTCTCCTTGGAAAATAACTTACAAACTCTGTAGAAATTGCTTGATAGAAAAAGAATGGAGGTAAATCTTTTAGTGAGCACTCTATAGATACATTGGAATAGCTCCAATTCAATAGTAGATACTTGACATCAAACTAGTGGTATATGCAAACTGCACTGAGTATCAGAAATCCAGTGCCATCCCAATTATCAGATGTTCTAGGATATATATTTAAAAGGGATCCTTTCTCCAGCAGCTATTCAGTCCTTTCTTTGGGGAATCTTTCTTGTTTACTATCTATAATTTCCTTCAATTCCATAATTGAAAAAAGAAAAACACTATAGAAAACCTCTGTCACTACACAGAAAATTACATTTTATTAGATGTTGAACTCCCTACAAATTGGATTTCAAGAAAGCATTTTTGGCATCATTAGTTTAGTTAGTGCCTTTGTCCGTATTATAAAGTCTTTCTCTGCTTTAATTATTTTTTCTGTGCACTACTTTTGATAACCAGCAGCAGAATATGGTGACAAACACCTTGTAACTAGTGTGCACAACATGGATGCCTTGCTGACCTGGCACATCACTGAAAATGCCAAGTCAGGGTCTTGTTTTCTCTGGAATCCTCTGTAAAATGGAGATGATGATAATAGTAATCCTGTTTAATAGAATTGTGAAGATTAAATGAGTTTATCCATGTGAACACACACAAAATGTTAAATTGGACTTTGCTATTGTTTTTAGTAGATAGAAGCAAGCACATATACAGTAATAATACAATGTAATAGAAAATTAATATATTTGGCGAACAAGTAATAATGCAGTGAGGCTACGTAACTCCATCATGGAAAGTAATCCAGAGGCAGTGTTTTAAAGGTTGAAGATAAATTGGACAACTGGTGAGAAAGAGCACCCCAGGCATAGGGAGCGTCATTTACAAGGGCATTCCAAAATCAAACAGCATGGTGTTTTTGGTGAACGGCAAACACCTGGAACATGAAGTTTAAAGTCGTAGATTGAGAAGTAACAGGACATAAGACGGAGTTTAATTAATGAAGGATCGTGCATATTGGATTAGTGTTCTTCAGAGAGATAGAACCAATAGGATTTATCTATTTATCAATTAACCAATCAACATATATAAGTATAAAAATAGATGAAAGGGTATTTGTTAGGGTAAGTAGCTCATGTGATTATGAAGGCTAAGGAGTCCCACAATAGGCTGTCCACAAGCTGTAGACCCTAGGATGCTGGTAGTGTGGCTTGATCCAAATCCAAAAGCCTCAGGACCAGGGCAGCTAATGGGGTAATTCTCAATGTGAGGCCAAAGGCTCGAGAACCCAGAGGGCCACTGGTGTAAGTCCTGGAATCCCAAGGCTGGAGGTCCTGGAGTTCTGATGCGCAAGGGTGGGAGGAGAAGGGTGCCTAAGCTCCAGGAGAGAGAATGAAGAAATACTTTTCTCTCCCTTTGTTGTATCCGTGCCTCACCCAATTGGATGCCCACTGACATTGAGGAGATCTTCCCCACCTCAGTTCACTGACTCACACACCAATCTCCTCTGGAAATACCCTCACAGACACACTGAGAAGTAATACTTTGTCAATTCTCTAGGTATTCCTTAGTCTAGTCAACCGCTAAAATTAGCTATCACACTTATCATATTGAAGAGCCTAAACTTTATGATGAAAGCATAAAGGCTCTAATATGTATTGTTCTAACCTATAATTGTATTTCAATTGTATCTTGGTTTTGTTTCTTAATCCAACATTCACTTTGAGCAGGTATTGTTGCATTTGGCACCATTTTAATGGTGATGTGAAGAATGTATCCTACATCATCCTCAGTTAGACACTGACTGTTAAGATTCATCAGCCAGTGAAATGTACTATAACCCTGTAAATAAAACTACACTGAACTCTGATCCAGGAGTCCAGGCAAATATCCACCTGGTAGAAACTAAAAATCAAGAACTAGAGTGATTATTCATAAAGAAATGTCCTTCTGAAAGGCTATAACTCATGTCAAACTTTAATGATTAAGTGGAAGAATATTCCTTGAAATTAAGTTGCTCCAAAGAAAAGACTCCCAATTAGCCTCTAATACTTCCTATATTGAGTAGAAGAGAAAAATAGAAACTTTATAATGTTTATAAATTTAAAAATGCTTTTTAAACCATTTATTAGCAGCTCAGCTTTATAATAAAGCATTTCCTCAGGTGTTCAAGTCCCAACCTTGTCACTGTGGCTGGTTTGCACACAAGACCTTGTAGGGGCCTCCAAGTTCTATGGCAGTGACTCATAGACCACCAGGAAGACTGTGAAAGGGACTCCGTGATACCTACTCCATCCTGAATTCAGCTAGGTTTTTTTTTTTTTTTTTTTTTAGATCTATTATATGAGCATTCCACCTAGATAATTGCTTAAAGAAAGAGGATAAAACAAAAAGAACTTAAAAGCCAAAAACCAAACTGAATCATTTGCATCTCCTCTAAATTTAAAACAATTCTATTCTAGTTTTTATCTTGGCTCCATTAGCTAATTAACTCCTCCGGCACTAGCTGTAATCCTAAATTCTGATTTTTTTTTTCTGGTAGTAGAATTGATACTAATTTTTTAAAATAATAAACCAGGGCTTCTACAGAAAATTTTGACTTACTTTGCCATATTATATTTTCCAAACCCTTCCTTTGGCCAACTCTAGTGGCTTTTCTCACGTGCAACATCTCTCCTGTTCCAAGTGATTTCTTAGAACTTTCTCTGGGCTTCAGAGCTAGCTCTAGCTGATCTCCAGTAAATCCTCTTGGGATTTCTTCAGGGAAAACTCTCCATATTTCTATACAAGGCACTGTTTTGCCTTGTTTGGCAATTATTCATGCTTTCTTTCGCTTTTTTGTTTGTTTCATTTCTTTTCTGTACTTAAGTAGTAATCTGTCTTCTCATAGATTAGCTCTACAGCTAAAGTGGTCCCTGGATCCGCTTTTTCTGTCTAGTAGACAACCACAAATCCTCAATGGAGACTTTCAATAACTAGCATCTATTGGTTCGGGATTAGCTAGAAGCCTCTGCTGATTGCGACTGGTCACATTTTCATGTCTAGAGTCAACTGGCTGTCAGCTGATATAGGCAGGCTTCGGCTAGAGGAACTAAGACACTTGGGTTTCTGTTTCTCATGGATCTCATTCTCTAGCACGTTAGCCCAGGCATGTTCTCATGGTACAGAGAGCCAGAGAGACACTTGAGGCCTAGGCTTGGAACTTGAGGATACTCACTTCTGCTTCGTTTTATTTATCAAAGCAAGTCACACAGCCAAGCCCAGTCAAAGTAGGGGCAAGTCTCCCCACACACAATAAGACAGTTCTGAAAAATTGCAGAGCCAAGGGATGAACAAAAACACAGGTCTCTTACTGCCACCTACCATAGGCCTTTGTGCAGGACCCCTAGAGCTATATTAGGTTTCTCTCAGGATTACACAAATTATGTGAAAGCATGTGTGTCTGTGAGAAGGTGCTAGGAAAAATGGGGAAAATTCTATTACTTCCTCTCATGAAGTTTTGACATCAGCTGTAGAGATCAAATCTTCTGTTTGCTTCATTTAACCTTTGTGTTTATGATAATACATTTCCAGATATTGATGTAACAACAATAAGTTACCTGACATTTCACCTTTCCACATGTAGTAATTAAAAGAACTTTGAACAATCGGTGGCTCTTCTATGCTCCAGAACTTTCCAAAAATGATGTTTCTAAGTCTTGAGTCATGTTAAATTAAGCCACTGAATTCTTACCCTTGTATATGACCATGTTTATCATAAGAGTGATATGAGGCCATGATATTTCATAATGCTGTTGAGAGACATTATAAGTGGTTGAATATTTAATATTGAAGTGACTAGAATGCTTTGAATTTGAAGAATTTTGCTTTGTAACAGAAAACAAAGGTGAATAAATGTATATTTACACAATATATACACTCATACACATTTATATACACATGCACACTTGTGTGTGCATATGTATATGAGCTATGTATATAATAGATATAATTGACTCTTCCTTTCACAGAAGATTTATCTGTGTATATGAGGCTGTTTGATAGCATTTCAACCACAGTGGCACTTTTATTTTTGAAATTGGAGTCAATCCTCTCAAACCCTGACCCTGCTTTATCAAATAAGTTTATGTAACCTTATAAATCCTTTGATGTCATTTCAAGATGTTGATACATCTTCACCAGGGGTAGATTCAATCTTAAAAAATCACTTTCTTCACTTTTTCACAAAAAGTAACTCCTCATCTGTGCAAATTTTATCATGAGATTGTAACAATTCAATTACATCTTTAGGCTTCACTTCTAATTTTATTTCTCTTGCTATTTCCACCACATCTGTATTTACTTCCTCCACTGAAGTCTTGAATCCCTCAAAGTCATCCATGAGGACAGGCATCCACTTTTTCCAAATGTATGTTAATGTTGATATTTTGGCCCATGTTCATGAATCATGAATGTTCTTAATGAACTCTAGAGTAGTAAATCCTTTACAGGAGATTTCAATGTACTCTGCCCAGAGCCATCAGAGGAATAACTATCTATGGCAGCTGTAGCATCACAGAATCTATTTCTTACATACTAAGACTTGAAAGTTGAAATTACTGCTTGATCCATGGACTATAGAATAGATGTTGTATTAGTAGGCATAGAAACAACATTAATCTCCTTTTACATCTCCATCAGAGCTCTTGGACTGGGTGCATTGTCAATGAGCAATAATATCTTGAAAGGAATTTTTCTTTCTGCGTAGTAGGTCTCAACAGTGGGCTAAAAAATATTTAGTTAACCATGCTATAAACAGGTGTGCTGTCATCCAAGCTTTGCTGTTCCAATTATAGAGCACAGAAGATTAGATTTGGCATAATTCTCAAGGGCCTTAAAGATTTTGAGAGTGGTAAATGAATATTGGCTTTAACTTAGAATCACCTAATAAGAGAGCCCCTAAGAAGAGAGCCAGCTTGTCATTTGAAGCTTTGAGCCAGGCATTGACTTCTCCCCAGATATCTAAGTCCTAGACGGTATCTTCTTCCAACATAAGGCTGTTTTGTCTACATTTAAAATTGGTTGTCAAGTGTAGCTACCTTTATCAATTATCTTAGCTGGATCTTCTGGACAACTTGCTGTAGCTTCTAAATCACCACTTATTGCCTCACCTTGCACTTTTGTGATATGGAGATGGTTTCTTTCCTTAAACCTTGTGAACCAACCTCTGTTAGCTTCATACTTTTCTTCTGTAGCTTTCTCACGTCTCTCAGCCTTCATAGAATTAAAAAGAGTTAGGGATTTTGTCTGGATTAGACTTTTGCTTAAGGAAATGGAATAGCTCATATTGATCTTTTATCCAGACCAATAAAACTTTCTCTATGTTAGCAATAAGGCTGTTTCACTTTCTTATCATTCATATTAAATATGTTCCCTAACGTAGTATTTTTAATTTCCTTCAAGAACTTTTTCTTTTCATTCATAATTTAGCTAATTGTATGGAGCAAAAGGCCTAGCTTTTGGCCTATCTCAGCTTTTGACGTGCCTTCTTCACTAAATTTAATCACGTTTTGATTTAAAGTGCAAGATGGGAGCAATTCAACAAGATGACATAACAATCCTAAATATATATATGCACCTAATACAGGAGCTCCCAGATACATAAAGCAAATTTTACTAGAGCTACACAAATAAATAAATAGTAGAAGTGTAATTACTGGGTACTACAACACCCTATTTTCAGGGCTACACAAATCATCAAAACAGAAAATAAAAAAGAAACACTGGACTTAAACTAGACTCTAAATCAAATTGACCTAACAGACATTTACAGAATATTCTACCCCAAAACTACTGAATATGCCGTCTTATCATCAGTGGATGGGACATTCTCCAAGACTGATAATATGTTAGGACACAAAACAGGTCTCAACAAATTTTTAAAAAATCCATATCATACAATGTATCTTTTCAGACCACAGTGGTATAAAACTAGAAATCAATCACAAGAGAAACACTCAAATCTACACAAAGTCATGAAAATTAAACAGCCTGCTACTGAATGATTATTGGGTCAATAATGAAATTAAAGTGGAAATCAAAAGATATCTTGCACTGAATGACAAAGGGGACACAAGCTAACAAAATCTGTGGGATTTAGCAAAAGCATTCCTCAGGGTAAAATTCATAACCTTAAAGGCCTATATCAAAAAAACAGAAAGATCACAAATTAACAACCTAATGTCACATCTCAAGGAACTAGGAAAGGAAGAGCAAACCAAACCCAAAGGCAGCAGAAGAAAAGAAATAACAAAGGTCAGAGCAAAAGTAAATAAATGGAAAGCAAAAAATAATACAAAAGATCAATGAAAGAAAAAGTTGGTTCTTTGAAACGATAAACAAAATTGATTGACCTCTTTCTAGATTAACCATAAATAGAAGAGAAATGAACCAACTAAGCTTAATCAGAAACGAAAAAGGAGAGATTACAACTGATACCACAGAAAAACAACATCATCTGTGAATACTATGAAAATCTCTATGGACATAAAATAGAAAATGTGGAGGAAATGAACAAATTTCTGGAAACACACAACCTCTCCAGACTCAATCAGGAAGACATAGATCTCCTGAACAGAACAATAAAGAGCCATGAGTTCAAAGCAGTAATAAAAAGTCTTCCAGCAACAACAAAAAAAGGCCTGGATCGGGTGGATCCACAGCTGAATTCTGCCAGACCTATTATACAAAAAAGAACTGATACCAGTACTTCAAAAATTTTGTACCCCTAATAAGCTGAAATAAAAAAAATAAAAAAATAAAAACTTTTACCCTGATGAATTAATGACGATCATTCCAAATAGTAAAAATCTCAGGAAACATAAAAAAAAAATTTATTCCATAACATTGACAATGAGAGAATCCTCTCCAATTCATTCTATGAAGCCAGTATCACCTTGATACTAAGGCGAGGAAAGGACACAACAAAAAAAGAAAGCTACAGACCAATATCCCTTATGAATATAGATGCAAAAATCTTCCATAAAATACTAGCCACCTGAATCTGACAGCACATTAAAAAAATAATCCACCATAACCAAGTGGGCTTCATCCCAGGGATGCAAGTTTGGTTCAAAATATGTAATTCAATACCTGTGATTTACCACATAAACAGAATCAAAAACAAAGACCATATGATCATCTCGATAGATGCGGAAAAAGCATTTGACAAAATCCAGCACACTTTTATGATAAAAACCCTCAACAAACTAGACGTAGAAGGAACATATCTCAAAATATTCAAAATAGACAACCTACAGAAAATATGTGCAAACTATACATCTCATAAAGTACTAATTTCCAAAATATAAAAGTACTCACACAAATCAGCAAGAGAAAAAAAAAAATGCTATTAAAAAGTTGGCCAAAACTGTGAAAAGAAGTTTTTCGAAAGAAGATAAACAAATGGCAAACACATGAAAAAAATGCTCAATGTCATTGATCATCAGAGAAATGCAAATTAAAGCCACAATGATATATCACTTTACCCCTGTTAGAATGGTTTTTATTAAAAAGTCCAAAAACTATAGATGCTGGCATGGATGCAGAGAGAAAGGAACACTTATATACTGTTGGTGGGACTGCAAATTAGTACAACCCCTATGGAAAACCATATGTAGAGTTCTCAAAGAACTAAAAGTAGACCTACCATTTGATCCAGTAATGCCACTACTGGGTATCTACCCAAAGGAAAAGAAGGCATTTTATGAAAAAGACACCTGCACTGGAATGTTTATTGCAGCACAATTCACAATTGCAAAGATATGAAATAAACCCAAGTGCTCATCAATTCATGAGTGGATTAACAAAATATGGTATATGTATACCATGAAGTAGTACTCAGCCATGAAAAAAGATGAATTAATGACTTTTGTAGCAATTTGGATGGAACTGGAGACCATTATCCTAAGTGAAGTATCTCAATAATGGAAAAACAAATACCACACGTACTCCCTAATATATTGGAAGTAACCGATGGGCAACCATGTGCACAGAAGGAAGTAAAAGTCATTATAAATCAAGCAGGGGGAAGTGGGGAGGAGGGCAGGGGCAAAAACCTATTTAACGGGTACAATGAACACTATTTGGGTTATGTGCACATTTATGGCCCTGACGCAAGCATTACAAAAGCTTTCCATGTAACAAAAACATATGTACCCCCTTAATATTTTCCAATATAATAAAAAATTTTAAAAAGTGCAAGATGTTTGACTCTTCCTTTCAATTGAACACTTACAGGTCATTGCAGGGTTATTAATTGGCCTAAGTTCAATATTGTTTGTCTCAGGGAATACAGAGATGTGAGGAGAGGGAAAGAGATAGGAAATGGCTTGTCCATGAAGCAGTACACAAACAACATTTTCCTCATCTTATGGGCACGGTTTGTGCAGCCCCAAAACAAGCACAATAAAAACATGAAAAATCACTGATCGCAGATCACCATAACAGATATAATAATAAAATTTGAAATATTGTGATAATTACTCAAATGTGACACAGAGACATGAAGTGAGCACCTACTCTTGGAAAAAATGTCACTGATAGACTTGCTCAATGCAGAATTACCACAAACCTTCCATTGTAAAAAAGACATTATCTGCAAAGTCCTTAAAGTGAAGCATAATAAAATGAGTTATGCTTGTACTTAGTAAAGAAATATGAAAGATAGGAGTATACTTATGTTTTTGGAGAAGATGAAATGCTTTTTAGGGCCTTAGTCC
This sequence comes from Eulemur rufifrons, assembly GCF_041146395.1. Lineage (NCBI taxonomy): Eukaryota > Metazoa > Chordata > Mammalia > Primates > Lemuridae > Eulemur > Eulemur rufifrons. The sequence continues at coordinate 84,841,378 of NC_090988.1, read as the reverse complement.
CCATTTTCTGAGCCTGCTTTTTATTCATACTCCTGGTTCTTTGTCTTACTACTTCCAGTTCCTTTTACTCTCTCTTCCTACTCCCTGACTGACTTTTCTCTCCTGCCTGCCTGCCTTCCTTCCTTCCTTTCTTCCTTCCTTCCTGTATTAAGGGCAAGCTCAGATTAGCCAACTAAACTCTGATGCTAAAGTGGGTGATAAATATCTTTATTTCCATGCCCAAATGCCACCTCTTCCATGAGGCTCTCCCAGATTTCCCCAATCGTAAGTGACATCTCTCCTGAACTGTCATAGAACTCTGTTCAACTTCACATGGCTCTTAAGACAAGAACATTTTTTGTTTGATGAGAACTAAATTGTGACCATCTTGAAATCAGTGATAATGTGTGTCTCATATTCACCAGCAATAAGACTGATATCTTGGAGATTCTCTACTCAGTGAAGACAAGGCCAAGTATAGCTGCAACTGTTGCAAAAGAAAGAAAAGACCAACAGCAGGACACTGTGGCAGGGAAAAATAAGCTGAAGTTTGGAAGGCACAGCATCAATGAAGAGAAAATGCCATGATGGGAAAATAAGCAGAATTTATTAATGAGGTCAAAGGTGGAGGCAAGCAGTGGTAGGTGGTCCAGAATGTTCCATGGTATGTGCACAAGCAGCAATACAGATGAAGGTGGAGTGCACACCTATTCCAGGATAACAGGTTTAGAGACGAGAAAAAGCAGAAAGGAATTTTGACAATCCTGAAAGTAAACACTCTGATATTAAGTGCACCTTGTGAGGACCTTAACACTGCTCAAGGCAGAGATAGACCTACATCTGAAGTCTTCTTCTGTCAACTCACTTAGCCTCATCTGTAGAAACTTTCTCTTTCCCCCTCCATGCCCCAGCAATAACAAAATCTTAGGTAAGTTGGGGGCCAACTTGGGCTTCTCTGACACTGAACTCATTCTCATCAAGGCTGGTCTGCACCTTAAAAAAACTATCTAATTCTCATATTTTTAAATATGAAAAGCTGCAAAAGTAAAGATAGGGGAAATGTACACAAAGTCCCTTAATGAAATTATGCCCTGTGTTGTTTTGGTTAAGGATAAGCCTGTAATATACTAATAAAATCACATCTATTCTCCATCCTCTCTCCTCACAAATACTCCTATCAGACTCTAAACTCATAGAATAACTCCTTAAAGGCAAATTCAGTGTTTTTTTTGTTTTCTTTCTATTTTATTCATTTTGTTTTGTTTGGATTTGTTTCTGCCACTTGCAGCTTTTCAGCATGGTGTCTGGTATAAAGCAATAATTAAAAAATGATTGCTAACACTTAAGGCTTCTTGGCAATGCGTCAGACCCTGTTGTAAACATTTTTCCTATAAGATCACCTTGCATCCTCACAACCTCCCTATGAAGTTGACACTACTGTTACTCTGACTTTACTCTTACCCACTGAGAAATAGAAGTAGATATTTGTAGAAACTCTCATTAACAGATGAAAAGAAAAAAAAAAGACAAGGCAAGGTATGGAAAAGCCAAAAAGTGGCCCAAGACCACCTACTAAGTGATGAAGCTCAGATTTAAAATCAGGTGTTCCGTTTCATGGAATTTTAAGAATTGCCCAAATATTGGCATTTCTGCAATTAAGATTGAAAAGGCATTACTATCAAATTCTTTATAGGTAAAGAATCGGCCTGCATATGCCTAAATGAGATCAAACACTTAAAAAGTTGAGTGTGTGATTCTCTTTGAAAGATGCCCCATCTCTCTCCTCATATTTGCTGAAAAGACAAAAGATGTTTTCGAGATACACTATTTGATTTTATTGAATGCTGCCTGGGTGCATTTTGGTGGGAGAGCTGTACTGTTTTACACTGAGACTCAGTGATAAAGGATGAATTTCTGATTATGTGTTAGTAATCCACCCACAAACAAATATTATTTATAGTTTGCAAGGCATTTATATCATCCACATATGATTCTCTGAGCTATATTGTGAAGTAGTAAGGGAAAGAGTTATTGCTGGAGTTCAAAGCCTATCTCTTTCACTTACTATATAACATTGGGAAATTGTTTAATTTCTGTGTGACTCAACATAATAGGCACGCTGGTGTCTGAAAAACAAAATTATTCTCTGTGTAATTCGGTATCATTGATGTGACTTATTTGAAGAATTAAGTTCATGTGTGTAAACAAAGGTCAGTATATATTCAGTCTGGAACTTCACCGCACTTGCCAAATAGTGTAAAATTGAATGACTTAAGTGATGTTCATTGTGATAGCACTGCATTATTTTTTAAAATATTAAGATGCTTTGTGGGTGGTGTTAAGTTAACATGGCAGGAAATTTTTAATTTTTTTACATCAGTTAAATTGGTTGTAATAAAACTAATAACTGTGCACTTGAAAAATGACCTTCCTTTAAGTCTAAAAACTGGATTGCTGGTTACTCCAGACAACTGAGATATTAATCTTTTGCATTTGTAAAAACTTCTCAGGTATTTACTCCTTACCATATGACTATAAGCATATCAACCTCTTTATCCTCAAATAAATCCACATAATTTAAATTCAGAATTAAGTTTTAGTTAAGTTCAATTTGCTATTCAATTTGCCAAATAAGACATTCTTCCTGCTTCCTGGCCTGTTTATCTCAAATAATAAGCTTGCAGAACTGTGAGACTATTCTTAGCTTCCATCTCAGAAATTGTGAATTAATTAATTTGAGAAAAAAATTAGTCTGCCCTAAAGTTTATGACCACTTTTTGAAATTCAGCTAAGTTGTACACTTTTGATATAGATGAGAACATAGGTAGATCTTTCTATCTGGTGAGGATATGAATAATGCACTATATATTTGCATATATGCTTTCATCAGGATTAAATTTCCTTTACTTTTCTAGGCTGGCTAGCATGTCTTAAGTGCTTTAATAAGGATTTACTTGTGAAAATCATTCGCCCAAGACCATTATGGAAAAGTAGTTTTATTGACTTTATCTGTATTGAGATTCTCTGCCCTAGCTGAAAGTGTTTGTTTATTACCAATAAAATATTATTCTGGGCCGGGTGTGGTGGCTCACGCCTCTAATCCTAGCACTCTGGGAGGCCGAGGCAGAAGGATCGCTCAAAGTCAGGAGTTCGAGACCAGGCTGAGCAAGAGTGAGACCTGTCTCTACTAAAAATAGAAAGAAATTATCTGGACAACTAAAATATATATAGAAAAAATTAGCTGGGCATGGTGGCACATGCCTGTAGTCCCAGCTACTCGGGAGGCTGAGGCAGAAGGATTGCTTGAGCCCAGGAGTTTGAGGTTGCTGTAAGCTAGGTTGATGCCACAGCACTCTAGCCCAGGCAACAGAGTGAGACTCTGTCTCCAGAAAAAAAAAAAAAAAAAAAATTATTCTGGATACATTAAATCTTGGGCCAGGGGTCACAAACTTTCAGTGGGGCCATGTATTAGTTGCCTATTGCTGCTGTAACTCCCAACTTAGTGACTTTAAGCAACACCAATTTATTATCTTATAGTTCTGAATCTCAGAAATCTGAAATCAATTTCACTGGGCTAAAATCAAGGTGTGAGCAGGCTGCTTACCTTCTGGAGGCTCTGGGGGAGAGGTCACTTTCTAGCTTCTAGAGGCTCCCTGCATTCCTTGGTTCATGGTTCCTTTCTCCCTCTTTGAAGGTCAGAGTGTATCCTCTTTTCTCCTCTCTGATTTTTGCTTTCATCCTTATATCTCTCTCTGACCCCGATCCTCTTATAAGTGTCCTTGTTATCCTTAACTTAATCACATCTAAAAAGTTCCTTTTACCATGTAAACTAACATTCACAGGTCTGGGGGACTGGGCCATGGATGTCTTCCAGAGGCCATTATTCTGCTTGTCACAGGTCAGGTAGTAAATATGTGAGGTCATGCAGATCAGACAGTTTCTGTGGCAATTACTGAACTTGGCAACAGGCAATTCATAAACAAATGGGTGTGACTGTGTTCCAATAAAAATGTATTTACAAAAACAGGCAAGATTTGGTCCATGGGCTATAGTTTGATAACCCCTGCCTTAGACACACAGCATCTGATATGAAGGTTCCTAAAAGGCATTTCTTAAAATGAAAGGATGATGAATGAATGAATGAATGAATGAATAAAAGGTTTAGAGGAAGTTCTTATAGATTTTTGGGGTTTCATGTTCTAAGAAGAAACTCGTAGGGAACAGGAATTTTCCCCACTCGTACTTTATAAAAGTCCTAAATCTTGAACACAATATGAGATTAACCTTCATGCTAAAAGTCTATCCTCTTGCCACAGACTTTGTATAGGTGCATTCATGCAAATGAATCCCTGAAAATCACTATTGACTTCCTTTTTACTCCCCATATAATCTAAAGCTATTTTGAGAATATTAATGTCTATTGCTATTAAACCAGTTATACATTTTTCAAATGTCATGAAAAATACAGGTAGGGAAAAATTATAGAGTTAATATTGGCAAGTTTGTTATTCTTTTATCTCAAAAACTCTGAAATCTAAAATAGTTTGGAACACAGAGCATAGAACCATGGAAAAAATGTTTGCAGCCTTTCTTGCCTCCTCATAACCAAATAGAGCCTCGATGTTTCAGGCAAAGTAGAACAACTCTGTCACCTGTGCTAATCATCTTTTTGATCCTTGCCATGTGAATAGATTCATGATCTGACATTTGCTATTCTAGTCACAATAGCTCTTGTCTCAGCAATTCAATTTTCAGTGTCTCGTGAATTTAATACCTTCTCTATTATCAGAAGATTTGTAATAACTTTTACAGTTGAACCTTTTCCAAATTTCCTGTTCATCTTAACCTTTCTACACTTCCATCTGGATACAGAGGATGGCCTTGTGAAAAGGCAGGTTTAATCAACACACTTTCATCAAGCACCACTGTGCGCTAGAGTTACAGGGTGGCCAACACACACAATCAGAGAGCTGACAGCTTCAGCTGGATGTAAACAGGAATATAGGAAGGAATAAGCAAAGACCATGGCTATGATCTGAGCTCTTCAAGGAACTGCCCCAGTGGAAAAGAGTATTATATGCCTTTCCCTTGAATCACTGCAGCAGTTTTTAATCATAGCAACACCCTCTAACAGCTAGTTGCAAACTCCCCATCTCCTCCTGTTTAAAAATTCTATGTTTCCTTTGGGTAAACAGCCAAGTATCAGAATCTAAACATCTCTCAGCAATTTGCAGATAACTAAGATCTATCTTGAGCCCAGTGAATGTACACAAATTCTCTGGTTTGGGTAACCACCATCTTTGGTTTTTCCCTGTGTTAGCACATGCTCTAGCAGGCAGATATTGTGAAAAGAAGTATAAACTTAATTTTCCAGGAACATCTGAGAGAGCGTCAATCATCTCATGTATGTAGAGGTCACATTATGTTCTCCATCTCATGAAATAATAATCCCTTGGTCTTCCCATAGAATTGTTCCAAAAGGCTTAAACAGTAATCATAGAAACCCAACTTTAGACCTTGTCTAGTTTAATGTCACTTTACCTGGAGAACACTTTTAAAATAAGTAAGAAATTTAAAAATTAAAATAAATAAAAGTAATATTTATAGAACACATACACTTAAGTTCAAATTTATAATACTTTCTTGTGTAGAGAATAAACCATTGGTTTCCAGATATTTCTGTTTTTAGTTATATATCAAAAAGGAAATTTAAATTCACACAGATTAGAAGTTTGGTAATGAACTATTTAAAAAGACTTTATAATGTAATTTTAAAACACTTTTTAATAAATACTATAATCCAGAAGTTTACAATATTATAGAAAATAGAAACTGAGTTCCTTCTTTCCCTCTTTCCTTCCTTCTTCCTTCCTTTCCTTATCTTTTTTCTTTCCTTTCTTTTTTCCTTCCTTAGTTCTCTCTTTTATTTAATATATCTTTATTAATTGCCTATCATGCATCAGCCATTGTTAGTAATTCAAAGTAGAATTACCATCATCTAACATTTTATAATTACTTGTATTCCTTATTAAAAATAAAAGTCAGCAAAGGCACCTGGTTCCTAAATGCTATATACTAAATGTGCACAAGACTTATGAGGCACTAACTATATGTGAGCACTTATTATACATAAGGCCTTAATTTGGCTACCCATTGGACACACCCATCATGGCTTCATGTGTCTTCTGTACAGGAAATAAAACAGAAATAACCCTGCTGTTTATCCAGCTCATTGGCAAACTGCAGCTACTGGCCAGGCGTATTTGTTCCTGAGTCTCTTCAATAAAACCAATGTGTTTTATTGTCCCAGGGCACCTTCCCTTTGTGGGCCTCTTGGTCAAACTTCAACTCTGGTCCTTGTAACCACATCATTGGTGGGAAAGGCTGATGTGGTGGAGAGAGACAGAACATATGGACATTATGAAACTCTGGATTCAGGTGATGAGGTCCTTCCATCCTGCCTGCATCCTCTGTGAAGCATGTTAACTTATCCCATCTTTCCCCACTTTGATTTAATGGACAGTGTGATTCAGAAATTTAAAAGCAGGGTAGGTATTGAGAGTCGGAACGAGCTAAACCCAGTCCCATCCATTAAACAGGCCACACTGGCTGTGGGGAGGAATAAGTAGATGAGAGAGAAGAAAAGTCTCTGACAGGACCTTTACCAACCCCATGCAGGGGGCTTCAATTCCCAGCTTCTGATGCAGGCAGAAAACAGAGAAAATAAACCTAACCTGTAGGAAAGAAGGAAAACTGAGGGGGGAGTTTCAGCTCCAGAAAAGGGATTTTCTAAATGGGTCTGTCCCCTCAGCTCTCAACCTTACTATCCCCTCTCCTGTCTTCAAACACATAAGGGTCTTTTGGAGGTAGCAAGATCACTGCCATGATATTGCTTGTGTAATAAGGCTACATTTGATTAAAATTAAAAATAAAAAGTTCTGTGAAAAGTTAAAAAATAAATAAATAAAGTCAGAATAAAAGCACCTAAACCTAAAGAGAAGCCTAAAATACCTATGATACGGTACCACTAAGGATTGTTGTGTATTGACTTGTTTTTGCATAGCTGACTCTGATACTGTTAAAAGTACAATCACTGAGCAGATTGTACAATCACTGAGCAGTTCCTTCTCAGCATTTGATGGAATGTGACACACTTTCACTAGAGTGCTGTGCTCACTCATATAATTTTATGTGAACAGACTTGCTCAGGAATGAATTTAAAAATAAAGAAAAGTGCAGGGCAATAATCTGGCAAATTGGAAACACCTTTAAAAAAATGTTTAAATATGGGCTCAGAAATGGCAGGAGTCACTTTATTATAAAGTCTAACCTATACACTTAAACATAATTTAACTTAATACAAAAGTAATACACTGGTGGTTTTCACTGCGTTAAAATGTTAGCATTGAATATAATTATGTCCATTGATTTGCAATACACTTTCATGCTGCATGTTATAGTAAAAATAGGTATTTTTGTCCTCCCTTTTTTTATACCTATTAATAGCATGATCAACTGTTTTGGTTTGCCTGGGTCTTGTAGGGAGGAGATAGTTCCAGGGATGTGGAACTTTCAGTGATAAACTTGGGAAGCTCTGGGCAAACCAGGATGAATTGGCTACTTTAATTATACTTCTGAATTATGTAGTTCCATGAGACATGGTTCTATAAACCACTGTGCTGAGTTCTGTGTCCTGATTAAGACTAGAATTAATTGCCACAAACTCACCTCTTCAGGTGGGTTTCCATTCTGGGATGTGCATTCTAGTCATCGTGGAAGATTTTTGAAAGTATTGATATTCAAGCCCACCCAAAACCAGTATCAATACATCTTAAAAGCTTCCGGGTGATTCTAATGTATAGCAGAGCTAAGAACCACTGCTCCTGGACTCCCTGAACTCTAGTCCATACCAGTCAGGTTCAGCCTGACTCTAGTTAGCAGGCAGAACAACAGCAGAGTGAAGAAATAATCCCTGCCCAGGAGTGACTGGACCTAATCTTATTGTGCCATTTGCATGAAATGCCCCAGTAGTGACAGGTTAGGTGGATATAGCCCTCAGTTTTCTTCATGAAGCCTGCTGCTCTTGTCCTCTCCAGCTTCTCTTTGTGTTGTAATCCTATATGTCAACATGAGATCTGAATTCTGCAAACTATTCTATAAACCAAGAATTCAAGATTTGAGATTTCAAAGATCAAGAGAATTAGACTAAATGCCTCTGGAGAACAAAGATTATGAACTTCTTTAGCTCCATAGCTACTGATGCCATGCACACATTCAATTTATTTGTTGAAGCATAGAAAATGTTTTTTTCCAATTTTCCTTAACCAAAGAAATGAGGTGCTTCATCTAAGAAGTTTATTTACTTGCTAAGCATTAGTCAACTATTTATCATCATGTGCTATTTGACCCCTCACCTTCATAGGATGCACATAAACTTATGGGGAATATTAAAAATATAATAAGGCAATGATTTTCAGTGTCAAAAATGTTCTAATTTACCAATGTATCTTTCATAATTATTAATAAATTTTATATAGTATAAATTATATAACAGACATGCTTCTAAACACTTATATAAATTCATTTACAATTTGTTACAAATTCATGACTCAGGTAATACTGTCATCATTTCCATTTTATAATTGAAGAAAGTAAGAGCATAAAGAAATTAATGAACCTGCCAAGGCTACCATCTTCATCTCTTTGCAGTGCTATAAAAAAATACCATAAACCAGGTGGCTTATGAACAATAAATATGTATTTCTTACTGTTCTGGAGGCTGGAAAGTCCAAGATCAAGGTGTCTGGCAGATTCAGTGTCTGGTGAGGGCCCACTTCCTAGTTCACAGATGGCTGTTTTCTCACTGTGTACTCACATAATAAGAGTGGCTCTCTGGAGTCCTTTTTGGAAGGATACAAATCCCAATCATAAGGGTTCCACCTTTATAACCTAATCACCCCCCAAAGGCCCCCACCTCCTCATGCTATCAACTTGTTGGTTAGGATTTCAACATATGAATTTGGGGAGGAGATCACAAACACTCAGACAACAACAGCCACAAAGCTAATAACTGGCTGGGTTTCAAACAGAGGTGATCTTGCTCTGAGGTACATGGTCTTAATCACTTCTTAATACTAGAATGGAAGTTGGAAGAAATCTGCACTGAAATCCACTCTATAGCTTTACATAAAGAAAGGCTGTGATCTTTACTTAAGAAGCCAGCTTTCACGTGCTCTCCTCCATTAGGTTTGAAGAGACTCCCTGTTAAATAGAACATGGAGATCAGCCCAGACTTGGGCACTTATGCAGTACAATTTCTAGTACCATCTCCTCTGACTTATTGTAGTCAGAAAATCACAGTTTGCTGAGTGTGGAAGGACTCTTGTATATAATATAGCCCCAGCTGCTCATTTACAAGATGAAAAAAACAGAACTTGAAGAACTTTCAAAATATCTCAGAAAATACAGCTAATTATTATCAACCCTGAAAAAGAGAATCAAAGACAAGGAGAAAGTGGGGTGATGAAAAGAATGAGGTAGAGGGATACAGCTATAAAAGACATAGCCTAAAGTGTCTGACTGGATAAACTTCATAAAAATTAAATCTCATCTCCCTCTTCTAAGTACTTCTAAAAACCTAGAGTACCCAAAGAGATATTTTATGTGTGATACTAGCCTGACTGCCACCTACAATTGCCATGCACTTGCACCCTGTTTTTACAGTCTTTTTCTGGCTTCTGCATGTACTTCTTGAAAAACCTTTTAGAAAAATAATATACTTCTACTTGTCTTAAAGAAAAGTCAGTGTGCATGCTATAGTTTCTGTCTTGAGATTTGCCAAAAATATCAAGTGGTACAATAGTGTTTAGTTCCACTTAGATGTAAGGAGAAGGGTCTTCTTTCTGATTTTGTGACATACTTGTCTCCTGACACAGTATCAGTTCTACATGTGCCCAGGATTTTCGTAACTTTACTGAAGATTGCTTTCATTAGACTTTGCCTCTGAGCTCCCTTTTTCCATTGGGAACCAGAAAACCAAACTGAAGAATCTGGCAGGTATCCAACTCTTTCTTCCAATTAGACTCCTCTTTTCCTACCCCAATCATAGAACAAAATTTTCCATGTATATTGAGATTAAAAAATATATGTATATGCCTTTGAGGTGAGGGTGGGAATGGGGTGGACGTAAAGAGAGTTTATAGTGATGGCAGAAGGAAGGTGCTAGCCCAGAAGGCCTTGCTATAAGTAATACAACTATTTCTATATAATGTATAGAAATAGTAATATAGATAAAAGACAAAACTGGAATTTTGCTGATTTTCAGGCAGACATATATTGGCTTCTACAGAAATATGTGTGCTATTATACTATGTGTTTTATCTTTTCAAGTTTTTTAAATTTCTTCTTATTCTTTGACCAAAACTACATGAGATAAGCATATAAAGGTAATATTATCTTCCTTATACACATGAGGAATTTAGATACATTTACTGGTCATCTCATCTAAGGTCCCTTGGTAAATACATAGCAGATCTTATATTAAACAGTGCTCAATATTTCCAAATAGGAACAAGGACTGCCCGAAGTTAATATTCTCTGCTGCAGAGTATTTACCAGCAAATTGCAGTGTTCACTACCTAAAGCATTGAAACTCAGGCAGAATGTTTGCTGGTAACTTATAAGAATTCTTCCTTAAAGGACTCTGGACAGAATATTAGTCAGCAAATAAGTACAAGAACCTATTTTATTCTCTAGGAATGAAATGAGGAATTTAGAGGGCTATTGAGTTGGCTGAATTTTCAAAGTTATTTGTTCTTGGCATCCCAGGCATTTGTGCTACCCTTGGATATATGATGTGTTCTGCTGCTCTCTGTTCAAGAGCCCTCAGCCTTGCTTTCTCATCTACAAGTGAGTAAAGCTCAGAGGAGTATATTGAAAACCAAAAAGACAGGTTGGCTTAAGGGCTCTGTCAACATGACCTCAAATTTTAATTTGGAGACTACTGTACCCTTTGTAGCATGTGAATGAGAACAGCACGGTGTTCCTATGGAACTTGATTCACTGAACAAAGCAATTTGTCTCCTGTGTGCGTAACATATGAGTTTTTCTACAGTGAAGCAGAGGTGTTAATCAAGATCTTATAAGGGAAGTCACAATAAAATGAAGAGCTTCCTTGAGTTTCTGAGCTCTTTTCTGTGTCTATGAATACATGTCAGGATTTGCCAAAGCAAAAGAGAATCTTTATTGAATTAGAGTTGTCAGTTTGCCTTTAAAAAAAGAAAAAAAAATACTTTATGAGATATCATTGACAATGTGTTTTAAGTAACTTCTTGGAAACAGAATGAACATTCCATAGGTTAAAACAAACTCCATATATTTCAAAACAGGGTCTCGGCCCATCAATACACAGTCTTGACTCTCTGCACTACTTTTAGATTATAATTATGTGGAAGAGATGATAATTCAGAGAAGAGATATTTATTTGCCACTTTACATCTTCTAGAAAATAAGTGTTTTTTTGGTTTTGTTTTTGTTTTTTCTTTGTGATGAGGAAAACAATACAATGAGAACATTTTGTAGAAAGAATACTCTAAAGAAGAAAATTTAAGTCATCTTTTATATCTCCTCCTAGAGAAAGTAACATTCAATTTTTAAAGTATTTTATTCTAGTCTGTCATTATAGCTCTCCACATACATTCACATGCAGCATACTCTGTGTATGAGTTTGTTCTGTGCTTTTTAAAATTTACTCTCGTCAGCCAGTTTTTAGATCATTGAATAGTCTTTAAAAACATTACTTCACATTAGTGTTTAATATGGCTATAACACATAGTAATACATCATGGCAACATAACTTCTTATATAACTTCACTGGTGATTGGTTCACACTTCCCACACAGCCCTTGTTCTGAAGGAGGAGTGAGCTAAAAGTCTCACCTTCTGGGGTAGATGGTGACTGTAAAAGGCAAGCAGCAATTTTGGGGGGACTTGGGGAAATAAGAAAGCACAATGTGAGTCCCTGTGTTCCCAGCGTTTTCTGAGGGAACTTGACCCCAGTCTCCAGAGATCAAGCTGAGGAAATTGGCACAAACTAATAAAGATTTCTAAAATTCCTACTGTTGTCCAAGAAACCCCAGCCATTCAGGACTCAAAATCACTTCCAGTGATATTTACACTAGAGAAAAAAATTGCAAATGGTGGCTTTAAACCACAGCCAATATTTGAACCCAAAAGGGGAAACCCAGAACTACTAACCTGCTAGCCCTCTGAGATCACTCTATTATTACATTAACCACACAGTAACATGACCCCACATTTTACATGACTGAATTATTTGGACTACTGTATTAGATAGAGGTGGGGTTAACCATACTTTATATGGCCTCATTTAATCAAAAATTGAACTTTAAAAAAGTGATGCTATACTATTAACATTCTTATAATACCAAGAACCCAAGGTCCTAGGGCTGCACTAATTTTCCAAAATTATGAAACAAAACTAATTATAAGGAGAGATTTCTTGATCATTATCTTGTCTGATAAAGTTTCATTCCAATATTTATAGAGCAATCTCTCAGTTGTTTCTTGTGTGATAAAGACGTAAACTTTACTTAAATTTATGAATCAGTGTGGTTGGTGCCAATGGGTGCTATGAATAGTAAAAAAGTTCTCAAAACAATTACTGGAACAAAAGCACGAATAAAGAAAAACCTTCTGCAGTGGGTGGCCTGAGGAGCTTCTCTGCCTTATTGCCCTGGTACTATGTGGATAGGGAACATGGAAGTTTGCTGTTTTTTCTCCTATGTTATTAGAACTTGTTATAATTAATGTTTAGCCATGTTTGTCTGGATCTTTGAGTTTTCCTTAGGATGGATTCCTAAGACTCTTGATCACAATGGATTTATGAATTATATAACGTATGCTAGCATGCGATTTTCCCCTATGGCATGATGAAATAAGATAAAAAGATAAAAAAATAAGAAAGTGTGTTTAAATTATTAAAACTATATGCTACTGGAAGATTAGCCTTTACTACAGCTCTAGAACAGATAAGAATGGTACTGAAAGGGCCAAGAATACTCAAAAGTTGTTGTTTGCATCTGGACTTTTTGGAAGCCTCCTTACTACCCTTTGTTCCTGGTCTTTATGCCACATTTTCAGAGCTGGTCAGGAAGATAAAGTCCTTGTAGGTTTAGACAATGGTGTATTTTTATCTAATAGACACGAATTAAGCATTCACAGTGTCCAGTACCATGTGTTATGTGTTTAAAGCCTGGAGACAGATAGATGAGATATAGTGATGCCTTTCAGCAGTATGAAATCTAATGGGAAAAAATATGCCTACCAATTTACATACAGCTTTACATTCTTATTACAGTGACAAGATGAATCATAATTCAGTATATTTGGAGGCTCAGAAAGCTGGAGATGCTGAAAATTAGAAGGGTCAAAAAGGCCTTTCTTGATGAGATGGGCTTTCAGTATGGACTTGAAGGGTAATAATGCCTTTTTGTGCCTGCCCAACTTATGAAAATCAGGAAAGGGAAAACCTTGATAATAAATTGTAAAATTATAACTACAAAGTTGTTGGCCTCTGGAATGTGCAGACGAAATAATTGTTTTCTCCATACCTCCCTCCCTTTATTTTCATAAGAGTTTATATTTTCTAAATAAGATCTCTCTCAGAAGAGCTTTTTTAATGAACTGTGTTATGAAAGTAGCGTACTGTCTCAAATGTAAAACAAAAATCATTACGCTTTAAAGAAGAAACATCTTAGAGCGATTTTATCTCATAAAGACTTTTTTATTAGTACCTTTGTATACTTATGAGTACTGCTATATGCAGAGCTCTGTGTTTACACTGCATTAAGGAGCTGATTTTACAACCATACAGAGGCAAAAAGGTCTCAAAGACTTGGGCAAGAGAAAAATGTGTGTATTTGTATGTGCATGTGAGTATGTGTGTGTGGCTATAGACAGAGAGGTGTGTGTGAGGGACAGTTGTGCAGAGATGCCATAAATAAACTATTGAATCACAAGTACAAGAAGTAGTTTAAGATGTCTAATTGGGACCTAGATCTGAGTGAAGAACTGCAACAGCATTCAGGAGCACTTGGATCACGGGCAAGGGTGTCCGTCTTGAAGATTCTTGTTGGACCTCTATTGACCTGCTTTGTTTCACCCATATCATATATATGTGTCCAGTGAGATTTATGTCAAAGCAGTCTCAATAAATTATTTACATTACTCACATTTACATTGCTGAAGGGATACCCTTCAAATATGGCAACATCTTTTTTTTTTTTTTTTTTTTTGAGACAGAGTCTCACTCTGTTGCCCGGGCTCGAGTGAGTGCCGTGGCGTCAGCTTAGCTCACAGCAACCTCAAACTCCTGGGCTCCAGCAATCCTCCTGCCTCAGCCTCCCAAGTAGCTGGGATTACAGGCATGCACCACCATGCCCAGCTAATTTTTTGTATATGTATATTTTAGTTGTCCATATAATTTCTTTCTATTTTTAGTAGAGACGGGGTCTCACTCTTGCTCAGGCTGGTCTCGAACTCCTGACCTCGAGCGATCCACCCGCCTCGGCCTCCCAGAGTGCTAGGATTACAGGCGTGAGCCACCGTGCCCGGCCTAAATATGGCAACATCTTAATTCTAGAAAAAGAAAAGACAATGAGATTAAAAAGTTGAAAGCTTAAAAAAGACCATATTTGACCAAAAGAGCAAAAGGGTTAGAAGTTCTAAATCAGTGTCATTTCATAATAAAGGTTCAATGTGGAATAAAAAAGGGGAAGGAAAACTTTGAAGACAAAATGAGTTGGAGTCTGCTCCCTCTTCTTTGACCTCCTAGCTATTATACATATATGAATTACAGTCACTCAGATTGTTAATTTTACAATTCTTAATATCAAAATAATAATGTTCACTTTCTGATATGTCTTGGACAGTCTGTGCTTCTCATATATGAAATAAATTAAGAATCACTATCTTTTCTGAGCAATCTGTGATCAAAAGTAATCAAATACTTCATATGTACATATAAACTCATTTAACACTTAGGGCAAATCTTGAAGTAATTAGTATTATACCCATTTTACAGATGGGAGAATTGAAACTTTGAGAAATTCTCTTTCCCAGGTTTATAGAGCCAGAATTCAATCTGAAGCAGACTGCCTACAGACACTAAACTCCCCCAAACTTTGTTCTATACAATAAACAGTGACAAAGTATGTTTTTATTACTACTCTCAGTCATCTTATACTGAGGTATTATTACATTTGATCCTATTCTTACTCCTGCCATTTAAAAAAAGTCTTAATGTAGCATTTTCTTTTAGAATCATCATCTTTTAATGACTATTTATAGGGGATTCCCTTATGGTAGGACTTAGTGCACACAAATATGGATAGTGTCTAAATTCTCTAGAAATTTAAATTAAAAATACTTAAATGTCAATGCATTATTTTTCTATAACTCTAGGCAACAAAATTGATTTATATACAATTTATATATGTAATAAAATCTGGGAAAACACATGCTGGGGACCTACTTTACTTTCTTGCTTTTTAAATCTACATTATCTTTTTGCATCAGGGAAAAAAATTGTTTTTAAAATTTTTTCTCCCTTATTTTTCCCTTCCTGTGCCAGATTAAACTAATAAGCACAGCAGTATTCAGTTCATGTCATACAATGTATGTTTTAGTATTGAACCCAATTGTCTCATTCTAGACAATATGTCTCCAAGTAGTATCCATTTTGGAAAACAAACCTTCCTTCTTTTTGTAGCTTTTAATTTGAAAGATTAGCAGAACTCACATAAAACAATTCACTGTCAAAGTTTCTGAAAATATCAATGCACACGTTTACCTGTCTCTGCCCTCCAGATTTTATTATATATTACAATGGGCTTATTTCTGTGAAGAAAAGTGGTGCATTATTTCCATTACTTTCTGTTTGTCACAGCTAATATTTCACCTTATGGGAGGGATATTGGATACTAGGAGCTTATCTGGGATCATCCTGCACTGATTTATGCATTTATTCATCTAAAATATTACAAAGCCTTTAAAAACAATGGAATAGATTCAAATGTACTGACATGAAAAAATGTTTAAGATTCATATTAAGTAAAAGAAGTTAAGTTAAAAAAAGACACAAAATGAAATGATTCCATATGTTATGAGTATCTACAGAAAACCTCTGGAAAGATGTATCCCAAAATATTAACATTAGTTACCTCTATATCAATAAAATTACTTGAGTCTGGGGACGGAGAAGACAGGATGAAGTATGGTTTGTTATTTATACACTTTTGTGTTATTCAATTTTCCCTACTATGATATTACTATAGTAATTAGAAATAAACAATTTATAGCATTGTTGATAATATGAGAGTCTACGCATACACAGAGGCAGCAAAGAAATATTTCTAAATGTGTTGATATTATAATCTAACAGATAGGACAGACACGAGAAAATGATAATTATAATTCGAAGAAAAATATGTGATCAGTTCCATAAGAAAGGTGCACATATATTTGAGATTAGGAGAAAATTACATCTCATTGTGAAAATCAAGGAAATAAAAAGAGATAAATGGCATCTAAGTGGGAAAGGAATCATTTTAGCAGATGGTGGTGTTGTTTTACTTGGAGGAACGTTTATCTTTTTTCTTTCATGTTACCAGTCGCCTAGAACATGATAGGTGTTCAATAAATGTGAGTTGTAGAAAAAAGAAAAGAAGGAAGGAAGATGAAATATAATGGAATGATCTTCTGACTATAGAAGTTTCCAGCTGGGCAGGATGCAGAGATTACAAATCCTTTTCATATATTAGTGCTCTTTACAAAAGTCCTGTGATTCTGAAGAGAGAGGTGAGTGGGACCTTGGGCCATCTCACCATCATTCCACCCAGAGCAGCTTTGATTTCACTACCTTTATTACTGGAAAGTTACTGATCTAGTTCAGCCTTTATAATTTTAGCAGTGAAGAAATATTTTAAGAGAGGTGATATTTTTCCTCTGGTCTTAGAGATAACTACTACTAAAACCCATGAGTTCTGTTTGAGTTCTTAGGAGTTCGTAGTAGCATTTCTTTAATGAATATGAGCCCAAGAAAGACAGCTATTTTGTTCAACAGCATGAGGCTTAAAGTATATTTAAATATGAGGTATATTAAGGGACAGTGAACAACTCAGATTAAATAGAACACGTGACTTATATTGGGAAGTGCTAAGAGAAAATCCAAGCTTTACTTTGGAGGCATTTAGGAGGAATAGTGAGACATGTACCCATCAAAATGCTTTGGGGAGAAGTTATTTCTGCTTTTCACCAAAATGAAGCAAAAGGGATCAATTATAACTTTTTGCTTGAAACAACTGAAAAAAAAAAAGGAGAAAGATACATGACAGTGTATTCAAGACACTGATTGACTATTAAATTGAGAGACAATGAGAGACAATTATTGAGGGAAACAAATGCAAACCCCACAATTGTCCCAGTTTATTGACATTGAGTTTCCAGACTTTGGTGTGAGGAGGGGATATGCATGCAAAGAGCTGGAAGTACAGGGAAGCCAAGGGGGGCTAGTGTTTGAAAGAGCAGGATGTCAGAGAGGAGAGAGCTTCAGAGAGAAAAGAGAGAGACAGGTGAAGGGAGAGGGGGAAACTGAGAGGGAGAGGAAGGAGGAGAGAATGGGACAATGAGAGAATGAGAGAAGAGTTAATCCAGGGGTCTGCAGAGGTTTCTCTTCAGTTTTTCAGGTGATCAGTGAAAGTGCCTAAAGAAAATACTGTGGCATGTGGGTAAAAACACCCTAAGGATAGAGGGAATAATACTCTGCACTTACTTCTTGCTTAGGAAGAGTTCCTGTTCCCACCAACCAGGGTAGAAAAGCTCATAATTCATGGAGCAACAGGTAGGATACACAAAAGAGACTTGCTTCAATAGAGACAAAATTAGCCCTAAACTAAACACTGCTCTGTTATCAACGAACAAAACGTACAGCTTACAGCTTAAAAGCAAGATTACAAAGGATCAAGTTATTTCCAGGTAACTTCACTGCATCCCAAAACAACAATAACAAAGAACTAGAATTTATTCTGATTTTCCAAGAAGCTCTCATTTCTCAATTTTCATCGTAAAGATTATTTTGCAAATTTGTGCATCATTTTATAACAATTGGCAATTAAATATTTTATAAACCAAATTAATTAAAAATCAAAACTTTTAAACATAATAGTAGTCACATATGATTCAGATGTACAAGTTGGAACATCCCTAATATTCTAAATATTATATGATTTGCCTGTATTTCCAAAAGATAGTCAGTAAAATTAATTGATAAGGATCTTTCTCTGATAAAAAAAATGCACAGGCTGAAATTGTGAAATCTTACTCATACATACTGATTATTGAATCTTTGGGCACCACCCAAAGTTGTCTGAACTCTTTCATGAGGCTTACTTGGAGTTTCTAACTTTGTGGTTTTTCCTCTTTGTTAACTGTCCATTAAAGACAGCGGCTTGTCAGAAATATATTAACACAAGAACAACAAACTCCTTTCCCCATGGAAGGTGGATTGCCTAACACAAACTTTACTCCTCCCTTCCTTGAAGATGTTGAAATTCTAGATGCCACTGCTGATTCCTCCTTAACAGCAAAGATTTTTCTTGACAAGAATTCTCGAAGAATTTATATTCACCTTTATGTGACTGGTACCTGTTTCATAAGCTTTAAAATTGGAGTCATAGGGACTCCAACAGATATTACATATTAAGAGGTAGGATTGTGTTCAAATGTTCATTATTTTTAAGTTGTATACAGTGTATTTTATTTAAAGGTTATCTTGCTTTAATTTTTGTGGTAAGTTAGAATAAATTGATAAATAAATTGATAAGAAGAAAAAAATAGAAATTTCACCAGCTGATTTGGTAGGGTGTGGCCAGGAGAGGAGAAAGACTGCAAAGTAGAACAGCACTGAGGAAAGCAAGACTATTGCAATGGACGAAATGCGCATTAATAGAGGATTCAACTTGCATAGTGAAGCTGAGATTATACAAACTGGAATGAATAGGAAAGATGCCGAAGTCTTTTAAAAAAAATACCATCTCTTTGTCACTGACAAAACATTAGCCAATTGTCAAGTGTTGTTAAATGTTAATATATGGACCAAGATTACCAGGAAGTGGGAAATAGTCTTCACTTATGCTCCAAGACCATGTAAAATGGTCTTTCCTGGAGCATCATTTCAGGGTAAAAATTATCAAGTTATTAGAGCAAATCCATCGGGTGTTTGCAGAAACATCTTGGGGCTGGGAGCCTCCTTTCTAAGCCTCCCTCTGCATTGGTAAGCTTTCCAGAGGTGCGGAAGGGCAGTCACTTCAAGGACCCCTGTCATTCCCTCAGCAGAGGGCTTTTGGGAGACAGAGGTTTTAGCCAAATTGTCCACAGTAGACTTTTGTTAACAAAGTCAGCAAATTTCAAATTGGTTTGCTCTGTGAGTTTCTTAATGCCAGAGGCATTTTTTTTTTTTGCCTCCTTTCCAATGAAGCTGAAAAAAATGTATCTGTGTTTTGCAAGTCTTACAGATTTATAAGTTTCTGTATTAAAGGTGAATCCCCTCACTGGGGAGGTCAGGAAAATTATTCTTGATGACAAAAAAAATCTCACAATTGATAGATGAGAATAAAATACCTTTTCCTCAAGTTATATGGTCCAAAATCTATTGCTGTGGCATCAGTGAACATTTTTAGTTTTGCAGTTTCTTTAATGCAAATATTAATGATGAAAGCTGAAACTCATCCTCAGCAATACAATATTCTTTGTTTATAGATGGGATTATCTTCTGATAATCTGTTGATTTTGAGAATCATTCTTTACCATCCATCTAAGGGGAACTAACATTAGTCGAGTAGCTAATAGGTGCTAGACATAATGATGGATATTTACCTTTTAAGGCAACCTAAAAAAAATCCTGTTCCAATTAAGGAAACTGAAGCTTGGTGAAGTTAAGTATTTTGTCTGATAACAAATATGCTAGAACCTGGATTAAAATCGGTTCAGTATTTTCTCTGAAAGTAGAAATAAGGAAGAGGGAGAGCTGCATGGATCGGGGCTTTCTGCCCAGTCTCTGTAGACCTAACCTCCTAGGTCAATTTTTCATGGGTTTTAATAATCTGTGTCGTAGCTGCTCCTAGTTATAAATTGAACATATTCCTTATTAGAATGAAGAGAATAATGTGTGCAAACATTTCAAAGACCTGTCCAGATTGGGAGATTGTTTTGAAAACAACTGCTTTCATCACTTTCACCCAGATTAACCTCTGTTGAAGCCAATTTCAAATGGTAGTACATTGCTTATTTCAGAATCTGTGTGGTGGCTGTAATATTCCATCCAAATGAACTGGATAAAACCTCTCTTAGAGCAAACCAGGATGTTTTATTTAAATGATCTCTTACTCGGGTTTAAAGCACACTAATAATACAAGGAAACCCAACCGTAGCCAACAAGTGAGTGTTCTTAGAATTACATTTTCTTTGGCAGGTAGATGGTTTTGCTTAGTGCTGGAATGGAAGATAATAGAGAATAGTGGTTAAGAATATGAGTCTTGAAGTCAGGCAACTGAGAAATGTAGCCCAAGTACAGTCATTTGTGTGACTGTGAGCCAGTTACTTAAACTCTTCAAGTGTCAATTTGTTCCTCTCAATTCAAGGGGAGAAAATAACCTGCTTACAGAGATGCTGTGAGAACAGAACATTACAAGTGTGTAAGTCACCTAGGCCAGTACCTAACCCTTAGTTCTTTGGACATTTCTTATACACAGGAAGTGAGCTAAGACTTCACACATATCACCTCACAGAGAACAACTCCATGAGTGTAAACTGAGTGTAAGCTGAAGTTTATATAAAATCTGACTGTAGTCACACACTTGGGCCAAGATACATGAGTAGGTTTATGTCTGCTTTCAACACTTGAGCTCCTAAGCATGCTATCATTCATTTTGCATGATCTTCATGTCACTATGAAGTAAGTATTTGAGTAATTGCCGATATAGAAAGTTAGTAACAGAGGTTCTGGGGAGTTAAACGAGTTGCCTCTGGTCACATGGTTGGTAAGTGGTAGAGTCAGGATTGGAATCCAGATCTATCTGATACTACCTTTTCCTTCTTGAGTCCTCCTTCTGAATATGCCCTGTAATTAAGGAACCTTTCTACAAAGCAGATCCCACATTGTCCCTGCCAAGCATTAATCCCTTTAGTGAGTCTACGCTATCTACAGGGTATGCTAAACAATTTTGTAGAACACACCTGGCTCTTCCTAATCTGAACCCTGCCCCCCTCCCTGGTATATTGAATGCGAATGCTCTTATGTACTCCAGCCCTAACGCACAACTTGTAACTCCCTGACACTTGCCATATTGTCCTGTGTTTCTCTGCATTAGCTCTTGCCTGGAATGTACTTGCCCACCTTGCTCATGTTGTGACCTCCTGTTTATCTTTCAAAACTGCAGCACTCTTTGAAGTCCTGGTCCACAAGTATTTAATAAAACTAAACATTCCCATGGTGACTGCCATGAAAGTATGCTATTTGTCCTCTTGCTGGGAGCATACTTAATCCCTAGCTGCTGCTCTTGGGATCTGCGTTAGTCCATTTTGTGTTGCTATAAAGGAAATACCTGAGGCTGGGTAATTTATAAAGAAAGGAAGTTTATTTGGCTCATGGTTTGGCAGACTGTACAACAAGGATGGTGCCTGCATCTGCTTCTGGTGAACTTCCAATCAAGGCGGAAGGTGAAGGGGCAGCAGGTGTGTCACATGGTGAAAGAAGGAGCCAGAGAAGGAGGAGGTGGTACCAGGCTCCTTTAAATAACCAGCTCTTCTGTGAACTAATAAAGCAATAACTCACTCATTATGGTGGGGAGGGCACCAAGCCATTCATGAGGGATCTGCCCCCATGACCCAAACACCTCCCACCAGGCTCCACCTCCTACAGTGGGGATCAAATTTCAACAGGAGATTTAGAGGGGACAAATGTTCAAATCATATCAGGATCCATGGGGCTTTTGCTGCTAGACTCTGTTTCCCATGGACTGCTCCCAGACAATAACAGCGATCAGCTCAGGCCCATTCTTGTGAAACACAGGACTTGTCTAATGTGGAATTTCAACTCAAGGATTTCCCACTCGTAGCTGAACCTTTCCTGGAACTGTACTGAAGTCCGAGACTCCTGCCATTCAAACTTTTGCTCCTTCCATTCTCCTTCAGACATATTAGACCTTTACTGTAGCTTGAAAGCTCTGCTTTTCTTTTCCTGCTCACTCTCCCTTCATCCTCCACAAAAATATTCCCCAGTAAATTTCTTGTGTCTGATCCCATTTTGGTGCCTGCTTCTTGATGGACCTGAACTAACCTAACCATATAGGTGCCCTTTTCTATCCTATACACATACTACTGCAAATAAAATATTGCATTCATTTTTTTATCTCCTCTTAATTAGATTATGAGCCCTATAAAATTAGGAAAAAATATTTTGTTGCTTCTTTTATTTTTAGCACATAGCATACTACTTGGTCCTTAGTGAGCATTTAATAAGCATTTAAACAAATCAGTGCCAAAAAGTATGATCTTACCTAACATGAGTTTTTTTAGGTCAAAACAAACAAAATAATGTTTTTACTTCTCAACTAATGCTGCCAATATGAAAATAGCAGTAAGTTAGCTTAGTGTCACTAATGTGAGGCTTGTGTTTCTGATTATTACCATTTAGCTTCCCCATGCCTACATTTCTTGAGTTCAGGTAAGTTTTCATGCTTACGATCTTAATTTAACAAAACAAGAAATATTGAAGTCTCACTGAATATCTCTCATCACTAAATGAAACAGCCTTGATTAATCACTGAGCGTTTCAAAATAATCTGTCAGTTAACCTATATTTAACATAAAGCATATGTAAAATCTACATGAGAGCATTAATTTGTATGAAAGCATATTCTCAGGGAGCTTTAAAATCAGATAGCAGTTCTTAATATTTTAAGGGTGGAGGAGGGTACAGAATATTCCTATTTATTACTGGAAAATTCATTCTAAACCTGTTTTGATCTATATAATAATACAATTGTAGGCCGGGCGCAGTAGCTCACGCCTGTAATCCTAGCACTTTGGAAGGCCGAGGCTGGTGGATCGCTCAATGTCAGGAGTTCGAAACCAGCCTGAGCAAGAGCAAGACCTCGTCTCTACTAAAAAAAATAGAAAAAAATTATCTGGCCAACTAAAATATATATAGAAAAAATTAGCCGGGCATGGTGGCGCATGCCTGTAGTCCCAGCTACTCGGGAGGCTGAGGCAGTAGGATCGCTTAAGCCCAGGAATTTGAGGTTGCTGTGAGCTAGGCTGACACCACGGCACTCACTCTAGCCTGGGCAACAAAGCGAGACTTTGTCTCAAAAAAAAAAAAAATAATAATAATACAATTATTATCATTATTACTATTATGTTCTCTTACTTCAGGTCTTACTTTTATTCTTGTTATCGTAACAAGGTAAAAAATAATTAAGTATCCCATTTCTAATTGAATTTTTCCTTTAAATGAAATCACCCTGGTTTGGCAACCTAATTCTGAAATCTTGTTTTGTTGTTGGATTCCAGCCAATTCTGTTATTTGTCCCATTCCATATTTCATACTTGGGATCTCTGTGGCAACTTTTTAGATATATAATCTTCTGAATGTGTCATGTGCTTGTTCTTGTACCATCAGAGACAGTGTTCCACAAAAATATTTTTTACCAGTTCTCTGTCAAACTCTTCTTTACTTTGAATTATAAATGCAAATATTTTCAGGTTCGTATATAGGATAATAATAATAAATAAATATCATTTACTAGGAATCTATTATATGCACAATAAATTATTTACTATATGCTATGATTCCCATTTTCCAGATGAGATGCTAATCATTAAAGAAGGAAAATAATTTGGAGGTAATTGCACAACTAGTAACTGGATTTGAACCTAGATCTTCCTGACTTTTGGACTACCTTATCTTAACTCAATTGTCTAAAGTTTTGACTAAAGTTTGAACACTCAAGAAGTCAATTTAATGTGAAAAGCGTAGAATACTCTTCTAAGAACCTTGCAGTTTATTCTGAAGGCAATAGAAAGCCACTCAGGTTTTAAGGCAGAGGAAGTAATGTAATTTGATATGTGTTTGAAAAACATGTCAAAAATAGACACTGTGGAAGTTGTAAAGGATGATGGCTAAAACTAGAAAAGGAGAGATCAGAAGGAAGTTATTGACAAAGTCCAAAGAGGAAGTGATTAGGGCCTGATCTAAGACCATACACAAGAAAATGGAGAAGAGGGACAGATTGGGGAAACATCTCTAAATTCATCAGCTCAGCATTGTGGACATTTACTCAAATTGCTTAGCCATCCCACATTGTTTCCTGCTCAGTAAAATGAAGATACTGTAATAAGATCTTTGTCAAAATTTTGCCATGTGCTTCAAATAATACTACTATTATAAATTTGTATAATATATACTTTGTGTTGTGTCTAGACTTTTTCATAACCACTTTATTTACACTACGAATTTAATCCTCACAACAAGCCCAATACTGACCTACTGTCATTTTCGCAGTTTTACGGATGAGGTTACTGAGACACAGGTGAAATAAAAAGTGATGGAGATGTGGTAGCATATGATTAAAATAATAACGTGTATTATGTGTCTGACACACAGTAGATTTTTTTTTTTTTAAATAAGTACATTTAGCCACATGGTAGACCAATGTCCATGAGAGATAGAACCAAACCTGACTCACGTTTGTGACATGGCAGTGCAGCACTCATTCATGTGAACTGAACTGTCCGGACTCTCCTGGACATAGCACAGGTACTATCCTTGGTGCTGAACAGACAGTGGTTAAGTAAACAAGTTGCTGGCATCATGATGATTTCCTTCTGCTAAAACAGATGATCTGATGACAGGTGATGATCACATGAAGGGAGCTGAGAAAAAACTATTTCTAAATTATTTCATACATTCTATTCTGCAAATATTTGCCCAAGGAGATGTCACAGGGACAAGACTTTACAACCTTTCTCCACTTTGCTGCATTTTTAATGAGAACGAGAGAATCAAATTGGCTGCAACTCCTTTCTTCAGCCCTTTCATTTTTTCATAGAGTTAAATTCCTTAAAATCTGGACTGTTAAAGGTCCAAAGCTAGCTACAAACAGTCTTATCTTTTGTTCAATACCCATCTCCTAAAATAGTACCTAAAACAGGTGAGCAGTTAATTAATGTGTGTTGAATGAATAGACAAGTGGATGAATTAAGGCATTTCTGATTTTTTAAGTTATTCATCCTTTACAGTAAGTTGATTTTGAAGGAAAAAATTGAGTATTTAGGAATTAATTACTAACTGGCATGTGTGCTAAGATTTATGGTTGTGCAAAGAAGATACAATATTTGAAAGTGTTTCATTTATAATAAGCATTGAGATAATTTTTGAGATTAAAGCATGGAGATTTATTTAGTTCTTCTCTGGCCTTTGTTATTTGTTTTCTTCTGCTGGCTTTGGGTTTGGTTTACTCTTCCTTTTCTAGTTCCTTAAGATGTGATATTAGGTTGTTAATTTGTAATCTCTCTTACTTTTGGATGCGAGTACTTAAGATTATGAATTTTCCTCATAGGTATGCTTTTGCTGCATCCCATAGATTTTGATAGCTGTGTATCCTTTGTCATTCAGTTCAAGGAGTCTTTCATTTTCAATCTTAATTTTAATAATTGTTCAGTAACATATTGTTTAATTTACATGACTTTGTAAATAATTGAGTGTTACTTTTAGAATTGATTTCTAGTTTTAATCCGTTATGGTCTGAGAAGGTACATGGTGTGATTTCAATTTTTAAAAATTTGTTGAGGCATGTTTTGTGACCTAAGATATGATCAGTCTCAGAGGATGTTCCATGTGCTAATGAGAAGAATGTATATTCAACAGTTTTTTAGGTAGAATGTTCTGTAAATATGTGTTAGGTCTGTTTGTTCTAGGGTCCCATTTAAGTCCATTGTTTCTTTATTTTCTGCTTTTATGATATGTCCAGCTTTGATAGTGGGGTGATAAAGTCTCTGGCAATTATGATGCTATTATTTATTTCCTTGCTTAACTGTAGTAGAATTTGTTTTATATATCTGAAAGCTCCTGTGTTAGATGCATATGCATATATGTTTAGTATTACGTCTTCTTGTTGAATTGTTTTCTATACCATTGTGGATTTAAACTCAATTTTGTCTGATATGACAAGGCTACTTCTGCTCTCTTTTGGTTTACATTTGCATGGAACATTTTTTTTTCCATCCTTTCACTTTGAGCCTGTTTGCATCCTTATGGTTTAGATGTGTCTCCTGGAGGCAGAGAATACTTGGGCTGTGTTTTTTCATGCATTCAACCAGCCTTTGTCTTTTGGAGGCTGCATGTAAGCCGTTAACATTAAAAGATAGAATTGATATGTGTGATGCTGTTCTGTTCTTCATATGGCAATGTACCTTGTTGCTGTGTGTGTGTGCACGCATGCGTGCTATTGTTTTATATGAGTTGTGAGCATTAGCTATTTTGGATGATTTTACACTGATGAGTATCTATTGTGCTGATACATATATAATGCATATCTGAGTATTTCCTGCAGGGCAAGTCTGGTCATGACAAATTTCCTCAGTGTTTGCTTGTCTGGAATATTTTTAACTCCTCTATCAATTGTGAAACTTTTTTTTGCAGGATACAAAATTCTAGACTGGCAATTGTTCTGTTTAAGAAGATTGAAGATGGGACCCCAATTCCCTCTGGCTTGTAAGGTTTCTTCTGAAAAGTCTTCTGTTAGCCCAATGGGTTTTTCCTTATAGGTCAGTTGCTTACATTTAGCTGCTTATAGAATTTTCTCTTTCATTTTGACTTTGACATGTTATGGAGATGTTCTGTTTGCTATGAATCTTCCCAGTGTTTACTGACCGTCTTGTATCTGAATATCCAGATCTCTTTCAATACCAGGGAAGTTTTCCTCAATGATTTCCTTGAGTAGATTTTCCACGCTTTTAGCTCTTTCTTCTTCTCCCTCAGGGATACCTATAATTTGTATGTTAGTTCACTTTGCATAGTTCTATATCTTTCTAAGTGATTGTTATGCCTTTTTTGTTCTCTTCTCTGCCTCTTTAAATGACTGGGTTGGCTTGAGAACCTTGTCTTCAAGCTCTGAGATTCTTTCTTCTCCTTGGTTTAATCTATTTCTGAAACCTTCTGCTGTGTTTTGAAATTCCCTAAATGACTCTTTCATTTCTTAAGTTCTGTTATATCTCTCCTTATGTTATCTAGTTCTTTAGTGACTTTTTCATTAATTACCTGAAATTTTTTTGGCTTCTTTTCATTGTTTTTCAACTTTCTCTTCAATTCCATTCATCTTATTTGCCATCCATATTCTGAATTCCACTCCTGTCATTTCTATAATTTCCTTGTAGTTGGAGTTCACTACTGTAGCTCCATTGTAATCTCTTTGGGGTGTCAATCTGTTTTGATTTTTCATGTTGCCAGGGTTCTTTTGATGGTTTCTTCTCATCTGAAATTTTTTTTCTCACCTCAGGGCTAATAGGTTTGCAGGATAACTGTTCTTTGCTAAGTACTCCCCTGTTTGATTAGAAGAAGGGAGATCCCTAGATGGCACTTTTCCCCCCTACCCTTAAATGTAGACACAGCAGAAGAGGAGCATGTGCACTGAAGCCTAAATACAGCTGTTCTGATTTGTTCTATTCATCTGTGATTTCCTCTGCTCAGTCCTGTGCTGAATGCTGTTTGTACTGTGTGTTGGGTTGTTCACCCGGTGGTTATAGGATATTTAAGCTGGGAGATGGGCAAGACCCTTTTCACTGAGGCTGGTGTTGTAAGGACTGCTCTACCTGGTGTCTCTCCTTAGAGGGCAGTAGCAACTGGGTGAGGCTAACCAGACAGTGGTTGTGGGTTCCCAGACTGTGGATGTTTACTTGAACCAGGTCACAGTGTACTGGTGGCTCAAGGCTAGGGGGTCCCTGGTAGGGAATTGGACTTTGGAGCAGTTCCTCTGGCCTTGTGGTAATGGTAGAGGCTCTGGGGTGAGTTGGGCCCAGGTGCAGCACTGGAGTCTTGGGAATAGTGTCCCAGCCTGGTGGGAGCTCTGGAGGCACAGAGGTGTAAATTATTGAGCTCCAGTGAGAGCCTCAGAAATGGCACTGGGGAGGAACCCAAAGGGGGACTTATGAGTAGGGCTTCTGAGCCAGCAGGGCCATGCAGGCAGTGAAGTGATCTGACCTAGAAGGCAAGGTCAGGGCTGAACAGGCAGAAGGCAGTTTGGGCATGCAAGGTAGAGTAGGGGTCAAGCAAATGGCAGACTATTCCACAGGCTCAGGGACCATGCAGATGCCAAGTCACATGGGTGGATGTCAGTTCCAGTGGCCCAGGGACCTTGGAGTTCTACTTGTCCCACCCAGGACCTCCCAAAGCAGTTGCCTGAGCCTCCCAGTTCAGAGCCTGCTGCACCCCAGTCAACTCCCCTGCTCAAATCCCATTGCGCTGTAGGGGACAGATGCTTGTCTTCCCAGTCACAGAGTATGGCTCAGGAAAGCCTTCAGTTAGTCCACTTCCTCCCCAGCCTGGTGCTGACCTGGCACTGTGCACCTGAGAGCTCAGGATGGCTATAGCTGCTGCCTGATCCCCACCACACCTGTTGTCTGGCACACTGACCACTGACTCTCACAGACTCCAGGCAGGTTCCCGGTCAGACCAGGTAGAGGTCTGTGGGATGGAGGGAGACAACTCACAACTCACACAGCATCAACAGGGTGAGCACCGCATCCCAGTACTCTATCCTCCTATTCTTCCCTGAGCAAACTTTGATCTTGTTAAATATATTGCCCCATCACCTTTTTTTCCACACATAATTCCCTGCATTGCTTCGCTATGATTTCACAATGTTTCTTCAGAGAAGAACAATCAGTATGTAGGCAGGTGCCTGCGATTCTCACTTCTTTCCTTGGGAGCAGTATGCTGGCAGGCTGCTTCTAGTCTGCCATTATTTTCATCTCTCTAAGTCTTATACCATATCCAACAAATAATGGCAAAATTGTTCCCTGTTCATCCATCTAGTCTTTGTATATGGACAGATATATATCATATACATGATCATAGAATATATGCAATTTTGAAATTTCCTTTTTCATACATTATTATATCATAAGAATGTTTATATAACATTATATAATGATATAAATATCATTTTAATATCTGGATAATATTTTCTCTGCTTGCCCCAATTTTGTGTGGCTACCCACTCACCTTCAACAGAATTGTAAAGTTTTATCAGGTCTAGATTGTGTAAAAAACATGCATTTGCAAGAAAGAATCATTACATTATAATATTTTCTAGTTTGAGGAAAGCTTGAAATTCCCACAATTAAATAAATCCCGCTATTAAGGATAAATACACAGAAATCAAGGGGGTTGCAGGAACTAGAGATGCCTCCTGAGAAGAATGGCAGAATGTCAGATAAGAGTTCTTCAGTTATGTGATCTGGAACCAACCAGTTAACTCCTTTGTGCCTTAGTGTGATCAAGTCTGCCTCACCTAGATTATATTTTTAGGAACATTATGTTTATCTATTTAAGAAGAGGTCCTCAGTAGCTCAAACTAACCAATGGCATGTCTAAATTTATCGGTACAATGCAGAATCAAAATAAATCATATAATGTGTTTACCATAATATTGAGCACACAGTATGTGTATTGCCATGATTATGATTATAATGATGATGATTTGTAAGAAATCTCTACTGGGTGTAGGCTAGGCATGCTCTAAAACTGTTCCTTAGTTTGTTGTCAAGTACAATGAGCTATCTATAGGATTTCCTCACCCTTCTCTCTTGAATCTTTTCTCTGTGACAGTTCACAATCATTGTAGAGCACTCATCCAAGTGGAGAAAGGTCAGAGGGAGATTAAGTTTTCTTGTTGTTCTTGTTGTTGGGTTTTCTTTTTTTTTTTTTTTTCTTGCCAGAATAGCTGTTTATTAGGAGGAAACGAACTGTCAGAACTAGAGGAAGAAATGGATCTGTTCATTCATCTTTGCCCTTCTGCCAATGCAGGGTCACTTCTAAAAGAACATTCTCAAGTGATTCTTTTTAAATGACTTCAAACAGTGATGCTTCTAATTAGATTGATATTTGTCATAACTATTTTATTGGCTTTTGGTAGTCACAGAACGAATTAGTGCTATTACTCTCTGATATTACAAGAAGTCAGTTCATAGAAGCAATTACAAAGGAGAGTAAATTACTGAGGATACTGAGTCCTTCACAACTAACTAGTTACCATAAAGTAACCAGGTCCTAAAGAATGTTACCATAGTACAAGTTACTCTGTTTTTAATTCATTATTAGACTTCTGTATACTCCCCAAACTTTCTCAGTTAGGTTAAGTGATTGGCTTTCGAGAATGATGATATATTTCTAATTTTGAATTAAGATTAGTTTTTGTGTAACAAAGTGGCCTAAATTAGCATCCCAGTTTCACCACTTACTGGCTGTGTGTCCTTTGTGCAAATTATTTAATATTTCTATGCCATTTATTCCATGATTTTCTGGTTAGCTGAAAGAGTAAACCACCATAGTTTCCCTCTCTAATAGAATATCTTTTCTCTATACAGTCATATGTAGCTTAACAATGGGGATATGTTCTAAGAAATGAGTCCTTAGGTGATTCCATCATTATGAGAACATCATAGAGTACTTACACAAACCTAGATAGATGGCATAGCTGTTAGTTCCAGAGCCCAGAGAGAGACACATGAAGCTTCATGTGTAGCAAAATGCTGTCTATTTTAAGCATCTGGGTGCTGATGGGTGGAGGCCAAAAAAGGCATCCATGAGACAAAAAGGGAGAGTGTTGGATTTCATAGAGGGTTTTCCTGGGAGGAGTAAATAAATTCTTTTCAAACAACCAGGAAGGATAAGGAAACTAAGTTCCAATTGTATTGTTATATAGATAAAAACTAAGTTCCCCTCTTGCATTCCATTCCTTTATCTCCCTAGGGGTCTGGCAAAGGCTAAGAGCCTAGTACACCACTAGGAAGGGGAAAAGGGTAAGTTTAATAGGAGGTTTGCATGGAAGTTTGGAGAGGGTGTATTCTTTAAGACTAACAATAGCCTACTACACACGGAGGCTATACAGCATAGCCTATTGGTCTTAGGCTACCAACCAGTACAGCATGTTACTGTACTAAATACTGTAGCCAATTGTAACACAATGGGAAGTATTTGTGTATCTAAATGTAGAAATGTTACAGTAAAAATATGGTATTATTATCTTATGGGACC
Organism: Eulemur rufifrons; assembly: GCF_041146395.1. NCBI lineage: Eukaryota > Metazoa > Chordata > Mammalia > Primates > Lemuridae > Eulemur > Eulemur rufifrons. Next base: position 84,810,006 of record NC_090988.1, on the reverse strand, counting down.
ACTGTCATATATGCAGTCTGTTGTTGACCAAAACATTTTTATGCAGAGCGCGCTTTTGTCAGGACAGAAACAGATAATAATGGTAATGGGACTAGATTTTCCTCTGCATCTGAAAGTTGAGGAAGCTGTAAAAGGACTGAATTTTGGGCACAATAATAGCGATAAATTATTTAGCAATCTGTTTTGAATGACTTCATTTCTTTCATCAACAAAATATATCTAAGCCCGTACCAAATAGCAGTTTTAAATATATTTTGTTATTCAAGGCACCAGGAGTACCAGCAGTGAATAAAACTAATGGAAATCCCCACCTTCATGGAGTTTACTTGCTTAATAGAATGAAAAGAACAATTTTTAAAAATCTGTTTGCAAAAGGCTTCGTATTCTAGATGGTAATAAGTGCTTTGAAGAAAAATTAAGGAGGGAACAGGAGTAGGCAGTTCCAGGGTAGCATGTCCCACTTTTAAGTAGGGCAGACAGGGAAGCACTCACAGAGAAAAATGAATGAATTTCAGTAAACACCCAGTGGAGATGTGCAAGAGATTCACTTGCATTGGGGAAAGGAGATTTCAGAGTGAGAGAGAGAGAGAGAGAACAGCAGAAGGAAATCCAAGAGGATGAAACATGCCTAGGATTTTTGAGCAACACTTAGGGGGCCATCCTGGTGTGAGCAGAGAAACCAAGGAAGTGGGATCTAAGAGCTAACATGGGACAAGATCATGGAGGATTTCACTGATTCTTTTGGTGATTTCGGCTTTTATTAGAATAAGATGGAAGTAACTGGAAGGTTTTGAGCAGAGAAGAGACATAATCCGATTTGCCTTTTAACAAAATCACCTGGCTGCTATTTTGAGAATAGACAAAAGGAAAGGATGGAATAAATCAGGACTTAATTGCAATAAAACTTAAGGGAACCTATAATGACTGAAACCAGTAATTTAGAAGTAGAGATGCAGTAAATTGGTCACATTTTAGATTCATTTTGGATCTATCTTGAAGTTGGAACCAATAGAATTTGTTAACATACTTGACATGGGGTACAGGAGAAAGAGTAAATGTGACTCTAAGTTTTTTGAATAAGAATATTGTAGGATCTTGTTCTTACCTGAGAAGAAATGGTAGGAGTGCATCATTGGTGGTCGCAGGGAGCCCAGTTTTCAATATTCTAAATGTATCTTAATAAATTTCCTGTTAGCAATCTAAGTAGGTGTATCAGGTAGACAGTTATAAGTGTGGTACTCAGTGCAAGGTCTGGGCCAAAATATAAATTTGTCATTCCAGGTTTATAGTCATAAACCTGGATTAGATCTTGAAGGGAGTTATTCTAATAGAAAATAGATGGTCAAGAGGTGAGCCATCTTGCGGTACATTGTTACAAGAAATGAGGTGGAAACCTCAGAGGAGACTAAGAAAGTGTGACCCATTGGGGAAGGAAAATTGGAGAGAATGATGCTCTGGAAGCCAAGTGAAAAAAGTGTTTTATTAATAATTGGGAAGAAATATTAAATTATTATAGTGTAAATGAAGGCAGTACTAACTAAATGCCCATTACACCAAGATAGAGTAAGGAGCAATTGAAAGTTATAGTTGAATGTCTATTTTATACACAGGGCAGATGATGATTAAAGAAAGTAAACACACACATACACACACACACTCTGATAAAACATTTCCCCTGCCTTCAAAGCTCAAAGGCAAAGAGATAGAATTAGGAACATAGGTTATAAATCTCACATGACAAGAAAAGGTCTTTGGATTACCTGTGAGACATAAATTAATTTTTATTGGCAACTTCAGGGGGGTGGAAAGTAATATTTGAGCTGGATATTAAAGAATTATTATGAGTTTGTTGGATGAGAAATGGGAATGGACAAAAGAATGATGACATTTCAGCCAGATAAGATAGCATGAGAAATGGCATGGAGGGATGAAAAGGCAGAGCATGTTTAAATGAAGAATAAATTCATTTGATAAAAATAGATTGTGCAAAGCAAGAGAGGGTAAATTGCTGCAGATAGACATGTTTTTTTCCTTTGTAAAAAATCTTTCTCAACAGTTCAGTAGAAAGTAAAATTTGATAAAGTGAAATATTTTTCCAGAACCAACTATTATAATTACCATCATTTTATAAAAAGCCTTTTATATTCTGGGAAAAGCCTAAAGCATGACATATTATAAAATGAATATACACTTGAATAAACAGACTGTATAGAAATATAAATTGTTCCCTGTAGGTTACTCCATTAGGCAGGTTTTAATTTCAAATACCTTTTCTTGGGCTATTTTCTAACTTCCTTAAATGTAATGCCATGTTTTAATTTTATCTCTTTCCTAGAAATGGTTCTCTTTATTGCAAGGCTGCAAGATCACCCAGTGAGAGTGGGGCCAAATAAGCTGGAACATCATCCAATACACTGACCGTACGTGAGTGCAACATTAATGCCTTTAAAAATAGTAAAAAGAAAAGTTGCTCTCTATGTGACTTAAAGTGCCTTGGAATAACTTCTATTTGTGAATTAATATGGTTAATTGCTTGATACTTGGCATGGGACAGCCTCTTGCTTGTGAGTGTGGGGTTGGTGCATACAGCTGTGAAAGGGCTCCATTTCTTCTCTAAGCTTACAAATAGCAGTTTTGCCTGGAGTCACTTTGTCCTTGTAACTGCCTTGCTTCTAGTAAAACCTTGAAAGCCTGCTTTCTGACTGCAGCGGCTTTTATTCCCACTTATTCTACTCTCTGACACCTACTGAAGCCATTATATACCCTTCATTTACCTTTCTCTCACCCTGGTCCATCAGACACCACACTTACCTTTATTTGTCTCTCTGAATCCAAAGTCAGCCACTAGGTTTTCTCTAACCTTCTAGCTCTCTGTCAACTCTATCCCTTGCCATATTTCCCTTGCTGTTTTGAAGTTAATATTCATTTATGTGATTATTTGATGAACCTTCTACTAGATCAAATATTCCATGTAAGTAAGGATCATGTCTGTTTGCTGACATATCTTAGACATTCAACATGACCATGCTGCCTGAGCCCGAGTGGGATTTGGCCACTAAAATGTCCCAGCTCCTTCCTGGTTGTTCAAAGTCTCTATTCTCCTTGGGCTCAAATCTTCCCCTAACTTCTTAACTTTCAAAGGAACCAACATCGTGGTTTGTAAAAAAGATGAGGCTATCTGATGTGCATGTAACTTATTTTTTTCTTCCTCAGACCTTAAAATATCTCTGCATGTTTACCTATACTCTATTTCTTATTTCCAAAAATAACCCCTTACATTACATTTTAATTCTAACACTTTACATTTCCTTATCAACATTATTAAATCAGCTAGTCCTCTGTAGATTTGCATTTCAGCATTTCCCTGCTTTCTTCCACACAGGAAAAAACAAAACAAAACAAAAAAAGCATATTTATGTTTCTCTTATCCTGGAAACATTCAACCAATTAAAATCAAAACAAAACAATCTTCCTTCGTCTCACTATTCTCTTCAGGTTTCCTTAAATTAGCCTCCTTTTACTCATTCAAACTTCTCCAAAGAACTGTCAATATTCATTGCCAATACATGCTAAATTCCATAAGAAAGGGGGCTATTTTTATTTTGTTGTGCAGTGTATTTCCAGTACCTAACATAGTGTCTAAAATGTTAGGGGATCAATAATTAAATAAATTAATTTTAGCTCCACTCTGGCATCCCACTTTGAGTAGTAAAATTTTGCTTCAAGCTCATCTCAAATTACCCCCACCAAGATAACCAACTGCAATAGCGCCCTCCTCTGTTATCAATCCATAGCAATGTTTCAAATTTTCTCTTATATCCCATATCATAATCTGTCCTAATTACTTTAACTGTGTTTATGCCTCATCACTTTGTCAGAGTCTCAGCCACTTGAGGTCAGAATAATTAACTTTGGTTATTTCTTTAGCCTCCCTAACTCTAAGCTAAGCGCTTACTATTCAATATTTACTAATGAGTTTAATTAATATCTTTAAGTGCTAAAGGATCCTCTAACATAGCCTTGACCACATTAGTATTCCTTTTGATAAAATATTTTGTCCCTGAAATAAAAATGTGGAAATTAATAGAATGTCCTGTTTTAAATAATTTCAGAATCATCAAAGGGAGAGTTTTTAAAACTATATTGAAAGAGTCATGGCAGAAATATATGTGCTTCATAATTACTTATGACCCATTTATTTAATAATTAGAAATGTCTATGCACATGTATGTCACACACACACACCTTTTTTCCTGGCTACTTTAATGCATTGTGATCAAACTGTAATGCATTAAATATATACAGTATATGTCAATTGAGGATCTATGATAAACACAATATATTTATGCATGTGACCTTGGGCAAATACTGCATAAATAAACCAAATAGAATATAAGCCCCCATAAGCTAACATTCTCAGAAAAGAGACAGCATAAAATCTGAGGTAAATCTGAAGATCCTGCTTATTATACATGCCTAAGCAATAAAAACACACGTACACATCCACAGGTCTAAAAAATTAGTTACAAGTGCTTGATAAAAGAATAGCCATTATTTAATTACTTCCAAGGAAATAAAAATCCTCTTCCATATCCTTTAAATTTCCAATAAACGCACACAAGAGGAGGTAGAAAAACTCTGAGAAACTGTTTTAGGAGTCTAAACAGAGATTTAAGAGATACTCCACATTCTCCTTCCATCTGTCTTCATTTTTGCCAATTCAAAATAACTTCTTAAACCGGAAGCGGTGGCGCGCCTGTAGTCCTAGCTACTCTGGAGGCTGAGGCAGGAGGATCGCTTGAGTCCAGGAGTTCTGGATTATGCCGTTATTCCGGTGGGGTGTTCGCACTAAGTTCGGCATGAATATGGTGATCCCCTGGGAGCGAGGACCACCAGGTTGCCTAAGAGGGGTGAACCGGCCCAGGTCCAAAACCAAGCAGGTCAAAACTCCCATGCTGACCAAAATAAGTTCTCATTTTTTTTGCTCTGTTTGATTCTCTTTTTCCACTAACCAATATAGATCAGCAGCCCGAGTTGAGTATATTTGCCCCAGGTCTGATATTCTAAAACTCCTTTGGGACACAGTTGCTAGTAATTACCTACAGCTGCATGCACTAAAACCCACAGATTAAAGTTTCCCTACCATACACCTTGCTCAGGGCTTTGGGAGGTTTTACATTCAGTGGAAAGGGATCAGGCAAATCAAAACTGATTGTTTGGTGGCTTGGGGGCCAAATAACTTATTGTTTAATTAACTTTCTGTTTTCCCAATAGTTGTGACTTTATGTAAACAGAAATAATTTACTTAAGAAAAGTATGGTGGATTTAATTTGTTTTGTCCCCCAATAAAATGCCTTCAATGTAACCCATTTTCATACTTGAAACTTAAAATTCTATTACTTGTATGATGTTCACTCATATGGATCATTGTTTTTTCATAGGGGCATTTGTAAAATCTAAGTAATTTCCAAAGTAATAACATTTTAAAAATCTGGAATCAGTAACAATTGAGGGAGAGCCATAAAGGCTTGTATAACATCTCTTTACTTTGGGAGGCCTCTCAATTTCTGATATACAATGGATCAGCCCTTGCAGCCCTGTCTGTGTGTGATGTTTCAGAGACACTAATTCAAAAGGATGCCAAATTATATTACATTAATTCTCTAGTCTCTATTTAGTTGTTCAGCTACATTTCTACACCCTGTCCCCCTCCACCATTATGCCACTGCCTTCCCTGGAGGCTGACTTGTAAAGACTAAAACAATGGGCTCCAGTGCCCTCTTTGGCTAATGGCAAGTCTCAGCAGCAGGTAATGAGAAAGGAAAAGTGAGATCACAGTGTTTATTCCCCAGGTCTCCTCTCTGTAAATTCATCTCAGATATCTGGATTCCTGAGCCAAAGGTTTGTTTCTTGCATAGCCACCTTCTATGTGTGAACTATGTAGATACTCTCTGAACAACCTCCTCCCTGACTTCCTTCTGGCCCAGAAGTGGTAACAACTCCTTTTTTCTTACTAGCACAGGGTCCTACATTCTCCCTATGGTTCCCTAGACCCTGATTATATCTTTGTAAATAGTCCCTTTGGAAAGAAACCTTCCTTGAATTATCTCAATTTGAGTGTGCCAACTATTTCCTATTAGAAATCTGGTTGGTGTAAATCTGTTTTTGTTATTCCTTAATTAGCTTCGTATTGACTACAATTTTGCAAAATTATGACTAGTGGCAGTGAGAATCAGATTAAATGTAAATATTTAGGGTAACAAGCATGAACTATATGCCAATACAGAAAAAAAGTCTTGGGAAAATACGAAAAAATATTACATTAGCAATGTTTACTGTTTTCTTCTATATATTTATATGGGCCACTGAAGTACATTCAAGAAATAAATTATTAGAAGGTAGTACCTTTTCTGGTAAACTTTTCCCTTTTCTCTCTGAATGGACAGTACTCAAGTTATACTGAATCTACCATGACACCCAAATTGACTTTTCACCCATTTAATTTTTCCTTTTCAAAGATGTTATAAGTTAGTTTACTGATATGGTCAGTAGTTGAGTTCTTTAAGACTATAGTGAAACTTTAAAGAAGCAAGGGGTCAATTTGGTGTGGGCGGCCATAGTTACCAAAAAGGAAACCTGGTTGTATTACTATTGCTGGCATTCAACAAGTCAGAGAATTGTTTTAATGATTTGCTGATTTTTTGTTTTTTTTGCATTTTGAAGAGGAGGTGCATAAAACCAATACATTTTAATCTCTTTCATCTGTGAAGAACTCAAATGAGAAACATTGTTTTTTACTTAATACAAAAATTGAGCCTCTGAACACTTTTTAACATTTGTGTTAGAAGAAAGGGGTGGTTCTTGATATTAAATTTAACACTGTATTATAGAATAGTATACAATTACTCATCAAAATGTTTCCACAGCATCTTAATGTTTTAAATTTAGTTGCTACTTTGAAGTTATAGAAGAAATTATTGACCTATTATGTAATGTTTAGGAAATTGTAAAAATAACCATAACACAGAAAAATTATAATTTTAGTATATTTACCTCAATTTTCCTATTTTAAGCTTAATATACATACAATATTTCCATCTATAGGTCAAGGATTTTTCCAAATTCTTACATAATTTTATGAACATAAATAAGAGTAATCAAAATATTAAATAATTTTAATAATTAATAGTTAAATTTAACATTGTACTGAACGCCAAAGCATATATGCAATTTAGTGAAACTCAAATCTGACTGGTTCTTGGCATTTTAGATATCATCAAGAAAACTGCTTGCCAGAGGGTAAACATTCAATAAATATTAGCTATTATTATTTGATAAAACAGATACTTAATGCAGTTTTTAAAATGTTGATTGTTTCCATTATTGGCATTCTTTAATATCCTCTTACTTCCATATTGTGAATTAGCAACTTTCATTGATTCTAAGGTACAAACTTTTTTTCCCAAATTTCCAACTCAAAAATTGAGGCATATTTTATGACATGCAAAATAGTTCAATTTTCAGAGTGTTTCTCTTTTGTGTGATACATAAAAAAGCAAAAAGTCCATGCTATCTTGACATTTTAATTTCTGAGATTAGCTTACCAGACATGGGAGATTGCATGTGTGTGCTCACGTACAGGTATTTGTATGCCAGTAGACCCTAAAAGAAAGGTTATACCATATCACTTACATATCATCTGGAAGTCCTTTCTATTTTTCATCATGAAACTTGCAACAAAACACCATAAAATTTAGATAGTGAAACAAACAAAGAATTAATTTTATTGCTTGAATTACAGAGTTTTTAGAAAAAATATTTTCACTATATTTTCCTTTTATGCTTCTAAATAATGCTTTAAATCATATATGTTATGAGTCTATTTACAAAGAAAAAAACTTTTACACTGATTCCTTAGGAAAAGTATTAAAAGTAATTTAAAAAATGTTTCCCCCCCAAGACAATATCTTCTTTTTAAAAATGTATATATAGGGAGGGAGGGGATGGGTGTATACATTCATAATGAGTGTGATGCACACTATCTGGGGGATGGACATGCTTGAAGCTCTGACTGGGGGGGGTGATCAAGGGCAATATATGTAACCTAAACATTTGTACCCCCACAATATGCTGAAATAAAAAAAATGCATATATATGGTGGTCTGATCCACATACTACTTCCATTAATTCAGCAGAAATCAAGTTCTGAGTGGAACACCAAAGTGAACTATAATATGTCAAAAAGATCCCTCTAAGTACTTCCTATTTGCAGGCAAAAACATCATTTAGTTATAATAATAGAAATTATATTTTAATCAATATGCCCTTTGCTAGTAATCCATTTTGGACTGCCTGAGGAGGCTTTAATAACATGTTAGAAAAATCATTCATTTAAAGAGTAATTCCAAAGATAAAAGGGCTAGAATCCTTCCATTTTCAATTGTACAAAATTGACATATATGTCTTGGACACTTGTTTTTCTTGGAAGCACATAGCATTTCTTTATGTACTAAAGGTGCCTTTCTTGGCAACTTAAAAAAGAAAGAAACAAACAAAAATCTGTAGTTTTTATTGGTACCACAAACTTGATAAAAAAAATCAACAATAACGCATTTTCTTTTCTTTAGTAAGGACTGGATGTTTGATGATTTTTTTTTTTGTTGTTGTTGTTAGAGTCTCTTTCTGTCACCTGGCCTAGAGTGCCATGACGTCAGCCTAGCTCACAGCAACATCAAACTCCTGGGTTCAGGCGATCTCCTGTCTCAGCCTCCCGAGTTGCTGGGGCTACCGGTGCACACTACCACGCCTGGCTAATTTTTTTCTATTTTTAGTAGAGATGCGGTCTCGCTCTTGCTCAAGCTGGTGTGGAACTCTTGACCTCAAGTGATCCTCTGCCTGAGACTCCCAGAGTGCTAGGATTACAGGCCTGAGCCACCAAATCCAACCAGATGATATTCTTTAATGGCCCATACCTACTATATTACAGACATAAGCCAGATTTTACTTTTACCTAAATTTGCTTATTTTATTGATTCATTTTACTTTGTACAATAGCATACTCATTTAGAAATATCAGAAAATACGTGTAAATCCCTTAAGAATCTGAACATCAAACATAACCATCCTTAACACTAAGGCACATTCATTTAGATATTTTCTCTATGCATATATGTAGATTTTTCAATCAACAATGTATTGTAAACATTTTTCTTTTTAATAAGTATATGTGTAACATTTTTAAAGGTTTGCAGGGTGTTTCTTTGAAGACGTCTCTACATATTTAACTAATACTCCAGTGTTAAAAGTATACTATATTCAACTTTGTATTACTAAAACAGTGATGGATGAATATGCTTATCACTCTTGGTGGATATCATTTTCTATTTTAGTAGAATCAATATCCCAAATTCAAATACTGGAGTAACAGGCACACATAATTGCAGTGTTTTAGATCTCCAGCAAATCTAGGATGTTTTATTCAGCATTGAATGAGAGTGCTTCAGTATTTTTTAAAAAATATTTATCAGTTTCATAGATGACAATACTCTTCTGTTATTATTTTGATTTTTCTTTCTTCATCACCAATGGCCACTAACATTTTTCATTATTTATTGTCTATTTTTATGTTCCCATTTGTTAACTATCCATTTTTGTCCTTAGTGTACAATTTACTGAGCACAAATTAGAGGGAAGACATAATATATAATATGGAGGTCACAGGGAAGAAGGAGAGAAGGCATTCTCCCTAGTGAGCATGGCTGCCTGATGGAGAATAATCTCTTCCCCTGGAGACTTGTGATGAATTTAGCATTTGTACTGAATGCCAAAGCAAACATGCAATTTAGTGAAACTCGAGTCTGACTGGTTCTTGGCATTTCTGTTGATTAAAGGAGAAACAACTTAGACTTTGATTTTCTTTTTTAACCACCTGTTAGCAGGTGTTATCAATGCTGTTAACAGTAAAGGTTAGGATTTTTCTACATTTACATAAGCAATTAAAAGAAAGTAGAAACAACATCATTGACCATCTATAATATTTCAGAAAGTGACAAAGAATTTGCTAATATTATCTTTTTGTCCATAGGCTTGTAATTTTTTCTACTTTTTTTCTCTTTTTTTTTAAATGTATTTATTTATTTTTTGAGACAGAGTCTTGCTCTGTTACCCTGGGTAGGGTGCGGTGGTGTCATCATAGCTCACTGTGACTTCAAACTCCTGGGCTCAAGCGATCCTCCTGCCTCAGTCTTCCAAGTAGCTAGGACTGCAGGCATCTGCCATGACGTCTGCCTAATTTTTTTATTTTTAGTAGAGATGGGGTCTTGCTCTTTCTTAGGTTGGTATCGAATGCTTGAACTCAAGCAATCCTCCCAACTCTGCCTCCCCGAGTGCTAGCATTACAGGTGTGAGCCACCGCACCTGGCCAGACTTATTATTTTTGTTTTAGAATTCATTTTATCCATCTTTATAGTCCCAATGCCTAGAATAATGCATGGCACATACTAGAAGTTCAGCGAATGCAACATTATCTCCAGTTTACAAATTATAAAATCAATGATAAGAAAGAGAGAGTAATTTTTACTGAGAACCCAGTTAGAAACCAATAGTTCAACATGTTTGTCCAAACCCAAACTCTATTTAAATATGTTTTATAATTGTTCTTCCTGTGATAGTCTTCCTCTTGTTATACATTCTACCTGGCAGGATAAACTATATTAAGCTGTGGTATAACAACTGCACATTATCCAAGGGTTCTGCTCCCCATTGTTCTGGGTCCATGATTTAGGCTGAGGGTGTAGATGTTCTCTGAACCATTGATACAGGTTGCCAAGACAAAGAAACAGAGTAAGAGAAAGTGATGAATGATCTTTCCCTGGCTTGATAAAGCTCCAGACAAAAATGCATGTGACACATCTGTGCACATTTTACTTGTCAAAGCAAGTCATAAATAAAACATCATGGGGGCTCAAGGGTGGGAAAGTAAAATTGAGTGAGCCCAACGTAGTCATAGTGATCCTTTTAAGTGAAGGAAGTTGGAAGGAGTAGAAGTACAGGTGATGCACAGGAGACAAAAAAGAAATATTTGTAGACAGCACTTCTCTCTGGTCACTAAATATTCAAATGACTTATTTCCACATGTAACATATTTGCTCCCTCCCTAGAAGAGACAACCCAGAAGGGACATCCAGTTGCTGAATTCAGCTCAGTCCTAGACCCTGAAGCCTCAGGTGCTCAGGTCTCTTCATCAGCTCTGGCCATGACTTCTCTTGGCCTGGAGACCTATGAATCAAAGGACAAATTATTGCCCCTCTCACAGATGATATGGAATCATGAAACTCTGGCAGAAATAAACACTTCTTAGAATTAGGTATGTTCATTGATTAGGTCAGTGTCCCTCTGTCCATGGTTTCCCAATCCATATTCTCTTGTTTCAGCCTTTACGAGATTCTTTCAAAAAATATTGATAAATAATAATTGTACATATTTATGGGGTATATGTGATATTTTTACACATGGATACAATGTGTAATGATCAAATCAGAGTAGCATATCCATCACCTTGAACATTGATCATTTCTTTGTTAGAAACATTTTAAATCTTCTCTTCTAGTTTATTAAAATATACAATAAATTGTTAACTATAGCCATCCTACTGTGTTATTGGGCACTAGAACTATTCCTGCTATCTAACTGTATGTTTGTACCCATTATCCAACCTCTTTTTATCACCCCCCTCTTTTCCCAGCCTCTGATAACTATCATTCTACTCTCTACTTCCATGAGATCAACTTTTATAGCTCCCACATGTGAATGAGAACATGCATGCAAAATTTGTCTTTCTGTGTCTAATTTCTTTTAACATAATGACTTCCAGTTACATCCATGTTGCTGCAAATGACATAATTTTATTCTTTTTATGGCTGAATAGTATTCCATTGTGCATATATGCCACATTTTCTTTATCCATTCATTTCTTGATGGACACCTAGGTTGATGCCATATCTTAGCTATTGTGAATAGTGCTGCAATAAACGTGGAATGCAGGTATACCTTTTCTTTCCTTTGGTAAGATACCCAGAAGTGGGATTGCAGAATCATTTGATAGTTCTATTTTTAGTTTTCTGAGAAACCACCATACTGTTGTACATAGTGGCTGTACTAATTTACATTCCTTCTGGGAGACTCTTGTTTCTTTTCTGGGAGACATCCTCCTTGGGCACATCTGAAATATGCCTTGAAGAATATACTTTTCCAGGAGGGATAATCAGCATTTTCAACTCAGTCTCTACCCAAGATTCTTTTTCTTTTTTGTTCTCAAGCACTCAGAGTCTTTTTCTGGAAAACTTAGTTGACTCCTTATCTATTTGACTCCAGTAGACTCTGTATGTTATTAACCACACTACTGGTAATTTTTAAGACACACAGTATTTTTTAGTGTTTGCTATACGTAATTAGTCTCCTACTTTAGTCACTCCCTATCTTTAAGCTGAATTTCGGGTATCCAGGGCTTATCAGGATTCAGTGGGAGAACTGCATCCTTTGTGGCCAAAGTGTTCAGTTGAAATAAATTACTAGGCAGCTAGATGCTTCTGGGTCACCTTAATCCCTTATATGCTTTTAACAGTGAGTAACAGTCATACGTTTGATTGGATCCTTATCACAAGCTTGAGTTTTAAGGGGCTTTGCCCCTTAAGATTTTTTTGTTTTATATTTTACTCTACAAGTCCCTGAATTCGTGGAATGACTTCACTCTCTTTATTCCCTTTAATTACTAATTATAAGATGACTAATTATTTTCTGAGCTCATCTCTCTTTTTCCCCTAATATATTGATAAATACAGGTAATGTAGGGAATTAACATTCTCTATTCCAGTGTTTTTCACATAGATACAAGTTGATTAGTTCTATGGAATGATTGACAAGTTGTTAGATTTGACACCTTCACCAAATGCTTAGCCATTACATAAGATATGTTATCATATATCTTGTCCCCTATAAGAATTTTCTCACTCTTCGTGTCCATTCAACCAAGATCATTTATTTTAGGTTTTGCTATTACAGCATTCTCCTTATAGATAACCATTTTTTATGAGTCCAAATAGATAAGAAAAAGAAACCAAAAAACAAAAAACCTCCAACATTATCAGTGGTTTAAAATCACAAATAAATATTTTTTACTTACATTATGTGTCCATAGTGGATAGCTCTCTTCTATATCATTTTGCTCAGGACTCCAGGCTGAGGGAGGTTTCATCTTTATGCTTCCATTCTTGCCGAGGAAGATAAACAGGAACATGAGAAATTGCACACTGACTGTTAAATCCTCCACCCAGAAGTGACAAGTGTGACTTCTGCTCACACATTATTGGACAAAGCAATATACATTGCCATATTTAACTTCAAAGGAATTGGAAAGTGCAATCCTAACACTTTCCTGGAAAAAAAAAAAAAAAAACCCTAGAAATATTGGGTTAAGAATGCTAATTACTAACAATGCACATTCTCCTAACCTCAATGCCTTATTGTAGAGAAAAATGCCCAGAGAAGAGGGTAATACCATTTTTCTCTTGTTAATTGTTATACCTTTATCCAATGTATAAGTAGGTCCTCAATAAACATTTGTTTAATTAAATGGAATATAACGATGTTTTCTAAATAATGATGCTCAGATAAGTGTATGACATTTTAAAGTTGTACAATTCACTTCACCCATACCACCCAACATAATCTCTGATACATCACTACCCCCACATTGGCTTGCAAAATTTATTTTGCCTTTTCTCTCGGATATTCTCTCTGTGCCTTGCAAGTTATGGGTGATGACCAACTTTCCAAAGAAGAGTATAAAGTTATTGACAAACTAGAGACAAACAGAAAACAAGTTGGAAGGGAGTTTATGGCCCTGGGGTGTACTTCTGATGATGAATCACATCCTTCATCAGATGCATAATTAAAATGGTCTTGACAAGAGAATTAATGAGCTGGCAGGAACCATCTTAATACAAGAGCAGGAAAGAATCATGGAGTTCAGGGTTTTTATTAACCAGTATCAACTTTATTCTTCCTCTATTGCAGATACTTTAAATGAATTGTTAACATTGACTGTACAACTCTACAAAAGTAAATAGACCTGGTTAAAGAAATAACTTATTTAATGTTAGAACAAGGGAGAAGAAAAATCAAACATTTTCTGGGGAAACAAACGTTCTCATTAGGCAGTGCAATGCATTTTCAGTAAAATAATACTCTACTCAAAAACTCTGAAAATTTGTATGGAATAGTGTGAGGTATGAGGAAGGAAGGAAGGGAAAAGAAGAGAAGAAATAAAAGAGAAGGGAGAGAAAAATATGAGAAGTTACTATTGTTTTTAAGTTTTGTATCACACATATCTACCCTTTTCCCCTATCTATGCTAAGAATAAAATTGCTTTATAATGTACAAAACTCGTTTGCAAAGTATCTGATAACTAAAAGTATTGCTAAACTTAGAACTTGTACTCATGAGACACTATGCCATTTGTCTTTAGGAGGAATGAAGAGTGAATTTAAGTATGTTTATATGGAGTAGCACAGAGTGGAGGATTCCAAAAGTGCAATTCTGGCTTATAAAAGAATCTACAACCTTTTGAACTGCAACCCCCTCAGAGGATTGGTGAAAATTTGTAGGGATCTAGATCGTATTAGTTTTCCATTGTTGCTGTAACAAATTATTACAAACTGAGGAGCTTAAAATAACCAAGTTTGTAATGTTTTTAAAACAAAGAAAAGGTAAATGTTTGAGGTGATGGATATCCCAACTACCCTGATTTGGTTATTACAAATTGTATACAGGTATCAAAATATCACATGTATCCCAAAAATATATATAAATATTCTATATCAATTAAAAAATTGTTGAACAATAAAGCAACCAAGTTGATCATCTTACAATTCTGTATGACAGAAGTTTGACACAAGTTTCACTGAGCTAAAATCAAGATGTCAGGAGGGCTGCATTCCTTTCTAGAGGCTTCAGGAGTGGATCCATTTCCTTGGTCATTTTTTTTTTTTTTTTTTTCCACCTGCTCTTTTGCTTCCACCTTCCTTGGTAATTTTGATTGTCAGCAAAATTCAGCTCCTCACAGTTTTAGTCTTCCTGTTTCCTTGCTGGCTGTCAGCTGAGGCACATTCCCAGCTTCTAACGGCCACACACATTCATTGGCCCCTGGCCGCCTCCATTTTCAAAATCAACAGTGGCTGGTCAAGTCCCTTTTCTGGTTCAAATTTCTCTTCCAACTTTGATCTCAAATTCCTGACTCATTTTTCTGCCTTTCTCTTACACTTTTTAAAACTAATTTGATTAGATTGGGCCTGCTTGAAAAATCTATGATAATTTTCCCATCTCAATGTCCTTAACTTTAAACATATCTGCGAAATGCCATGTAAGGTAACATACTCACCTGTTCTGGAAAGTAATCATGAAAGGTAACATATTCACAGGTTCTAGAAGTTAGGGCATGGGCATATTATAATGGGGGCACATTATTCTACTTACCACAAAGATCTAAGTGTGGTATTCATGTTTGGGTTCCTCTGAGATAAATGAGTGAATGGAATCATCAGAGTTTCCTTTCAGAAGTAAATGTAAAAGTAGCTGCTCATAGATTTGGGAAAACCTAAATATGGTTTACCTCATCAGCTTGGGCAGAATACTTGCATGCTCTCCTAGCTACAACTATATAGAAAAATTTATTATACTTAGCCCAGAACTATTCCAGCAGAGCAGCCATAGACCAATGTGTAAAAGAGGCATGCAGGCAAGGTACTATCCCAGTAGTTTAGAAATGTGAAAGTGCTTTGTGGATTTATAAATTGTCACGAAAAAAGAGAATGATGTTATTGAACATTTTCTCTGTATTATGATTCTGAATGTGTGGCTGTGTCTGCTGATTGTGTCCTACAAATATGAATACAAATATAGATGCCTGATTGAACCTAACATGGAGTTAATTAACCTAGTGAAGAGAAAAATCATGGAGTATTTGAAAAGTGTATTTATTTTGATAACGGGCTAATAAAGGAATGATAATTAGAAATGTTCTGTATATTCTTAGAGGTTGAACCGTTCATAATAAATGCTTGATTCCAAGACACGGATTTCTGTTCAACATATGGAAAAGTTTTCTAATAACTTGAGCAGTCCAGAAATTAATGGCACCGTGTCATCAGATCATAACCATCCTGTCACTAGAGGACATCAAGCACTGGCACATGATCCCTTGGTAGGGATATTATGGGTTGGTTTTGAGCACTGAAGAGATGGGTTATATACATGTTTAAGGAGTGTGGCCTTGTTTTCCTAATCAAACTTTCCCAAAATTATTGGTCTGACAATATTTTTTCTGGCATTTTATGTCTTTCAAAGATGTTAAAATTAAATCCAAAATTGTTTGAAATGAACTAATTTTCATAACTGAAAAAATATTTATGGTAAATATTTAGATATTATTTACAGTTATTGATTGATTACTGCCCACTAATTATTTAATATTTGTTTTATGTGAAGCATTTTCCCAGCATCATGTTTGGTTTTGGGGATACACACAGACCCAGACCTAGACCTTACACATCTTATAAATTTGTGGAGGGAGACAGACAGTAAGCTAATAAGCATGTGAACAAAACTAATAATCACAAACTAGCTTAAAAGAAGGTAAGCAAAATGATGGGTTAGAAAGAAGGCAGGGAGACCAATTTAAATAAGGTAATCAGAGGAGAATTTTCAGAGGATCTGACATTTAAACTGAACGTGAAGTATAAGAAAGAGCCAGCTCCTTTATATAACCCTATAAATGATTTTTTAATCCTTTCAATACCCCCATAAATTAAGAACTATTGTTATCTTAATTTCATAAAGGAAGAAACTGAGGCTTAAAAAATATGTACATGCACAAGTTTAAAAGGTAGAGGGTGGTAAAGCTTGGGTTGGGACCCAGATCTGTTAAGACCCCAGAACCTGATAGACCTGGAATCCATGACCCTTAGGTTTTAGGTTCCTTCCAATCCTTCACTTCTGTGACTGAAAGTGACTAGTACAACTTTGACAGAGTGAACAAAACAGGGCCAGGCTTTTCCCTATCTGTGGGTTAGAGAATTAACTGCTGACTTCAAGATTGCCAAACCTTAATAAAAGTTCTGAATACTGTGATTCAGAAATATATCCTAAAGCAGATGGATCTAGTTACATTTTTTAATTTTGGACATGGTTTGTGGTGGACACACAGACATGATGAAAGACAATCAGTTTTCCAGTTTTCTTTGATGCCACTTTGATGATGCTGATGTATTATAAGCACATTCATTGGTTAGGTGAAAGTGATTTAGGTACCCAGAAAAAATATAACTTCCAAAGACAAGTTGTCCGTTCTCTTGGGTTTAGCTCATCAAGAAGGGGTGTGGTGTAAGAGAATCAATCTGGATGAAGGTAAGACCTGTACAACGGCCCCAGCTACCTCTGCCACTGTGTAACATTTGGTGAAGGCACTTCATTTCTCTGAAACTCGGTTTTCCCATCATGTTCAAAGATTTTCTGATAAAGTGGCAAATCTGTTAAAGCCAATCTCTTCTTCATATTTAAAAAGCTAATGGAAGCTTTTGAGTCAAGATTCATGCATAAATAAATCCTTTAAAAATGTGTGTCATCCTCAAAGTGGGCTGTTCAAAAGGGGCATGATGCATCTAGTGGATGCCCAGCAAACATGGGAATCAGCAAGGCTGATTTAAACAGTTCTGGAAACTCTGCTTCCCCAAAATAGGAAATAGGCCAAATCGTTAGCTGCATAAATTTGATTTCATTTCTTCTTTTGAGGTTTGCAGATAATTCTTTAAATCTATCCATACCTTAATGTCAACTTATATGTTTTTATATATATATATATATATATATTTATTTTGCAGGCATCCCATGGTTTCTTTAAATGCAGAACACATGCATGTTCTCTCTCTCTCCTTCTCTTCACGTATTAGCTTTATGTTTTAGAATGCTATGTGCTTACCGTTAACACATACATCCTCATAATAAAAATTCACTAAAGCTTATTTTGCTTTAGAGAACTAAAGAGCTGTGTCCTAGAACTCCCTTCTCCTTACACATAGGCTCATAGGGAATTCTTAGTGAAAGATAGCGCCTTTCAAAAGACTCCTGATCCACCAATCATATAAATTAATGTGATCTTTATGTATTTAATGTATTGATACTGAGTCCTTTCTATGAACATGGCACTGTCCTAGGCATGTGGAATTCAAAACAGGCACAAGACCTTGTTGCTATGCTCAATAAACACAGTTTTGATACGCAAAAAATGTTAAGCTCACACTGTTTCTGTTATTGCAGTGCTATTGAATGATGCAAATATTAAGCATCTATTTTGTAAATAACTGTGAGGTAAAGGCTTTGCTCCCATTATTCAAGCCTACTGTATTTCACAATGTCAAGGGTCTCCATTTATCTTACATGCATTATGTAAATGGTGGCCCCTTGAATTGTGGAGTGCTGTGGGTCTCATTTGTTAATTATCTCAAAAATTATGTGAAGTAAGTTTGTTATCCCTCTTTTTAAGATGAGAAAAATAAGCCTTAACAACTTTACAATCACATACCTACCAAAAGGCAGAACTGGGTTGAGACTTGGATCTGAATGATGCTAAAGCGTCAGTCATTTTATTACTCCATGAAGCCTGTTATAATATTACCAAATGGCATAGAATTCATAATTTAAGTGCCCCTAGGTTCTTTTATATGTGGAAATCATACATTTATATCATTCATCTTAGGAGAAAAGTAATGCCTGCAAATACTGTCAGCTCTAGGTATACGTACAAGCTGGAAGTCTAGCCACTTTGTAAAGATTAAGATTCACAAAATGATTAATCTTTTCCTTAGAGAGAACTACTCAGAAAATCTCTCAGGCATATTCTTTCTCAGTCACAAAGACCTATTTCTGTCCTTTTTCTAGCCACATTATAGAAATAAGAAAAATAAAACGATGACTGGATTAAAGTTATCCCCCCAAAATTTTGGAACTTACAAATAAAAATTTAACCTCTTACTGTATTTAAGACATAAATATAGCAAAATTGATTTTTTGTATGAACAATTATACTTATCAATTTTTATTGTTTATGTTCTCCATAGCACACACAAAAAGTGTATTTTGAATATGTAAAAATTTAGGTAAATATATATTTAATGATAACAAACATCAGCAGAGTGGAATGGTAGAGGTTAAAAGAAGCTAAGATACATGAAAAGTTTAAAGGAATACATTTTGGCATCATAAATCACAATTTTTTATGTTCTAGAATCAGAGACAGAGTACATAGTACTAGTTATTCTATACTGACATTCTCAGATTTGCCACCCACACAATTTACACCTTTGAAAATACCCAATTTCATTTGTTAGTTCTGTTTCTTTCTTTCTTTTTTTTTTTTTTTACTTTATTTAATGGAGAGAAGCTGTGATATCTCAAAAAAATAGTAAGTTTATGCTAATGATGGTTCTACAAGGAAAAAAAAATCCCCTTTATTTAAAATAAAGAATATGTGCTACTATAATTTAATGTAGCTAGTTAGCAGAGAGAAAAGGAATACCAGTTTAATGAGTCCATAAACCTGTTTCTTTTTTGATCTAGTTGCATTATTCTATTTCACAACTATAGTCTCGTCTTCCTGCTGCTCCTTTCCTCACCTTCACACCACAGCCAAATAGTTTAGTTTGTGTGAATAAATAGGACAAATGTTATTGGAATAAACTCATTACTACTCCTGAAAAACACCTCAGAGTATTTATGTATCATGGTGGGTCGATAGATTTGTGATTGTGTATGTGTAAATTTTTACTATCTTAAGTCTATGAAATATGATTATGATTATAGTACAAGAAAATATTGGAAAATACTGTATCGTACTTAGGTTTCTTCTAAGAAGTGGTTTAATTGCATTTTGTCTGTGGTAATTATGTAAATTTATCTAACGTTCACTTGATGTATATATTTCATGTCCCTATTAAAAATGACACTTGTATCTATAAATACAAACCTCAGCTAATTTTTCTACCCTCTAATTAAGACTGATTAAATGTTTAAAATAGTAATTGTATCTAACTAGACTTTTTAAAATAAGGTTTCTTAATTTTTAAAATTGTTACATAATATTTTACATATTTATGGGGTATATGTGAGTTTTTAACTAACATGACCTACTAAAGTGTAGACTCATCCTTCCCTCAAAAGATTGTTTTTTTAGATCACAATATCAAATGGCATTAAGGCTACATTATTTTTCAAATTGCTTTATATGGGTTAGCTGTATTTCCATAACCAGATTATAATTTCTTAAGTAATAGAGCTAGGTCTTTTTCATCTTTGTGCTTCATTATTTGAATTCTTTCTGCTTCCTAATCTTCTTCCTTTTGTCGTGGGTAATATGTTGAATAAAATAGATGCTCAATATATAGTGCTGAATTGAATCATGTTATTTTTTGTCTCCTATAACACCCAAGGTAGTCCGTATCTTACAGAAGAAACACACAGTACATTCTTATTGATTGACGATAGATGTGCTCTAAACCTATGTGTGAGAATCTTTTCCTTAGTACAATAGTATTGATAGTCCCAACAGATTGCATAGACCAACAATTTTTTCAAAAAAAGAAATGTTTTGTTTTGATCCTTAATGTTGTGCAACTAAAAGATAATCTGATTCCTCGATTTTAAAGTAGTGTATAAAGGAAAGGTAGCAAGAAATAAGGAATGGGAAAAAATACCTATGTTTACTTAATATAAGAGATTCTCAGTTGTCTATTATATCTTCTGATCTTAATCAAGGCAGCCAGGTAGAGTGGAGAGAGGATGTTTTCTCAGATTCTAAACATGTGGCTTGTCATTCTAGCATTGCCTTTTAATACCTTTATGAGTTTGGGCAATCATTAACTTTTTTGAGTTTCGGCTATCTTCTTTAAAAAATAGTATAATAATTGTTTGTGTCTGTCATGCAATATGGTTCTGAGAATTAAATTAACTACCTTATGTAAAAAGCCTGAAAAGAATGCCTAGCAAAGGCAAAAGGTCAAAGGGTGAGTCCCCAGGTTTCCTCCACACTATTGTAACTGCCTTAGATAACTGACCAAAAAAAAGATAATAACTCACTGAAAATGATATGTAGAGCTGGTCTATAAACTTCATTATTAGAAAAAATATTGTACTGTGTTTTAAATTTCTATGGATGGACTACTCTAAATGTGTGGATTAAGTCATTAGAAAATTTTCATTGTGTTAACTGCTTGGTTAGTATGTTGTTTGTTGTTTGTGGGCTTTTTTAAGTCTTCTTTTCACCATTTTTCATTCTTTTAAATGTATATGATTATTATATGAAAGTTTTGAATGTTGACTTCAAATAGTGTCTGTTGGAGTCCATACTTGGGTAAGCTCAGTGGAGGCAAGCTGCAGTTCATCAACTTGATGGTTAAAACCACAGTCCAAAATAAAAAACAAATAGAATTTTACATAAAGGATTGATTCAAAAGTAGGTAATAAATAGCTGACCCAGAGAAGATAAAATTTACTCATTTAAGCAGGAAAGATAATTATTTCCAACCCCTACCCTCAAAGCATCAATGGGAATGTTACAAGAACATCGTGTAAAAGAGTTGTTAGGTAAAGAAAAAGACACCTACAAAATGTTAGTTGTTCCATATGTTATTTCATTTCGCATTAACCGTTAATATGGTAATAATGTCAGGAGCAAAATTGCACTCCATTCTGCCTATCTCACCTCCTAGTTGTAAGCTCCCTAAATGGCATGAATAATGTGCCCATAATACCCAGCACAGTGCTTTGCTAGGAGTTCAATAAATGTTTGTTGAATTGAATTACCACATTAACATGTAAATTGTCAGATTGCAGAGTTTACAGCCTGTAAATCTTATTTTAAAATCTAGGTTTACACAAATTTGCATATTATTTAGAAAATGAATAAATTAAGCTCAAATCAGTGTCTAATTTATATGCACATCCACAAACTCATTTGAATAGTTTGAAATGTTACCACTGACCAAGAAATTGGGTAGGACATCAAGAGAGCTTCTTTTATTTAGGATTGACAATTTTTTAGAAGATTGTTTGGAAGTTTATTTACCAATTAATATTTTTCCCAAATGAACTTTCTTTCTTTGGAGATTTTTAGTTATGAGTACTCATTCACTACTTTTTGAGTTCTGTTTTGTTTGTGTGTGTGAATGTGGGGGTTGCATTTGAGGGGGCCTTCAAATGTATTTACTTTGACAGACGTGCATGTCTTGGATGCTTCTCTGGCAAGTAAAGCTCAGCAGGCCTTGTAAGTAAAGGATGGTAGTGATTTAGGCAGTTTAAACATTCACTTTTTTGCCAACTGTTGTTTTATTGACTAGCCATTTTTCATTCATGACAAAGAACGTGCTCTTTTTGGCTGGCAGCACTGTCCCTACATGTACCTTTTCTTTTGAGAAGCTTATACAAATTTATGATACAAGTTGCCCTTTTTATTTTTCAATTTAAATAGAAATAAAATTGGCTTCTTCACAACTTCTTCCACCTTTTCCCCCATTGTTTAACTCAGGTAAATAGATTTTAGAAACCTTTATAAAGAGTCCCAAGGAGAAACATCCAAGATGATATTTATCAGACTGTCGTGATTATTCAATATGCAAAAAAAAATTGTCTCACTTTTTCTTATATAGCACTCTTAAATTGACTTTGTGTGCCCAATTAGGTAACCATACTTATGGTTCATAGTTCATAGCACCTAATTCTAGCTTCCTTTATCTATTCAAGTAACTTCAAGTGAAAGATATTAGAATTATTTAACAAGATGATATTTAGCAAGGTATTTTTGACAGAGTTTCCAAAGAAACAACAAAAAGATAAGGTGGTGATTTCTGATTTTAAAACAAGTTCTGCTTTTAAGTGACTTAGAGAAGCAACACTGATACTTAAGAATTTAAAAAATTTTGAGAAAATATCACAACTCTTTTGCTAATCAGTCAAGACATTGAATGATACACTTTTGCTGGGAATGTAGAAAGAAGGGAACTCAGTATAAAAACCAAAAAGCTATAGAAAGAAGGAATTGCATTTTAAAGGCTACAAAATTCTAAGGTGTTCAGCTGATGAATTCTTTGTCTTGTCATCACCAAGCTTCATTTGCTGTTTCTATATTCACAATACGGTTTTTACACTCTGCAATTATCTTTAAGTGTAAGGATATATAGCCCCTTATTAAGCTAAAAGGGAGATGGTAGCTATGAATATTAAAGAATCTGTGAGCTCAAATAGCCTGTTTTGATTTCTGAATGATTTTGACACTTTGTTGAATAGTGATTGCCTCATTTTATTCCCTGCATTTGGTGGGTTTCTTAAAGGAAAAATTCTGACAACATCTTCTCAATAAATTTTCCCATTGCAACATGCTTAGCAGAGACTCCATCTGAACATGATCTGCTTCTATATGTCCAGCTAGAGAGAAAAGTAACTCAGGGGCTAGTTCTTTTAGCTGAAAGAAAAAGAAAAAAGTTCTACATCTCAATCTCTATCAATGGCTATATGTTTAGCCAAAGATGTTGAACTGTCTAACAGAAGGTTTCACTTAAATCTGAAAGAATAACTAAGTTAGTAGGGGAGCAGTAACTGATATATTTGTATATCTCTCTATTTGTTGAACTGGAAACAGACATTTTCCCTCCTGACAGTGCATGCGCGCGCGCACACACACACACACAAATCCCATATATAATTCCACATATTAAAATTAATCACTTTTTAGTATTGTTATATTTGTAGTTCTTTTAGCCTATATTATATTCTGCCTTATATAATTATAAACTTTTAACATGTTTTACAGTATGTAAGCTCTTTGAGATCAAGTATTAGTGGTTTTTACCCTTTCTCCTTGCTTTTACTCTGTGTGATTAATATATACATACAGAACGCATACAAATATGTATAAAATATATATGTGCACTTCTATTTAATATAAAAGAATATATACATACATGACATGATATATACATGTGAATTTTAAAATCATGTGTATTTGTTCACACACACACATATAGATACACACACACACACACACAAGCATACCTCAGAGATATTACAGTTTCAGTTCCAGATTGCCAAAATAAAGAAAATATCACAATCAAGCAATTCCTACTAACTTTCTGGTTTCCCAGTTTATACAAAAGTTGTGTTTACAATATTCAGTCTATTAAGTGTACAATAGCATTATGTCTAAAAATATAATGTACATACCTTAATTTAAAAATGCTTTATTGCTAAAAATGCTAATTATTATTGGAAGCTTCAGCAAGTCTTAATTTTTTTGTTGGTGGAGGGTCTTTCCTCTATGCCAATGGCTGCCGATTGATTAGGGTGGTGATTGATGAAAATTGGGGTATCTGTGGCTATTTCTTAAAATAAGACAACAATGAAATTTGCGACATTGATTAGGTCTTCCTTTCATGAAATGTTTCTCTCTAGCATGAAATGCTTTTTGATAGCATTTTAGCCATAGTAGAACTTCTTTTTAAATTGGAGTCAATCCTCTCAAACCTTGTTCTGGTTTATCAACCAACTCTATGTAATGTTCTAAATACTTTGTTGTCATTTCAACAATGTTCACAGCATCTTTTCCAGGAATAGCTTACATCTCAACGAATCATTTCCTTTGCTCATCCATGAGAAGCAACTCCTCATCCATTCAGGTTTTATCATGAAAGTACTATAATTTAATCACATCTGCAGGCTCCACTTCTAATTCTAATGTAGTTGCTTCCTCCACTGAAGTATTGAAACCTTCAAAGTCAACCTTAAGGTTTAGAATCAAATTCTTCCAAACTTCTGTTAATGTTGATATTTTGACCTCTTCCCATGAATGATGAATGTTCTTAATGATACTTACAATGATGAAATGGTATATACTTTCTGGAAAGTTTTCAATTTATTTTGCACAGATCTATCAGAGAAATCACTATCTATGACAGCTATAGCCTTACAAAATATAGTTATCATATAATAATGACACTTGAAAGTCAAAATTACTCCTTGATCCATGTTTTGCAAAATGGATGTTGGGTTAGCATGCATAAAAACAATGTGAATCTCCTTGCACATCTCTATCAGAGCTCTTGGGCGACTAAGTGCATTGTCAATGAGCAGTAATATTTTAAAGGAATCATTTTTTTCATCAGTAGGTCTTAACAGTGGGCTTAAAAATTCAGAAACTCCACTGTAAACAGAAGTGCTGCCAGCCATGCTTTGTTGTTCCATTTATACAACACAGGCAGAGTAGACTTAGTATAATTCTTAAGGGCCCTAGGTTTTTAGAATAGTACATCAGTATTGGTATCAACTTAAAGTCACCAGCTGCATTAGCCCCTAACAAGAGAGTTGACCTGTCCTTTGAAGCTTTGAAGCCAGGCATTGACTTCTTCTGTATCTGTGAAAGTCCTAGACAGCATCTTCTTCTGACACAAGGGTGTTTTGTCTGCACTTAAAATTGGCTGTTTAGTGTAGCCACCTTCATCAATGATCTTAGCTGGATCTTCTGAATAACTTTCTGCAGCTTGTATATCAGCACTGTTACTTCATCTTGCACTTTTATTTAGTGGAAATGGCTTCTCTCCTCTAACCTCATGAACCAACCTCCATTTGCTTCAGACTTTTCTTCGGAAGCTCTCTCCCTCACCTCTCTCAGATTTCATAGAATTGAAGATAGTTAGGGCCTTGCTTTGAATTATGCTTTGGCTTAAGGGAATGCTGAGGCTGGCTTGATCTGCTATCCAGATCACTAAAACTTTCTCAATATCATCAATAAGCTGTTTCACTTTCTTATCATTTGTATGTGCACTGGAGTAGCACATTTAATTTCTTTCAAGAACTTTTCCTTTGCATTCACAACTTGGCTAATTATTTCATGCAAGAGGCCCACCTTTCAGCCTATGTCAGCTTTTGACATGTTTTCCTCACTAAACAATAATTTCTAGCTTTTGATCTACCATGAGAGACATAGGACTCTTACTTTCACTTGAACACTTAGAGGCCATTGTAGGGTTATTAATTGATCTAAATTTCAGTATTGTTATGTCTCAGGGAATAGGGAGGCCTGAAAAGGGGTAGAACAAGAGGGAGGGAGATGGAGGGAGATGAGGAACAGTTGGTTGGTGGAGCAGTTAGTATACACACACACATTTGCTAAGTTTGTCATCTTATTCAGGTACAGTTTTTGGTGTTCCAAAACAATTACAATAGTAATATCAAAAATCACCGATCACAGCTCACCATAACAGACATAATAATAATGAAAAAGTTTAAAATATTGTGAGAATGACCAAAATGTGACACATAGACACGAAGTAACCACATACTGTTGGAAAAATGGTACCTAGAGACTTGTTCAATGCAGGATTGACACAAATCTTCAATTTGTAAAAAATGCAACATCTACAAAGCACAATAAAGCAAAACTCAATAAAAGGAGGTATGCTTGTGTATGTGTATAAAAACATATTTATGTAACACATATATATATATATATATATATATAGTATATAGAGAGAGATTGATTTTTTCTTATGTATCAGCCTATGAAAAAGCAACAACATAATTCTGCTTGCCAGGAAATTGTTCCTAATTTCAGTGAGAGTTTTATATCAGATTATATCGTAAATTATATTAATATACATATATATTTAAATTAACACCATTATACAGGCAACTGAGTTTAATCCCTCCTTATCCCCTTCACCAAAAATCATAATTATTTGTATCAATCTAGTTGATAAGATATTTCCATATTGTTTAGTATTGTGTAGGGTTCACTCTACAGATACTTTTGGGAAGTCAGAATTGTATTTCTTCCTCTTATTTGCACATCCAATCCCTGTATTCTGACAATGGTTAAGGTTCTCTTTTCCTTCTTCTCCTTTTCACATTTAGGACTCACATAGAGGATTTACTTGGAGTAACCACCAGACTTGAAAAACAAAAAAAACCTGGTAGAGATGCACCACAAACCTAACAGACCCTTTTAAAAAATTCCATATCAAATAATTGTGCAATTTTACTTTCAGTGTATCGAAACAGTCTTGTATGGCTTTCAAGGATGTTTAGAAATATCACATTTGAATGTTTACACTTCCTAAAGGCGGATGAGAAGCTGGAGTGCCAATTTGTTTTTGCCAACATACAGCCTGCATGGCCCTGGTATTTTACTGCTAGACCTTGGAGTTAAACTTCTTTCTGTGAATTTCATTACATTTTTAAGTATACTTTATCATATAGTTCAGATTTACTGTCAAACAGATTCAAGAGTATGACACAGACAGTGCATGTGTCCTTGTCATTAGAACATTTGCACTATTTGTGGCTTCTGCATGTGTCTTAAGACTTTTAAAATTATAGATAAGTAAAGATTAGGCAGTTTGTGAAATTTATACTGTATTTCAATGTCTTTGAGAAAATTTTTTTGCTTAAAGAGACCAATTCCCATAAAAGAAATACAAAATATTATCAAAGAACTACCCCAGACATAGTGATAGGTCCAGGTGGTTTCACAGGGAAATCCTATAAAACCTTCATACTATACCATCCCAAACCTACATAAATTTTTAAAGGGTATAGAAAATGACAAAAAACTTCCCAATTCTCTTTTTATGATGCCACTCTAACATTGCTACTAAAGCCTAATAAAGATAGGGAAAAAAACTACAAATTAACCTCACAAATATTTACATAAAATTCCTAAATAAAATGGTAGTAGCTTTTTAATCAAATATATAGCAAAAGATTTAATGTAAGTAAATTTTGAACACAATGTTTTGTTGTACACTTGCAATTGGATTATAATTTAAGGATAAAAAGAAATGTACTTTAGTAGATTTGTTGGTATTGGTGTAGTTATTTAAAAAATTGTATACATTATAAATATTAATGTCATCATTTTGGGGACAGAGATATATGAAATGAGAAAAAGGAAAGAAAAAATTCTTAGAATTAGCATGAACTCATGATTATTTCATATAGCTATCATCCATCTTTTTTTTTCCCTTAGCTTTGTCTAAGGATACATCTTAAAATCAATTATACCCAGTAGCAATTAGCACAATGATTGTCAAGTGGTTTGTAAATGCCATTTCCCACTAAAAGAAATCATTGCTCTTCAGGAAAATGTCTAATTCCACACCTAAATTATAAAGCACACGTTGAACCTGGACCATCTTGTTGTCCCATAAAGTAAGGAAATGTTCACAATTGATGTACACATTTCAAAACAACACAGAAATTAACCTGAAGGTTATCCAACTGGCCAAATTAGGATAATTTGTGCGTATCAAAATAAATAATGGGAAATATATTGTGATTTAGTAAAGAATCCATGGGTCAATATGGATCCTAAATTTTTTTAAGTGAGTATGGAGAAATAAACACTATTATTTATTAACAAAAGAATGCCAACCAATACTTTATAGACAAAATGAAAGAAATAGAAAGCCAGTATTTCATATCCACAATAGTAATAATTAATTCAGGCAGGAATTATTAATGAACACTAAATACAGGATATTTACACAGCCTTAATGTAACCCTCAACACATATACATTTTAATTTTTAACTAAAAAAAGAAGACCATATCTTTAAAATGGAAAAATGTGGGAACCAGACTTAAACCAAATGATCAAACATCACCAGTAATGTGACAACTAGATATCATGTTCATTGATCTACTAATTTCTCTTCATCCTAAATTTTGTTTCCATCTTTTTCTTATAGTAGTGTGTTTGTGCCTAAGAATAGGACGTCACTAATTAATCGTTTGAGGCTCTCTAGAAAACTGCTATGTGTGCAATCATCATGCAGTCTTCTTGTGCCTCTGTAACATATAGCTCTCCTCAGAAATACTCTTCATTAAGACACAGTTTTATAAAGAACACAAATCTATGTTGAGAAGAGCCCAATTTGTCTAGATAATCAGAAGGGGCTTGAATTAGAGTCATTTGAGCTGTTTTAAAAAATAGATCCAAAATTTCATGATTCAACAAGACAGAAGTTTATTTCTTTCTCAAGAAATAGTCTAGTGTAGGTATTCATGCTACAAACTCCTAGGGACATGATTTCGTTTGCTTTTAGCTGGTGTCAAGAAGAGGAGGATGGAGGGTCATGGCATGAAGGTTTTCACGGGCCGGGCACCCTTCCAACTCTTATCACACTGGCGAAAACTTAGTCATATGGCCACTCCCAGTGTAAGGGAGTATGACAAATGAATTGTAAATGGGCAGCCAAAGAAAGGGAGAACTGATTTGGGGGTACATCTTGCAGTCTCAAAGAGATGGTCCCTCCCTCTCCGGTCTATGCATTTATAAATAACAATACTTGGAATTCATCTTTTACAAATTAAAATAAAATAATTTGGTTTTTAGAAGTGGCCACATCTATATTCTGTAATGAGAATTCTTGATTGCATGTGATAAAATACAATAAAACACAATGAAAACAGTGTATTCTGTTATCCAAGTTCAGGCACTTCTTACTAAGAGTTTGATTCTCAGTGTTAATATATATTCATAAGGGAACAAGATAAGCTGGTTCCTTTTGGACTATTCTGTAGGTGTCACATGACTTTATAGCAATGATAGGCCTGTGTTTGTGATGACAGTCATGTACTTGAGGACCCTATTACTGCTAAAAAAAAAAACCAAAAACTCAATTCCAGTGCAATTGGGACTATTTCTTGGTCAATCTTTTTTAATCAAATAAAGCAGGGAATTATTAAAATTTATAAAATTTATACCTTAAGCACTTTATATTAACTCTGAACCCACTATTTTTTAATGTAAGGCCAAGATCTGCCTAACAAAATCTTAAGTTTTCTATCACTTATAAACCTGACCTCAGAATGCATCTGTAGTTTCTAGTTTGGTTTTGTCTTTTCTTTCCTTTTGTTTTTCTTTTTTTTTTTTTTTGTGAAACATAAACTCAGAGTCATTTTCATCATGCAATCTGTGACCAGATTCCTTTTATGTCCATATGATTATTTTCTTCTTTACCAGTTTACACACAACTAATCTTCACCAAAATTTTTTTTACTAATGATCTCTTATTGAATGTTTCCAAAGCAGTTAACTTATTTTTCATAGAAACAGCAACTTTTTATTTTTGCAGACATATTTTATAAGCTTGTGAAATATTTAATTAAATTTTTGTATTATAACAATGAAGGTGAAACTACATAAAAAGTTTTGGGAACAAACAAAACATATTCTTGCTGAGCACACAACTCAACTGTAAGAGTATGGCAAGGTATGCCATAGAGCAGCCTGTGAGCCATGATTGGTCAATACACTGTGGTTGTCAATCAGTATGTTTTACAAAGAAATGCAGTAGCTGTGATCAATCTGACCAGTCAGTTAAACGTAAATCAGTTAAGAAGGCTGAGGTTATAATTCATGTACTTCGGCTATTTAGCATCAGTAACAGTTGCATTTTGCTCTATCTCTAGGAGAATTGTTCCCTCTAAAACACAACTTTTATTATGTAAACTCTGAACACGAAATAAGGTTTTTTTAGACTTTTTGGATAAGAAAAATCACTTCTTATAGAAGTCTATGAGTATATTCTTGATTTGTTCAACTGCTTGGTACTTCCTGTATACTTTAAATTTTCTCCCTACAATTGTAGATTGAGACATTTACTGTTTAATCACTGAATCCCCAAATTATTTGGATTACATGTGATCTGGTGATTTACGATGACTTGATTAGTGGACTGAGCTATTGTGCTTTCTTCAACCATGGTTTAATTAAATTTTCTTTATTTTTTCCCAGGGTTTCTGAATTCTAGGGAAACCATCCCCTGTGCTTACCAAAGTATATGATTGATTCTTCTGTTTTCAAAGATATTTAGAAATAAAAATACATGTAATACATATCTTTGCTTCATTTTTTTTCTGAACCCAAACCACTCTTCTCAGAGTACTGAGTGTTCTTTCTCAGCATCTAAATATGTTTCAAGTATTCCTTATAAAAATACTAGGTAGAGAAATTATTGGTAAAACAAAATTGTAAATGCATTTAGTGTTCTGAACACTATGTAGTCTCTACAAATTTTGCTTTTGTCAGAAATGCACATATTTCAGAATGTTAGAAATTTCCCTTATAACAATTTTTCTTTTAACTTTCTGGGTGCTTAATCATGATTTCTCTTCCCTCAGAGCTCTCCTACTACTTTCTATGTTTTTTTTTTTTTCCTTTATTATACCCTTAAGGATTTCTCTTGGTATTAGGTATATCTGTCCCACTTTGGTGATCTCAATGAAGTTAGGTGGCTTTAACATATCTCTCTCAGTGCTGAGCACAATGTCTTATGGACTGTAAGTGGATGAGCATACCTCGTTATTGACAATTCCTTTGACATTTTAAAATAATGCATTTTTATTCTTTCACTATATATAATTTTTTCTTGTTTTACTATATCTACATATGCATATATAGCACATATAATATATATACACACATGCACATTAATTTTCACCGTGTGTATATATATGAAAGAAGAAATAAATGTCATGATTCTGAGTTCCCATATAGAAGCTCTCTTTAAATTTGTGTTTTAAATTAAAAAATTTAAAATATATATATTTTTTCTAATTGTTAGTACAGAATAAACTTTCTATCATTTGTTGCATTCTCAAGTTACCTAAAATTTGTTAAAAAAAACTTTATAAATATTTATATATAATTCACTGGATTTGAGGTACACTTATCCTAATTATAGCTAAGGTTTATCAGTGAGAAGATGTGATTTTTCCCCTTCATAAAGAGCTCAAGGCAATCTTGAAATGATATATTTCAAGGTAGTGTCACATGTGTTTCCTTTCTGCTTAGAATGGCTATTTATAGTTGGTTCAATTAATTCCTAGAGTGTGCAGGGCAAAGAATCCCTTTATCCTGTCATCCTATAGAGCTAAGGGTATGGTCTATGCTGAGCTGGAGCAAACTTTAAAGCTGATCAAACTTCTAAGCAAAATCCTATATTATGATTAGTGATGGACCCAATCCTGTGATGTGAATAGAGGTGAAGGAATCACAAAAGGTTCCAAGGTTGGAGTTGGATGAAAGAATCCAAAGCATGAACTGTTGTATCTAAGCCTTATCTAAACCCCCTTGGTGGCCAGAATTGGGCCTGAAATCTTGTTAAGACACACCTTCTTGGAAGATTTTATGCCTTTTCTCATTTTAGTCAGGTCAGATGAGCCAAGGGAGCAGTTTGCTAGTTCAAAAGCACCAAGGGAAATATGACTGAAATTGCAGACACAGCCCCTAGGATTACAGAGTAGACCTCAGATGCCAGGATCATTTCAAAGTCTCTAGGACTATTTGGACCTAATAATTAGCAGATAACAATACATAAAAATCATTTTGTATGCTGTAAAGTCAGTTATATGTAATTATATCAGAGAAGGCTATCAAAAGTATCCAGTGTCCAGATGAATTTCATTTTCACAGAATAGAGAATGAGAATAAAAGAGATGAAAAACATAGTTTCTAATGATCTGGGTTAAGGAAAAGAATAATGCAAAGCTCTGTACTTTGTTTATCTGTGTTTCTAAATATCTTTTAAAATAGGAGAATCAAGCATCTACTTTGGCAGGCACAGAAGATAAATTCTCTGGAATTCAGAAGCCCTGGGGCTGCTATAGGCATTTTTCCAGGTACATTTGGCAGGACATTCTTATATCTGCAAAAGAGATAGGATGTTTAATATTCACTGTTATCATGACATCTCTGATTATCAGCTAAAGGCAATCTTGTTTTGTTTTTGTATTTTGAATAGTTTACATAAAATTTAGGGAGGATGAGTTTTTAATATATTAGTTTAAAGTATATGGAAACCATTATACTTAAACAGGGCCTTTAAATAATGGAATCCTTTATGAATCAAAGTTGGTCAGATATGATATCTAACATATCTAATTCTAGGGTATAATTATTCTTAAAGTTAAATTTTATTGCCTATAATTTAAAAACGGTTTTAGAAATTCTCACTGTTAAGTTTTCAATATAAAACTTTTTCCTTGCCCAAAATTGCTAAGTACTTCGTAGGACACAAAGGTAATCAAGACACAAATATTGTACCAAGAATATTAGAAACCAGTTATCAAGCCAATTACAAAATTTACTAATATTACACTTTACAAGAGAGACTGACATGAGTTAGAGAGGCACTGGGGAACAAGATGGGAAGATACCTTCCCTTATGAAGTTTGCTTTCTAATAGATGGCTCAGATAAGAACATAAATAACTATATACAAGGCAGAGTATAATACATACCAGAAGTCCAAAGGTCAAAAGAGGATTGGAAGGCCGGGCACGGTGGCTCATGCCTGTAATCCTAGCACTCTGGGAGGCTGAGGCGGGAGGATTGCTTGAGCTCAGGAGTTCGAGACCAGCCTGAGCAAGAGGGAGACCCCCATCTCTACTAAAAATAGAAATAAATTAGCCAAACAACTAAAAATAGAAAAAATTAGCTGGGCATGGTGGCGCGTGCCTATAGTCCCAGCTACCTGGGAGGCTGAAGCAGGAGGATAGCTTGAGCCCAGGAGTTTGAGGTTGCTGTGAGCTAGGCTGATGCCATGGCACTCTAGCCCGGGGAACAGAGTGAGACTCTGTCTCAAAAAAAAAAAAAAAAAATATATGAATTGATGAATCTTTAATAATTAGATGCTGATTTGAGGGAGTATTATTTTGAGGGAATATACATTTTGATTAAATTATTTAGTTATCAAAGAGCTGTAGAAATACTTATCAATATGTTTTGAATCTTTAAATTATAAACTGAATTTAGGTAAAATATTAATAAGCTGAATTTGAGATGAAATTATGGACTATCTAATGGAAAATATCTAACAATTTTAGCATTGGAGGAATTAGCTAAGGAAGAGATTGATTTGGCAAGCATCTATGAATTCAATTAATAAATTGGACCAACTATAATTGACAAATGATTTTATGGATATTAACTGGTCAGAAAAATGTGCAGATTTGTGATCCTGAGGTTAAATGAAAAACACAAGTAAATTTCATTGCAAATTCACTGTACATGTTTTGAATTTATTATCAAAAAGAAGAGAAGCTCAGATTTCAAAGCTTAGATATACAAGCAAGTAGGGAGAGATGTATAAGCATGTGTGTGTGTGTTTATATGTATGTATCTGAAACATTTTTTGTTCATTCTTTCTGAATCAGAGCCAACACCTGCAAATCCAAAGTTACACATATTGTAGTCTTTGAACACCTAATATTCTTCCTTAGCCATAATTTGGTAAATGTTTTATGAACCCAGCTAAATGACTGTGTAAAACCAATTATATACCCTTAATAAGTGTTTGTGAGAATAACTAATCTAGTTAACTTCTGAGAAATGTCTCTTTAAATAATAAAGGTAATGCTTCCAGGATTCTATTGCAATGTTCTACAAAGTTTATTCTCCCTTTGTTTTTTGTTGCTG
The DNA here is from genome assembly GCF_041146395.1 of Eulemur rufifrons. NCBI lineage: Eukaryota > Metazoa > Chordata > Mammalia > Primates > Lemuridae > Eulemur > Eulemur rufifrons. Next base: position 84,775,432 of record NC_090988.1, on the reverse strand, counting down.
TGGTATGTCAAGACACTTAGAGCTAGCTGTAAATTTGAAGTGACTTAAGTTCAAATCCTGATCCTTTTCCTCTCTTTAGCATTTTTAAAATATTATTTTTTAAAAAAATAATAGATTTAAGGAGAACAAGTTGAATTCTGTTACATATATATTGAATAATAGTGGAGGCTGGGCTTTTGATGTACCTACTACCTGAGTAGTGTACATTGTACCTCATAGGTTAGCTTTTTGATGTGCGTGTTTCCAAATTTCTTTGAGCCTTGTTGCCCTTATTTTAAAAATTGAGACTGACATACTTAACCTTCAGGGTAATTTTGAGGATTAAGTGTGTTACATATGGAATATATCTAGCATGCAATCCTTTATACTTAAGAGCTTGTTAAATGTTAGGAGTCCCATTCTGTATTTCTACTCCATGCCCAGCTATTCCACTCCAGCAAGTCATACGATCTCCTGACCAATGGAAACACATTCTATGATTTTGATACAAGTTAGTAAGACAAATTAATTGCTCAAAGAGTGTATGCAACAGTGCTGTGGTTTCAGTGCGTCCCCCAAAGTTCATGTATTGGAAAGGATACCTAATGCAACAATGTTGAGAGTAATTAGGTCATGATCCCTCTGCCCTAATGAACGTATTAATGTCATTATTGTGGGAGTGAGTTCGTTATCCTGAGAGGGGGTTTGTTATAGAATCGAATTTGGCGCTCTCCTGCTCTCTCTTATGTGCTCCGTCTCCCTCTTTTCTGCCTTCCACCAGCACGAGGGCCCTTACCAGACACCCGCACATGATATTAGACTTCCCAACCTCCAGAATTTTGAGAAATAGATTTCTTTTTTTAATTTGTATAAATTACTCAGTCTGTGGTATTCTGTTATAGCAACACAAAACATACTAATAAAAGCAGGGTATGTGTTTTCCTTTTCTTATCCCATTATGACACAAATCACAATTCTCCATATTAATCGTTTTGACTAGGGCTTTCCTGAAATCTGAATACTTAGGGAAACTGATTGAGCCTATTTGACATCTCAAGGATTTTTCAGGGTCTGGTCTTTAGAATAAGAATATAAATATTTGAACTTTCATTTAAATTGAGGAAGTATGGGACATACACAGCATGTACTATGTTCTATTAGAGCTTTTAGTTATACATTGATTATGAACCAGAATATGTATAAACACTACATTTATTTTCTCATTTTATCCACACAACTCTATGAAATATATCATTATTATTATTATGGTCTTTTTCAATCAAACAAGTTTGCTGGGGGAGAGCTTGGGTAACTTGTCGAAGTTTAAACAGAATGTGGTGATATCAAGTCAAAAACAGAAACAGAAAAATAGTCCAGTGCTGCTACTGGACTATTAGTATAGGGATGCCAGAATGCAGAACACTCAAAAACAGATAATGGGTAGATTTTTCACTCATGTTACCTGGAACTATAAATAGCTGTGTGCATTACATAGCAGTTTTTCTTTCTCAAAAAAAAAGGCGATTTAAAAAATATATTTTGTGTTCATGTTTTCTTGAATCATAAAGTACTCTGGATATTTTTCTAAGTTTATTTTCATAAGGAATACCTATGATTGGTATAAAAAATATGCAGACACAAACCAAATAGTACCGTAAACTCACTCCACAATGGAAGTAATTGTTAATATTTTCACATTTTAGCAATATATATTTGCACACAGACACACACATATAGAATTATTATTCATGAAAATAGAAACACACCATTATATTGTTTAGCAACCTTTCATTCACATTAAACTACATATCTTAGCATCTTTCCTTAACAGGAAATTTGTTTTCACAAAACCAAATTATGTTTTAAGAAATCTGTAGAATGTGTATGGATGTTCCACAACATATCTTATCCTTTTCTTGAACATTTAAATTTAATGCTGCAATGGACATGCTTTTAATGATATCTTTGTGCATATCTTAAATTATTTTATTAGCATGAGTTCCTACAAGTGGAATAGCTGAGTTGTGTGGTATACTAAATTTTACACCTTTTCATAGGTATTGCCAAATTGCCCTCCAGGAAGGCAGTACTCTTTATATAAGAGAATATTTGGTAGTTTTATTAATAATGGCTCATTGCCTTAAATAAAGATGTTTAGCATGTTAATTTCGTCCAAAACTCCTTAAGGAGAAAAATATAAAGGAAATTAAGCATTTTGGTGTGAAATTTCACTGGTACTACAGGGCCATTGCTACTTCATAAACATATACCTCTAAAGTCATAAATGTATACATGAGAGCTTTCAGCTATCTCAGAGATATTTAAAAGATGATACTTCATTATAAACTTTACTGTATCGTTTCTCTGAAATTTTGAGATTTGGTTAATCCAGAGAAATTTTCATATTTCAATAAAGAAATTAGCATACAGTTTCTATCACCATGAAATAAAAGAGCTCTTTCCAATTCTTTTTATGAGAAAGTTGATGTCTTGGATGTGCTATTTAATTTCCTTGAGGGAATAACATTTCCAAATAAGTGGGAATCATTTTTCAGCAAACTACTTCTAAGTTAGTGAAAACTGGTTCAACATTCTGCTTTAATGCAATGTTAAATGCAAGTGTGGAAAAAATATATTTCCATGGATAATTTTTTTGAACAATAACATGCAACAGATTGAATACTATCATTCAGACATAAAATTTATATACTTAAAAATACATACTTTCCACTTCATAAACAAATAAACAAGTTTTTAAGAGACAAAACATATTTTTATATTGTCCATACAATCTAATACAATATATAAATTTTGTTGTAAATTACTAACGAAAAATTCAGGATCATATTTCTGAGAATGCAAACACATGTATTTATAATGTTTCAAAACCTTGAAATGTTTACAAGCTGCCAGGATTTTAAGCTAGTTAACCAAACAAGACTAAAATTAAATGACATTTATGTTGATTTAAAAATCAAATGAGACTTTGTGAAGTAGGCTCTGATTATTAATACCAAGGACTAATTCTTTATAAGAATATATATCTCCTTTTAAAATAATGTCCAAATATTTATGTTTGATATAAAGAGTTTTAATGAAGCAGAAACATGGGAAATCAAGCATAAGAAATAATTTTTATTATAATGACAATTTTCTAGGCAGTACCTTAATAAAGAACTACAAAGATATAGGATGCAAACAAAGCTATAAAAATACCCACAACATCATTAATAGTACTAGAAAATTGGCAAAGATGCTGTTGTTCATTCAAACTTTGCATGTACTCTGATTATGTTTTACACCTAGAAAACAGATGTTTTTTAAAATATACCTTGGGGAGGTAACAGATTTATCTTTTACCTCCTGCTCCAACAAAGGACCAAACTCTAGAAGGTTGGCAATGTAGTAGTGAATCTAGGCTGGATTATGCTATAAGTAACAACCAACTGCTATATCTCAGTGTTTTTAACAAAACCAAATTTTTTTTTCCCTTTGCTGTAAGTTCAAAGTGGGTGAGAAGAACTTTTGCTTTATATCTCATTTAAATATTTAGTATTTCTCATAAACAGGAAGTTAGATCTAAAGACTTGATTATATTCAGGTTCAACAGCTTAGCAAGAATATTTTATAGAAGGTGCTGTGTAATTCATGTTTCAACATGTCAGGAAGTATGTCTGCTTATCCTACTTGAAGAGATGCTAAGTTTGATCCCTGGAATCAGTGGAGAGAGACTAACATTTCCATTTTTCCAATGGTTCTAGAATCCACTGATTATTTTCTAAATCAATTGTTTCATTATGGCTTGCAAATAGTAATTTTTAAAAATCTATTCTTCTATATATATTGACTAAAGAACTTTCTTTCATAAAGGAGGACTTCACCTTAACTAAAGCTTTTAATTACTTGGGAAGTCAGTTCAAATAGGGTCGAAAGAACGGTTCCTTAATTCTTTTCCTTTTAGTGCTAGGGTTCAGGTTAAAGATTTGGTGGCCTGGCTACCTCTAATGGAGATACATCTATATCTAGATCTATCTCTATCTATCTATCTATCTATACACAAACATAAATATATACACAAACACACACACATATATCTACACATACAAATATTTGATTATATACATACAAAAATACTTCCTTGTGTATTGATTGTGTATGTATATTTGAGAGGGGAGGAGAGAGAGGAATAATAATGTACATGAATAGGCCAAGCACAGTGGCTCACTCTTATAGTCCCAGCTACTTGGGAGGCTGAGGCAGGAGGATAGCCTTAGCAATCCAGGAGTCTGAGGTTGCTGTGAGCTAGGCTGAAGCCAGGACACTCTAGCCTAGGTGACAAAGTGAGATTCTGTCTCATTCATAAATAAATAAATAAATAAATAAATAAAGTACATGCATAAACAAGGCTATTATTGTGGATTTTGGGTTATTGATTATTTCTTTATTTAGTATAAAGTTTATAATGCTCTAACATTCTTGATTTCTTTCTAACTTTCAGTAGTTTTTGTATTTCAAGAGGGGTTCTATTGACAGAAATTTGAGTAATAAAATATGTTGCATAAATTTGGCAATTAATTTGAATTTGTGTAGATTTTAAGAGTTGATAGTTAAGGATAATTTCCTTAATTAAAAACAATTAAGAAAATGCCCTTTTTTTCCTACTCTGCTGATTTGAGAACCCCCTTTTCAGGGAGAAAAGGATAGTTGAGTATGCTAATGTATGTATTACAAATGGCAGATGTGAGGCTTGGGGGAGTGTGTGTGTGTGGCATTTGAAACTAAACTTTGGACTGCAATTTCACTTTCATTATATTGAATTTACAAATCACTCCTACTCAGCTACATATTTCTCTAGTTGATAATTACATATTCAAATTCTTTTAGCCAAAGATACTCAATAAACTTATTCTAGTGTTAAAAGAGATTTAGAATATGAATCTCACCACTGCTGAAATTTCTGGAAGCAGTTTAAGATTCCAAATGAAGGAAAATCCATAGTTAACTCATTGATTTAATAACTAAATAATTGATATAAATAAATATAAGTATAATATCATTGTTGATTTATTAATTACTATGTCAACTGAGATAGTCTCCAAATTTATAGAAGGAGCAATATGCCATTGACAACTTCTTCCTATTTCTGCCCACATTCTTGGGCCACATATTTTATATCCAGATACCATCAATTCTTCAGTAATAAGGATGAGAGAAGTCTGTCTAGTTCCTTTCAGCCAAAACCTTGTGTATTCTGCATTGTGAAGTCATGCAAAATATAGGGTAATGCTGAGAGTAGAAATACCCTCAGGGAATTTCAGGTTAATGGAAAATCATTAAGGGCTTTGATAAATAAGTACTTAACATGGCACCTGGTACATGGTAGAGGCCAAATCATATTTGTTGAATGAATGTGCTGTTGAATGATATGTACTCCAGCTAAGCGGACTCACTCTTTTAGAATTATTCACTTTTGGGCAACTGTACTCTAAGAAGCTACCTCACAGAATTTTTGGTATCTTTCTTTTCACAGATACCTGTGTCTCCAAATTATATTAATAGCATAAAATCTGGAGAGCTTGCAGGTGGTACTGCCGGTTTTACAGCGGGGCTGTTTACAATTCCATTTGGATTATAAATGTAGCTCTATAATCATTACAGAGCTTGTATAACAGAGGATGCAAATGGATAAAGCATCTTTTATACATGTCTCAAATATAAGCTACAGGGTCCTTGGCCTTCGATTGTGAGGCATGGCTATGAATAATAGGAATAGGGTGTGGCCTGCCTTGTGTAATGATGCCTCTATCAGCCACCCACACCTTGCAACGTAGGTCTTTCTTACTTCTTGTCAACTCCAGACTTACTTTCTCTAAAAAGAAGACTTTAGAAATTCTAAAAAAATGTCAATGTCCTTGTTTCAGCTAAATAAGTGCTAACCAATAACTTTAAATTTAGCAAGTGCATTATTCACACTATTCAACAGTTCATTTGTGTATTTGGAATGGTGGTGCCTAGGAATAAATTGATTTGTATATAAAAGTAAATGAAAATACACATTGAGATATATTTTAAAGACAATTTTTTTAATAAAAACAAAACATTTAGAAACAATTCCATCAATATCTACACTTTTTTTCAGGAAACTAAAAATTATGCAGTATTGTATACGTTTTCCACATACAGTATGTAATATCAGTATCAAATTTTACCTAGAAACAGAATTTAAAAAGCCGTTTAGAGCTCAACATGTCCAATGGTATAGAGGTATTTGTATATTAATAACTATTTATAACACATTTTCCACTGCTTCATCTTTAGAACATTCCTTCCATAAAGCTAGCTTATGATCCACATATTAGGTTGGTGCAGAAGTAATTGTGGTTTCAGACTGTAAATTTTAAATCATAACTAGGCTCAAACACATCTTTATTAATCAAAATAGGAACCATTACAACCAACACATTTTTGCCAAGGAAAAATAAATTTGTTTACTCCTGTAGCATAAAAATCTGTGCTTGGGGATTCGACAAACTCTTGGAAAGCATTTTCTGCATCCTGCTGCTTGTGGAAGTGTTTTCTCTGCAATAAGTTGTTGAGATGCTTGAACAAGTAGTAGTCAGTTGGCAAGAGGTCAGGTGAATATAATGGATGAGGCAAAACGTTGTAGCCCAATTCGTTCAACTTTTGAAGCATTGGTTGTGCAACATACAGTAGTCAGGCGTTGTCCTGGAGAAGAATTGGTCCCTTTCTGTTGACCAATGCCGGCTTCAGGCATTGCAGTTTTCCATGTATCTTATTAATTTGCTGAGCATACTTCTCAGGAGGAGTATTTTCACTGGGATTTTGAAAGCTGTAGTGGATCAGACCAGCAGCAGACCACCAAGCAGTGACCATGACCTTTTTTTGGTGCAAGTTTGGCTTTGGGGAGTGCTTTGGAGCTTCTTTTCGATTCAAGCACTGAGCTGGTCGTCAAAGGTTGTCATATAAAATCCTTTCATTTCACCGCACAATCTGATCGAGAAACGGTTCGTTGTTGTGTACAAGAAGAGAAAATGCCACTTCAAAACGATGATTTTTTTGATTTTTGGTCAGCTCATGAGGCACCCACTTATCGAGATTTTTCACCTTCCAATTAGCTTCAAATGCCTAATGTCCCTAGAATGGTCAACATTGAGTTGTTTGGCAACTTCTTGTGTAGTTGTAAGAGGATCAGCTTGGATGATTGCTCTCAATTAGTCCTTGTCAACTTCCAATGGCCAGCCACTGCACTCCTCTTCTTCAAGGCTCTGGTCTCCTTTGCAAAACTCCTGGGCCAAATGCATTGTTGATGTTGTGAGTTATCTCTGCCCCTTTACAACCCATTTTGAACTCAAATAAGAAAATCGCTCAAATTTGCTTTTTGTCTAACATCATTTCCATAGTCTAAAAGAAACAGCAAGTAATAAGTCATTAGCAAAAAAACATAAAGCAAGAAGTGTGCATTAAAATGATGTATAACATAACCACATTTATTTAAGAATGTATTCCAAAATCAAGTGGCAAATGTCAAAAATGCTAAAACCACAATTACTTTTGCACCAACCTATTATAACTATCAATTTCATTATTTTGGAAACAAATTTGTAGGATTTTTAAGTCCAGTATTTTGAATAGCATAACAGAAAATCATTTTCTGTAGAGACCCTCTAGCAGCTACCGTGAATTAATGATTCTATGTTTAGAATATGGTTTTGCATAATTTCTTACTAGAAAAAGGGACATTTTCTTTAAAGTTAACATTTTTAAAAAGGAAGAAAGAAAAAAATAAAAAATATGACTGCCAAATATCTAAATACTTATATATCTAATTATGTATATGTCTAATCATATCATATATATATCTAATTATGTTGATATACATTTGTATACTGGTAACTCAGTAATAGGTCTTTATTGTTGACTGATGAGAGGTCATTTGAGTTGATGAGCGTTGATTGGAATGGCAATTGCACCCATGAATTTAGAGTATTAAAGTATTTATATTAATTTTGCTTCTAACTGATTACTAGAATTTGTATAAATATATGATGATAGGAAACTTTTGGGATGTCAGTTCAATTTGTATCCACATTTTTGTCAATGTGGCCCTGACCAGTAACCTATAAGAGTGAGCCACTGAAGTCATGTTCATCCTAGAAACTATTGCCCCTGCCAGTCACAGTCCATTAGAGGAGGACAGACATTGATTTCAAACAGGGAAGTTGCATTTTTCTTTTAAAAATTTAGAGTTCCATCTCAGAGATTTTCATTAACCTCTTCTAGGTAATTAAATTGGAAGATGAGAAAATAACAAACAAACAAAAAAAACCCAATAAGGTGGGTTACCATTAGTATGTAAGGCAAATGAGAGACAGTTAATGAGAAGACATGTGAAAGGAAGTGACCCCAAATGAGACCACGATGACATCCACACTGAGATTGAGGTAGGGAAAGTAGCCTCTTAGTTCTCAAAGGCTTTCCAACTCAGTTTCTATACCTCAGAGCATTCATGGTTCACAGATAAGGAAATACCTCTAATATAATAAATTCCATTTTGTTAAAGCAAGTTTTGGTGGATTTCTGTAATATATAACAAGAAGAGTGTTCTCAGAATTTTATATTCATTAAGTATTGCATACCTACTAGATTCTAGGCCAAGAATGCAGAGAAAAATATAAGATAGTAGCCTCAACTCTCACTTAACTCCATCTTATTTAGAGGAGAAGAAGGAAGAAGAGGAGGAAGAGAAGAAAGTTGAAGGTCAGTACAGATAGTAAATAATTGCATTATACTGTGTTACATCCTATAATAACAATAAATGTTAAATTTCATAGGAAGACAGAGTTAGGATATTGCGATGTACTTCATTGGAAAGACGGCATCTGGAGTCTTAGATAAGTAGGACATCACTAGGCAGAAAAAGGAAAAAAGAAAAAAGGAAGTTCCAAGAAGGGAGAGAATAGCATGTAGAAAGATACAGAAATGAGCAGGAAGGTGGAATATATATTGGGACATAAGCCTGGAAACATAGAGCAATGCCAGAATGTAAAGTCTTTGAATCCTAGCCTAATGTATTTGGACTTTATCCCACAGGCAGTAGGTAGTGTGACCATATGTCTCAGTTTGCCAGGAACTGCCCTAATTTACACTTGCCAACTTGGCATAATGATTAATAGCACACCCATTTTCATTCTCAAGAATGTCAAAGTTTAGGCAATACAGTATTTGATCACTATACCCAAAAGGAGCTATTAAAACATTTGGCTGGAAAATAATATGAGTAAAGTTTTGTTTTAAAATGATCACTTGTGGGGCTGTGTAGAGTATTAAGCTAAGGCCCACAAGTCAAATCCAGTTAATGGTTTGTTTTTGAAAATAAAGTTTTATTTGAAAGCGGTCATTCCCAATACTTACTTATTGTCTATTGCTGCTTTCATGCCTCAGTGGCACAGTTGAGTGGTTCTGATAGAAATTACATGGTCCATAAAAATGAAAATATTTACTATCTGGCTTTTTACAGAAAAACTTTACTGACTCCTGATATAAAGCAAAGATGGAAAAGGGGATAAGACCACAAGTGGGGCTATTAATTAAATCATAATGTCTTTATTTAATAGGAGAGTACATGCCTTTTTTGTGTTCAATATTATTTGAGTTTTGGTGCCATGTGGTAGATTTATTAAAATATAGACATTTGGATAGTGATATTTTGTTTTGATAAGTTCTTCATCACATAGACAAAGATATTTTACTAGGAACTTTGGCAAAACCCCACAAAAGTGCTTAACATTTTACATCTAGAATACAGAAGAAATTTATTTTGAGAAGTTTTTGTTCCAAAGAATCTTGTCCAGTAAAATGACTATAACTGCTATTAGAAATCCAAACTAAATAAACCTCAAATGTGAAAACATAATTACATATAAGGTCACACAAAAATGAGTATAAACTGTTCAGGCTGAAAATGGCCTCAATAACATAAATCATAGGAAGAGTAAATAACAACCCCATCCCTACTTTTATTCTTGAGAAGGAAGAGCATGTGACAATCTGATTTGTTTTTATTGCTCTGACCCAAAACACAGAAACCCAATATATCTTGCCCTCAAATAACTTGCAAAGAAAAAGTGTTCGTGTATGAGTTGCTAATGGCCTCAGAAATAAGTGAAACATGTGTCCTAGATTTTATTTATGTAGGATATACAATAATCAACAAGAACTCTATTCTGTTGGACTGAATTTAGTAAGATTATAAAATCAGAGAGAAAACAGTTCCTCCTGACATTTATAAGAACACTATAAAGATTATAAAGCACTATGATGGTAATTTATTTTTAGTTCCACCAAACCATGTGATATAGCATTTTCTGGGAATATTTTTTTATATAAAAAAGTGACAATATTATTTACAGGTAGGAATACTGAGTCTCAGAAGGATAGTATAATTTTTCAAAGTCCATGTAACTGGAGCAATTTTATGAACTCAGGCTTTCATAAGCAAGAATGTTGCTTATTCTCTGGCTCTGTGCAAGAATCTACCACTATCACTTCTTCCTCTTTCCCTTAGAAATCAGGGGTCTTTGATCTTGAGATAAAGAAATATATATACTTTGTTTGCACTAATGTTTAAGTGAAATAATCATGTCTGCCAATTGCATGTATGTGTGTGTGTGTATGTGTGCATGTGCATGCTGCTATTTCACCTTAAATCTTACTTTATCTGTGAGTTTACTTAATAAATACTGGTACTTATTTGTTTATAGGTCTCTCTGTTACTTGAGTATGAGCCCTCTGAGGACAGTTAGAGATTTCCTCTCTGTTTTCTCCACAGAACTAGTTACACATTAACGCTTAACTAATTATTAATAAGAGAAATTTGAAAGAACAACTACTCTTTCAAATTTGTTTTGCTACTCCTATTAGAACAAGTCAGCCACCAACTTTGTATGAATTGGTTGGTTTTGTTTTATTGATAACTGCTCAGATACATCTTTTTAAAAATTTTGAGTATTCCAACTTACTGCCTAAATAATTGGACTGGCAGTTTGAGGTCTCAATAGTCAAGAGAGTTTTATAGCTACTTATGAGATTTTTCTTTCCTTAAGGTTGCTAATGTTCAAAAGGTTGGCTTTTCCATATTTGTCAAAATATCTTTTCAGTTGGAAGCTTATTTTTCCAGGGATGATGACAGGGAAATCCACAGGGCACGAGAGTGGAGAATATGACTTTTCAAGGCAGTGTGTAAAAATAGCATTGAGAACAAGTAGTAGTATTGTATTCAATCACTATTGTACTGAAATTAGTATTATTATCAATGCTTTGTTTTCAAAGATGTCTCTGAAGTGTTGTTATCTATGGTCATGACATTTAGAAATCTTCAAAAGGTTACTATTCACTGTAATGGAAGTTGTAAGGCTTACGACCCATCGTGGGGGTGCAATGGGCTCCATTTAGCGGTTCCTTCCTTCCATAGTTGAAAACTGAGTTCAAGGAGATCATCTTAGCTCAACATAAGCAAATGGCATCTCTAATTCTGATAAGACTTTAAGTAAATAACATTATCCCTGCCTCAAAACCAAAGGCAGAGGCACCACACAACATTGGTGAAAATCTGCCAACATAATTTCTCCAAAAGTGAGCAAGGTCCTTGGATAAAGCAGACAGAATGTTAATCCATAAGTTGAAGGATTAAATATGTGAGAATACTTTAAAATACAAGCACATGTTGAGTATCCCTTCTCTAAAATGCTTGAGACCAGAAGTGTTTAGGATTTCAGATTTTTTCATATTTTGGAATACTTTCTTATACATGAGATATCCTGGGGATGGTACCAAAATCTAATTTCAGAATTCATCTATGTTTCATACACACCTTAAGCACATAGCCTGAAGGTAATTCTATATTTTTAAAATTTTTTTTTGCACAAAACAAAGTTTTGACCATATTTTGATTATAATCCATCACATGACATCAGGTGTAGAATTTTCCATTTATGGCATCATGTTAGTATTCAAAAAGTTTCAGATTTTGGAGCATTTTGAATTTCAGGTATTTGCATTAGGGACACCCAACCTGTACTCAAGTGGTGTGGTTTTCTGACTCAATGTCAAGTGACACATTAAAAGGGATCAAAAGTTTCATGAGAGATTCATTTCAAATCCTGGAGAAGCAGAAAGAATAAATCTAGGAGAGCATCAAAACTGTTTACATTAATATTAAAAGAGAAAAAGTTGAATAATCTTTGAGACTTGTATAAAATATGACACTCTGTCCATTATACAAGGTGTTAATGTGCTTTTGTTTTTGTTTTTAAATACAAGACAAAATTTGCTTTACTTAGTAATAAGAACCAAAAAGCGACCTCTGTTATGAGGAGAGTTAGGTAGGGGTAAGATATTTTGCAGGTTCTACCAATCAATAGCAACAGAATGGTCATGAGACCTAGATATGCCAAACTACCATCCTGGAGGAAATGTTAGTACATGTAGTGTACCTTATGTAATTCATCAAATGAGGGAATCTTCAAAACAGTGTTCATTTTTCAGAACAGATGATCACAACATGCATTTTACTTTATTATTTCAGAATTTTTTAATCTTGACTCAATGTTCTTAACAGATCAGAAGTATGAACTTTGATACCAAATTGGCCTCATTTCTAAGTTTTAGTGAAAATTAAAGTATTTCCTCTATCCTCTTTGGAATTAGACTGGTAGAGGTGGAAACATTTTTACATAAAAGCTACAATCTTGGATATATTTCTTTTATGTAAATAAATTTTTGAGTAAATTTCTTTATCATTTAATTGTATCCTTGTGAACTAAAAAAAAAAATAAGTGTTGTATAAATTCTATCCCTTTATGCTAACAAGTCTATCTTTATTGTATTTGTTAGTAGGCTGACTGGAAAAGGACTTCTAAACTGATTACCTCTTATGATTCAAATGACTCCTCATTGTTATTATTTAAGTAATAAATTATTTCTAAGTGTAAACAGAACCATCACTTTACAAACCACATCTTTATTCACTCAGAGCCCCCTTAGAGAGAAACAGCAGTGTTTTCCTCTGAACTCTGCTAGCAGTTCTTATTTCAATCTCTTCACCAACATGGTACCATGTTGCTGAAAGTTACTGGATATCCCGGCCCCATTGAAAACTCAGTGAACCTGAATCTCTGTGCATTTATATTTTTCAAAAGCTTCCCAAGTAAATCTAATGTATAGCCAAGTCAGAGCACCATGGAAATCACATGCAGGCCTCTTATTTCTGAATCTTAGCACTGTCTCCACAATTGCAGAACTGGGAGTAGGTAGGTGCTCTTCTGATGGTGAGAGAAAAACAATGATGTGAAGGATATCATTTTCCAAACTGCGGGAGGCAAAATGTGACATCGAAGCTGAGGAAATAATCTCCAAGCTGTATTCTTTCCAAAATAGGGAATGTGTGCTCTCATTTTCCATGGTTCATTTGGATAGGATAGCTCATGGGGCTGACTGTGGGCCAGCTAGATGGAGAATAATCTTCACTTGCCCAAGCTAATGAATGGTAGGATGGAGAGTGTTATTGGAAACATGCAACAAAACAAATCTTTAAAACCTCTTTTTGAATAAAGCTGTGTCCACACTATGTAGAGAAGAAACCCTGTGCAGCTTGGTTCTGAGCAATGAGAATTGTTTTTTCAGGCATGTTGGATGCTCTGGAAAAAAAATAAAATAAAATAAAAAATAAAAAGAACGAAATAAAATTAAAAAAAAAAAAAAAGAATTGTTTTTAAGTGTAGGGATATGAAGAGAAAGCCCCAGGATAATAAATAAATCTTTATCAAGTTGTACGTATCTGACAGGAGGCAGTTTAAATCTCCCTGGAAAAAGCCAACTTCTCATATTGCACATTTTTTCTATGCTTTTACTTTCTGCTCTTTAATCTATAATGGCCACTCGGCCTGTGTATTAACTGGTATTAATCGTTTTGGAGGAAATTTAAATAGGACACAAAATAGTACTCAAATACATCACATTCCACTCTGGCATGTCAGTGGCACAAAGACTGGATATTAAAATATGGTTTCCAAAAATATCCTTTTTAATGATGGGAAATGCATTGTCTTTATTATTATCACAAGAAACATGAGACACGGAATATGTTTATTAGAAGTCCGTAATTCTAAATGAGACTTCAAAGAATGCAAAAAAGTTTAAAGGAATTCTCCCTCTAGCTATATGGGGAATAAATATGAGACTGAGGTAGAAGGAAAAAAAGTCAACTAGAAATGTGAACCAGTACTACTACCTTAATTGTCCAATCCATGCTGGATAACAGAGCAGTATTGACTAAATGTTTTGAAATGTAAGAAAGACACCCATAATTTGGAGTATAAACACCCTGTATCTTTTTAAAATTCAAATGTGGGGTGTGTGTGTGTGTGTGTGTGTGTTTATGTGTGTGTGTGTTTTGAGTAAGCAACTATGCTTGATGGCTCTCTTGTTTCCCCAAAGGGTGCCAGATGTCTTATTACTTGCAGTAACTGGCTAGCTATTGATCTTTCTTGTGCTCGATGGTAGCGGAAGGAAACACTTCACTTGCAAATTGTGGGTACAGATATTTTGTTCTCTACCACAGAATCATCTTTAAACTTCTGAAGCCACCCCACACCTGAGAGGCTCCATTTGGTGGTATGGCAGTATAGTTTTGTTTTGTTTTTCTTTTTTTTTTAAAATTGTGTTTCAGAATATTACAGGGGTACAAATGTTTTAGTTACATAAATTGCTTTTGCACATTTTGAGTCAAAGTTATAAGTGTGCCTACCCCCAGATAGTGTGCACTGTATTCGTTAGGTATGAATTTACCCATCCTCTCTTCTCCCCTCTCTCCTGCTTGATTTCTGAACAATGTTATTAATATTTCCAAATGGGCACATAAGTGTTGATTGATTAGTTCCAATTTTATGGTGAGTACATGTGGTGTTTGTTTTTCCATTCTTGTGATACTTCACTTAGAAGAATGGGCTCCAGTTCCATCCAGGTTAATACAAGACGTATTATAGTTCACCATTGCTTTTTGTGGCTGAGTAGAACTCCGTGGTATACATATACCACATTTTATTAATCCACTCATGTATTGATGGGCACTTGGGTTGTTTCCACATCTTTGCAATTTTGAATTGTGCTGCTATAAACATTTGAGTGCAAGTGTCTTTTTAATAGAATGTCTTTTTTTTTTTCTTTTGGGTAAATATCCAGTAGTGGGATTGCTGTATCAAATGGTAGTTCTACTCTTATTTCTTTGAGGAACCTCTATATTGTTTTCCATAGAGCTTGTACTAGTTTGCAGTCCCACCAACAGTGTATGAGTGTTCCTGTCCCTCCGCATCCACACCAGCATTTGTTGTTTTGGGGATTTTTGATAAAAAGCCATTCTCACTGGAGTTAAGTGATATTTCATCATGGTTTTGATTTGAATTTCCCTGATGATTAGAGCTGTTGAACATTTTTTCATATGTTTCTTGGTCATTCATCTATCTTCTTTTGAATAGTTTCTGTTCATGTCTTTTGCACACTTTCTAAGGGGTTGTTTGATTTTTTTCTTGCTGATTTGCTTGAGTTCTTTATAGATTCTAGTTATCAGCCCTTTATGGGATATATAGCATGAAAATATTTTCTACCATTCTGTAGATTGTCTATTTGCTCTAATGATAGTTTCCTTGGCTGTGCAGAGGATTTTTCATTTGATTGGGTCCTGTTTATTTATTTTTTTTTTGTTGCTGTGATTGCTTTTGTGGTCTTCTTCATAAATTCTTGCCTAGGCTGATGTCTATAAGAGTTTTTCTGACATTTTCTTTTAGAATTCTTATAGTTTCATGTTTTAGGTTTAAGTCTGTCATCCATCAGAGAAGACCCTGTGTAGCCAAAGGAACCTTAAGCAAAAAAGAACAAATTGGGAGGCATCAATTTATCAGATTTCAAGCTATACTATGAGGCTACAGTAACCAAAATAGTATGGTACTGGCAGGCACAAGAACAGAGACATAGACCGCTAGATCAGAACAAAGAACTGAGATATAAAACCAACCTCATATTGCTGTCTGATCTTTGACAGAGCAGATAAAAACATACACTGGGGAAAATAATCCCTATTCAATAAATGGTATGGCAATTTTGGATACAAAAAATCTGAACATACAGATTTCAAACTACTGTTGCAAGCTGATCTATAGAGTTGAGTATAGGCCATCATCAAGGCACTGCACTAGCAGATTGCATGTATTAATTCTTGCTGTTAGCACAGTATTAGGTTATAGTCATTCATTGTTGTTATTATTTTTATTATCCTCATTTTGCAAATGTAGAAACCGAAGTTGATTTGAAAGAAGCAACTTGTCCAAGGACACTTTGCCAACAGATAGTAGAATTTAAACTTAGGTCTTTCTAATCCTAAACTTGGGGATTTCACTAGGCTCCTAAACTGTCACTTGCTTTTATTCTCAATACTATATTTTCTCAAGACTCTCACTGAGATATTTTTCCCTTCATTTACATTATTACCACAAATCAGAAGTTTAACTTCTAGCAAATAATAAAGAGATCTGAAGATAAATTTTTGTTTTGAAATTAGGGATTCTAATCTTATTTTTAATATCAATAGATGGAAAACATTGCTAAAAATGTGATTTTGATCCTCATAGTGAGATATTCAGTGAAATCAAAGCACAATATTTAAGCCAAATATATATGTGTAATATATAAATATATATAAACACAAAATATGTTTTTCCTAGAGCTTACAGAAAATGTGTTTTGCCTTTTTACTTGTCCATATAGACAACTAGAATATAAATTTCATGACAGACTACATAAGCCTCTCTTGATCCCCCTATGTCTTCAAAGCTCATAGAGTAGCTGGCATTCTATACAGTTTTATATTAACATTTTTGTTAATTATAAAGGTATATAATTTATCACATCTGATATAGATATAGGTCCACATCAAAATATTAAATTAGTAGTCTGTAGGAGGGGATATTTTAATAGCAGGGCATTCATCAAAAAAACCCAAAACAACACATGTTGGCGTGGGTGTGGAGAGATAGGAACACTAATACACTGCTGGTGGGACTGCAAACTAGTGCAACCTCTGTGGAAAGCATTATGGAGGTATCTTAAACAGATTCAAGTAGACCTGCCATTTGACCCAGCAATCCCATTACTGGGCATATACCCAAAGGAAAAAAGGTCATTCTGTAACAAAGGCACGTGTACCCAAATGTTTATAGCAGCACAATTCACAATAGCAAAGATGTGGAAACAACCCAAATGCCCATCAATACATGATTGGATTAGTAAACTGTGGTATATGTATACCATGGAATACTACTCAGCTATAAGGAATGATGAAGATACAACATCTCTATGGTTCTCCTGGAGAGAGTTGGAACCCATTATATTAAGTGAAGTATCCCAAGAATGGAAAAACAAGCATCACATGTACTCACCAGAAAATTGGTTTCCTTGATCATCACCTAAATACAAATCTGGGAACGACACCAATTGGACATCAGACTGAGGTGGGGGGTGGGGGAGGGGATGGGGGTATGCCTACACAATGAGTGCATTGCGCACCGTTTGGGGAGTGGTAACACTTGAAGGTGCTGACTCGGGAAAGGGGGGGTGGGGAAAAAAATATGAAACTATTGTTTTTAACTTGCACTGTTCACTTAATAATTTATCATGAATATTTCCCATATTATTTCATATCATTGTACAAGAAGTAATGTATACATTATGAGGACATACTGTATCTAACAAGATATACTGTTAGACTCTTTGATTCTGTAAAATAAAATAAAAAAAAAAAAAAAATTATTCTCCTTACAAAAGGAAGTACATAGAAAAATTCTGGGAATATGGAAGGTACTCAGAATTAATGGAATTAGTGGGAAATTCTTGCCATCAGTGAACAATTTGCTTTGACCTTAAAAATGGGCCAATAATGAGCCTGCAAATTGTTCTTCCAACCATAGAATTAAACTGTTTGCCCTAGAATATATATTCCAGTCTAGATTCTTAGATAAGCAGAAAATAAAAGTTTGTTGTATTTTGTAACTTTTCAGATAATGGTACTGTTTTGAGAGCCTCAAGCTAAATTGGGGTTCCAGTACTGGAGCAGCTAGCAGCTCTGCCCTAATAGAAAATGAAGGGGACCTGGACATGGGTGTTCATAGTATCCGTTCCACAGGATACGTTTTTTGCCTGGTGGTTGGACAAATGACTCATTGACCGCCAGGGGGTCCCTCATGCAGGAATCTCCTTTATATTGGCAGATGCCTTCATGACTCTTGTCTGATGCAGGTCCAGTTTATGCCTTGCTGACCATCGCTCTGGTGCTGGGAACCAGACCTTGTGTTCTCCCAGTCATACCCAGAAAAACCCAGCCTGGGGCAGCCCCAAATTCTTCAGATAGAAGGCACAAATTCAATACACCACCACAATAGAAAACAAATTCAAAGATTTGTTTTCCTAGGTAAAGAGGATGCAATGAGGCAGGAGGTCAGTCCTCTGTCCCCAGGTCATGCAAGGCAAGAATGAAAAATCAGGCAGAGAGAGAGGCAACTAGCAGTATATAAAAGGGAATAGGTGTGGGTCACTTTAAGTTTGGGAGCAAATGCTTGAATAGTCCACTTACAGGAAGAGACAGGAAAGCAATGAAATCAGTCTTCTAGGTGGGAGAGATGCCTCTTACTTCTTATCTCTGACCACTGGCTTGAGTCATTTAAGTGTGGTGTGCAACTGAAAACTCTGTCACGGGTGACTGAGCCATGCTTCTAGTTAATATGAGAAAGTTAAACTTGCATTCAACATAGATGCTAAGGAAACATACAATTATAAAAATTTACGGCCGGGCGCGGTGGCTCACGCCTGTAATCCTAGCACTCTGGGAGGCCGAGGCGGGTGGATCGCTCAAGGTCAGGAGTTCGAGACCAGCCTGAGCAAGAGCGAGACCCCGTCTCTACTAAAAATAGAAAGAAATTATATGGACAACTAAAATATATATAGAAAATTTAGCCGGGCATGGTGGCGCGTGCCTGTAGTCCCAGCTACTCGGGAGGCTGAGGCAGGAGGATTGCTTGAGCCCAGGAGTTTGAGGTTGCTGTGAGCTAGGCTGACGCCACGGCACTCACTCTAGCCTGGGCAACAAAGTGAGACTCTGTCTCAAAAAAAAAAAAAAAAAAATTTACTATAGGTACATATACAAAATATACACTATGCTTCCCACCTTAACACCCACATACCTCCAATCCATGTAGCACAGCAACCTTACACCTCACAGTGTCCATTTCTAATTAGACTGTTGAGTAAGCAATTGTAGTGAGACTCAAATGAGAGATTAGATTTGGAATTATTTTGAAAGCTATAAAACATTCTGCAGGTAAGAAGGCTTCATTGTATTTTTATATAATTTTATCCTTCTCCATATACCTTATTGTTTTATTTTTATTTGGCCTTGAGTATATTTGAGGTAGGCAGCACTTTGAGGACTGAGTCTTGTTTTTCATTATACAGTTCCTGGTACATGATAGGTCTTCAATAATAGTACTAGTAGATGCCATTGTTGTTGGAAGCTGATTGAGATTTCAATACACAATTTGTGAATGTGTAATTAATTTGTCTTACATTTTTACATTTCCTGGAACATATTGGGATTGGGTTGTGTTTGCTTCAGGTAGTCCTAGCATGTGTTCAGAGGTCCTAGCATGTGTTCAGAGGAAATTTTTCTTCCTTTTTTTTTTTTTTTTTTTTGTAGATACAGTGTCTCTGTGTTGCTCAGGCTGGTTCCAAACTCTTGAGCTCAAGCCATCCTCTTGCCTTGGCCTCCCAGAGTGCTAGGATTATAGGCATGAGGCACTGCACCCAACAGAGGAAAACATTTTAGGTTCTTTTCATCTTAGTTTTCTTACATCTAAATGGGAATATTTCATCCCCCACAGGTTTATCTTCATGGCTGAATGAGATAATATATTTGTAAGTAAACTTAAGCTCCAAAGAGTCATCCAAATGTTATTAGTGAACCTAAGTGATCTCCAGTAACATAAGGGACAAAAAACGTGTCATGTGTCTGAGACCAAAATACTTTCTCAGAGAATAACACAAGGTTATTTTCTTCTATATGACTTACATAATTCAGTACAGGGAGAAGGAGACAAGATGGCCCAGAAAAAGACAAGTTTCTGAAATATCGTTATTAATAATATGAAGAACATATGCTTGATTTTTGTCTTTAGAAAGATATAAAAGAAAACATTTCTAGCCTTTTTAATTGCAGCTTTGATTATATATTACAAAGCACAGCAGTAATCCAAAAAGATGAGCAAGCACTAAACATTTTCTGTGCTCATGCAACAAGGGAAGTAGGTAGTCTTGTTGCTCTTGAAACTTGGTTGTGGTAGTCCCTAGAGGTTTGGCAGGGTGATAGGAAAGTATGGGAAGTAACTCTTCTCTTCTAGAGTATTGTTTTAGGTTCAAGGCTTCATAGTTAAATTTTCTAAAGTTGGTTATGAAAATCTCTATCTGAGTTTTCATGCTGACTCGTCTAAAAATGCTTCATTAATGTGGGTGTAGGAGTAGTTTCTGCCATAGCAATGAGGACAAAGAGGACTCTCTAGCTGCTTCCTCTGAAAGCGAAGTTCTGATATTCTGATTTGTCTATCACTAACTTGGTCATGTCAGGTTGTCAGTCTATTCTCTCTCCATTCTTGGTGTGCTCCTGGCTAAAAAATGACCAGACACACCAATAGGAGAGCCAGCACAAAATGAGGTTTACTGAGAAAGAGCAAGATAGGTTTATAGAGCAAGAGCAAGATACATTTGCCACAGACAATGAAGGGGCCCCCTGTCATAACAAGAGGCTCTAGTTATGGTCTGGGGTCCTATTTTATATTGTCTGGATTGGGCCCCCCACATGGTTTGAACATCACCATTGAACCACTTTGATGGTCAGTTAATGACACAATAATTAGCCTTAGGTTACTCTAGGTCATTTTCCAGACTCTCTTATGCCCGGGCTGTCTGGCCCTCAGGCTGGGGAATTCCCTGTATTATTTTGCAGATTGACAGGGCGTTCCTCCTTTGCCCAGGTGTGGCAATTACTCAGGCAGGATCAAGGTGGGGTAGCACAAAGACTGGGTGCCCACCCTTGTTCTTCTTCCTCAGGTGTAGCAATTGCTCAAGGCAGCACCAAGGTGGGGCACTCACTTTTGTCCCTAGGAGAGCCAGAGGTCTCTCTACCTAACAGTCACAGTGAAATTTTAAATATGCTTGCCTAAGCCCCAGTAACCAGACCAATTCAATCTACCTTCCCTGTTCCTTTGCCGAAGTTATATCCTAAGGAGTAGCTTAGTGGAGCTTTATCATCACCCCTCCCCCTCCACCCTTAGATCTTTATAAGCATCCCCCAGCCATTCCAAGGTGCATGCAGTTTAAGGAAAAACAATCTGCTTGTGATGCAAATGATCTCAAGAAAAGCCTCATAGTTTTTCTTAAAACCAGACAACTATCCCAATGTTACCTATACAAAAATTCTACAACCCTCCGTAGATCTCTTTTTCTGGAGGTTGAAAAACAGCCAAAGAGATATGCATTTCATGAGCTAGCATGAGTTTCTTTCACTGGATCATGCAAAACGCTGAAATCGTGTGGATTTCCCCCAACCATTTCCCTGGTGCATTGCCTGGATGACATTATCTAATGAGCCTGCTGCATGGGGTGAGGTGAGCAGAGGTGCACATCAGGTGCACTTGCCATGGATGCAGACAAGCCTGACTTGCAAATTGGATATGGCCTTCACTTTGGACTAGCCTCCAATTTAATTTCAGCTGTTGTCATTTCCATCTTAGCATCCTAGGCATACTGAAAGAAGACCCAGAATAAAATCGCAGTCCCAGAAAATCCTCTCTGTTAA
This sequence comes from Eulemur rufifrons, assembly GCF_041146395.1. Taxonomy (NCBI): domain Eukaryota; kingdom Metazoa; phylum Chordata; class Mammalia; order Primates; family Lemuridae; genus Eulemur; species Eulemur rufifrons. Next base: position 84,753,483 of record NC_090988.1, on the reverse strand, counting down.
TATAATGATAGGAAGCAACTTTGGTGAAGTTATGAACTATACACAAAATGCATTGCCTTAGCAATAAATAGAATGTGATTCTTTTTCCCAGCAAATTGATGTATTTCTAACTTGAGCAGTCTCAACTACTAATCAGAAAATTGAATATGAGCTCATAGGACAATAACAGTGATACCAATACTTACATGTGTCTCATTCAATCCTCATAGTCACACCTGGGGGCAAGCTTATAGTTGAGGAAATTATATCTGGTAGGGTTTGACTAACTTAGCCAATATTTCAGGGCTAGTAAGCTAGTGTGGCCAAAAATTCCAATCCCCACCTTTCTAACCCCAAAGCACATATCTATGTATTTCCTACATTGCAGACATATATGGAGTACAATGACAAAAATGACTCATTCATTCAATACTATGACATGTCAAAAGCAGGGTCACGTTGGTGAACAAGGCAAATGCAGTCCCCAGCACTTAGCTTTCTTACAGTCTAATGGAAAAAAAAAAAAAAAAGCATGATTAAAGTGAGATTTAAATTTTGAAAGAGGAAAGATAGGGTGCTTTGGCATCATACAGCAGAACAATGTTAATACAGGCTATGAAGCAATATAGACAGTCAAGACTGAAAGTCCAGTAGTAGAATTTGGCTAAGTGAAAGCAGAGGAAGGGAAGAAGGAGGGAAAAAGGAGCAAAAGGAATTTAAAAAAAAATCAGAGTTGAGAAAACACAAATTTCTAAAGAAAATAAAAGATGGTCTATGAGGCTACAGGATGGGGAATGAGAGAGATGTTCAGAGATATAAAACACGAGAGAAACGCAGGGGTCATATTGTAGAGTTCCTTATAAGATTATCATTGTGCTAAATGCTGTGCAGAATATAAAAGTTATTATTCAGACCCTTACTGCAACCCTGCAAGTCAAATATCATCACATTACACTACCAGTAGAGAAGCTGAGGCTCATCACAGAGCTCAGGTGGTCACAACCCAATTGGCTTCACTCCAAAGCTCTTGATCATGACAGTACCCCACACTGCTGACATGCCTTTTCTTTCAGCTATACCAGTTGACAGGGACAGTGAATCAAGTTATCTTCCTGTGTGGTCTTTACTGCAAATGTTAATGATGACCCTGACCACATGTCTAGTCAATTCATTTTGTGATGACAAGTGAGATCATGCAGTCTTAATTACAACATAATTGAAAATGTATGTGATTTTTGTGAAACTTTGCAACCAAGGGCATCATTAACATTTAATGCTTTGCCCACATTTATCCAACTTTGTAGATTTGACATTTTATACTTTACTGACCTTTTGGGTTGTTAAAAGGAAATATCTTTTCTGTATTCCTTTTCCTCTGTTAAAGGAGAAGAAAGTCAACTGTATTAGTATTTATAGAAAAAAAAAAAAAAACATGGAGAGAGGAAAAAAAAGATAAAGACCACATTTCTTACTACTTTTTTTTCAAAGTAGAATTATCCTGGGCTTTCAACCAGAGACTTTGGCCTGCTCTGTTATTGATCTGTCTGTTCTATATAAAGATCAGACCATATGCCTCTGTCCAAATTGGCAAGAATTCATTTATAGTCTTTGCCATTCATACTTTTATTTGTTGCTTACTGCTACAGCTTCACATAGATAATTTAATAGAATAAAATCTCCATATTTCATGCAATAGATAAAAGAAACTACAGTTCTTTTTCAAACCTATATTTAACATAATGTAATTATTTTATGATCTCTCTAGATAGCTTTCACTTTTCTGAAAAAGTAGTTATGTTTCTAATCATGTATTTTAAATTAACCCTATGAATTATTCTCCTAATTTTCCTTTCTACTATATTGCAATTTAATTTTTTGTATTTTATACAGGAAAAATATTTACCTTCACCCAAAGCTGATATTTTTTATTTTGTCTTTCTGGTATCCTTCAAGTTTTATTTCTTTGGTTTAGAACCAAGGTGTGTACTTTCCTCAGTTAACCCACCAATTATGAATTTAGGAATGACTTTGTTATTTTTTTCATTTTCCTTCATTTTTTAAGAAAAATTTTATTAATAGATTGAGAAATAAAATTGTATGTATTTATCAAGTACAACATGATGTTTTTAAGGATAAATACATTATGGAATGGTTAAATCTAGCTAATTAGCATACATACTACCTCATATAGTTAACATTTTGGTGTTGACAACACTTAATATGTACTCTCTTAGCATTTTTCAAGAATATATTGTCATTGACTATAGTTACCATGCTATACAACAGATCTCTTGAACTTATTCCTCCTATCTAACTGCAATTTTACATCTTTTAACCAGCATCTCTCCAACTTCCTCCAGCCAGGAGCACCAACCTCTGATAACCACAATTATACTCTCTATTTCTATGATATCAACTTTTTTAGGTTTCACATATGGGTGAGGTCATGTGGTATTTATCTTTATGGCTTATTTCACTTATCATAATATTCTCCAGGTTCATCCATGCAGTTGCAAATTACAGGATTTTCTTCTTTATTATGACATGAGTATAGTAAGAGATATCTGCACTCTCATGTTTATTGCAACACTGTTTATAATACAATAGCCAGGATAAGAGTCAATCTGATGGATGAATAAAGAAAATGTGGATCTTTGTTATTGTTTGATTATTTTTTAAGTTAAAAAGTTAATTGAACCAGGTGCTGATTTAAACAGTTATGTATCAACTGTCCTCTTGTATAATACTGTGTAATGTATCTTTTATAGATGAAAGGGGATACATGCTAAATGTAGAGAATATCAAAAATTTGTTGAAAATCCCAAACCTGGAAATATGAACCTATAAAATTTCTTAGTCCAGGGATAACAGAAATATTATATCTTACTGTATCTCATTTGCCAGTTCTGATTATTAGTGTCTTCTTAGAATACTAAGAAGCTGTAGTAGCCATGTCCGTGCCTGGTTTGAAAGAGTTTCATAATCCATTAGGTACCTCTGCCATGGGCACAGAATGAGAGAAGGTTAAGATGGTTTCTAGAACATGAGACTATATTAGCAAAGAATCTTTTAGTTACAGGTGACATGAACACAATTTATACAAGTTAAGCAAAGAGAAAAAAGAAATCATAATGGTGCCAAAAATGTCTTTTTTAAAAAAATTAAAACAGTGATGCCTGGCCTTTATGACCAACTTTAACCATAAATTTAATGAACAGCCATAGGAATAATTTCTCTCTCTGCTTGTATCTGTATATTTGTTTTATTCTTTTCTCATATTTGTGTTCTAATTTCCTCCTTATTTCTAATCCAGTTGAAGAGGAATATGGCTCACAAAATTTTCTGAATTTATAGTTTCAGTCTCAGAAAAAGATTGATTCTTTCTTGGGTCCACCTCCTTAACACCTGGGAAAGGACGCTTGGGTCAAATGCTTATCCCCGGATCAAGCAACTGAGAGAGGCGGGTCTGAGGAAAGGGCTGTGATGACTGAGCTTAGGGATGGCCCATGAGGCTATGCGACAGGTTTCCAAGAAAGAAAAGTGAGTAAGGAACTCATGTCTGATTTACCAGGTTATACAGAGAATGTCCTGTCATTAAATTCCTATTTGACATAGAGAATTAGCCTCTCCATTTACTTGGGAAATTTCATGACAGTTGAGTGCTTCTAAGGCAGCCAGCTTCTGAGTGCATGGAAATAGCACGTGACATTCTTGGTAAGCAGACCGTAGGTGGAAGTGAATTAGTCCGCACTTTGTTGCTGGGCCAATGAGCCTTAGGCTAAAAGGTTACTCAAGTGAGGACAATGGAATTGAACTTAAAGGAACAGATTAGCTCTGCTTGCCTTTTTTTGTGCTCTGTTTAAGCTACATAACAATTCCATCTTCTTCCCTGCACTGTGATGATAACTTTCAGTGCCTGCATCTCAGAATCTATTGAAAATAGCAAATAATGATCCGAAATAACGTGCTCCCTGTTGAAGGACCCCAAAGCATGAATATCCCTATCTCAGAAGAAATCGCTTGTTCCACAGCCGAATAAAAATCTTCCTCTGTGTATGAAGCTGAACTGCTACTTAATAAATGCCCCTCAGCAATGTACAGCCTTTTTGGATGAGAACACTGGCTCAAAAAGGAAGTGCTGGAGAGGTTTGTGTGGCTTTTCTCCCTGTACTGTTCCTGAAGCAGTACTTGACACACAGGAGATGTGAAACTGTGGGTCTAGGTGACAGAACCAGGACATCAACATTCAAGTGCTTTATCCATCTTCTCTGACGTCCTTATATTCCCAACCAATTTTTGGTCTAGGGAGCTCTCTCAGAAGAAAATATAGCTGCGAAATTACTTTCGGAGTAATACAGCTGGGGGAGTTGGCATGCCTCGTGTTCCTATCACCAAGTATTTAACGGTTGTTTGGGTTTTGATACTATGATACAAAAGTTAATATTTACCATAATAAGAAATTACAAGAACAGCAAACAGAGACTTGGGTTTGTTAATTTAATAAGAAATTTTCATTTTCCTGAAAATATCTTGATCAAACGATTCTTTGTCTCCTACCAATAGTAGGGTCACATGCAATACAGACCACATACATTCATGAAATCTACCTTTTTAATTTAAATAACAGCCTAAACCTCTCTTCACCACTTTGTTTTCCTTGCTAAAACGCGAAAACAAAAACAAACAACAACACCACCTGTCTCTCATTTTTTCTCATAGTAAGGCTAACGTAATAATATAATACAGAATAGTGTGAACAAATTTTTCATTTGTATTCAATGTATTCCCGTGTAACTTGGATGTGACCTGAAACCATGCGCTTGTATAAATAAATAGCACTTTCTTTCCTTACCATCCCTTGTACTGTGGGAGGTATGCAGCCCTTCCCAAGACTGCTGTGCCTTCTTGGGGACATATCTTCTCATGGCTTCCCTTCTTGCTTCCCATGTACACAATGAGCTCTTGACCACACTCCTGATCTTACTCCTTCACTGCTCCTTTCTTCTTTGTTCCTGGTCCTATTCCTAGATTTTCCATAATCCTTATTCATAGTACAGCCTTTTGTAGTGGAATTTGACTGAACATTGGAGTTTCACATAATAAACGAATAATAAATTTCACACATCACTGTTCTTAAAAGAACTAAACCTTTCTTGTTAAGGGATTTCCTTCCATAATCATATTTTTCCTACAGGTCCCAGCTCTCCCACCTTGGAGGTAGCACCTCTCTGTTCAGGACGTCCTACACACCTCTGCCTGATTCTGCATATCCAAGGATCTCCAAATTTATTCTGTTTTAAGATGAGTTAGTGTTTTTCCTTTTCTATCTTCACCCATCTCAGCTATACTATGAGGGTATTCTTTGTGTAATTTGAAATTACCAAGAAAATGTTATAATATATAAATAACTTACTTCCCCCTAAGAATTCTTCTACCCCCTTTGAAGAAATACCTTTGTTCACCTCCAACATAAATATGTTTTTGTATAGTTACAATTATTAGATACACTGCATTTTTTAACTGAGGTAAAATCCACATAACATGAAATAACCATTTTAAACTGAACAATTAAGTGGCATGTGGTTACCTTTACAATGTTGTCCAACCACTACCAGTTTCTAGTTCCAAAACATTTGCACCATCTCAAAATAAAACCCTTTTCCTAATAAGGAGTCACTGCCTGGTGTGGGTTGAATTGTCTCTCTCTCTAAAAAAAAAAAAAAAAAAAAGTTAATATCCTAACCCTTGGTACCTCCGAATGTGACCTTGTTTGGAAATAGAATTGTTGCAAATGTGATTAATTGAGATGAGGTCATCCTAGAGTAGGGTCAGCTACTAATCCAGCATGACTGCTGTTATCTTATAAGAACACAGCCGGGGGAAGGCAGAGACACACTAGAAGAAGGCCATGTGACTACAGAGGCAGTGATTGGAGTTGTGGAGATATTTTTTTTTTATTTATTTCAGCATATTACGGGGGTACAAATGTTTAAGTTACATATGTTGCCTTTGCCCCACCCGAGTCAGAGCTTCAACCGTGTCCATCCCCCACCTGGTGTGCACCACACCCATTAGGTGTGAATATACCCATCCCCTCCTCCTCCCTCCCACCTGCCCGACACCCGATGGATGTTATTACCAAATGTGCACTTAAGTGTTGACCAGTTAAAACCAATTTGATGGTGCTATTAATACAAGCCAGTGGACTCTACAGAGTGCTGGCAAATCAGGAGAAGGTAAGACAAGGCGAGGAAGGATTCTGCTACAGGTTTCAGAGGGAACATGGCTCCACCGACTCCTTGATTTCAGACTTCTCAAATCCAATGTGAAAAAATGAATTTTTGTTGTTTTAACTCACTCTGTTTGTGGGTACTTTATTATGGAAGCATAGCCCTAGGAAACAAATATACTTGTATTCCCTCCTACTCCAACCCCTGGGAATAACAAATCTGCTTTCTGTCTTTATGGATATACCTAGTCTGGATATTTCATATAAATAGAATCATACAATGTATGATTCTTTGTGTTCAACTTCTTTCACTTAGCAAAACATTTTTGAGGTTCATTCACTTTTTAACACATATCAGTACTTCATTCCTTTTTATGGCTGAATAATATTCCATTGTATGTATAAATCACAATTTGTATATGGACATTTGGTTTGTTTTCCTCTTTTGGCTATTGTGAATAATTCTGCTGCAAACATTTGTGTACAAAGATTTTATTTTTTTTTTGAGTTTTCAGTTCTTTTGGCTATGTACCTAGGAGTAATTGCTGGATCATATGGTAATTCTATGCTTAATATTTTGAGAATGCACAGCATTTTATTTGTAACTTTTTATTTAGCCTTATTTTATAAACAATTTCACATTTCAATTACAATGTCTTCATGAGTAGAGTTTAACTAGATATTCTTAAAATACTAAAGTAACCAACATTTACTGAGGTTCTGCTCCATGTTAGATACACAATACAGAAAGCTAGAAGCTTCTCAGACATCAGTCTCATTTTATCATTACTGAAGCTTTATGAATCTGTCACTATTGTTATCTCTACTTTGCAGATAAGAGAACTGAGGTTTAGAAAGTATATATTAACTGACCTAGGTTTCTGAGCTACTAAGAGACAGAGCTATAATTCAAAACTATTGACTTGGAAAGGTGTCCTGTGCTCAAAAAATGGTTCAGAAATGCTGCTATAGGCATTTTGGCTTTGAGCAGCCATTTTCCCTTCTGAACTGCTCTTGACAGTTGCCCTGGCTGAAGATGTGAAGTGGGCTTTCTCACTCATAGTTTTTTTCTGCCCTGCCATTCTCCTGAAAATGGAATTGGTCTGTGAGAAGGCCAGGGCCTCAAGGAGATCTGAATTGCTCTCAATGTCTTCAGTTGGGTGGATGACATACGGACATGCTAAGGACCTTCACAGGTGGAATAGAACAAGGATGCATGGTGGATTAGAGTCATCACACAAATTATCCCAAAAGAATGAAATACAACTTTTTGCTGCAGATCAATTTGAGGAAGCAACAGCTTGAACTTCAGGTATGGATGCAGTGTCCATCCTGTCTGCAACTTGCTTGTTGTCTCATCTCTAATGTCTTCCCTTCTGTGATTATTTAGAATAAAATATGATAGCATGACAAAAACAAAAACAAAAACTATTGGCTTGGGCTCTAGATTGTAGTCTTGCTTACTGTGCCATGCTCTCTAAATCTCCACCTTTCGATGCACCACCACAGGATAATAAATGATTCCTCACTAATAATGTTTCCATTCTTGATCATTTGACCCCTTTGGTTACGTTATGAAGAAAGGAACTACAGGATTAGAGACCTTGTTGGTTTTTAGGCATCATGTCCTGTGGCTCCTAAAGAATTTAAAAGATCTTTTTGATAACAGCCATTCTCACTGAAGTTAGGTGATATCTATTGTGGTTTTGGTTTGCATTTCCCTGATGATTAGAGACATTGAGCATTTTTTCATGTGTTTGTTGGCCATTAGTCTATCTTCATTTGAAAAGTTTCTGTTCATGTCTTTTGCACTCTTTTTACTGGGGTTGTTTGATTTTTTTCTTATTAATTTGCATGAGTCCCAAAAAACAGATGCTGGCATAGATGTGAAGAGAAAGGAATACTTACACACAGTTGGTGGGTCTGCAAACTAGTATAACCTCTATGGAAAGTAGTATGGAGATACCTGAAAGTAGAACCACCATTTGATCCAGCAATCCCACTGCCAGGTATTTACCCAAAGGGAGAAAAAAACATTTTTTTTTTTAAAAAGACACTTGCACTCAAATGTTTATAGCAGCACAATTTACAATTGCAAAGATGTGAAAACAACCCAAGTGCCCATCAATACATGAATGGATTAATAAAAGATGGTATATGTATACCACAGAGTAGTACTCAGCCATAAAAAAATGCCAGTCTAGTATCTTTTATAACCACCTGGATGGAACTAGAGACCATTCTTCTAAGTATCGCAAGAATGGAAAAACAAACACTACATGTACTCAGTACAACACTGGAACTAATCAATCAACACTTATGTGCACATGTGGAAGTAAAACTCAATGGAAATCAAGTGGGTGAGAGAGGGGAGGAGGGGATGGGTAAAGTCACATCTAATGGGCACAATGTACCCATGGGTGAAGGGCACACTTACAACTTTTACTCAAACTGTACAAAAAGCAAGTTATATAACCAAAACATGTGTACCTCCACAATATTCTAAAATAAATTTAAAGAAGCAAGAGAAAAAAAAATTTAAAATATCTAACAGTTTTCATTCATGTAGCAAGGACATTTTCAATAGAAATGGATTCAACCTATTTAGCATGTTTGGTGATATTCATTCCAGACAATCAGAACAATGACTTTTGTTGTTTGAAGCTTGGCACTAGTAAGACTTTGAGCTTGATCCATTAAAGCACATCCCTGAATATAGAATATATGCTTAGTCTCCACCTCTTTGAGACTTTAGTCCCCACCTTTTGGTATATTATTGATCCTGGGAAATAGAACAGACTTATGTAAGTGAGTTAAGAAAAAATCATACTATTTCTAAACAACAAATGAGCTCTTAATTTCTCCTATTTTCAAGACCTACTCCCAATGTATGACCCCTTCTTCAACACCACATGCTTTACACAGTTGTGTCCAAGAGAGCTTTCTGCAATGATGGAAAAGTCGCATATTTTTTCACTACCTAATATAGTATCTACTAGCCACATGTGCCAGTCCAGAAGGTGAAATGTAACTAGTGTCACTCAGAAATTAACTTTTTAAATTTTATTCAATTTTAATTTTAATTTTAAAATAGTCACATCTGGCTAGTAGCTAACATACTGGACAGTTCAGCTTTGTACCTTTCTCAACTCTAGTAAGACTTATTTATCCTCATAAGCTGGTGCCAGAATAGTTAACTATATAAATTCTTTTTTAAAATCTATATTTTACATTTATGAATAGTTATATTCTTTCCTGTAGTGTGTGACTATACATTGCATTTAGATAAAAGTGTTCTAAATAAATAGTACTAATTAATGGTGGATAACATGGATAGTATGACTTGGGTTTTAGCTTCAGTTTTTTGGAAATCACCTTTCCAACCTGTGTCTTCTTGCCTCATCTGTAAAATGAACTATTTGGTTTGAATGGTTATTTAGACCTCTCCGATTTGGGCAACTTTTTTCTGTGTCTCTGCCTCAGTCATATGATGAACACCTTCATTTTACATTCTAGGAATCTCCCATTCCCTAAATCTATGTTCTCTCTGGGAAAAAAAATAAACACTAGAATGTGACTCTCAGCTTTAGTTAATGGGACAGCTGTTCTCCGCACTCAGTTTCTGTGCTGAGTAAAAGCAGACAAGTTTGTCTTGATCACAAACTATCCTGAACATTGCAGGATGCAATGATTTCATTTGAAACATCTGAATCAATTAGGAAAGATTGTTTGTGTTTTATTTTGTTTACTCCCACAAGCAAAAGCAAAAAATATGCTGTTTCTGAAATGTCAATGCCAAGATTACTCTATCTTATGCATTTTAATTCAGTTAGGAGACACATGTTTAACCAAGACAGAAAGTGGAAATTCCTCCACAAAGAGAATTAAATATTAAAATATAAAAAATGCATTAAGGAATCTATGCCAACCCCAGAAGCACAAGATAAAATGCATTAAAAAATGTTGTTTCTTATGGAAAAAGGAAATGTGAGCAACCCCTCTCTCTTGTCCAGGAATACCTATTACAACACAACCATATACTTGTACAACATTTGATGTTTTTAGCCTAAAACCATACTTAAGGCTTAAGATGGACTGCAAATCTGTATCTAGTTAAGAGAATAATTTCTACAAAAGAACTTTCCTTTATGTAGCTATGTATCCAAACTGTTTCAGAAACAGATTGATTTCTAGACTGTTTGCATTTTCACAGAGTTTTAAGAATTCACACCCTGCAGACTTTACGAAGTTCCCTTTAAGCTAAAGTTTTATCATACAGCAATGGATGGCTCCCACATATTTTAGAACAGAGGTTTCAGTTTAAAGTGTAGATATGAAAACTATATTTATGTAAATGGAGTATTTATCAGAGAGAGAATTTAAAAAATAAAGATATAATTCTTTGTTCCTATATTTTTATCTACTTAAGGAAAAAATATAAGTAGTTAATAAATAATAATATAAATAATATCAGGACATATACTATAAAATATCATAAAAGAAAAATAATACAAAACACATTTAAAAATTGGGGTTGGGTTAATTAATGTCCCTTAGAGATTTTAAAACTTTAGTTCCTTCTCATTGGTTAATTTAATGCTGTGAAAGAATCTTAAAACACACATCCCAGAAAGGCTCCAAGCAAGACTATGCATAATAAGTGTGCCAAGCTTCTGCAACCCACTGCATATGGATGGTGATTTGATTAACATGATATTATAAATGCAAAACAAAAATTGAATCTTCCCTGTGTCGTTTTGTTTAGTATTTTAAAGGTAGGAAGGGCAGAAGGGATGAATAATAGACCTAATAAGGAAACATTTCATTGGGTTTTTCATTATAGTAAAAACATCTCCGTGGAGAGATAAAATGCATTTACTAAATTCACCAGAATGGAGATGTGATTGTTGGAACTCTTTAGGTACTTTATAATTCATTTTGCACTAATCTGTTTTTTGAAATCTGAGCACAAGGAAGAAAAGAAATACTTCCTTTCATAATACAGTTAGAGGACACTGAAAATGGCCTTCATTTCCAGACATTTTGGATTATGAGTTTCATTCTGACAATCATTTTGAACAGAGAAATGGAAGTATCAGCTATTAAAAAGAAATTAACTCCCAAATTGCAATTACAGCATTAACTTTAGTTAGTGTATTAACAGGGAAAAAATCGTTTTCTAAATATTTATCTTAGGATGTGTCTCTTGTATATTCAGCCAATTCATCTCTTGCCTTCAAACATGAAAGTGATCTGTAATTGTCATTATCAGGGCTAATAAAGTCATATGAATTATGTCCAGTCAACTGAAAAACAGAAAATATATAAACTGAATCTCTAGTTAATTACTTTTCATTAATGAGATCTACATTTGATCACATAAGTATATATAAAATGTGTAAAATTTTGAATATTTGCCAAGAGTAGCAACAAAGCTGCACTGAGGAAAAAAAGGCATCAGATAAAAAGAGTATTACAACTAGTTCTAGCTAAAAAAAGAAAATATATCCACAGCCGATAGGAGTGGAAAATGAAGAATGGAATATTTCATACATACACAATTCTCCATTATCATGAACAACACAAGTTAAGACTCACTGAAGACTCAACCAAACTCACTTATCCAGATGTGCTTAGTATTTGGGTAGGTCAGTAGTGATTATCCACTTGAGATCAAGAAGCTGCAGCTCTGATCTACACTCCTGGCCCTTTTCTTTTAAACCAGGGCAGCAGATTTGCCACCCCAGAGGGTGGCTTTGTTTGTCAAAGTGTTGTAAGAATCTGGAGTGATGGGAAAACTCCCATGGCTGTTGGCATCTATTTCATAGCCCTTCCTTGTCAGGCAACTGAGGTTAGGCATCGGTAGAGTGATTTCAAAATGCTAGTGCTTCTTGGATCCAGAGGGGGAAAAAGGAGATGTAACAGTTGGGTGTTCTTTAACCAAATACTGATGAAAGGATAGAAGCTGCCATTGTTTGGGGGGCTTGCAATACCTTCTTTTTCCCTTGAAGTCAACTGGTTCCAATAGGGTGTAGTTTGAGAGTGATTTTGTTTGAAAATTCATAGCCATAAATGCCTATATCCAAAAGACAAAAAGATCACAAATTAGCAATCTAACGAATCATCTCAAGGAACTGGAAAAGGAAGAGCAAAACAACCCCAAACCCAGTAGAAGAAAAGAAATAGCTAAGGTTACAGCAAGACTAAATGAAATTGATAACAAAAGAATTATACAGAAGATCAATGAAACAAAAAGTTGGTTCTTTGAAAATATAAACAAAATCAACAGACCTCTCACTAGATTAACTAGAAACAGAAAAGAAAGGACCCTAATAAGCTTAATCAGAAATGAAAAAGGAGACATTACAACTGATACAATGGAAATACAAAATAGCATTTCTGAATACTATAAAAATCTCTGTGCATGTGAACTTTGAAAACATTAAGGAAATGGACAAATTCTTGGAAACACACAACCTCCCTAGGCTCAATGAGGAAGAAATAGAACTCCTGAACAGACCAATAACAAGTAACAAAATTGAAGCAGCAATAAAAAATCTACCCAAAAAAAGAAGTCCTAGAACAGATGGTTTGACAGCTGAATTTTACCGGACCTACAAAGAAGAACTACTACCTATACTGCAGAAATTATTTCATAACATAGGGAAAGAAGGAATTCTCCCCAGCTTGTTCTCCAAAGCCAATATCACCTTGATACCAAAACCAGGAAAGGACACAACACAAAAAGAAAACTACAGACCGATGTATCTTATGAATATACATGCAAAAATTCTCGATTAATTCTAGCAAACCAAATTCAGCTGCACATCAGAAAAATAATCCACCACGATCAAGTGAGCTTCATCCCAAAGATGCAAGGATTGTTTAACATAAGCAAATCTATAAATGTGAATTGTGAAATTCTTGATCTTCTCTCTCCCAGGGAATGTTAAGTTGGTGATTTAGGCAAAAAATGAACTTGCCAATCTTGGGAAGAACAGTCAAATCAATGAAATGTGTCTTCCATACCCTCTCACCACTTGTCTTTTCTGGATCCAGCTATCACCTGTTTCACATCTCCTAAATCTGGTTAATATGATGCTATTTAGTTTAATATTTTGTCATGGCAGCTGACTCAATTCTGTGCTCTAAAGTTACCTTTCCTTTCCTCCATATTACAAAATACCCTGTTCAGTTCTCTGATCATTGTCAAGAAGACAAAATTGATTTAATAAACTAGGTCTACATGAGTTTTATTGGATCTTTAGTGTCTCCAAAGGCAAACAGAAATAAACAATAATGAAGTAATAACATGAAACATTGTAGTCCTGCTGCATAATAACTTTGCCCTGTGATGCACAGGAAGAGGTAGTGATTTACAATACGAGTCTAAACAGGTATTATACAAGAGACATTATGGCCGCTCACTTGACAGCAACATATATGCAATGCTGGAGAAGGGAAACAGAGCAGAAACAGACAAGCACCTGTAAGAGAAGGTGGTAGGGTTGCGTCATATACTGCACTAGCAAGAAGTGAGAGGCTAGAATCTCTAGCTGCCCAAAGCCTGAGTTAATTGTTGGCAGCCAGCTTCTAATATGGCCAAATCAGTGTTTCTTATGCGTGTGTCTTCTATTTAGCAATCTTGGTTGGCTTAGACTAAAAGATAAATACATGTTTTTCCAAAACTTAATTATCTCCTGTGTTTTTATTTCATCCTATACTGTATTATTATGCTAGGGTAGCCATAAGAGAATATAATGGACTGGTTAGCATGAACATTATTTCTCATAGTTCTGGAGGCTGCAGGTCTGTAATCATGGCACCAGCAGATTTTGTTTCTGGTGAAGGCTCTCTTTCTGGCTTACTGATATCCACATTCTTGCTGTGTCCTCAAGTGGCCTTTCCATGCATATGGGCTGAGTAAAAGAAAAAGTGAGCTCTCTGATGTCTTTTCTTATAAGGACACTAAACTTGTCAGATCAGGGCCCCGCTTTTATGACTCAATTTACTCCTTTAGAGGCCCCATTTCCAAATACAGTCACAGTGGGGGTTAGGGCTTCAACATATACATTTTGGGATATACAAGTATTCAGTCCATAACACTGACCATGGGAAAACAAAAGTCCCATCACCATAGGGCTAAGATTGGGGCTAGACTTAGCAATAATGAAGATTACTCTATCTCCTTATCTTAAACTAAAGAACTAAAGAACTTCTAAAAATTTAGTAATAATGTTTTAATATATAGGGTTGCATAAATGCAATGGATGTTTATTCGAAAGCCATGTTGAGCATTGATATTTCTTGTTATATTTTCTAAATTCAAACTACTTTCATATGTAATCAGTGTAAGTGAACAAAATGTTTGTTCCTGCAAAGATGAGAATATTATTTGCAGAACTTTTACTGTCCATTAATTCTAATAATTAAAAAGAAAATTTAATTGATAAATTTTAAATAAAGAGATAAGATGAAAAAATCCTTTGGGTCCCCCTGTAATATTAAACAAAGTCATCGATATTAAGAACTCTGAGCTAGAAATAATTTCTGAATTTGTTTTCCTGCACTGCTCTTTATTTATATGCCCTTGGAATTTGAAAGTGAATTGTTTTCTAAAACTCTCTAAATCTTTTTTTCTTAATGTCAAACTTAGATAGCTCCAGAGAATAGAAATTTGATTTGACTAGAAAGAGAAATAGCAACCGATCAAAATTTATTTTACCAGTTCAAGGAAACTAGGACAGTGATATATCACCAGATGGTAAATGGATTAATGTTATCTCTAATTATGTTTACTATTTTCAACTCAATGTTCTTTGCAATCTTTATGTTATTTGGCTTTCCAACTATTTCATTTATTGCAAAAATTCATTAGGCACAACTCTAAAATCTGCTTTTTATATTTCAATGCAGATATACGAGGGCACTGAAAAATCAGTTTTGTGCTTAAAGGAGGGAATGTTGGAGTAGATTATACAGTCGACTACCTGGTAGTAAAATGAAGAAACAGAAATAATGTTAGTAGGTGAAGGCTGCTGGTTTGGGAGATGTGCTGAGTAATAAATGGAAACAAAGCATCACTGTGCATCTCTTTTGGTGTATGCTTAAATTCCTTTTGCTTTTACAGGAATCTTTGCTGTCTTAATCCTATTTTGTTGATTATTGCCACTGTAATATTGTCCCTAGAGTTTTATCAAGGAGCATTATGGATACTGTCTTTAAATAGTTGATAGAGATGATATCAGTACATGTATTTTAGGTTTTTTTGGCACTCTTTGGAAATTCAGTTTAGTTTCTGTGTAAGTTGTTTCCATAGTTTTTTCTTTATAGTCCATTACTTTTTATTCTTATTTCATTTCAATTAAAGAAAAATACCAAAATAGTTTTTGTGGATATCAGTGCCTTCTATTAGACATACTTACTAAATAATAAGTTTGAACAATTTTATATCACATTTTAGCATTCTACAGGTTAAGTTTAGTTTATTCTGAATATTTCAAAAGCAATATTGAATTATGTTTCAACGTGTCTCTCAACATACTTTGAATATAGCAATGACAAAACTTGCTGATGGATTTGAAATGAAATGGAAAATAAAGAGAGGAAACATTTATGGGTTGCTTGTTTGTTTTGCCTAAGCTCTTTGAAAGAATAAAATTTTCATTTGCTGAAATAGGAACTATCCGTTTGAGACAGAAAAATGAATTATAGTATATTTGCTTTAGGATATCATAGGATATTTCTCTACTTAGTCCGCCAACTATGTCATAAACAGTCACGATTTTTCTAGATGTTTCAAACTTTGAGATTCTAGGTTGAAATTATTTTTTACAGAATTTGAGAATAGATATCATCAACAGATTTCTTCTTCTTCAATAGTGGGTATATTCCCATCCTTCCTTTTTTTCGTATTTGGTAAGGCAGTGACCCTGTAATTCTCTGCTTTAGCCTTTCACAGTTATGGACATCAGTTAGTAAAAAGGATCCTTTCTACCTCCAGACAACAAATATTCATAAGAGACTCAAGAATAATGAGTATCCTTGTTGGGAAATTCAATTGCTTTTTGCCTCTTGGCCAGTTCGTGTCATTTTAAATGATGCCATGTCTTAACTCTAGGCTGAAAGAGTTTTGAAATAGATGATAAATGGTTATAGAAAATAATATCTTCTATCTGGAAGTTGACCATACAATAGAGAAAATTTGGTAGAAAATATGTGAAAAACATGGCAAAGTCTAGAGGCAGTGCTTCACTTGTATATGCAATAGGAAAAACAGAAAAAATTCTGCAAAAAATATTTTATGCAAATATAATAAAGTTGATGGTCTCTACTACCCATTTTCCCTTTTCACAAAATATATTTTTGGGGTAATAGTAAAGTCAATTTTACCTATTATAATGTATTCTCACTCCTAATTCCTCCCTTAAAATATTGAAGAAAAAGAGAATTTCTCTTAATCATTAAGTAGGAATGAATTGTTGACTGGATTAAGGAAGAGGCATTTATTCCTTGGTAATAATTACAATAGATGGTTTATGACTATGAGTATTTTCCAGCATTTTCACTGACATTATATTCTTACTATCTTTCCAAAGTCAAAAATTTGAAGTGAGAAATATACACATATATATGTATTTATGAATGTATAGGTGTGTGTTTATATATTTATATGTGTGTATATTTGTTTATATACATCCACACACACACACATATATATATATACACTTATGAATGTGTAGGTGTGTGTTTGGATCAGTTACTGCTACTCATATGTTTTCAATACATAAATATACTTTCTTATATGTAAAATATATGTATATGTGTGTTTTCATTCTATATAAACAGACAAGCAAACTTCTTGGACTAATAGAGCAGACTTTATGTACATAGCAAGTCTACAGAAAGCAATTCATGTTCATTGCCAAGCTAGTTTGCATAAGGGAAAAACAGGAACACTAGAAATATTTGCATTAGCAGATTCCAGGTGGTAACTACTTGGATGGATAGATAGATCAGATGAAATTTTGAATGTACATTTTTCATGAGCTCAGTGGCCAGATCCCAGAAGAAGACATTCTGAGAGACAAAACATTTTCATCAGGGTTAAAAATATTGAGAACTAATTAAAAATGCCAAGTAAATTTTCAGCAGTTTCAATTAGCCAAAGCCATCTGAAACCTCGTTGCAAACAAGACAATAAAAACACATGGTCATATTTCTCTCTCTCAATTGCATTTTAGAATTCTAGAACTACTACCTACTACTCAGTGAGAAAGATTCAAATGTCCATAGAAGGTAGAGTTTTCAGTTCACCTGGAGCCCTCAGAAAAATTATATAGAAAATACCAGCAGTGATATCTACTACTGTAGTTATCTTTTTCACAATAAAACCCTAAAAGCAGCCAATGTTTAGGGTTAGTTTGGCACTGGTAGACATATTTAATTAAATGTGTTGTTTTCAATAGTATTTTTCTGTTTATGTGTCTAAAATACATTCTTCCCAAAACAGCAAATGAACAGCTGTGTACATGAATGTGTATATATGTTTAACAGTCATTGGCTATTTTCCCCCCTTGAATGTTAGGGATTTCAGCAGTTTCGATTATCTTCACAATATGCCAGTTTATTTGGTTTTTAAACAGATAAAACTATTTCTTTAGCTTTGGCTATTATTTTTTCCATAATAATAAATGCAATTATTATTGCATCTATGGAAAAAGAGAATCCAGAATGATTTATACAAAATATTAAATACCATCAGTAGTAACTCTAAAACTCTAGTTTAGTAACTCTAAATAGGCATTATGCAACCTCCTGGACATAATAAAGAAAGTTTTCTTATTTAATATAAGCAAATACTGAGGGGAGGAGGGGATGGATATATACACACCTAATGGGTGCAGTGCACACCATCTGGGGCATGGACGCTCTTGAAGCTCTGACTCAGGTGGGGCAAAGGCAATATACGTAACTCAAACATTTATGCCCATGTAATATGCTGAAATAAAAAACTTAAAAAATATAGCAAAGATTGATTTTAATTAACTGTGGGATCAAAATTTTGGACCTGATATGAGCATTTGAAATTAACTAGTAAGTACACAGGTTATCAAACCTCAGGTCACATTTGCCTTGCCAGGTGAGCAAGCATCAAAAAAAGGAGTGTAAATTCATGACTGCACAGGTGGATTGTATCAATCAAGTACTACTAAATGTATAATGACTATTAAATGGAGGTTCTGATTTTTACACTAAAATGCATAAATACAAATACATTTTAACTCCTTCCTTTAGCATTTTAGAAAATGGAAGCTGGAAAAAACAAGGAGTTTATTTTAGGCCACATAGCTAGTGGAGGTCTGACTATGAAGCCATGGGTGTTCCGTGATGATGAGGAGCTGGATGGAGGTATAGATAGGGAGATGGCGTGATGATAAAGATGATGGTGGATGAGGTAATAACAACAACAATGGCCATTTATGGAGCTGCTTTAATGTTCTGAAAACTTTCTATAGTTTATCTCAGTTAATCTGCACAGCCACCTATGAGATAGGTATTTACTTACTTAGAACAGAGGGAAGGAAAGCTCAGGGAGAATGAATAACTTGCATTAGGACATGTACCTGTCAAATTTTGGTCTGAATCCAAAGTCAGTGCTTCTGAAATGGATTTCTATCTTGCCAGGAGACAGTGACCTACAGAAAAGAACATGAAACAGTGCTTTAAAAGTCTTTTATCCCCTCCCCGCCGAGTGCATAGAATTATTCCTATAACTTTCCTTCCAGAGGTATTTTATTATTGGCATATAAAATAATTTCAGAGTGTATGATACACTTAGCATCTCTCTATGAGTGCCTAACCTGCTCCCACAGAATGAGCGAGGCCCATAAGGGCAAATATAATCCATGATATAAAAGCAGTGACCAGTTTTCCCATATAAAGATTTGCCCTTCATGAGGAATGAGGTTGAGTCCTTTTTCTAGGTAGTGAAGCCATGATGACGTGGATTCTTACACCTTCGTATATAACAGGCGATCTGCATTTGAGAGAGGGTTAGTCAGACCAGGAGTGAAAATGTGTGCTTCTAGAGTCAGAACGCTGTGTAGTCATTAAAAACTAGTTATGTGAATCTGGATTCGTAAGTGTGCTATTTTTGTGATAACTAACATTTCTTTTTTAGACTGTTCCACTTTTTTTTTTCTTTTTGAACATACAACGACTGGGATTAAGTTGTAGTGACATGCTTACCAATGTTGCAAATGAAGTGCTGTGCATATGAAGTATGTTGGATAACAAATTTAAGATCCAAAAATATCTTAACCAAAGGGAGCAACAGACCAACTTTAACAAGACGAAATGTAATAAGAATATACCCTGGCAAATTTAATTGGCATAGTATTTTTACTACTTCTTGCTGATATAAAAGAAAGCTATTAATATTTTTATAATTTAATCTAATCAATTTACTAATATTTCTCTTAATTCTAAAATTTTAGTGACCTATTTGGTGTTTTTAAATATACAACCATACAACTTCAAATATCAATATGTTTAGGTCTTCCTTTGTGATGTCTATAACTTTCATATGTTTCATGTCTTATTTTGCATTGTCTGGAATGTCTTGTTCAATAACATATAGTGACAATACACTGAGAATTTGGCTTTTTTTCTGAAAAGTAAATTTCTAAACTCAAGTTTTTGTTGTTCTTACATTACCTTTCTCTGTAAGAGTCATGTATGACATTAAAAAACAAAACGAAACAAAAACAAATATTCAGAGAGAGAGAGAGAGAGTCTTGAAAAGCTTTTATCAGATGAGTATGGACCACAGAACAGGACCAGTCTTGGAACTTAGCATCATTCTCTGAAAACATAAGTACAGAAATGAGTGCAGGTATATAGAAATTTTACAGCAATTTGACAGAGTAATTTTGTATCTTTTGAATCTAATAAACATGTGGCCTTGTATTTTGTATGTCTTTTCGTGTTATTCCTTTAGTAATTCATTTTTATAATATTTTACAAAAATGTCAGTCTGTGAAAACAGGGAAAAAATTGGCCTTGATGGTTTGATAAGCACCGTCATATAATGGAAAGGAATACTGGGATAGTGGTTCAGCTAAATGAATTCTATGTTTATATTTTCTTTAAGCTATACATAAATGTTTCTACTGGAAACTATAGTTCTACTGTTTTGAGACACCTTGTGTTACATTGCAATCAAATATTCTATGTTTTGAGAACAAAGTTAGAAAGGGTACATATAAAATCCAGAATCCCAGGCTGTGTTTTGTTTTTTAGTTTGTTTTTTGTTTTATTTGCATGTGTTTTACTGAGCTTTTTTCTCAGCCCAACCCCAAAACTCACAACACCTAAGATGAAGCTTTAAACATAGTGAGGGCCAAATTTATGGTAGTATGGTTTCCTAAATGCCAAAATTCACTTGATTTCTTATTTCTAGGAGCCTTGTTCATTTGTGTGATTTTCAGGGGCTGTGAAGGACAGGACAGGAGTAATAGCTTCATGTTGCATTTAGCCTGCATCCCTTATTGAGCCATCTCCGTAACAAAAAAGCATTTATGTAATCACTTACTTATGTCCTTTGAACGTGTGGTATATGTGATGAATGACGTTCACACGAGACACATTTGCCCATAGATGCCCATGAATAGACCCTACAATGTTCCTAATTTCTACTGTGACACTTATAGCTCCCCTTTCTTCTTTTCTACTCCAGGAAGTATATTGGATTTCAAGAGAATATTTCATGTATTACTTTCTAGATTAGTTTTAAGCAAATCATTTCATAGCTGTAGATATTTATAATTTTGTCACAGATTATTTTTTCATCTCACAAATTACTGTGATGGATCAGTGTGTCACAACACTGCAGCTGTGTATTCTGCTCATTAAATATAGAACACACAACCACATAGATGCACAGGTTTGGTGTGTACATATATAATGAACAGATTTTTAATAAAGGGCTACAAGATAGAGAGGGATATTAGAGTTTACCTAGATCAACACCTTTATGTGAAAGATGAAGAAATCAAGGATTTACTGATAGAAATTAAATGATTTGCATAAAGTCATTCATTCTGTATGTCAGTAAAACAGCCCATATCAGTTCTGGTTTTTTGATTACTATTAGTCACAGCTCCCCCCGCCCCCCCCCCCCACACCACTCATTCACATTTCAAGCATTATTTCTAGAAATTCAATATATGCACATTTACTTTTTAAGTCAAATTTTACATGCCAGGATCAGAAATCTTGTGGCTCATTAATCCACTCATGTATTGAAATAGCATTCATTGGAAATCAAGTGGGGGTCAGGGGGAGATGGGTAAATTCACACCTAAAGGGTACAATGCACACTATCTAGGTGATGGGCATACTTATAACTTTGACTCAAATGGTACAAAAGCAATTCATGTGACCAAAACGTTTGTACCCCTGTAATATTCTGAAATTTAAAAAAAAAAGGAAATCTTATGGTTCAAAAAAATTAAACATTTTATATTCTTTGAAGGAAAAATAATCATTTGAAAATCGTATTTTCAGGAACTATAAATGACATATGCAGTTTATAACTTTGCTGATTGATATGGAAACTAGTAGTCACATGTGACCACTGAGTGCTTGAAATGAGGCTAGGCAATGTGGGATGTGTTATAAGGCCAAAATGAACTCCAGAGATTAAAGTTTTAATATGAAAAAAAATCTCATTGATACATTTTATATTAGTTCTCATATTGAAATGATAATATTTCGGATATATTTATCTAAATAAAACATATTCCTGGAATTAATTTTGTCTGTTTATTTTTATTTTACTAAATGTGAAAACCAAAATATTTTAAATTGCATACATGTCTTACATAATATTTTCATTGGATAGCACTGGCTTAGAACTCATCGTTCTTCCCTATATCTATAAATAATTCTAATTCTGCTAGTAACGCCCAGCAGAGACTTTATCTAAAATGGCAAGCTAAGTCAGAAAAAAATTCTGAGTCCGAGATTGAGAAGTTTTTGTCACAGGGAATTTTAGATGAGTATTAAGTCAAGATTCACAATGCCTTTGTAACTATCATCTGACTTTATAACCACATCCCGTGAAGTTAATTTTAAACATCTTTAATTGAAATAAAAGGGCCAATAGAATTTTGAAGATATTGCTATATTTTCACAAGGCTACCAAAATGTGCCATACTCTTGTTAGAACTTCACATGCTTGTGTTGAGTTGCATGTTTTCCCATTTGCAATCAAAACACACTGCCTTAATAAATCCTTACAATAAATGAACTTAGATGATTTTATTGCTATTTTTTTTTTCTTAGTCTGTTGCCTCAAGTAGAGTGCAGTGGCATCATCATAGCTCAGTGAAACCTCAAACTCCTGGGCTCAAGCAATCCTCCTGCCTTAGCCTCCTACATAGCTGGGGCTGCATGTGTGCACCACCATGCCCTGCTAATTTTTTCTTATTTTTTGTAAAGACAGTGGTCTCACTTTTGCTCAGGCTGGTCTTGAATTCCTGACCTCAAGTAATCCTCCTGCCTCAGCCTCACAGAGTGCTAGGATTACAGGCGTGAGCCACCACTATTTGGCCTATAACTATTTTTAAGGTGACAAATTGTTTTGCTTCCCAATGTACTATCTCATTCTAGATCCTTTGGTAGTTGTATTTAAGTCAAATTTAAGTTTATTTTCAATATTTTCAATAAAGTTTGATGGATATTTTAAAAATAATACGTGTATCCAATCAAAAAAATCCTTTTTTAAAATGTGTTGTCCCAGAAATGAAAAATAATTGATACAGAGACAGAAGAACCAGATTTTTAACCTTTCCTTTACAAGCTTGCCTTTTGTGGCAGTGCCTTTTATCATTAACTGAGACTGTAGTAGGTGTCCTCAAGGCCCTTCCAATTGCATCTAGTATTTTGAGATCCTATCTGTGGGATTTATTAATAAAGTATAATATTTCTATGTTCTTTTTGTCACAGTGCTATATCTCCAAAATCCCAGAATAGAGTCTGACATAATAAAAAGTATTTTTAAATTTGTTTAATTATAGTGCCAAAGCAGATTTTCTAAATCAATTCTAATTTAATGATTAAGCTGGTATTGGTATTTTTTTTCCTACAGTCATGTGCTATATAATGATGTTTTGGCCAATGATGAACTACTTATACAACGGCAGTACCATAAGATTATAATACAGCATTTTTACTGTGCCTTTTCTATGTTCAGGTACCCAAATACTTACCATTGTGTTATAATTGTCTACAGTATTCAGTACAGTAACATGCTGTACAGGTTTATAGTCTAGGAACAATAGTCTATGCCATGTATCTAGGTGTGTAGCAGGCTATAGGTTTGTGTAAGTACACTCTGTGATGTTCACACAATGATGAAATTGCCTAACAAGGCATTTCTCAGAAAGTACCCCTGTTGTTAAGCAACACCTGACTGTATTTTAAATTTATGTTTTTGATAATTTAAAATCTAAATGTTTATGTTTTATAACTGTATATTTCAGTGGTGTGTAGACAAGTGCAGACTTGTAATTTTAATGTCAAATTAAATTTTAAATATTAATTTCAAATTTTAAATCTAATTACTTATTTTATTTTATTTTAATGACAAAGAATGGCTTGAACCTATGTGACCTGTACATGAAGGAAAAGGAAGACAGCTGAACCAGATATGTCTGCTTGAGTGGGTCTATTTCAAAACTTCATCTATTAATAATTCCTAATTTACTACTGAGGACTAGATCATAATACACATATATAAATCCTTTCTCCTACCAGGAGACTATGAAGTTCAATCTTACCTTTTATGCATTTACCAGAAAACAAAAGTAGGAATTTCAAAAATTCATTTTATTCTTAGAAACAATTATTTAGAATCCTCTGAGGAGTCTCTGTGAAATATAAGGGTCCAGCTGCAAGCTTTTTTGAGTCTTGCCTCATTCTTACTTATCTGTCACTGCTACCTGTTGTCTAGCATGTGGTATCTGACCTCTAGATAGCAGCCAGGAAAGAGTATCAGTGTTTTAGGCTCAGCTAGTACAATGATATGAAGATTCTGTTTGTGGAATTAGTGATTCCAACAATGTCTTTGGGTAGTTCAGACTGGACATTGTAATTACTTTCACATCAGCCATAATAATTTTACCTACTCACTTTGCCATAGATTCGTTCAGGGGCTGGGGGTGTTAAGAAAATGTCTTATTCTTGGGATCTATGGGAAGACAGTCATGTAACTAAGGAAAAATACCGATCAAATTGTTATTGGTGATCAGTCTTACAAACTAAGATGAATTTAGCCTCATATGGTGGATCTCAAGAAACTCCTATATCAAACAGTTTTGCATCCTGCCCAAGCCTGGTCTCCCTCATAGGTGAGCTAACTGATCTGCCTTTTATTTTATACCAGTTTGTTTGGGGTTTTCTTTTATTCTCAGTAAAGCGCTTATTAACTGTTGAACTCAGTATACAATTTCTGCATAACTGGAGAGATACCATTCAAAATGGTCCCTGGCCACTGACCCTTGTTTCGGTGTGAGAGCAATTTTTCTTCTTAGAAAAGATGGAATAGGAGTAGGGACATCTTCCATTGGCTGGGCTTTGGATGTCAGGAACAGTCAGAAGTTGATTGTGACCACTGCTGTTTCATTTGACATCTAAAGCTAGTACAGAACATAACGAAATACCAGTTGGTATTACATGTGTCAGTGAAACACTGGAAAGTTGGAAAAAACTATATATGGTAGTCTTTAAGCTTTAACCCTTTTGACACACTGTCGCATGTGTTATTAGGATTATTCATCCACATTCACTACAGTTACTGAGTAAATATTTATATTTAAAAACTTCCATACAAAACCACTTTCAGTCTTAGCAAAAGGATTTCTACCATTTTCCTCTGAGTGTTCCAGTCCCATCATAGTTCTGAAGAGCCCATGCTTGTTTTCATTCTTTAAGGACCCTAAACATATAATTTCTTCTGCTGATTGTCTTGCTGGCAAACATCTATTTATCCCTCAAGACCCTGCTCAAATGTTAGCTCTTCTATCAAATCTTTGAATTAGACTTGACCCTACACATTTCCAGAGGAAATAATATTTCATTTGTAGAGTTTTCATAGCAATTTGCCAGTGACTTTAAGAGCACCTCACTATGTCTGTATCATTAGTTTATCTGTGTGCCACCTTCCAATATAGAGGGAGAATCTGAACATAGGGATTACACTGTTTTTATTTTTACACCTTCAGCACCTGGCACAGTGGTTGATAGATGTTAGGTTTAGCATCAATATATGTTTTTTGAGTTTATGGAGAATGAATAACAGCAGTGGCCAGAATAGAGTTTTTAATTTTTCTTTCTATAGCACAGACCTTAATTTGGACAATATTGTCCAAATTGCCTTAGTTTTGGCACATTAGGCAAAATGAATAGTTTTTGAATTTGTTATATAATTTTCAAATATTCTAACATGCTTGGAGTTAAATATCATCCAATAAAATAATCTGAGCAGCTTTTAGCAATATTCAAGAACAAATATGTAGCGAAAGTCTTTGAGTTACTGCATTGCCAAAGAAAGTACTAATATTCCTAAGCAACTATATAGCCATATGTTGCTCTGCAAGAGCATTCCAGAATGTTTCTGCTCTACAGTTCCAGAGCCTGCGAACCTTTCCACCTATGAGCCAAGAATAAGAAAGCATCCAAAGTCTCAGCTTGCTTTATGGTTATGTGTCCATACTGCTTAAAGGTTGGTAGGTCTTGACAATCAGAAAGAATTTTCAAAAGTATATTTTCATTTCTTTTCCCATCTACAGTATCATTGGCAGTGATGCCTAAATATGTTTTCTTTGTTGTACTTATTTTCATTTTATTTTTCCATTGAAAAGATATCCACATCAAAGCAGAATTCATATATCTTGTTTATGATGATATCATTTCTATAGAAACCAATTATGATGTAAACAATAACTGTGACTTCAGGTAGGAGAATGAACAGCAGGAAATGTTGAATTCTAACCAAGATTTTTGTTTGTGCATCATTATATTTAGAAACCAGAATGAGACTAAAAAATTCAGCATGTGTTGAACAAAAATGACTTACATGCTAGAAAAGAAACATTTTTAATAATTATTATAGTATATATAATTTTATAAATATTTAGATTTATGGATGAGGTAGTTTTGATGGTAGACAGCATTGGAAAATAGAAAAGATGAGGATTTTGTCACCTAAGACATTTAGTAATGTTTCAGAAACACAGTTTGAAGACTAATTGTGTAGTCCTAACCATTCATTTTCCACGTGAAGAAATGAAGCCCTGGAGAATGTAGACAGCTTGATCTAGGCTAAACAAGTAGGTAGTGGCAGAGCCAGAACAAGAACCAAGCTTGGTTTGGGATTTTTTTTTTTTTTTTGGTCAGTTTTCTGAATTTAAAATATAGCAGTGTGCATTTGCATAAAATTTTTCCATCCAAACCATTTAATGCTAGAAACCTGAAAATTTCTATTTTAGTATAAAGGTGGAAAATGTAAATCAAAGATTAAAGCACAGCTTAAGGCTTTACATTGTTTACATATATAAATAAAGATTTGTCCTTACATGTCAACACATGTTTCCATTACCCTGGAGACTTTGGAATATTCTTGATATTAGCAAACTAGAAAATATTCTTTATAGAAGTTAGGAAAATATTTTGTATTCTAGTTCCATAACCCTAATGTAAATTCACTTGTTTTCATTATGCTTGAAAGAAGAATTTAAATAGTGTAATTCAAGTAATCAAATCAAGAATTTTTCATGACTTATGTATATGTATACATATACATTTGTTTGTATGTTATATATATGCTATATATTTTGTACTTATTTTCTTTGAGTATGTGTGTAGTTATGTGTGTATACAAACACGATAAAGAGCAGTATACATATTACCTTGTTCAAACATAATTTTGGCTCTACATAATTTTTAGCTTAGGCACTGTTTTAGAAACATTTATCAATTAATAAGAATATATGAATCTGGTATATTGATAGAATTCGAAGTTTCTTGAAGAGACTATAAAAGAGTCTAAAAGAGACTCTAAAAAGGGAATGTAATGCTTTTTTATCTTTGATGAGCACCAATACATCTTTTCTGGAAAAGGTTATGCCTCTTCATCAATAAGGTAATATATTTTACCTTACTTAATCCTTAATTCTGCTTCTTTGATAGCTGAAATGTGGAAAAACCTATACAATATACCATCTGGAATTGGGACAATTAATCATTTAACTATACAGACACACACACACACATTTCATTGTACCAAAAAAAAAATAGGTAGTTTATTTTTCCAATTTAAAAGCCTCCTCAGATTGAGCAGTCTATTACTTCTCTTTGGAAAGCCATAAACTAGAATTTACATGTAGATTCATATTTGTAACTGTATTATCTAGGTTTTAGTATTATTAGGTTTTAGTGTACCTCAAAGAGTCAGTATAAGCCTATCTAGAAAAAAGATTGCAAAGATTCTTGTGTTTGCTTTTGGCTTCAGGGTCAAGACAAAATTTATTTTGTTCATTTTTCCTTTTTAGCCTTCTCCCTATTTAACAGATACACTATGATTGATTTTCACAAATGTGTGTAATAATGGAAGACGGTACCTGTCTGGGAAATCTGCACATGGTACTCCCTTGGCAGCTAAGGTTTCTGGCTTCCTCAAGGAATATAAATCAGTATAGCCCACTGTTTTGAAATTTAAGATGAAAAATAAAATGCATTTATTAGCCAAAAATGGATTTAAGCAAACAGATTCAGCAACCAGGCTCCTGGATACAGCCAACTGAACACCCAAATTTTAGCGGCCATTAAATACTTGTATTATATCAGAACTTGATTGTTGTAGTTCTTGGGTAAGTTCATGCTTTTAAGATATCAGGAATCAAAAGCTATTAATTTTATTGCATACTTTAGTGCATATTGTGTGATTAATGGATTATTTTTGCATTATCAAGTTATCCAAAAATGCTTAAATTTTAGTAAAATAGTACTGTTAGTATTTCATAAAGAGAGTAATATCTGTTTTTCTTTCTGCTGCTAATATTGTTGTGTTGTTTTTAATAAATGAAGATTTTAAAAATATTTAGATCTTCTTGAAACTCTCATTCTCTGTGAATAGGACAATGTTTTAGTTATTCAATTGAAATTCTACCAGCTCAAATATAATCTTGAATCCTAGACAGCCCCTTATAGTATCTTGGAAAAATGGGAAAATTCAAAATATCAGGAAAACTCAAATTTCCTGTTGCATCTCCATTCTTCTACATGATATAAAAACCAGTCAGATGGTTAATAATCATCTCAAAATGAAACAAACTGTAAATAAACTTGATGTGGATAGTTCTAGCCTTACCAATGTCTCATTTCATTTGACCAGCACAATATTGTTTGACTTCTCATGATATATTTTAGATATTTTAAAAGTAAGACCTGATTTTTCTCTGTAAAAGTAACATTTTAGAATTTTTTAAAGAAAGGGGTCTGTCACATTCCCTTGAGCAGAATCTTTCTCATTGTGACTTTGTGCTCCTGCTTATTCTCTTCTGCCTCAAAACTAGTTACAACTCATCAGAACCCTATTCTTAGTAATTGGTGAAATCTTTTTGGAATCCTTCAGGCTATATTAGTGTCAAATGTTGCTGCTATTTCTGTTATTAATGGGACTTTGGGTTGAGAGGGAGAAGGACAGAATAGCTTGACTATATTAACATTCATCGACTACATATTGACTGCAAAGAAGAATTGTATCTGCACGAAGAAAGTTCAATTTCCATGATTAAGTATGCAATTGAGAGACAGCAATCTGGCTAAATAGAAAGGAATGATTTGCTCTTTAACAAGCAGTTAGTTCTACCTGGGAGGGAAAATAACTGTCTCTCTCCCCTTTATAAATCTGCTCCTTGTTCTGTGCTTTGTGGACTATGTAAGGGTGAACTAGACAAAAAGGAATCTTTACAAACCCAGCAATTTTCTCGTTCTATCCTCCTGTACCCATTGAACATATGTGAGACCCAAAAAACATAATATAATATGAAGGAAATAAAATGAAAGAAGAAAACGTGTGGTTTTACAATTTTTCATCTTTTTTTTTCCTTACAAAAAGAATATATGATTGTCTTCTTTCGTTCCAGGAATCCTTTAACCTTTCCTGGCTTTGTGGCATCCATCCAACACGTGTCAACACTAAGTGGACTCTGGCTGACACTATAATGTGGATATGACGTATCTTTTGTCAGGAGAGGAAAGGAAACACTCCCCTATATTCCTCTACTATTTTTCTAAAGGAAATGGAGGTGGGCTAAATGAAGGCCAGGTCAAATCCATCTGTGTATTGTGACATACTCTTCAGCTTTTGTGCACTTTAGGATGATTACACATTACACTGGATAGCACTTAATTATTTAAAGTGACTTTTACCTTATTGTTATAGCCAGTATATGATTGAGTCCTTGCTGTGAATGCCAAGTTCTTCTGTGTCCGAGAGAAAGGACTGAGTTTAGATGCCGAGGCAGATTGTAATTTGACAGGGAGAAGGTAACTTAGGCAGTTGTCCAGTGAGGAAAACCTCAGACTCAGTAGGTAATTCTAAAGAAACTAAGTATGGGCAGTCTCCTTCAAGAGAGGAAGTGATAGAATATTTTTGACCCTCATTAATCATATATTCATCATTTATATCTTGGCAACCTGGTATAGTGAGAGCCATTTTTTTTTAAAAATAAACTTTAGATAGACTTTGTACTCCAAAGACGGAGGATTCAATCTGATTACTCCAACAAACTACTGGGAGGAGTTAAATAATTAACTTCTCTGAGTCTCCCTTCCTCTGTACATAAAAATGGAATTTTAACATCTAGCTCAGAGTTGTTATTAAGTCAAACTAATATATGTGGAAGCATCTACATAATGTACTTAGTTGGTACCTGATAAATATCAGTTCTCTGCTCTTTCGGACTGAAATGCCGTTACCGTCTTTGTAATGGCTACTTAAAAGTAAGGGCCAACTCACCATAAAAGAGTAGTCACTGGCCAAAGCAGTATGATAGAAGTGACAACAGCATTTTATAATGGAACATATATTGTAAATGGGCATAATCATCTTTACTAGTTCTCTGTGTGGCCAAGAGGACATTATGGTCAGCTGAGTAGATAGATAGCAATAACAAGAAATAGTGAATACAATTTGAGTTCTGATTGGTGCTAATTTTACTCTGAGTCTCACCCATGGAGACATGTTGACATTTCTAATAATGTGGCACTTTGACTCGCAGGCCTGCTGAGTACTGGATACTTCGATTAAGAAGACTATTAGCATGACAAATAATGTTTCTAACATTCATGAATTTAGATGAGTAATAACAGAATGGTTAAAAAACAGAGCTTGGTTGGGGTGAATATTTAAACTTAGAAGATTTTTAGTAGTGAAAAGATGAATCCAGAGATTTGGAATGATGGATATTTTGTAGGCTGCCTTATCTGTTACCAATTTTACATATAAATCAAACTCTATTTAGAAAGGAAAGAAGATGTTTTTCTGCTTTATATTTATTTATTTTTTTGAGACAGGGTCTCGGTCCTGCTCAGGCTGGTCTCAAACTTCTGAGCTCAAGCAATCCTCCTGCCTCGGCCTCCCAGAGTGCTAGGATTACATGTTTGAGCCACCATGCCTGACCCTGTTAGTATAGTATTTTTGAGGCCCATCCATGTGGTAGCATGTATCAGTAGTCCATTAATTTTTATTGCTGAATGGTATTTCATGTTATGGTTATACCACATTTTGTTTGTCAATTTTTCAGGCGATGGGCTTCAAATTGTTTCCAGTATGGCTATCGTGAACAGTGCTGCTATAAACATTGTCCATATGTCTTTGTAGAAATATATGTTCATTTCCCTTGGATAGATTCTTAAGAGTGGAATTGCTAAGTCATGTGGTAAGTTTAACACTATACCTGGCAGAATACACTCTAAAGTAGCTGTATCATTTTACATTTCCATTAGGAATATATGAGCACTCCAGTTTCTCTACATTCTTGCCAACTGTTGGTATTATCTGCTTTTTTTCTTAGAAAGTGTACTGTGATATCTTATTGTCATTTTAATTTACCTTTTCCTAATTATTAAAGATGCTGAGCATTTTTGTTTGTCTACTAGCTATTCATATATCTTCTTTAGTCAAATGTCTATTCAAATTTTTGGTAATTTTAGAATTGTTCATCTTCTTTATTCACATTTTTACCTGATATATAATTATAAAATATATTCTTCTACTATGTTACTTGTCTTTTCATTTTGTTATTCATGTCTTTTGAAGTACAGTTTTTAATTTTGATGAAATCCAATTTATTATTTTTTATTATTTTATTGATTGGACTTTTGGTGTTGTATCTAAAAACATTCAGTCAATCCAAAATAATGAAGATTTTCTTCTAAGGTTTCATCTAGAATTTTTAATAATTTAGCACTTATATTTAGGTGTATGATTGATTTCATATTAATTTTTGTATATATTGGGGTAAAGGTCTAAGTTGTTTGTCATGTCGGAATACAATTTTCCCAGCACTATCTGTTATAAAGACTGGCACTTTCACATTGAATGCTTTGACATCTCTGTCAAAAATCAGTTGACCATACAGACATGTAGAGCAATGAAACAGAATAGAGAACTCAGAGATAAATTCATATATTTATGGTCAACTGATTTTGGACAAAGGCACCAAGAACAATCAGTGTAGAAAGGACAGTCTATTCAGGAAATGGTGCTGGGAAAACTGGATATCCATACTCAGAAAAATGAAACTAGACCCCTATCTCTCACCATAAATAAAAATCAAACCAAAATAGATTAAAGACTTAAATAGAAAACCTGAAACTATGAAACTACTAAAAGAAAACATAAGGAAAATGCTTCAGGATATTGGTTTTGGCAAAGATGTTTTGTGTATACCTCTAAAGCACAGGCAACAAAATCAGAAATAGACAAATGGGATTACACCAAGGTAAAAAGCTTCTGCACAGCCAGGGAAACAATCGACAGAGTGAAGAGACAACCTAAGAATAGGAGAAAGTTATTTGCACACTATCCAACTGACATGGGATTAATAACCAGAATATATGCAGAACTTAATAGCAAAAAAAAAAAAAAAAATCCAATTTAAAAATGGGAAAATGATCTAAATAGACATTTCTCAGAAGAATACATATAAGGCTGGGCATGGTGGCTCACGCCTGTAATCCTAGCACTCTGGGAGGCTGAGGCACGAGGATCACTTGAGGTCAGGAGTTCGAGACCAGCCTGAGCAAGAGCGAGACCTCGTCTCTACTAAAAATAGAAAGAAATTATATGAACAGCTAAAATATATATATGTGTATATATGTAGAAAAATTATCTGGTCATGGTGGCGCATGCCTGTAGTCCCAGCTACTCGGGAGGCTGAGGCAGAAGGATTGCTTAAGCCCAGGAGTTTGAGGTTGCTGTGAGCTAGACTGATGCCATGGCACTCTAGCCCAGGCAACAGAGTGAGATTCTGTCTCAAAAAAAAAAAAACACCAAAACAAACAAACAAACAAACAAACATATAAATGGCCAACAGGCATATAAAAAATGCTCGACATCAATAAACATTACGGAAATGCAAATCAAAGTCACAGTGAGATATAATATCACTCTAGTAAACATAGCTACTATCAGAAAGACAAAATATAACAGATGCTAGCTAGGATGAGGACAAAGGGCAACACTAATAAATTGTTGATGGGAGTGTAAGTAAGCATATCCACTATGGAAAACTGTATGGAGGTTCCTCAAAAAAAGAAAAAATAAATTTACCATATGATCCAGCAATCCCACTGCTGGATATTTATCCAAAAAAAAAAGAAAATCGTTATATTGAAATGATATATGAAAGCTCAAGTTTGTTGCAGCACTATTTACCATAGCCAAGATTTGGAATCAACCTAAGTGTCCATCAATGGATGGATGGATAAAGAAAAAGTGGCTTGTATACACAGTGGAATATTATTCAGCCATAAAATAGAATTATATCTTCATTTGCAGCAACATGGATGGAACTAGAGGTCATTATGTTAAGTGAAATATACCAAGCACAGAAAGACAAATATTGTATGTACTTATTCATATGGGAGCTAAAAACATTAATCTTGTGGAACTAGAGAATAAAATGATGGTTACCAGAGCCTGGGAAGGGTAGTGAGGGGGTGGGGATGAAGAGATGTTGGTTAATGGGTACAAAAATACTGTTAAAATAGAAGAAATAAATTTTAGTGTTCAATAGCACAGTAGGGTGACTACAGTTGACAATAATTTATTGTGTATGTCAAACAGCTGGAAGAGATTTGAAATGTGCCCAACACAAATAAATGATAAATGTTTGAGGGGATGGGTGTCCTAACTACCCTGATTTGATTATTACACATTATACACATGTATCAAAATATCACATGCACATAAATATAAACAATTATTATGCATCAATAAACAATTGATCGTATGATTAACTAAACCCCCATCTTTTTTCAGCCTTCTCCAATTTTTACACTAATGTACTTTTCATGTTCAAAGATACCGCATTATATTTAACCATGATGCCTCCTGAGTCTCTTCTGGTCTTTGACAGTTTCTCAGTCCTTCCTTACTTTTCATGACCTTGTACCAATGCTATTTTTTTTTTCAGCTTTGACAAATGTTACGATAGTAATATAAGAGCTTAATATTAGGGAAAATTGCATGAAGGCCATATAGGAACTCTGTATTATGTTTGTTATCTATTAATCTAAAGTTCTAAATTAAAAATTGTATTAAAAAATTTAATTTACCATAAATATAAAGATTACTTATGAAATCTCAAATCTGTAATAATTTTTTAATGTCTGTCGTAGAACAAATTACACCCTGCCATGATTATTGTGGCTTTATATTAAATTTTTAAATATGATAGTCTATATACTCCAACTTTGTTTTTTTCAAAATTGCTTAGCTAGTTTAAGTCCTTTTCAGTTCCCTATAAATTTTAGGAGCAGTTTGCTAATTTCTCCAAAAAATGTTTATTGAACTTTTGATAAAGTTGTATTGAATTTAGATTAATTTGAGAACTGCCATTTTTAAATTATCAAATATTAAAGTTCATGAATATGGAATATGTCTCCATTTTTATAAATCTTATCTAATTTCTGTCAGCAATGTTTGGTAATTTTCAGTATCTAAGTCCTGAACTTCTTTTATCAGATTTATTTATAAGTTTTTTATTCTTTTTAATTATATTATGAGGATATTATTTTTTTAATTTCAATTTAAGAATTTTTGTTGCTAGTGTGTAGAAATACAATTGGTTTTTATATATTTATTTTGTGTTTTGCTAAGTTATTTTACTTGTTTTTTGGTTCTAATAGTTTTTTTTGGTGAATTCTTTGGGGTTTTCTATATACAGGATCATTTTGTCTTCAATTTTACTTATTCTTCTCTAATCTAGATGTCTCTTATTTATATGCTTTGTCTGACTGCACTGAATAGAAACTTCAGTATTGTGTTGACTACAAAGGGCAAAAGCAAACATCTTTGTCCTGTTCCTGACATTCGGATGAAACCATTCTTTTGTTCAGCATCAGGTATAATATTAATATTAATTGTAGGTTTGTTATAAATGCCAATTTTCAAGATGAGGAAATTCACTACTATTCCTAAATTGCTGAGAGTTTTTATCCTGAGTGACTGTTGGATGCTTTTGCTGCATTTATCATGATAATTCTGATTTTGTTTTTTATTCTATCAATTTGGCATATAAAATTAATTGGTTTTCATATTTTAAACTAATGTTACATTCCTAGGATAAATGCCACTTGATCATGGGTATAATGCTTTATATACACTGATGGATTCAGTTTGTTCATATTTTGCTAAGGATTTTGCATCCGTATTCATGAGGGATATTGATCTGAAGTTTTGTGTATGTGTGTCTCTGCGTGTTTGTGACATTTTTGTCTGACTTTTGTATCTGGGTAATACTGGCCTTATAGAATGAACGGAAACATATTCCCTTCTATACATTCTGAAAGAATTTGTGAAGGTTTGTTTTTACTTATTCTTTAGATATTTGATAGAATTCACTACTATAGCCTTCTGGCACTGAACTTTTGCTTGGTGAGAAGATATTTAATTGCTAATTAAATTTACTGGTTGTAGGCCAATTCTGACTTTCTCCTTCTTCTTTAGTAACTTTTGGTAATTTGTATCTTCTAGAAATTTATTCATTTTGTCTAAGATGACTAATTTGTTGGCATAAATTTGTTCATTGTAGGCTGTTGTGATTTTTTTTTTTAATTCAGCAAGTCAATAATGATGTTTCCACTTTAATTCCTAGTTGTTGTAGTTTGTATCTTCCTTTTTACTGTTTACAGTCTGTTAATTATTTTGAACTTTTCCAAATAAATTATCTTTTGAGCCTCATTGATTTTTTTTTATTATTTTTCTCTCTTTTATTAGATTTATTTCTGTTCTTTATTATCTCTTGTATTATTCTTAGTACGGACTTAGTTTGTTTTCACTTTCTAGTCTCTTCAAGTAGAAGCTGGGATTACTGGTTTTCTTTGTTCTTATTTAGCTATTAAATGCTACACATTTTACTGTAAGCAATCCTTTAACTGTATCCCATAAATTTTCATATGTTGCATTTTTATTTTAATTAATTTAAAAATGTTTTCTAACTGATTTTTTTTCTTTGACCCATGGGTTATTTAAAAATTAGTTAATTTCCAAACATTTTGTAAGATTATCCTGATTTTTTTTTCTATTGCTTATTGCTATTTTAATTTTATTGTGATCAGAAAATATTTTATATGAATTAAATATTTTTCAATTTTATTGAGGTTTATTTTATGACCTTGCAGATGATACATTCTAAGGGCATTTTTGTGCACATAAAAAGAATCAGTAATCTGCAGTCCTGGGGCAATGTTCTATATGTGTGTTAGTTCTTATCAGTACTGTTCAAATCCTCCTATCCTTGCTGATTTTCTGTTTTTCTGTTATTTTGAGTGGAATACAGAAATCTCCAACTATTGTGTTTAAATTGTCTATTTAGGTTTTCAGTACTGTGAGTATTTGCTTTCTGAATGTTTAGGCTCTTTTATTAGCTGCATGTACATTTATATTTTTATATCTTCCTGATGTATTGACTTTGTATGGTTATGAAATACCTCTCATCTTGAGCCATATTTCTTATCTTCATGTCTATTTTGTCTGATTTTAATACATCTACTTCACCTCACTTATGGTTATGTATTGGGGCATTTTGACCATTCACATTTAATATAGTTTTTATATAATTGGGTTTACATTGTAATTTTGCTCCTTGTTTTCTATATGTCTCTTTATTTTTGTTTCTTTGTTCCTCTTTTTTGTGTGTTAAGCTTATATTTTTAGTGTATCATTTTTGTTCCTGTTACTTTTCGACTATATCTTTTTAAATTTTCTTAATGGTGCTTCTGGTGATGGTGATATGTATCTTAACTTATCACAGTCTACTTCATATTAGTTCTAACTTAACTCCAGTAAAACATAAAAATTTTGCTCCAGTATGTTTTATTCTTATTCACTCATTTGTTCTATAACATATATACGTGTGTGTATATATGTGTATGTATTTATATACATATGTATGAATTTCTTTTTTTTAATCCTGGCTTTATATGTGAGTCTAGCTTCTTAGGGTTCTTTCTTATATCTTGAGTAGGTTAATAATTAGCCAATGACTTATCTGAGATTGTGCTCTGCCATCTCAGACCAGTAAGCCTTTAGTTTTCTGCAGATGGATCTGTGTGTAGTAGATCACATTCAAAAATCAGTCCATTGTCAAGTCTTCTCTGGCATTTCCTTTCTCTGTGCCCTTTTGCATCTCCTATGTTTATGCATGCATGCAGCCTCAGGATTGGGCAAGAATATGTGACTGTATTAGACTCTCCCAATTTTTAGCTGCATATATACAGCCCCAACCAGGAATTACACTTTCCTCAACCATGTGATATCAAGCTTTGAAAATCCTTTGCAATTTCTACTGGCAACACCATCAGGCTTGATAAGCATTGCTGCCTCCTTCAACCGCAACTAAGAAGGTGCCAATCCTCCTGGTTTTACTCTGCTCTGGCTGAATCTACTTGCAGTGGTTGATGTTGGAAAGTAGGAGAATTGTAAGGCAAAAACACTATGAACTCCCATTGTCTTTCCCATTCTCCAGCAGAGAATATTTTCAACTATAAATACCTCTCGGGTTTTTTCATGCCTTTGGTGTATTTCCAGAGTGTTGAAATAGTTGTTTTTGTCAATTTTGTGCAATTTTATAGTTGCTATTTGCAGAAAGAGATTTGCCTATCTCCTCACTTGCTTATACTTGGAAATCCTGCCAACTCTTCTACACATATTTTCCAATCATTTTATTGAGAAAGGATTTGCCATCAGATAACATTTAAAATCCAATGAAAAAAGAAAATAGGATCATGGATCATTGGATATCTCCCTCATTCAGACTTCCTTTGAAAGCTTCATAGAAAATGAATCATCAATCTTCCCTAAAACTGAAAATTTCAATGTCATTGGTTCAGGATATATATGGACATTATCCACATACATTATATTTACCTGTTCTATTTTATAATCTTTCATATTAACAAAAGTGAGATGATTATACCTGTACAGTAAGATGTCAATGAACTGACATACTAAAAAATACATGAAGCATTTTTTTTTAATTAGCCATGGATTGATCAAGGAAAGACAAGTTGAATTCTTTTAGAAATTATAAGTCTGCTTTCTTAATCTACTGTATACCCTATTGATTTAGATATATCTTTGGTAACTGATGAATGGTAGGGTTTTGGAGTCAACATGCTAACATGAAATCACAATATAAAATACAGAATAAAAAAGGAGAAGTTATAGAATACTGGTCTTAAGAAATTTACTTTGGGCCGGGCGCGGTGGCTCACGCCTGTAATCTTAGCACTCTGGGAGGCCGAGGTGGGTGGATCCCTCAAGGTCAGGAGTTCGAGACCAGCCTGAGCAAGAGTGAGACCCCATCTCTACTAAAAATAGAAAAAAATTATATGGACAACTAAAAATATATATATAGAAAAATTAGCCGGGCATAGTGGCGCATGCCTGTAGTCCCAGCTACTCGGGAGGCTGAGGCAGGAGGATCGCTTGAGCCCAGGAGTTTGAGGTTGCTGTGAGCTAGGCTGACACCACGGCACTCACTCTAGCCTGGGCAACAAAGTGAGACTCTGTCTCAAAAAAAAAAAAAGAAATTTACTTTGAAAAATGGCCTTGTGTTTGTTTTTAGGAATTATCCTCTTTTTCTTCCTCATCATAAAACTTGCATGAGAATAGGAGAAAAGAGTTAAGCTAATTTTTTCTTACTATTAGTGATAATAATGATAATAGCATTTAATGCTATTAAGCATCTGATAGTTAAAAAAAACTAAACTAGCTTTTATATACCTGAGCGTATTTGATATATTCAGGAATTCAGTGTTGCAGGATATAATATATCATGTAAGATTTATTGAGTACCGATTGATACATTGAGCCAAGCATTGGACATATAAATGTGGATTGGAAAGCCTTTAGCATCCAGAAACTTTCAAGCCTTGGGGAGAGTAAACAATTATAAGTGGACAATTATAGTTCAATGGTTTAAGTGTCATAAGAATGATTTTCACAAATAGTATAGATAGAGGAGAGGAGGAACATCTTAATCCTGCCTTCTTAAGTAAGATAGTGCTATAATATAAACCACATAGGTAAAGATGAGTAAAAAAGATGAGAGAATGAGAGAAATAATTTTACTTTATACTTCCTATAAGATGGGCATTGATCAAGGCACTTTCCTTGGGAAATCTGTTTTTAACTCCTGCAATTACTCAATGCAGTTGATATTTTCATAATCTTACAGAAAAACAAACAAACAAGCTGAATCCTGAGGCCCATTTGTCATAATTAACTTGGGTAATTTCTGACACAATTTATGTATATACAAAGACAGGTGGAAATATGTGATGTGCTATCAGAAAGGTACAGAAGTGAAGAATGAGGATATGATAAGTATTATTATAATAAAGTTCAGGAAAGTTGAAGACTTGATCTACGAAACTGGGTAGTTGGAATAGAGTGAAAGATAGGATTCTAAGCATTTTAAGAGTTAGCATGGGCAAAAGTTAATGAGTTAAACCTAATTTGCTATGTACGGAAGAAATAAGATTCTAAAAGGATTCCTAGGTTTCTGTCTTCGGCAAATTAATGAATGATGTTTGTCATTCACTGAGTAAAAGAGTACAGAATGAGCAAAATGTGGCTGGAGATAGGATATCAGGGACTGGAAACTATATCTCCTCAATAAAATATTAAAGATCTTCTCACTAAACCACACAACCCTTGCTTCAACTACTGAGTTCTACTAAGACAGTTAGATTGGCCATAGTTAGTCTGGCCAGAATAACCCTTATGATGCAATTCATGATATTTATCAGGGTCATTGAGATCATGGTATCCTCATGAATTCAAAGGATTTAAAAAATAAATACTCTCATCTTACTTTGTATAAAGAACAAGTACTTAGAGAATCATGGTCTCAGGAAGTCAGCATCTCTCTCTCTCTCTCCCCCCTGTTAGAAAGAGGAATTGAGAAGATATTCACACATCTGCTATCTGGATTTCCCTTCAGTTAGATAAATACTGTGTTAGTTTCTTGCCTAGTACAGACACACTGGCAGGAAAATTTTCTGAATGTGGCAAAGACAAGACCAGGTTAGCTGTTCCAGGTTTCAATTCTCATTTATCACACCACTACAGTTTATCTTAGAACAGAGACAGTGGTCATCTTGCTAGTCTAGGATTAAGCTAACTGTTGTAGACAAGGCTCAGAGGGGAACAGAGACACTAGTCTATCAGTTTCTGCATTGTGTTCCATCCAGGATAACTTGCCTTTGCCTTATAGATGTCTATCATGATGGGACCTCAAGTATTCCACCTACTTGAGGTGGAGAACCATTTAAAGACTTCACAATCAATTCTGGATATAACATTTTGCAAGAAGTTTGAGGACAAAAAAATGTCAAATTGCCCTATGGAAGCTAGTTTTAATGTATGCAATACTTCTTAACTTTAAAGTCATTTCAAAGTTGTTTTCCAGGCTAGAAATCTCCCAAGTATTTGCATTTAAATGGCCTGCTAGAACTTACCGAACAGTGAAAATTTTCCACAAGTAGTACTGCATATTGTTCTATGCTATCCACGAACAAGATGCTAGCAATGGTGACTATATTATTTCTATAAGAATGTGCCTGAAAAACAAAGTAACTATTTTATTAACACATGCACTATAAATGAATCGGGATGTGAAGCCAATGGCTACCATTCTGAACACTTACTTTGCATGCAACATAACGTTTTCCTCTCCAGTTTGAAAAAGAAGAAAAGAAAAAGAAAAAAACTTCAGGCAGAGTAATTTATAAAGAGCCTCCTGATATCAGTTATGAATCTGGGACGGGGTAGGACAGCTGGTTTTGGTTTTCACATTTGCTCATGGGTAACTTCTACTGTGTTTTCTACTTTCTGATCTCAATGGAGAGCTGAGAGTAAAATCCCGCAATCTGTTGACACACAGATGTGGAATGATTGTCATGCTCTTGCTTTTACATTCCAGTTCATCCTGATAGCCACTAGTGGCCTAGGGATTAGGACCTGCCATTTGCATTCCCAAAAGAAGCAGATGATAGTCAATATGTGTAAAACTTATAAAGTGACAGCAAGCCTCAACTTTGATCTCTTTGAGCTTTATTTACTACTTTGCCAGATGGACCTGAATCTTTCAATCTTTCATCTGGTCCACATGGGTGACTCCTGTTCTCTTTATAGTGGAGGTCGGGGTTGGGGGGATTTCTTAGGTCTTTACTGTCACTGTTACTCATTTTGTGCAATTGCATTAAATAGTTTTGACTACATGTGTATTCTTAATATTCTATTAAGAAAGATATTTAATTATTAAGTTTACTGCTGGGAAGAAAAAATGTAGGTCATTTCTCTATTAGAACACATGTAATCAAATAGCGCTGATAAAAGTGTCACTTTTATAAAAAGCTCCTTTTCTTGATGTTTATCTGACAACCAGTTGGACTGGAGTTGAAGAGGAAGGTGCAGGTCAGCCAGTGCGCTGAGCTGATGGCATTCCCACTGAAGCTGACAGAATGGTAACAGCAGGAGTCAATTTTAATGAGACTGGTGCTCCTTGGAAAAGATATGGGCCATAAATTACCAGCTCTGGGAAGAGAAGGTAAAAAGGAAGCCACATAGGAAATTTTAGAAAGTATGGGTGACAGAAAAAGGTGGTCTCTCTTGGAGAGCGATTGGGGCTCTTCCAGAAAAGTGTCTAAGAACTGCAAGGACAAGAATGATTGACCCCAGAAGAGAATCAGAACTGTCTATCAAATAGGATTCAGGAAATAATGTCTCAGGGAAGGGTATATAATATAATGTAAGAAAGCAGAAGTTGTGCTTTGGGTTCCAAAATCCTCTAAGTTGATCTAGTCAGTTAGATCATATCCTAGCATAGTTTTCTAACCATCCTATTTGATCAAACTCAACCCTGTATGAAAAGATGAACTTTGAGATCTTAAGCTAATTTGGAAATCTTATGGAATTTTTAAATTCAAATAATGTGTTTTAAGAGATTTGCATGAGGAAATGCACTGTTTATCACTGTGTAGTTTTTCCTCTTTCTTCTTTCTCTCTCTCTCTTTCTCTTTCCATAATCTAGGGACTTCTACACTTGCTATTTCCTTTCCAGCATCACTTGCTCCTTTGCTTTTCTTTTTTGAACCCAAACATTTTGCAGAGAGCAGGTTCCACAGATGTGTTGCAAACAAATAGGTAATTGAAAGCTTCTAT
The DNA here is from genome assembly GCF_041146395.1 of Eulemur rufifrons. NCBI lineage: Eukaryota > Metazoa > Chordata > Mammalia > Primates > Lemuridae > Eulemur > Eulemur rufifrons. Next base: position 84,711,247 of record NC_090988.1, on the reverse strand, counting down.
TGCCCTTTGGTGCCTTAGTCTTTGATTATTGTAATGTTGACAATTATAGTTTCCCATTAGCCACAGAAGCTGCTTTTATGGTGAGTGAAAATTAAATAGTGTGCTAGGATGTATACTATTGGATGGTATTCCTTTTATATAGTAGCCTAGCACCTACATATTTGGGGGGCTTAGATCATATAGCAAAGGTATTTTCTTTCCCTATTTTTATGTTTGAGAAGAGCATTACACATTATCTCTTGAATACTCTGGGACTAGCTTTTTGAAACCATCAAGAATCTTTAACGTAGAGAACCAAAAGCAAGGGTTACATTGAAAGCTAAGTTTCCGTCCTGAAACCTAGTTTAACAAATATTACCATAATTGTCTTACTATTATTTCCATTATTATTAATTTAATGTAATTGCTATTATTTAATGAGCACACATCATCTACTGGTATATTCACAAAATGTATGTAACTATCTCCATTCTATAAATGAGAAGACTGAGGGTTTAAGTCAGAGGCCTAAGTCACATAGCTAGTAAAGGTTGCTAAACCAGGATAGAAACCTAGTTATATAGATTTAAAAACCCGTGTACTTCTCACTATAGTTCATTGCTACAAATTAGGATTAATAATAGACGTAAGCATCTCCTTTTTCACTACATTTGATATTTATTGAATTTAATAATTTTTAAAAGGTTGTAACATAAGCTAACAAAAATTACAGACAATTACATATTAAACTGGGCAGTACTTGCAATGTAATAGCAATTAGAGAGAAAGATGGTAGGTAAAATAATAGAGAAAAGGTATATGAAGGTTGGAATTAAACTAAGTTTCATTAAAAATGATTGCTGCATTCTGAAAGGACCATAGCATTTACACTGACTTCTATATATCTGACCTTCTTGGCATCCTGGCAAAGTGGTTATTATCTTCCACATCTGACATATAAGAACATTGAAACCAAAGAGTAATGAGCAGCCTGCTAAAAGTAGATGCCATTCATATATTAATTCAAAGTACATTTTTTGATAGCTTCTGTATGGCATGCAGTGTACAAGGCTTTGAGGAAACAGCTGTGACCAGGATACTTAAGGCTCCTGTCCTCAAGGAACTTACATTCCTGTAAGGAAGTTCAGTTCAGCAGTCATTAAATATAAGATTAAGATATAATCAGCATAACTGTCAGGTTTCAATCTGAAATGTAGGTTCTTAGTGCACTCATGGCTGAAGAATGACCAGACACACCAAAGTAAGGCAAGCACAAAAATGAGGTTTATTGAGGAGAGAAAGATAGGATTATAGATCAAAAGCAACATATAGGTTTACGGAGCATGGTACATATGCTACAGATGACGACCAGACCCATTGTCACAGAAGGAAAAGAGAGTTTGGTTATGGTCTGTGACTTGTTTTATAGTGCCTGGATTGGGACTTCCATAGGGGCTCAGACCTCACCATGGAACCACTTTGATTGGACAGTCGTGAGTTGCATTAATATGCATGCCGGTTGTTGTAGGTCAATTTCTGGACTCTAGGATACCTATGCTGCTTGGCCTATGGGCTAGAGAGTCCTCTGCAGCTGGCACACTAAGTTATTTATGATTGACAGATTCATAGGGTATTTCCTCCTCCCTCAGGTATGGAGAGAATTAGGGTGGGGCTATTTCACTAAGGCAAAGTACCCACTTTCGTCCCTAGGTCCCTAGGAGACCCGGAATCTCTCCCTATCTACTTAACATAACTACTTCAGATAATCTTAGTTGCTATGAGGAAATGAAGTAAGGAATTGTAAAAGTGACTAAAACTAGGAGTACATGAAGGGAAAAGATGATTTGTTGCTTTAGATAGTGGAGTTGGAGAAGGCCATTTTTAAAAGGGCACATTTGTGCCGGGTGCAGTGGCTCACGCCTGTAATCCTAGCACTCTGGGAGGCCGAGGAGGGTGGATTGCTCGAGGTCAGGAGTTCGAGACCAGCCTGAGCAAGAGCGAGACCCCCGTCTCTATTAAAAATAGAAAGAAATTATCTGGCCAACTAAATATATATATAGAAAAAATTAGCCGGGTATGGTGGCACATGCCTGTAGTCCCAGCTACTTGGGAGGCTTAGGCAGTAGGATTGCTTAAGCCCAGGAGTTTGAGGTTGCTGTGAGCTAGGCTGACCCCACGACACTCATTCTAGCCCGGGCAACAGAGTGAGACTCTATCTCAAAAAAAAAAAAAAAGGGCACATTTGGACTGAGATTAGTGGGAAAAAAGAGGTAGACATTAAAAGAAAAGAAAAGAAAAGAAAAGCGTGAGAAACACCTTCCAGATGATATAATAAGATCAAATTCCCATAGGAAAGAATCAAATTACCATGCTCAAGGAACGAAAAGAAATACAAGATTTCTAGAGCACAGAGCACAAGGTTGAAGACGAAAGCAAAGTTCCTATCATGCAGGGCTTCACGGAACAAAAGAACAGTTTAGATTTTATTCTAAGTGTAATTGGAAGACATTGGAGAATTGAAAGTAGGAAAATGTTACTATCTGATATATATTTTTAGAAAAATGTCTCTGAATTATAAGGGGTTAGGTATGAATATGGGCAGATCATTTAGCAGCCCACAGTAGCAGTTCAACCAAACCATGATGGTGACTCAGGCTAGGCTGGTTACAATGAAATTGAAGAAAGTTGGTAACTATATTTTGGATACAGAACCAAAAAGATGTATTGACTGATGAAGTGTAAGGGTGAGGCATATAGAAGAATGTATAATTACTTATAAATGTTTGGTGTAAGCCCCCAGATAGATGTCGTTACCCTTTTCTGAGATGAGGAAGGCAAGAGAAACAGCAGATTTCAGAAATAGGAGGTAAAATACCAAGAGTTCCATTTAACATACACTCATTTTGAAATGCTTATTAGACATCCAATGCAAGACACTGTGCTTAATAAATGAATCTGGCCTCAAAAGAAAGATCAGAACTGGAGATAGAAATTTGGAGTCATTAGCATACAGATGTTATTTAAAACCATTGGATAAAATGAGATTATCTTGGGAGAGAGTATAGATAAAGAACCGATAAGGTCCCACGCTAATGTTGCAGTGCTCCTGCATTCCTTGCCCTAGTGGAGAAGGAGATAACAAAGGAAATTGAGACATTGCTGTTGAAAAAGGTAGAGATCCACAGAGAAACAGAAACCAAGAGCAGAAAATAGTTCTACAAGAAGGGAGTATACACCTGTGTCAATTGCTGCTGGAAGGTCAATTAAAGAGCAGGTAAGTGAACATTGACTGTATCCACAGAAAGGTCACTGGTAACCTGGACAACGGTGATTTTAGTGGACTAGTTGAAATGGAAATCAATGTGCAGTTTGGTACAGAACAAAGAGGAAGTGAGGAAATGGAGATGGTAGATAGAGATAAAGTTTTCAAAGATTTTTCTATGAAGAGTAATACATAAGTGAATATAGAAGGAGTAATTTAAGTCTTTATTGTGAACAGTGTCATGACTTCAAACCTGTACTTTTGTAAATTTAAATTTCGTACAATACTGTATGAGTTTGGGAAATAAAATGGAAGCAAAAATGAGGTCTTTCATTTCAGGAAGAATAATATGAGCAACTTTAAACAAATATAATAACAGCCATCATTTACTGAGAGTCTACATTTCACAAGGCATGAAGAAAGGAGAGCTTTATTTCTCACAAAGGGTTGCATCCTGCAGGATGGCCATCTTGAGATCTGGGAAGCACAGCCTTGGGCAGAAGCCAAGAGCAAGCACATTGGGGGACTGGTGATAAAGGGAACAAGAATTAATGCTGAGTTGGGTGGCCAAACATACATATTTAATAAGCTATGGGAGGAGTCATGAATATTTATGGAAGGAGAAACATGTGCATGTGCAATTTAGTTTCATGCCTCTTCATGGGTCACATGTTCAAAATGTGGCAACATTAACATGATCTGGGGGTGAAGTTTTCAGCCCTCTGATGTCAAAAGGTGAATCAGAGGACACAATGGCCCTCTGTTCATAGCCTCCATAGACTGGCCAGAGCCACTCCATGGTCCATGTGGGTGGTCTCTTAATCAGGAAGGAATGCCTGCCTATCAGTTGTGTAGAAACCACGAACAAGAGGAGCAGTCACAAGGTTGGTTGAAATCACCTGCAGAGCAAGTCTTTGCAAAGGGCTGGTTTCTGTTTAGTCCTTAGGAAAGAAAGCCCGGTGGTAGTTAGCGAAGGGGGGTGGTATAATAAGGCCTGTCAAACTTCCTGTCCTGTCATGGCCAGGAACTCAGATGTGAGGTTTCTCTGGGGTTCCCTTGACCAAGTAGGGGTCCATTCAGTTGGGGGCTTAGGATTTTATTTTTATTTCTCACTAGGATCTGGCAATATGGAGACAAATTCATTCATTTATTCAAATTCTAATCTTTAGTTTGCACCTACATGTCAATGTTATCTGAGGTGCTGCTATTTCCATAGTGAAACAAACAAACAAAAAGAAAACATCCCTTTCCTTGTGGTGCTATTATTCCTGAGAGGAGGAGACGAGACAGATGGTAAATAAATAAATGAGTAGAATATATAGTTACAGCAAAAAATGCCATTGGGAAAGATACAGCAGAGGAAGGGTATATATAAGACTTGAAAATGGGGAGATGCAGAAATTTGAAAATATATAGTTGAGAAAACCACAGTAAGAAAATAACATTTGAACAAAAATATAAAGGGCAAGTGATACAGAGAAATATAGATATCTGTGTGAAAAAAAAAAAAATAGATTCAGGCAGAGGAAACTGCAAGTCCAAAGGCCCTGAAGTAGAATCCTCCCAGGCTAAGGGTAAAAAGAATTTCAAGGAGGAGAAAGAGAGAGAGAGAGACTGTGTCAGATGCTTCTGGTAGGTTTTCTCTGTGGAGTTCATTCTTGATTTTGACAAAAGTGGTTCTGTATAGTGGGAGAGGAGAAAGCCTGGTTGGAATGAATACAATAGAGAAGGGGGAGAATTAAGTTCAGGTAGAAAACATAGTAAACTCTTCTGAGGAGTGTTGCTGTAAAGGGAATTGGAGAAAGGGGATGGTTCTGGAGGGCTACAGGGTCAGGAGAGGGATTTTTTTCAAGATAGAACTATGCCTGTACGTTTATACACTGCTGGGAATTATCCAGCAGAGACAGAAGAATTGATAAGCAGGAGAGAGAGGAAGAATTGCTGAAGCAATGTCCCTGAAGAGGTGAGAGGGGCTGGAATAAAAAATTCTTAAAAAGTGAGAAGTTTGCCATGTAGAGGCACAGACAGATCAACCATAGCCACAGGAAGAAAGGTAATGTTGTGCTCAGATGCATGTGGATGTGTGGTGGGAACTTGGAAAAATTATTTTTGACTGATCTTCTTTGTTTAGTAAGAGAAGAACCAAGTTATTAGCTGAGAGGCTAAAGAAGGAGATTTTGGAAATTTGATGAAAGGAGAGAAGGTATGAAATAGTAATTTAGAAAGTGAAAGGATTAGAAATATAGGATTGGCAGCACTGGGTCTCCCTTGAAGTTGGTGGTCATGCATTTTAAGCGTGGCGAGTCAGGGTAGTTCCATGAATGTTTCCAGCTGTGCTCAGTTGTGCAGGGGAGAGGACAAGCAGGGGAGGCAGAGAGCATCCTTTCTTTTATAGTAGTGAGCGAGTGAGAGACAGAAAGGAAAAGAAAATGTAGACTGTAAAACAAAAACACAGAATGTGTAAGTGTTACAATTGAAGTACTTCAGATACACGGAGAGTTCAGAATTGAGAGCGAGAACTCTGGCTGATTTGAGTGATGGGTATGGGAAGGTGACACAAAGAAAGAAATGCTTAAATCACTAACAAATAAGTAGGGGTGGAGAAAATATATTTCTGAAAGTGCCAATAGATTTCTCATTATCTCATTATTATCAGTTCTATCGAAATCAAGATAGAAAGTAGAATTTTTAATTGTCTGGAAATAGTAATAAAATATAAATATAATGGTAACAAAAATTATAATAATATTATAATATAAAATATTATTAAATAATATAATATGATTAATATGGTATACAATATATTTATAATTGTATTACTTGTATTAATTTTATGTCATCTATTATTATTTCGTGAGGATGGTGATGGCTTGTCATTATCACCTCTCATTCTCACAAGCAAATTTGCAAAGTAACTATTATTAGTTTCACCATTTTACAAATAAAGAAGCCACAACACAGGTTATTAAGTCATTTGCCCAAGATCATAGAACTAGTAATTAGCAGAAAAAAAGATTTAGATCCAGATGTGTCTGATGCCTGTATTCTTCCAGATAATCAAAAACACTAATCCCAGGCTTGGAATTGGAGGTTACTTGTATTCTAGCAGAGTCAGGACAAAGATTTTTATCAGTATCTTTGAATGTGGTATCAGCAATATGATAATATCTAAATTACAGCTGTCTCTTAAGGTCTTAAACAATTAGAATAACATTTTGTATTTCTTGCCATATGCTGGTTATCCAAGGTTGAGATCTGAATACTGAATTTACTGTGAGCATGTGATGCTGTATCTGAAAAGCAGAGATTCAAAAGGAACAATAAAACCCAGGCAGAAACCTGCAATGCTTGCTCATTTCATAGTATTTACTACTTCAGAAGACAGCTCTGTTTGCTCTTCTGAACAGGAGATTTTAATTGTGTCACAGAAAGGGATGGCACAATCTTCAAGGCTCTGTCCTGTCAGAGAGAGCTTGGGAATATACAACTTAGCTGTTCCTTACACAACAAGGTCAATGTTGGAGTTATCTCACTGAGTCTATTTCATCAATACTGAGAGAGAGAAATCAGTGAAGATGAAATACAAGAATAACTGGTGTGCTCACAGGTTGTTTGTATCCCTCTGTCTTAAGAGATAAGACTTATGATCACAGGCTTTGGGGTGATGATAAAAACTGGAAGGTGAGAGCCATACCTTGAAGCCTGTCACAGGAGAGTAGCACCAGCAGGGTACAGTGTGAAAATGAAATGTCCTTATCTTATGGACATGTTGAAATGTATCTATAATCGACTATGAAATTGACTCATATAGTTATTGACAACTTCCCAGTCTGTTGGAGAAAACTGTGTGGGGGTGAATAGTAGGAGTTGAACAGAGTTGGGGGAAGGGTACCCAGAGAATTAGGTGTATTTTTTGAAAAGAGCCACTCCAGTTTTCTTAAAGAGATGGGGAGAAAAATCAAAAGAAAGTGTCCACTTGGGTCATTAAAAATTTAATATAAATATAGCTATCTTAGATGAATTCAACGGCAAAAAAAAAAAAGGCAGGGTGTTTTCTTTTTTTTTTTAATCCTACTCAACTCAAACAAATGTGCAAGCTCTCTCCTCTTAATTTTCTAGAATGTAGATTACTCAGGGAAATTTTCCATTTAATGCTGGCTATACTTTGTCTCCTAGCACACATCTGGAATATGCCTTTCTCTTTACCTCCATAGTGGTATGTTTTTGAGAAAAGATTACTGATGCTAACAGTAGATATATTAAGCAGGTGAACACATTTCTGGTACTAAGATGAAGTAAAATGTTCTAAATCAAAATACACACAGATATGTAACTCACATGTCAATGAATATTTGTCCTTTTGGCAGACTTATCAAACATGGCTGAAACAATATTTGTGGTTTCATCTGTTTTTCCAGAAATTTTTTTTTCTGTCAAGAGGGGCAGATTGTATTTCCCCTCTCCTAGAAAAGGAACAGGTCTTTGTGACTGCCTTGATACATGTAGATTGCACTGGAGGTGGTGCTGTGTAACTTCTCAGGTCAAGTCATAAAAAGTGATAGTTTCTGCTTGCCTGTCTCTCTGGGCATGTGCCCTGGGAGCCCTGACCTGCCATGGCAGAGAGACCAGTGATAGAGATGATAGAGCTAGAGATGGAGATGAAGCTGGACATGCAAATGGACATGGAAATGGGGAGAGGGAGAGTTTGAGAGACACCAGTCAAAGGAACCCTCGCAGCTCTGCCTCCCTGCTGTTTGAGTCTTCCCATTATCCCAGGCAACAGATGTATTAGTGAATAACCCTTCAGAGGATTCCAACCTCAGTCTTCAAGCTGCAAATAAACCCTTCTTAAAATACAGCTTCATAAGCAAAATAATTTTTTAAGGACACTACATTTTGGGGTGTTTTGTTACATAGCACTAGATAACAAGAACAGTAATAAACATTTTCTCTTTTATTAAAATAAATAAATAATTTTAATTTATGCATCTATAAGGTATCTTCACTATAACTATAGAATATTGAAGCTGGGTGGGACATTAGGGGCCATATGGAGTAATTAACTTACTTTGTAGGGCACTGCTTTTTCAGCTGTTCCTTTAACATACTCAAGTAGCAAGGACAGAACAACAGGAAATCTGCTGATTCCTAGGACCATGATTTTTTCTGATGAATGTTGTTAAATTCTGTATCTTTGTTGCAAAAGCCATCTCTAAATAAACAGAATGAATCTAACAAACTTACGAAGCCCATACTCTTCACATGTCTGAAGCAGTTTATCAGTACTGTCATTAAACAAAAATTAAATATTGTTTGCCCATGAATTAGAATCATGACAGATATATGATTTTTTTTTCATTTAATATAAGAAAATGAAGAATAAGACTCCCTAATGTCAACAGGAAGCCTGGAAAGAGAATGTCACCAGAGGTTGAAGGTGGAGATAAGGTCTTATCTTCATGCTCCTGAAACTATAGTAGACCCAGGATTTCTAGTTTCTTATATAGATATGTCTACGACTAGAATATTTACATAGTATCAGAATTATATACAATTAGAATACTTTTTAAGATATTTTTATTTACAAAATAAAAAAAAATCCATCTGGTTTAAACAATGAATGACTGTCATAACTGAAAATTCTGGAAGGTGATCTGATTATAAGTGAAGATTAATTCAGTAGCTCAAGTGTTGTGACCCAAGTTTCCCTCCCTTTTCCACTTGTGAACTTTGGTCTGTGAGTTTGCTTCATTCTCAGCCTCCTTTTCCCCTGTTTGGCCCAAGATGGCTGCCGGAGGATCCTAAATGCACATGATTCCTTATCATTCTCCTTTCTTAAGCACTGAACAAAAAGTCTTGTTCTCAATCGATTCAGTTAGGTAGCGTACATATCACTGAATCAATTTCTGGAACATAGTGATAGGATTGAGAATTAGCATAGGCTCAGGACCCATTCTTGGATATCAAGTAAAGAAAGTATTTCCTAGAGCACCTGGGATAGGTTCTATATTCCCCACTCAAGTAAATTATTATTACTGTAAGAAGGCGAATTGGATACTAGGCGGCCAGCCTAGAAATGTCCACTCCAAAAGTCCACTTAGGAACCAGTATATTCCAATATCTATAAAATCCAGCACTATCTAGTGAGTTAATTATTCCTTTTTATGGATTACTTTAAGTATTCCTTTTGACCAGTGCAATGCGGTACTAACTATTTAAGGAAGTGTTTCACTGCATGAGAGTTTTTGCACTTTTATGACCTTTAGAGAGAAAAAAATAATAATTTTGAGTCATCTGGAATATCCCCAGTGTTCTCTGCTGTAAAATCTTTGGATGAAGTAAAGTAGTAAATTGGGGAGGCTTGAGAATCAACTGGCTTAGGATTTATCCAACTGCAAATCAGACTAGTTGAACTTGGTAATAAGAATAATAATAATACATGCTTGGAGAACATAATACACAGTGGAAGAATAAAGGGAGCATTTCCTTCTGTTTCCAGGGGATTCAGAGAATGCTTGTTAGCCAAGTGACTGATAAGCTACTTTGAGTTGTATCATTAAACATGTGAAGAACAAGAGTAGTTATGAAACTACTTCAATTAGGTATTTGTACATCCCAGGGAAGTGAGGAGCTTAAAGAATATTTGGGTCATTGGAAACATAAATTTCTTGGAAGCATATTTTTAAATCAAAGATATAGAAATATTCTTACTCTGCTAAAATATCTCTTCTTCTAGTGAACATGTTTGCATTTTAATTCAGGCTAAGGATGAGCTCAGTGTATAGATACAATCATCCAATTTGTAAGCAAAGGGAGTCTATGAGAAGGTTGGTTTTAGTAAAATTAGGAAAAGGATCATACGGAAAGGGAAATAGAAGGCCATCCATATGATAATTTTTAAAAAATTTGATTAATTGTCTGTTTTTAGGTAGCATTAAAAATTAATGACCATATAGACAATCTATAATTATTTCAAAGGAAGTATTCAGAAATAGGGGAGACATTCCCTTGCCTTTAGTTGTTAAGCATTTTACATTTGGCAGGATAAAACCACACCTGATGGAAGCAGTGTTTTTTTGTTTGGCCAGTTGTTTACTTTTGGTTCAGCAGCAGGCTGTCATGCGTGGACCAAGACCATAGGTTTTTAAACCCTGGTCGTCCAGTATAGCAGTGGCATCACTTAGGGACACATTACTTGACCTTTTTGTGCCTCCATTTCCTCATATGTAACATGAGGAAAATAACAATAGCTGTCACTTAAAATCATTGAAAAATTAAATGTGGTAATATATGTAGTATGTTTTCAACAGTGTCTGCCACATAGTAAATATCATGGAAATATTAATATTAGGTACTTGAATGGTTGTTTGGCTGGTTATAGAATCTCAGGTTAAAAATCATCTTCCTCTTTCTTCAGAATTTTGAAGATACTGATCCATTCTTACCATGGATTTTAGTATTTTATTGCATTCCACTTACATTATATTTTTGAATCCTTTTTGCATTCTTTTCTCTTTCAAAGTTTTTAAGATTTTCTTTCTTTTTCTCGAATATTTGAAATTCACAGAGATATTTGATGTATGCCTTCCTTCAACCATGTAATGGACAATGTGAGTGTCCTCTAAAATTGGAAACTAATGTACATTATTTCTGAGAATTTTTATTAAGTTATCACTTTGATCATTTTCTTCCCTCCAAAAATTAATCCTTTACACTTTCTGCAACTCCTACTATTTGGATATTTATCTTCCCAGACTGATTATTACATTTCTTTTTTTTTTCTCCTATTTTCTATGTCTTTTCTATTTACCTTCTGTTCTGCAATGTTTATTCAACTTCACTATACAATGCTCAATACACTCAAGAGACTTAGAAATTTCATCATATATATTGAATGCTAAAGAAATGATAACTGTTTTCCTGTTTTTCCTCTTCCTCCTTCTCCTCCTCTGCCTCCTGTTTCTTCTTCTTCTTTTTTTCTTTATTGTTACTACCTCCCAAGTAATATGTCTAATTGGGGTTTTTGATTAAATGCTGTGGTTTCAGTAGGTTTTCTCTGCATCCAATATATGTAGACCTCTGTTATCAGTCTAGGAAAATATTAAATAATCTATAACTAAATCAGACAGGGTTTTAAAAACTAGCATTTATTAAACACCCACTGTGTGTGACAGGAAATTTGTTAAATTGGCCTCCTCTATAGCATTAAAAGCATAATTAAGATAACCCTATACATAACTGTAGTCTTATATAATTTTACAATAAGGATATCTCCTGATGTGCCCAGTTGGCCTGACTCCCACGTAGTTGTGATTAGCCTGACTGCACCAGCACAGCTCTCATGATGGAATTGTAGCTGGAATTCTCACCAGGGAAGGACAGAAGAAGATGCAAGCTTGTTGTTTTCCTTAGGTACAGGGATTTTTCATTTCAGTGAGCACAGAGGAAAATGAATGTGGTGGTAAAAACGCCTGGTGGATGTGTAGTATGTACTAGTCCTCCCGGCAGCAAATGATATATCTAAAATACATGTCCCTCCATGTGGGGGAGTGACATAGTTTAATGTAGATTCTCCCTTCATGACCTCCCAATGACTTTCCATCAAATGAAATAATATTTATGTATGTGAATAATGCAGGTGTTCCATGACTTGCAACTGTGGGGAGTTTTCATTCTTTTATTTAGCTATCATTCCATTCACTCCGTAACTTTTAGGTTGGACCAAATGAAATTTCTGATACTCAACTGGGTGTGACCTAAAGAATGGCAATTTTATATGATTCAAAATAACATTTATTGAATTCTGCCTAAAAGTAACTGTGACAAATTAAAAATGTATTAGATATAAACACAGATGGCATTAACAAGAAGATTATATGTTTCTCCATATGTATTACACAACAGATATTTTTTGAACACCTTCTATGCATTGAACTCTAAAGATATAGAGGTAGACAAGACAGATGCAGTCCATGCCTACATGGAGGATCAAATCTTTTGGATGAATCAAAATATACTTAAACCATTGCAGTATAAGAAAGAGGTAATTACCATCAATATAAAATGACATTGGAGTTCAAAAGAGAATGTTACAAGTCTTTCTAAAGGGATTCAGAAGAGGTTTTATGGAGAAGGTGATACCTAGCTGAACTTTGAATATTGGATAGCATTTAGTGAGGAAGGGCACAACAGTTGGAGGGAACTGCAAATAGGCCTAGGTGGGTGTTTGATTCAGTTAAAAGTTTTTCACAGAAGTTGTTTTGTAGTTAGTGAGAATATAAGAGTTGGCTGTATGTATATACACATCTTTTTATTTGTGGAAGAGGAGTAATTCATTGTGTCTGCAGAAGTCAGGAAGGGATTCTCAGTAAAATCTCCATCTTTTGTATGATACTTAGAGTGCAGAACATAATTTACATAGGTGGATAATTGAGGATAAGGCATCTAAGGTGATGGAAAGACAATCAGGAAGGTATGATAGTAAAGAAGCTCATCACATATTTAAAAGAACAAGATTATGATATAGATGGATCTAGAGCTCATAGATAACAAAGATAAGGCTATTCATAAATGTTGGAATAAATGAAGGAGAAGTTTGATATCTTGTGCAGATCAGTTTGTATTATATTTAATGATGCGTCAATAAAAATATACAAAGAAGTATTCTTTCCGGAAAGAGCTGAGATACAGAAGAGGAAAACATACTGAAAAATTATTATTTTCTTTTATTAAAATACAGTGGTATTCACTAGGATATAGTGGAAAGAAAAGCAAACTTGGAGTTATAAATATAGGCAGATCGATTAATGCCTCTAAAGCTTAATTTCCTCAACCTGCCATAAAAAGAGTTAATGATTACTTACCTTGTCTAGTCTGTAAAGGCATTGTCAAGAATATAGTCATGATAATTATGATAATCTCTCTCAGAAAAATGCAAAATCCTGATTGTGAGTTGGAATTTTTAAAAAGTAACTTTTGGCAAGGATGAATGTCATTGGAGTAAGTGTCTCTAGGCAATGAGCCAGTTAACACCCAGGTTCACCAAGTGTGGCTACTGATGAAGGCTGTTTCATCTGTGGCCACATTTGAATTTCTCCCTCAAACCACAAATACTGTCATGGCTGAGTGCTCTCAAAACTCCCCCATTTGGAAGGGACCACAGACAGGGTGACAAAACAGTCATATTTGTCAAGGACTTCTTTTAGTTGTTTATAAGAACTTCGCCAATAGTTTTTCAGTCATTGCACTGTGTGGACCAGACACAAGGTGAAGATACACTCACAGTCAATAGGCAAAGAGAGATGAGGAAAAGGGAACTAGCAAACTTCAATGAAATTAATTTGGAAAATACTCAGATAGAAATTTTGAGGACTTGGTAATTAGTCCAATTCTGACTTTAAAGTTCTACACTTAAACTTGGTTCTCTTTTCTCTTTTTTTCTCCTCTGACTTCTTTTCTTTTCTTAGCAATTTTTAGAACACTTATTCCATCTTTTACTGAAGGTTAGCTCAAAATATTAATTGTGAAGGAATTGTCATCCTTTTGCAAAGAGGAAATCTGAGACTCAGTTACATACTGAGAAGTAAGTGGCTATACTAGGATTGAAATCTAGTTTATTCTGACTGCAAAGTCAATGATCTTTTAACTCTATCATGTTGTCTCATATTTAAAACATAGCAGACAACTTCCCTATCTGGTATTTTTTGAAGTTTTATTTTATTTTTAATTAGAAAATAGTTGTTTATATTTATAGAGTACAATGTGGATGTTTTGATAAATGTATGCCCACATATATAATCACAAAACAGTGCAAAGATACACAAAAATAAACATTAGAGAATTGCTTGTGACAAGAAAAAACAATCAGAAAATAACATAATTTAAAAAGTCCATTAGTAGGGGACTGATTAAATAAAAGATAGTCATTCTATAAAGTGAAATATTATATTGTACTTACAGAAAATGAGGTAAGCCCACACATGTTGATATGCAAAGATATCCAGAATTCATTGTTAACTACAACCAAAGCAGAATTGTATAAACAATGTGATTTTATTTTACAAAAATTATACTGTATCATATTTACTTATAAGCATATACAATTTCAGGAAGGATATAAAAGAAACTTCTAATATTCATAACCTCTAGAAATAGAAAAAAACAGAAACTTACTTTTATTGTTCACCTATTGTATTATTATTGATTTTATTACATGCGTATTACTTAAATTTTTAAGGATTAAAATTAGATAGTAATTGTGGAGAGAGACAGTGTCAAAAATACTGACAACTTCCAAATCCCATGTTTGAAATTAGAAAACTAACTTGCCTTGAACAACTCCAACACACTGTTTCTAGCCAGGTTCCCCTGTGGCTAAAATTCAGGACAATTTCATGTGTACTAAAAATGTATGTGTGTGCGATATTGCTTTCAGGGTGACAGCTGGATGGGAGAAACTGGTCAAAGGCTGACCCAGAGCATATGGTTTCACAGGTTTCTTGGTTTGTGCACACCTAGCTTTCTTAGCAAGGTCAAGGGCAGGCAAGAAGGTGATTCATTAAACTTTTGCGGTTGATACGCACTAGATATGTACTGCAAGTCAGCATCTTGTACATGCAGACCTATGCTCTAGCCCTTTGTTTAAAGGACAAAGATTCGTTCAAGCAATGAACCTGAAAACTGCATATGTAGGAACAAAGAGCTGCCAGTACAGATTGTAGACCCAATAGGAAGCTGATTGTTCAGCTTCAAGTTGCAATTTTTGGAAAAGATGTTGCAATTAATAATACTATTTCTAAGTCTGAGTTTACTCCTACATACTTTAGAGAATTTAGCTAAATAACAATGTTAATGTTCTAATTTGTTATTTGTCATTTAGATGGAATGTGGTGTTGTATAATACTTTGTCTATAACCAGCAAATACTGAATTTCTGTCTCCAAGTAGTTTATCATTATCTAGGCGTATATATCTTTTTGGTTTACCTAAATGGCAATCCAGCTACAAAATTTTATTTACAACCGAGGTCAATATTAGCTAAAGGATCAAAAGAAAGTCTCAATGTCTGGAAAAAAAAATACATATGTAGCCTCATAGAGTAGTATAAAGTAATTTTTCACTCTTTTCTTCTTATTTAAACTCATCCAGTATATGTTTTTCAATATTGAGAAATTGGAAATACTTTGATTCTACTTCAAAGTTTTCACTTTAGTCTATATAAATAAGATATTCTCCTTTTGTGATTTTTTTTCTTTTTCTCATAAACTGTGAATAATCTTTAAGACTGTCATATGCTCTTTGCCTTGATGGTTTCATGTGTGGCCCAAATCCCTATAATTTTCAAATCTACATCTCCAACTTGATTTCCCACCATCTATCCAGGACCTTGACTTGATTTTCCGTAAACTATCTTCTCTCAAACATCTCATGGTAATCTGAATCACAACCTTTTCAAAACCAAACTCATTTCAACTCATTGCCTACCTCAGCCCACCCTGTACTCTCCATTTCTATTTTCACATCCCAATGAGACACTTCTGTTTTTCTTGTCTTAGAGATTTGGGGTCATTTTTTTACCAGATTTTCTCTATAATTTTTTTCTGTTTTTTCCTCCCAGATTATTAATTATCTCCCTTTCTTAAGTATGTGTCTTTCCGTGGTTATTACCATTGTTTAAATTCTCATTTTCTAAAAAGTCTTCTAGAATCACTATCTAAATTGTTTTCCACTGTCTACCCCACTGATCCAGCTTGTGCAGAGATACTGTTCAAGTCCTACAGAGTGTGACATCTATGGTGGTCCATCAAAAGTCCTCTTTATTCGTCCTTTGCTTCCCCCAAACCAGCCATCAGATTTAATTCTCCTTGCTCCCTGCTACGCTAACTTCTGTAAATTATGAGGCTCTGGGCCTTTGCACTAGTTTGACTGTCTCAACTCACTAACTCCATCAGTCAAATACTTTATCTCTTTCAGAACCTGGCTAATGTGGTCTCTTTCCCCCTAGTGGATTATTTTTACTTTTTAATCCTATGTCCATTTATTATTTTAACCATCAGCATGTCCTTAGGTGAACTTATATGAACTTAGGAATTTAGTCTGTACCATGTACTTTGACACGTAAACCAACAAAATGCATGTTCCTACTGTGTTGAACATTGCTCAACTCTAAGCTGTTTCAGTGAGGAGACGTTTGTTCTATCTCTTTACTATTATCTATTATAGTAGTTTTCCCTCACCCCTGTCCAACCTCCTACCCAGGGCATGCATAGTGACTGGAGAAATTTACTGTGTAGAATGAACATATTTTTTATAAATAGATTCTCAAAGATTGGGCATAATACCAAAGTACCCTTATTTCCTAGTTCTATAAATATTTGAAGAAAAACATCATTCTAGGTACCTAAGCATTCCCATTCTATGATAATATTAAAATTTAAAGATAATATATTGGCATGTTTTATTTTATGAATATAGGGGCAAAGAACACATTATTTTCTCGATTGCTGGTTCTCTCTGGTGATTTATAACTATTATACCTTCCTACCTTCCTCCTATATGAAGGCAGTACTATTATTTCTTAAAGTGCTGCAGGTCTAATTAGAAGTTTTTTTGAATATTCTTCTGTAATTTTTACATTATCTGTTAAAATTTGTCTTTCATAATCCAAGAAGAAAGTTATTACCTTTTTTAAAATTTCTGGCAATTACATTTCCTTTCTTTTGAAAATTAAACAATTATTATAAATACTCTCTCAAAATAAGCATGCTTGTTTTATAAGAGGACAGATGGATTTCTTTTTAAAACTCCCTATGTCAAAATTTCTACCTGACATCAAACAACACTGCTGGAACCTTATGCATAATTACTGTTTCTGCCTTTTCCTACTCTTCTGATGGTAACAGATATGGGTGTGAAGAAGAAGAGATTTCATACCTGGCAATTGCTGCCTGTGTTTTGCATTATTTGGCACAATGTTCTTTTTTAAAGTGGTTTAAAGAGTGTTATTGCTTTGTAAGACCACAATTCATTGAGTCTTATCAACTGAAGGAGATCATTATGAGAAACACAGTTAAAGAACTACAACCTAAAAAAAAGAAGTGGGAAAATCTGTGGTAGAGAAATTCTCAACAGTAAAAGATATATTGTTTAACCAAGGATTTCCAGGAGATAGGAGGAGGAAAATGGGAGCCATTTCAAGAGAAAATGAAGTATAATATTAATAGAAGCACTTAATATATTATTCTTGTGTCACTTGCCCAAAACTTGAGTAATTTACTGCCTAATTCTTGATTCTTGATTAAGTTACTTAAATGCAGACTCTAAAGATGTTTAGAGCTTTAAAGCTGCTTGATGGAGTAAAAGGAAATGTACATTTTTTTTCTTTTTAGTTCATTGGCAAATATGTTAAAAGGCTATTTGGCCACCAAAGGGAAAGAAGCCAGAGACTTTTTACCAAATAAAACAAAACTCATGGGTTTGCATAGCCTTATCTCCAAGAATTGCTTCCCTACATTCCTTTTGAGTATAATGACAAATAAGGAGCTAGCCAGTTTAATATCTAAGGGACCTTACTGAGTCTGATTCATTCTCTGTCTCAGAAAAAAGAGAAAGGAATCAGTCGGGCAGGAAGACACCATCTCTCTTTATCAGTCTGCTTTATGTCCCCTCTGGACTTCATGAAATTCAGGCATGTTTCATAGAGAAAAGGCAAATCACTTACTAATAAATCTTTCATCCAGAACCTAATCTTTCTCTTGGTCCTCAATTTTTTGCACAAATACTATTTCTTTGCCTTTGTGCTTGAGGAAAATCTCTTTGGCTTCCTTTGGCTAAGGCAACATATGCAATGTGAGGACTTGGACTGTGCTCACCTCAAAGAGAATTATGTATAGCACAAAGGAATTAGGTCTTTATCAAGTATTGGAGTACAGTTTACAAGGTATTTATATCTGATTTTTGTGATCATCTCAGCCAATCAAAATTGACAAAGGAACTCAAATTTGTATACATAGAATTAGGTAATTATCATATAAATCATCAGTGTATTTGAGCAAACACAGGTAATATGGTGCTAATATTTATCTAGAACTATAATAAAATAAAATAATATGTTGCAACATTTCCATTTTGCAAATAGTAACTTTAAATGAGAGATTATTAGGCAAAAACGGTTAATACGATAAATTTACCTCTGTCTATATAATCTTCTCCAATCTACTTCTGGAATATTCTTTATGGGTAAAACCCTAGTTTTGTCACTGAAATCTTCAATGAGAACTACCTTTTTCTTTAGCATGCTATAAAAGCCATTGTAATTTACCAAACTTTTTATAAATATGGTTTTAATCTCTTATATTTTTCTAATGTTGTTCCAATCTTACAGGTTTTTAAAATTTTAGGACATCATTATATTCTTTTAAATGTTCCTGTCCTTCTTCTTCTCAATCTTAAAAATTCCTGCTCAACCTTTAAAAGCGTTTATAACTTCAGGCACATACATAACTCTTATTTGAGCTTTTTTTGGCCCATACTTGCCTGTTGCTGCCTATTAACTTAATGCTTCCCACATCTGTGTTAATATGGCATCTTGTGTGTGACTTTGTCATGTACTGTAACACTTGGTGGGCATGGATGGTGTGTCCATGACTCGAGAATATCTGGCCCATATTCTTTACCACTTTGGAGGATATCTGGCTCAATAAACGTTGAATGAAAAGTCTTATAAACATACTACTTAGTTTACTTCACCTTGCAGAAACATCTGCGCTTACATTTAACACTGACTCAACAAGGGATGAGTTTTCTTTGAGTGGAAGCATAAGCTGACAAGTGCCAGCTACGTTTTAAAAATATGTCTGAAGTATAGAGGAGTAGAACAACTTTACTTTAAAAATCTTATTGACTTAGCAAGGATGTCATTTTAAAGAAAGAGAGGGAGATGAAAGACATGTCTCAGCAGTTATTAAGGTTAAATTATGACCTTGTATTGTTATTGTACCAAACCTAGAAAGCATGTAAATTGGGAAAGAAAAAAGCCCAAAGCCCTTTAAATGTTGGTGTATAATGGACCATGTGCATTTTGCATGGCAAACATACATACTAATTATGAATGAAGAGATATTCAATGGATTGCTAGCTCATACCATACCTGAAATGAGCATTATATTTGTAACAAAGGAATTTGAATTTTTTCCAGTTTTTTCTCAAGCCTAAAATTTTAGCTACAGATATTAAATACTAAAAGAGGATGGTACAAAATTTCAAACTTGATTCCTTTCATTTTCTTACCTATGAACCCACTAACCTGTGAGCTTATAATTTGCATTTTAAAGGAATATTAATTCCTCTCACATTACCTTTTTATACCTAAACAGGTGTCTTATGTTCATGATATTTCAGGAAAGATTTGAAGAGAAGTGTATTATAATTTTGTGAATTATTTTCCTAAAAATTTTAGAGCAGCTCCCACTGAATGCAAATGCAATGAGCCTTACAGGTCATGGAACAAAAATGAGGGGCACAAAATAAAGAGGGGGGAAATTATATCTTTTCTCACTAACTCAATTCCCAACAACAATACCAGAATCAATCTAAACTGCTAATAAGCATGGTACCCAGTGTAGCTTTGTTCCTATTTGACTGTGATGACATTTTTATTGAATAAAAATGTTGAAAACTTAAACATTTACAGAAAGTACTGAAGTTTCACTTGTCCTCAAAAATAGGCAAAACTGCAAATCTTAGATCATCAAAGTATGTCCCGATGACCTACCATCCAGAATTGAATGAAACTTTATAATAGAGAAAGGAAGAAAAAAGAATTATCAGTTGCTTGATTAAGGTTGAATACTGACTTAGCTGCTTTGAATGTATTTGGGGAAAGGTAGATCATCACACCTCCGAAGAATGTTCATAGGGAAGCACTCTTTCTCAATGACTCGAGGACCCTGGAATGAAATTCCTCAATGGAGAACACAGAACTCAGGTTCAAACTAATCTCTCAGTGGGTGACTGTGAGAACTTCTGCAAGTTATATAACATCTCTAATTGATTTCCTCATTTGTAAGATGAAAATAGGATTACCTGCCTCCCTAAATTGTGGCTAAATGAGATAACATATAACAGTACAGTGCTTTGTATGTTAGAAAATGTACCCCCTCCCCCCTCAGAAAAGATAATGATAATATCAGTCCTACCAGTCCCTTTGCCTCCATGAAAGAGTTCTGTGAACTGGGATGGCATCTTTGATTTGCCTTTCTTCACTCCACTCATCCTTTCTTTGAAACCCCTGGGCAAACATAAAGAAATCTCAATGTGATCATTTAGAAAAAACCTTATTTGACTTTATGCTCAACTAGCTCCAATCCCTGTTGCAAGATTTGTTTGTTTGTTGTTGTTGTTGTTTAAGCATACATTTAAATTTTGTGCCTCTAATCAAATCTTTGTAAATTGTCAAATTGACTTCTGGATCTAGATGGCAGATTGAGTATGGTCTTCTGCTTTCTCTCCATTTAAACTGAAAAGACAGTATAACAATAAGAGGGGAAATAAATCTGCGATGATTAGCATCAGGGAGTGTATGATTAGCAGTTCAGAGATTTTGAAAAAGCTTGTAAAAAGGAAAATGAATGGGATCACATTTATGACTAAACCAGAACAGAAAACTGCTGCTGTGGACATACGATGGAGAATGTTGCAGTGGAGGTAGGAAGAGTTCTTTCCTGCACAGGTGTGTAGAGGTTTCCCACTTGGTGTCAGCAAGAACAAAGGACAAGAATAGGTAACAGGAATAGAAATTAGAGTAACTAAGGAAAGGATTGTCACCCAACGGTAAGATTGGTCCCATCCCTTCTTCCCTTCCCTTTGTCCCTCTGTCCATCCCCTTGCCCACAATCAGCAATTGACAGAGAAATGTGTGGCAAAGGATTTTACCACCTAGGGAAATACTGTAACTACTCTAAAGAAATTCAGAAATCTAGAGGAGTAAGGGTCTGTTTCCTTGTGTTCATGTTGGCACCCGAGGGATAAGAGGGCAGAAACTGAGACATGGAGGGAAATTCTATGGGCTCTTCAACTCCTGATAAAAGCCTCCTTTTTCTTGGTGCGGAGGTGAGGGCTTCAGGTTGTCTGTCTGCCCCCCTGCCATAAATAACAACATCAAAATTTCTGTATAAGAGAAATATAGAGGGTTTCTCATGATAGGAACCAAAAACCTTGACTAAGAGTTACTTTTGCATAATGAGTAGACCAGTTTTGACTTAGATTATTTGCTTATTACAGATGGTTTTGGGAGGATGTTAATGGAGATTGAGGAACTTGCCCTATAGTTATATCTCCACAACAAGCATGCTCATGCTTTGGATTGCCTATTTGGGGGTGGCTAAGATAAGACTAACGAAAGTTATGGGGTAGAGGAAGTAAAATATTTCCACATTTTTCCCTGTTGATCCCTGTTACGCATACAAATGATGCCAGATGAGAAACCTTTACTACACTTTCACAGAGTTTCTGGTCAGTCCTTCTATTTGGGGCAGAATCTTAATGGGGTAACTTTCAGCTTTTGCTACTTCACAATCAAAGAAATCTCAGAGGCATATGATATGTATATCTCACTTATACATCCGTGCATTGGCTGAGGTGACTTTGATTTAGGTTCAGGGTCTGCAAGCATCAGCTGTGGTGGTTATGAACTTTAAGTATCATTATGGAGTCCAAGGACTGTGGCTACTTTAGGTACCTTCTCACGATGATGGCAGAAGCCAAGATGGCAAGCCCAGTTGCACAAGTACATGTCAAGCATCTGCTCAAGTCATATACACTAACATCCTATTGGCCCAAGCTAGTCACAAGGCCAAACCCAGAGTTAAAAGATAGGGAAGTTTATTCTGCACTCCATGAGGCCATGTAAAGGCATAATTGTATAAACCAGTTTGAGGGGAATGAATATTTTGGACCAGTAATTGAATTTATCAAAGAGACAGAGGCCAAAATTCACAGATGAAAACATATCATACCAGTTTCCATCCAGATCCAGTCAATTTGGTCCTTCATTCTTTATGTAAGTTTATATCCAGAGATCAAAAAACATTTGAGAAAAAATAATAGGAATAAAGAAAGGAGACCAAGTTCCATATCTAATTTGTTATAGAGTCATTGGATTCTAAAGAGAAAGAAAACCCTCTGATTTCCAGGGAGGTTTCCTCTCTTCTTAACTCATTTTTCCCAATATCTACTGTTCACCTACTCAATGTCAGTCAGTGTGCAATAGGATGGTAATTTATAAGACAGGGACTTTGTAAGTGTTAAGGTAAAATTTGCATTGTCCCAGAGTCAACAGTTGATTTGGAACAGGACCTAGTAAATCATTTGGGATTAAATGACAAATTTCTGAGTAGAATTGGAAGCTGTTTTCCCAGAAACAGTTAAAATTGTATTGCCCTTGTGTCTTTTGTGAAGGCAGCAACTTCCCCCATCCCACCAAAGGGTGAGAGATTCCAGTGAAGCACTTGCTTTCCGTCTCAAGTGAAGATTGCTTTACAGTATCTACACCCTGTGTACAAATCCAGTTTTTAAAAGTTTATGGTGACAAGAAAACATTTTAAATTGGATATTATAAAAAGACAAAATGGGTTTTATGGATTTTTTCCCTAGTAAACTATAACCAAGAGATGCCATTTCAGAGATACCAATAAAATGTCTCTAATGATACCCTTTAGTGATAGCACTGCACTTAAAGTGAAAGTCAAAATAACTGTTAAACAATTTATGGCAGTTGGAATCTAATTAAAATCTCTTGCTAATTATGATATTGAAAGTTTAAAAGTTGAAGGACATGCTGCAACTACAGGAATATGATGGGGCTGAAATTCACACCCAGTTTTTGTTATTACTCATAAATCTTGCCTGACATTAGCAGAATTCAGCCTGTGAATCATAGACTTGTATTCATTCCTGGGCATCATCTCTTCTCTTATCCTGACAGAAATGTATTAATTAGCATAACAACATACATTGTATAGCTGTGTGATAATTATAAAATTGTAGCTGATTTCACTAAATTCTAAATCTACACATACATTATTATTGCAATTAATGGGAAGACCCTTTTCATTTTGAAACCTGTCAGGTATTTTTAAAATGTTCTTTTTTCTGTAAGCTGAAGGTAACCCTTCTTTGAAAAAAAAAAAAAAAATCTCAAACAAATTTCCCTCCTCGTTTCTCCCTTCTTTCTACCTCCTTTCTTTCTTCTTTCCTTTCTTGCTTTTTCTCTCCCTGACAGAATCCTAAAAAAGCTTAGTTAACACCTTAAAAAACATACACTGTTTCATTCCCTTTTTAACCTAAAGATCGGTGCTTTATTAAACACTGTTCATGGGTCTTTCCTTAAGGAATATTTGCTGTTACTGTCATATACAAAGGACTGCATGATGCACTATGATAGACTGAAACTTTCAAATTAGTTCACTTTGTTTAAAACCAACACATATATTTCTGTGCCAAAAATAATCTGCAAGCAATCGATGCAAGAATAAGGGCAATGCAAAATGGGGGCGGTTGTGAGACATCAATGAGTTATTACGTGGAAAACATTTAAAATGTTATTCAAAAATGTTACTATTATTGCTTGATTAATTATAGCAGAAAAATGAGATCTAAATCATTTAATCACAACTTCATATTGACTATTTTGTTTTTGCTTTTCCAAGCACTTTCCCAATTCATTATCACAGTTGAGAACTGCAGCAACCTGATGAGAGAGGTGGGACAGATTTTTATTAGAGCAGGCATGTGCTTCTGTGGCTTCTTGATCCATTTTATAACAGGGTTCAACTCCTCAACCCTCTCTAAGGTAAACCTGGGCAGTTGCTTAGTGACCACTTGCCAGCTACTTCGAGGTTTCAGATGAGTCTTGAAGGTGATGCTTCATATCTAAGTTTCTGGTGAAACATGAAGGTAGACATTGTGAATGAGTGAGGTAGAAACCCAGCAAAATGATGTATTAAATGAATATAATACATAGAATTATGCTTTAATGCACATAGATATGTTTAAGTTTATCTTTGATTAGAAACTTGATAAATGTTTCTTATTTGAACAAAAAGATAACTCAAAATGAGTTCTCTGACAAAGTATTCAAATTGGTTTTTTAAAATAGAAATATTTGTCCAATGGATATTGCACTTTACAGAATAGTTTGCTTATGAGACACTATTTTCATGGTTACAGTTTTATCACATTTTGCAAAATAATTCTAGGATCATCTTTCACAATTACCTTTAGAATTGTTTTACAAGATACATGAAAATATATCTTATTACCTAATAATTTGAAAACTTTCTGAAGTCAAATAAATTTCCTAATTTGAACACTTAACATTTCTTACCCATTAGTCTAAGTTTGTCATGATTTGCTAAACTTAAATTTTCTCCCAATATATTATAATCATATCAAATGTTGCATATACTTTTCGTACAAGATTCCAAAAGTGTTATAATCAAGAGTAGAATTTCTGAAGAAAGAATATAATTTCCAAGTAATTATATTTAAAAAATAAAACAAAACAGTGCTCATTTGGCCAAGCAATCTCTTGTAAGATTATTGAACATCTTGGAAATTCACATCTGTATAGACATACGCTTAATGCCTTTGTTCTTGTGACAGAGCCTAGTGTTCAGTTTTTCAAATTTTGCTGCCACTTAATAAAAGATTATTATTAATAGCAATAGTTTTAAGGAGTGGTGATTAATCAACACCCTTCTTTATGACTTTGAACCAAAAATATGCTGTTTGAGGATAACAGCCTTCATTGTAACAAAATTGCTATGTTTATGCTTAAAAATAATTCCAGGTAAAAGCAAACTGGTGGTCAAAACCAGCCATATATGCACATATATATATACACACATATATATATATATATACATATATATATATATTTAGTCTTTACCAAAATTGACAACACTGAAATCATCTTTGTTATTTTGAATTATATCTAATGAACAGAAATAATATCCCCCAGGTTTATAAAAGATGCACAAATTCTATTAATAATCTTTGTCACAGGGACCACAAGTAACAAAAGCTGTATATAAACTAGCATTATAATTTGTTTGCCAAAACTCAGACTTCTTGAACTGCTGGTTGTACGAATTATACTTGCAGTAAAACACCTTAGTGGAAGGCAGAATGTACGAGAATGAAGTTAATAATTTGAAACTCAACTGGGCATTTTAGTCTTATTCAAGTCCTTTTGCAGGTGCTAATAAAGATGCTATAGTTAAAAAAAAAAATATGTGTGGTTAGGTGGGGTGAAGTGTGGGCCAGAGAAGAGTGAAAAGTAATGTCGTATTCATTCTTATCTATTGGAAAGCAAGACCAGCCATAACAGAGCTTGAAGCAAAAGTCAAAATAAATGTAGTGACATATATTAAAAGCTGTATCAAGGGCAGTGGTACTTGTTCCTAGCGATTTCGTCTTAAAACAAGGGACCCAACAAAATGTCATTGTGGTGTACTAAAAGGTGTCTGAAAGTATATATGCCAAAAACATAATTAAGGGAAATTAAAGTCATTTTTAATAAAACGAGTTGAGAAGCTGACAGAGAGAAAAGAGGGTTGGAAGGCTGGTGTTTGGAAGCAAAATTAGTAATGCCCATTTTAAGGAAGATGAAAAAATGGTAAGGCATGCAGGCTTTGGGCTGGAAATTAAATGAAAGTAAAGGATTGTAAATCAATAATGCAATAAGGGGGATAGAAAGCTAATGGTTCTTTTGTTTCAAATTGTAAATGGCATTTTTGTATTTCACTATAAACCTTAAATGATGGCTTTGTTAGTTACAAAGCAGAAAGACTGCCATTTAGCTTTCCTGATTACAAAAATCTCTACTTTACTAAGCCTTCACTTTATTTACTTTGCATTTAGGTGCATTTAGAAATGAACTGGAAGCTGTAACTAGTCTGGTGTGGGGAAAACCAGTTTCTCAAGACAAGATTTTCACCTTAGATGATTAGGGTACAATTGAATAGTGGGAAAGGCCTAAGAGAGACAAAATTAATAAGTGTGAATATTGGCAAGAGGGACTAACAGAAAAGATAATTGAAGATATTTTTGTATGCCAAAAAATCCGATCTTTTAGTTGTTATCCTTTGTGTTTGTAGGTATAGGAAACATCATGCCAACTCTGAAGATTCATCTTTAAGCTAAAGGTCAGGGCCTAGTATTTGGAAAGCTTCCTAAAACTTCTGATAAAGGCTAAGAAGCTGTCCCAAAACCAAACTAGAGAATACAGAATGTCATGCTATGATGGGCTGTCTTAAAGTGAAGCCCTGGGATTTTTTGTGAACCTATCATAAATTGATGATCAATTGGTTGATATTAGTTTGTACATATTTTTGTATTATATATATTTGTGAGTACAGTCATGTGCTATATAACAAATTTTCCATCAATGACAGACAACATAAGATGGTGATCCCATATT
Organism: Eulemur rufifrons; assembly: GCF_041146395.1. NCBI lineage: Eukaryota > Metazoa > Chordata > Mammalia > Primates > Lemuridae > Eulemur > Eulemur rufifrons. Next base: position 84,684,528 of record NC_090988.1, on the reverse strand, counting down.
ATAATGCTATTTTTTTTCTGTATCTTTTCTATGTTTAGATATGTTTAGATATACAAATATTTACTATTGTGTTATAATTGCCTACTGTATTCAGTACAGTAACATGCTATACAGGTTTGTAGCCCAGAAGCAATAAGCTATACCATATACTCCAGGCTATACTATCTAGATTTGTATACGTATACTCTATCATGTTTGCACAACAATAAAATCATCTGTGATGTGTTTCTCAGAACACATCCCTGTCATTAAGTGACCCATGACTGCAAATGTATATGCCTATGTATATGTGTATAATTTTCATTTTACATTCTCTATTTACATCTTTCAGTGCTCTCTTTTTCTCTTCATCTCTCTTTTTCCACTCCCTAGACCTCTTCACCTCCATGAAATTTTCCTGACAATCTGCATGTTCATTAATCTTCCTTATAATAAAAAAAAAGCCTCTCATCAGTTTTCAATTTGCTAGCTCTCTGATTTCATTGAGTGTTCCTTTACTGTATTATACATTATAAGAGCTCTATATGAGGTTCAATTTCAAAGAATAGATTTTAAATGCCATTTGTTATAATGGTGTTTAGGAACAGAGCTTTGGTGATGACCCTTTGTATCTATTTTACATACTTAAAATAGGTCAAACGCTTACCCTCCTGTATGCCATTCATCATTAATGTAGCTCTATTGTCTTCCTCTGGATCTTCTCCTTTTCATATTAAGTAGCCCTCATCCTCTGAAATTCTACTGTTAGGAAATTGCTTTACTGTAATCACATATCTCACTCTTTTCAAGATCTTTTCTATTCCTGCTTTGTTATCTTAAAAATTAGATGAGAAAAATACAATGTGGCGTACAAAATGAGGGCATGTATTTACCATTATACATTTCTGTATTTTCTTTTTATTCTTATGTATGTGGGTTCACAAAGATGTCTACAGTGCCACAAATGCATTCAAACATTGATGTTTCTAAGATGACAATAAAAAAAACATGTTTTATTAGAAGTTACCAAGGGGTGGAAAATAATTTTTATGTAAGCAAATACTACAGCACTTTCCATTTCCATTTCCATTATCACTTTTTGTGTGTCTAATTTTCCACACCAAAAATGCATATCAATAGTCTTTTAAATATTTTTCAATATAAAATTGAAGATCTTTTATGTTTCAGTTTGTATTCTTCTCATGATGAGTGAAGTTGTATCAAAAAATTGCTTGTTTGGAGTTTTGATGATTCTTTTGCTTTTTAAATTTCAGTAGATTTAGGGGGTACAAGTGCTTTTCATTACATAGACTGAATTGTATGATGCTGTAGTTAGTACCCAAAATCACAATAGTGTACATTGCACTCAATAGGTAGATTTCTATCCTTCACCTCCCTCTCCCCTCCCCCTTCTTACTTTTCAATGTCTGTTACACTGCTTTATGACTGTATCTCTTTTTTAAGTCCCACTTGTAAGTGAGAATATGTGGTGTTTGTTTTTCCATTTCTGGAATACTTCACATAGGATAATGGTCTCCAATTCCATCCAAGTTTCTGCAAAAGACATTATTTCATTCCCTTTTATGGCTGAGTTGTACTTCATGGGGGGGGGTGTGTGTGTGTGTATGTGTACCTCATTTTTTTTATCCACTCGTCAGTTGTTGAGCATATAGATTAATTCCATATCTTTGCAACTGTGAATTGTGCTGCAATAAACATGAGTGTGCGGATGTCTTTTTTAATAAAATGACTTTTTTTCCTTTGGGTAGATACCACAGTAGTACTGTGGTCCCCATCCCCCAGGCCATGGACTGGTACTGGCCTGTGGCCTGTTAGGAACCAGGTCGTACAGCAGGAGGTGAGCAGTGGGCGAGTTAGCGCAACTTCATCTGTATTTACAGCCACTCACCATCCCCATCTCCTTTTTAACAAAATGTGGTCATGTCGTTCCCCATTTCTTGATGGGATTGTTTTTCTCTTGCTGATTTGTTTGAGTTCTTTGTAGATGTTGGATATTAGCCCTATGTCAGATATTAATATATAGTTTGCAAATATTTCCTGCCATTCTATAGATTGTCTGTTTATTCTGTCAATCATTCCTTTTGCTGTTCAGAAGCATGTTAGTTTAATGAAGTCCCATTTATTTATTTTTGTTGTTGCTATATTTGCTTTTGGGAACTTAGTCATAAATTCTGTGCCTAGGCCAATGTCCAGAGGAGTGTTTTGGCTAGTATTTTTATGCTTTCAGGTCTTACATTTAAGTTTTTAATCCATCTTGAGTTAATTTTTGTATATGGTGGGAAAGCATGATCAACGTTCATTATTCTGCATGTGGCTACCCAGTTTTCCCAGCACCACTTATTGAATAGGGAGTACTTTCCCCTTTGTATGTTTTTGTCTGCTTTGAAAAATATCAGTTGGTTTTAGCGATATGGTTTTATTTCTGGGTTCTCTATTCTGTTCCATTGGTCAAAGTGACTACCTTTATAACAGTACCATGCTATTTTTGTTACTATAACCTGTAGTGTAATTTGAAATTGGGTACTGTGATGCCTCCAGATTTGTCTTTTTTGCTTAGGATTGTTTTGGCTATTCAGCCTTTTTTGGGGTTCTATATGAACTTTAGGATTATTTTTTCTAGATCTGTGAAAAATGATGGTGTTTTGATGGGAATAACATCAGTATTTTGAATCTGTAAATCACTTTAGGCAGTATGGACATTTTAACAATGTTGATTCTTCTAATCTCTGAGCATGGAACGCTTTTCCCATTTGTTTTTGTCATCTATGATTTCTTTATTTATGTTTTGTGGTTCTCCTTGTAGAGATCTTTCACCTTCTTGGTTAAGTATATTCCTAGGTATTTTATTTTCTTTGCAGCTATTGTAAATGGCATTGAGTTCTTGATTTGACTCTAAGTTGACTGTTATTAGTATAAAGAGATGCTACTGATTTGTGTACATTAATTATGTAAACTGAGACTTTATTGAATTTATTTATCAGTTTTTTGGTGGATTATTTAGGGTTTTCTGTATATAAGATCATGTTGTTGGCAAACAGAGATAGCTTGACCTCCTCTCTCCTGATTTGGATACCTTTTATTTCTTTCTCTTGCCTGATTGCTCTGGCTGGGATTTTCAGTACTATGTTGAATAGAAACGGTGGTAGTAGGCATCCTTATCTTGTTCCAGTTCTTAGGGGGAATGCTTTCAACATTTCTCTATTCAGTATGATGTTGGCTGTGAATTTGTCATATATGACTTTTCTTATTTTTAGGTATGCTCCTTCTCTGCCTAGTTTTTTGAGGGATTTTATCATGAAGGGGTGCTGGATTTTATCAAATGATTTTTCTGCATCTACTGAGATAATCATATGGTTTTTGTTTTTAATTCTGTTTATGTGGTGAATCACACTTATTCATTTGCATATGTTGAACCATCCTTGCTTCCCTGGGATGAAACCCAACCGATCATAGTGATTTATCTTTTTGAGGTGCTCTTCAGTTTGCTAGTATTTTGTCAGGATTTTTGCGTCTATGTTCACGAAGGATATTGGTCCATGGTTTTCCTTTTTTGCTGTGTCCTTTCCTGGCTTTGATATGAGGGTGACACTGGCTTCATAGAATGAGTTAAAGAGGATTTCCTTGTTCTCAGTGTTATGGAACATTTTCAGTAGGATAGATGCCAGTTCTTTGTAAGTCTGGCAGAATTCAGCTTTGATTCCTCTGGTCCATGTCTTTTATTTGTTGGGTGATTATTTTTGTTACTGTTTCAATCTTGCTTCTCATTATTAGTTTGGTTAGGATTTGTATTTCTTCCTGATTCAAGCTGAGAAGGTTGTGTTTTTCCACAAATTTATCCATTTCCTCTAGATTTTGTTGTTTGTGTGCATAGAGGTCTTCATAGCAGTCATGGATGATACTTTGTACTTCTGTTTTATGAGTTGTAAGTTCTCCTTTTTCATTTCTGATTGAGCTTATTTGAATCCTTTCTCTTCTATTTCTGGCTAATCTTGTTAGTGTATGAATTTTCTTTATATTTTCAAAGAAATAACTTTGTTTTTTTGATCCTTTGTATAGTTTCTTGGTTTCCATTTCATTTAGATCTGCTCTGTTCTTCGTTATTTCTTATCGTCTGCTAGCTTTGGTTTGGTTTGTTCTTCTTTGTCTAGTTCCTCAAAGTGTGACATGAGGTTGTTAATTTGTGATCTTTCTATTTTTTTTGATGAAGGCCTTTAAGGCTATGTATGAAGTTCCCTCTTAACATTGCTTTCTGTGTATCCTAGAGATTTTTGGAAGTTTATATCATCTTTGTCATTCAGTTTGAAAAATCTTGATTTCCATCTTGATTTTGTCATTGAACCAGGGTTCATTCAGCAGCAGTTTGTTTAATTTCCATGTATTCGTATAGCTCTGAGAATTCCTCTTGGGATTGGTTTAGTCCATTGTGGTCTCAGGAGATACATGGTATGGTTTTGATTTTTCTGAATTTGCTGAGACTTTTTTGTGATCTAACATATGATCTGTCTTGAAAAATGCCCCAAGTGATGAAAAGAAGAATGTATGTTCTGTAGTTTTGGGGTAGAATGTTTTGTAAATGTGTGGTAGGTCAATTTGTTCTACAGTCCCATTTAAGTTTAATATTTCTTTGTTGATTTTCTCTCGATGATCTGTCCAGGTCTGTCAGTAGAGTGTTGAAATCTCTGGCCATTATGATGTTGCTGTTTATTTCCTTGCTTAGATCTAGCAGAATTTGTTTTCTGAATCTGGGAGATCCTGTGTTACATGTACATATATTTATGATGGTTACACCTTCTTGTTATAATGGCCATCTTTGTCTTTCTTTCTTTCTTTCTTTCTTTTTTTTTAATCATTGTTGTTTTAAAGTCTGGTCCATTTTATCTGATATGAGAGTAGCTATTCCTGCTTGCTTTTGGTTTCCATTTGTATGGAATATTTTTCCACCCCTTTACCTTGAGTCTATGAGAACCTTTGTGAGTTAAATGGCTTTCTTGCAGATATCGTATATTTGTGTAATTTTTTAAATCCATTCAGCCAATCTATATCTTTTAATTGGAGCATTAAGTCTGTTAGCATTCAATGTTAGTATTGACATGTGAGATACTGTTCTGTTTCCCATGTTGATTGTTACCTATTTCCTTTGTTTTCTCCCTTGTGTTACTATTTTGTAAGAGTTGTGAATTTTAACTTGGGTGTTTTTACTTTGTTGGGTACTGATTGTTTTGTTCCATTTATAGAACATGTTTAAGCATATCTTATAGGGCATGTCTAGTGGTGACAAATTCCTTTAGTGTTTCCTTGTCTGGTAAAGACTTTTATTTCTCCTTCACATATGAAACTTAGTTTTGTAGGATACAGAATTCTTGACTGGCAGTTATTCTGTTAAGAAGACTAAAAATGGGACCCAAATCCCTTCTGGCTTGTAAGATATCTGTTGAGAAGTCTGCCATTAGTCTGAAGGATTTACCTGTGTAAGTTACTTGATACTTTCATATTGCAGCTTGTAGGATTTCATCCTTCACTTTAACTTTGGCCAGACTGATGTCCTATTTGCTATGAATCTTCCAAGTGTTTGATGACCTTCTTGTACCTGAATGTCTTAATCTCTAGAAATACTAGAGAAGTTTTCCTCCATTATACCCTCAAATGGGTTTTCCATTCTTTTTTCTTTTACATAGTTTCCCTTGGAGATACCTATGATTATTATATTCATTCACTTTATATAGCCTCTTATTTCGCATAGAAATTGTTCATCCTTGATTCTCTTTTCTACATTTTTAACTGACTGGATTAATTCAAAAACATCGTCTTCAAGCTCTGAAATTCTTCCTTCCCCTTGGTTTAGTCTGTTGCTTAAACTTTCTGCTGTATTGTGAAATTCCCTAAATGACTCTTTCATTTCCAGAAGCTCTGTTATTTTTTTTTTCTGTTATTATCTACCTCTTTAGTGAATTTTCATTCATGTTCTGAATTATTTTTTGGTGGTTTTGTGTTGTTTTTCAATTTTCTCATCAATCCCATTGATCTTATTTGTCATTCACATTCTGAATTCCATATCTGACATTTCAGCAATTTCCTTTTGGTTGTAATCCATTGCTGGAGAGCTACTGTGATCCTTTGAGAGTGTCAAGACAGCTTGTTTTTTCATGTTGCCAAAGTTCTTATGCAGGTCCTTCTCATCTGGAACTTCTCCTAGCTCAAAACAGAAAACTTTATGGTATACTTGTTCTCCTTTGCTGGGACCTCTGTTGATTGATGGAGAGAGGGGGAGGTCCCTGAATGGTGTGGTTAAGTCCTAATGTGGAAGATTCACCAGGCAGGAGAGGGGCAAGTTAGGAGTAAGGCTTTAACACTGCTGTTCTGTGTCTTACCATTCTCCTATGGTTGTCATGTGGCCACCACGGTGGGGTTGGCCTGCAGTGAAGCAGTCCTACAGTGGGGCAGTCCACCCAGATCTGGCAGCAATTGCTATATTTGTGTTCACGCCCCCTCCCAGTTCCATAGTGACTAAGCTTCCAGGGAGATGCCCCGACAGGAGGCATTGGGTGCTAAGACCTGGGGGCACATGTTCCTCCTGGGTCCTGTGGGACTTATGGCTAGGCAGAGCCACTCAGTCTATGGCAGCAGATGCTGGATTCATGGGTGCTTGATCTACCCAGGTCCCCCATCAGTGGTGGGGGCATGTGGCTCTTGCCATGGAGCATATGAGAGTGCCTGGCCTCCCCACTTCCTCCCCAGGGTGGCAGGAGCTAGGAGAAGGCAGAAGTTATGGATATGATACCCAGGTAGACTCGATGCTCTGGGACTGGGACCTCAATATGGCACCAGCCACAGTGCCCAGAGTTCAGAAGCCAGCTGTGCCTTTTCTCCAGAGCAATGCCACTGCACAGCCTCCAGTCAGGTCTCTGTCTTAGTCTGGAGGCTGTTGCAGTGGAGGGGCTCAGTCTCAGCTCCAGTTGCAATGTCTATGGCAGAAGCATGGAGCCCTAGGGTTCTTTCCTTTGTCCTTTTCCCACATGCAGGTGCCTTCCCCAGGTACCTCTGATCCTGTTGAGTGGGTTGACCTACCCCTCTCTCCTTTGCTTTTGGTGCCTCCTGTTGTCTGTATGTTAATTCTCAATTCTCTCTCTTAGACAAGTGATCCAAAAGTGAATATCTATTTGCTATTTTTGATCATCTCCAGAAGTGTGGCATTGTGCAGGCTGCTTCTAGTCTGCTGTATTGGTCCTTCTTTGGTTTTGGTGATTCTTATAGGCTGAGTATCACAGGAGAATTTAATTCTCCCCCCAATTTTATTAATATTTACTTTTTAGACAATCAGATTTATTCTAGTGCACTTCCTGTCATTAGAACAGATTTTCTCCATCCAAGATTATATAAATATCCATCTATATATTCTTCTGGCAAATGCAAATGACTCCAAATTATTTTTTTCCAAATGGTTACCCAACTATTCCAATGTCAATTTTTTTAATTATTCAAATTTTCTTTCCTCAATATCATACTGAATACTATTTGCACATATAAGGTATATTCATAGAACTTTCTTGGAATTTTCAAGTCTCATTGATATAATTTTAATAACATATATTTTTAAATTACTGTAGTGTAGTGGAAACAACCCAAATGTCCATCAATGGATAAATGGATAATTTTTAAGTCTAGTATACTCACACAATGGAACATTATTCACTCATGAAAAGGAATGAAGTAGGATACATGCTACAGCATGAAGGAAATTTGAAGACATTATGCTAAGTGAAAAAAGCTAAACACAAAAATGATTCCATTTATATGAAATATCCAAAAATCAGTAAATCTGTTGAGACCAGAAAACAGATCAGTGGTTTCCAAGGGCTAGGTGAGAAGAGAATGGAGGAATGATGGTTAGATGGGTACAGGGCATTATTTTGGGGTAACAAAAGTGTTTTGTAACTAGAGGTGGTAGTTTCACAGCATTGTTCATGTACTAATGTCACTGAATTGTATACTTCAAAATGAATGATTTTATGTTATTTGACTTTCACCTTAATTTACAAAAATACTATAGCATATTCACAAATATACATTGCCATCCATATATGGTTGGGCCAGGCCATGCTTTACTGTTCATCTTTACAAAGTAACTAAATCATTTTTTCAAGTTAAAAATGTTTTCTGTGTTTAGTAAATTCCTGAGTAAGGTGGTAACAATAATGTTTCCTATAATATTGTCTTTATTGACATCTTCTGTTCCTTAAAAGTTTTTTTAATATCTTCATATGGATTTTGCACATTTATTTATGTATGTATTACCAGGTACTGTTTTGATTTAGATATTTTGAGCTAGATTGTTTTCTTTCATTTCTACTTATTAATGATTATTCTTATACAGTTCACATATATCTTATTAGATTAGTGCTACATGTACCAAGCTTTGCTCAGCTCATTGTAGAAGCCACAGAACAGATGGGATGGATTTAAATATAAGAAGCACTAGCAAGATCTCACCCCCTTGTAGAGGCACTTGGAAGGAACCCAATACAAATCAACACCTAAATGTATGCAATTTAAACATACACACATATTAACATATATGTGTGTGTATGTGTATGTGTGTTCATGTATATATATGGAAAGAAAGAAAGAGAGTTTTGGGATGACCATAATTTTATCTTTCCTTGTTTCTGAGCCAAGCCTTTTTGCCCTGTTAATATGCAAACATTTGTGAAATTAAATAATGCTTACCTGGGATTTCATATCATATGAAAAATGCAAGGTTTGGGGCAGGCACGATGGCTCACATCTGTCATTTTTGCAGTTTGGAAGGCTGAGGTAGGAGAATTATTTGAGGCCAGGAGTTGTAGACCAGCCTGGGCAAATAGTGAAACCTCATCGCTATTAGAAAAAAAAAAAAAATTTATCCAGAAGTGATGGTGCACACCGGTAGTCTTAGCTACTTGGGAGGTTGAGCTAGAAGGAGTGCTTGAGCCTCAGAGCTGGAGGTTGCCATGAACTATGATCGTGCCACTGCACTCCAGCCTGGGTGACAGAGCAAGACCCTGCCTTAAAAAAGAAATGCAAGGTTTACTGGGGATCGGGAGTGAGCCTCAAAAGAGCTTACAAGGAGAAGCTTCAACAATGAGAGGAGATAAGGGGCAAAAAATGTAACAAAATAAAACACAGACTTGACTAGATCAAAACAAAATCTATATTCGAAGCTATAGTTAGAGAATAGGTAGCCGGGCTACTCAAGGAAATCTACTTCTCATATTTCCTTCTTTGGCAAAGCCTGAATTATGCATTTCATGCAAAAAAAATCTCCTTTTCCATCAAAATACAACATTAATATTTGTTTTTACCCCTGTTGGTATGTACTCTAATGAAGGAGCAGACACAAATAGGAAAATTGAACCAATGACAATTCTGCTATACTGTATGAGTGCCTAGTATACACTTTTAGGATCCTTAAGATCTATTGTCACGTAAGCTTTCCTAAATTAATATAGTTTAATTGATTATGTGCAGTAAATCAACAGTGTTTGAGTCAGATCTCTCTGGTAGCCAGATAAATGTGTTTGAGGGATTTATTCTATCTGAAATTTTAATGGAAAGAAAGAAAATGACTTACACTTGCCAAGTAATTAAGCCACAGTTAGATTCTCATGAAAGGTTTTTACCTACCTTAGATTATTCTGTGTGTGTTGCAAGGCATGACAAACCAAGCCATACAACATAATTGTTATGCTTCTCCAATGATCAAATCCTAAGCCAATGTCAGCAGGAATTCTTAAGAGGAATAGCTTTCCATCATTCTCTCCTTCTCCTCTCCCCAAACTGCAGAGAAAGTGGGCAAATCCAGAAACAATGCCTTGGAAAATGTCCTCCTGTGCTATAGAGAAATTTGACAATGGCAATAATCCATTGCCACTAGTTTAATCATAGTACATTTTTGAGCACCCTGCTGGCAACATGTAAAAAATGTAATGAAATTGTCAAGTACCACAAATTGATAAACTGGTAGAATACTCCTGGCCCCTAAGACCCTTCTCTAATACCCAATATAGACATTTCTCTACAAGTCAGCCTGACTCTTACTCCCAAGAGGATTGTTGTTTCAGTGTGGGACCATGTCAGTGTGAAAATAAACATAACTACAGCAGTCTTTCCTGATGCCTCATCTTAAAATATGGCAACTGACCAAAGACTGGCCCTTGATCATGCATTGAAATGGTATACTTGAAGATGCTCACTAGTCTGATGGTGTGTGAAAATGTAAATTGGTTTTTCACATGGAAAAAAACTAAGCGTGTTTTGATGCATGTCCTATATAATGTTGTATACATTAATTGATATCTGTAAAAACTTGTCTGTTGGCTATTTTGATAAGGAGATCTAGGGTCATATTCTCTTTTTAGAAATCCATGTGTAACCAATGCCAATATTAATTTCAATATCCAGCTTCAAATACAGGAAAACTGATATTGCAAGTGATGCTCTATCCAGCTCAGCACCTTCATATATCAGATGAAGTAACTAATTAAGTGGCTTGCTCAAGGTGAAACAGCTAATAACAAGCTTTTTCTATGTTGAAGGTAGTGTGCTAAATGATTTTAATGTATTTCCTCATTTAATCCTCCAAAAGTATGATGCTCTCACTGTTAACATTCCAATTTTAAAGATGATGGTACAAGCTTCAAAATATGGCATACGCTGCCCACAAATGCACACTTCATAAATGACAACGGCCAAAATTCAATGCAAGGCTTGTCTGAATCCAGGCCAGGTAAAGTAAATACTATAACATATCCTTGCTATAGCTCTTGTTAGTGGCAGAATCCAAAGTAGAACTAAATATGATCATAAACATATTACCCAAATGTCCTGTGGATTTGAATGAGTTTCATGTCATGAAATATTCCATCATGTCTTGATTATCTATGCTGTCTCAGACAGAAGTGCATGCCATGGATAATCCCAAATGATGAATGATCCAAAAATAACTTAGCCTTGAAATGCACTTTTATACGTAACATTGAGCACTAGTGCATGTTATATTCCAACCAAATGATTTCAAAAAGAATTTATTCTGGATGAAATGAGTAGTTGAGGTTTTCGTAGTGGTCAGCAAACCTTTTTTTTTGTTAAAGGACCAAATAGTAAATATTTTAAACTTTGTGAGGCATATGGTCTCTGTTGCAACTACTCAGTTCCGCCTTTGTAGGCATGGACAGACATAGATTATCAGCAGTGATAACAATATGTAAAGGAATGAGGGTGGCTGTCATCCAAAAATATTTATAGACACTGAAATTCGGGTTTCATAAAATTTTCCAATGTCACTAAATATGATTCTTCTTTTGATTTTTTTCCAATCATTTAAAATATTTTAAATATTTTGTTTACAAGCTTAACAAAAACAGATAGCAAAATAGATTTGACCCAGGGACCAGAGTTTTCTGACTCCGTTCTTCTTCATCACAAATTATCTTCTATTGGCTTCACTCTAGAAAAAGAGGGACAAGCTCACTTGTCAGATTAATGACAAGGATTGGTCCAAACTGAATTGCACCTTTTCCCTTCATTTTTGTGTTTTATTATTCTCTGCTTTACCTAACTGCCTTTTTCTCCTTATTTTACTCTCAGTGTAGGCATGTTTTCTGGTTCCCAACTTTCAACAAAGATAACTCTATTAGCTAGATGGTTCCTTATTCTAGTAACGTTGGGGCAGTTGGCTGACCAGGAAAAGAAAAAAAAAAGAGTTATGGAGATGATATTAACATGATATAATTTGGTGTCCTTGTTAATATTATCAATAAGAAATTGATAAACAGAATATGTGATAATGTGGACAAGAGGCAGAACTCCAGACCATCTGACTCTAATTTCTTTACTGATGTAATAGAGACTATAGGTATAATGTGGGTACAGATTATTTACTCGAATATGTACTGAATACCTCCCATGTAACAACTAGGCCAGGACTTGAACATACTGTATTGAGCAAAACTCAACAGAGCATTTGATCTCACATGGCATAGGGTATCTTAGACTGGCAAAATTTAATCAAATAACCATATAAATTATCACTGAGCTAAAATGTGTAAAGAGAAAGTAAATGGTATTGTAAGAATATGTAACAGGGATATACACCTAGTCTGAGTGCTCATGGCAGTCTTCTCTGTGGAAGTAGCATTTGATCTGAGATCTGCAGGAATGCCTAGGGCTAGAATGACAAAGGAGAAGGCAAGAAATCACTTCAACAAGAGAAACAGGCATGTGAAGTCATGCTTGAAGAACTGAAAGCAACCAAAAGTGATTAAGTATGAACAATAAATGGAAGAGCACTGTAAGGTAAAAGAGATACATAAGGATCAAATTACGCAGCCTGCAAAAAGCAGCTTTGATCTCTGGCATTTATGGTGGCAGGTGGAATATATAAGAATGTAATGACTAATGTTATGTGTCAACTCAACTGGGCCATTGGGTGCCCGGACCTTTGAGTAAACATTATTGTGGGTTTATCAATGAGGGTGTTTTGGATGAGATTAACATTAGAATTGGAAGACTTAGTAAAACAGATAGATAGCCCTGTCTAGTGTGGGTGACACTCATCCAATCAACTGAAGACCTCAATAGAACTAAAAGCTGACCAAGAGTAAACTTCACCTGCCTGAGTGAGCTGGAGAATCAGTCCTTTCTTTATCCCTTTGGACTGGAACTTACACCAGCATTTCTCCTGGTTCTCAGGCCTTCAGACTCAGACTGGAACTGTATCGCTGGGTCAGTGGCTTTCCTGGGGCTCCAGCTTGCTCACTAAAGATAGGACTTCTCAGCCTCCATTATTGTATGAACAACTTCCTTACTGAGCAAAGGAAAAAGCAATTATGGGGAATCTAATTAGTAGTTCATTATAGAAACTCAGATAAGAGATGATGGTTGCTTGGACTTAGGCTTTATCAGCTGAAGATAAAGCTGGACATAGTGGAAGATAATGGACATAGTATACAGAAATTAAAATTCGAACATAAATAAATGATGAATTGGGGAGAGTAGGCAGTGGGTAAAGATGAGTCTGGCTTTATCCCACAAGTCTGGCTTCCTACCTTTATGGTTTACCAGAATGGATAGATGGTATTATACTCGCTGAGATGTTGAATACAGGTATGGGCTGAGTTTTCTGTGGGACAGAATAGATGGACTATGTAGTCATTTTTGACAGGTTGAATTTAGAGTGTCTTTCAAATATGAAAATTACTATCTATGTTTCCAAATATCATCTAGGTAGGTAGTTGCACACATATGAGTTTGAACTTGATAGATAAGGTCAGGGTATAGAGATGTATTTTTGAAGATCATTAGCAAATAAGTGGTTAAGTTATGAATATATGCTATAATGATATTGCCTACAGACAGAATACAGATAAATTAACAAAATAGCATGAACTTTGAGAAACTCTGATATTTAATGATCTACAAGAAGATTAGGTGCCTGGAAAAAGTGATAAAGAAATAGTAGCTACAGCAAATCAGTAGCTTAATAAGGTAAATATTTCAAGAAGGGAGAGTAGTCAGCAGCATTGTGGTGCTACTGGGAAGTCAAGTAAGATGAAAACTAAAATAACATGCATAGAATTTGGTGAGATGGAGGTCATTGGTGACCTTAGTGAAAATTTTTCTGGCTGTACTATGGGCCCAAATGCAGAAAGTTGGGAAATGGATATGAATAATAAAATAAAATGCATGTAACTCTTGAGACATTTGGGTATGAAAAGGAACTAAGAGATAAAGCATTAGATAAAGGATATAGAGTGAAGAAAGGGGTTATCTGATGGATTATAAATGATGTTTCTTGGACATATTTAAATATCAAAGGATAAGATCCAATTAAAAGGGAGAGACTGACTATATAAAAGAGAGATGTTGATTATCAGTGCTTATAGAGCCTGCACTTTCTTCTTGTGATCCTGAATTTTACTCTCTGATTTGTAGGCTGAGTGATTATATGGATAAATGTTGATGTCAGAAGAAGACAAAGGGTACTTGATAAATGGTTTTGGATTCCAGATTTAGGTAGTCAACCTGGGAGGATGAAAAATAAGCAGGACGACAAAAATTTTATAGATGAATGAGGCTGGTTTTATCTCCTATTGTACTGTTTGCTCCCTGAGCCTCAACCTCCACCCATCCCCAGTATCTTTACACCCTTTGCCTCTTCCTTTTTCTAGAGCCTTACAGGTCCATAAAACTCTTTCCTTCAATGTCTCCCAGAGATCTATCCTGTTAAATGTACTATTTGCAAAACACTAGTAACTAATATATTAATCCAAGCAGAAAAACAAACAAAAACCCAAAAATAAATAAACACGCAAAAACCTTTCTCTGATCTCCTCTGGTTTCTAAGTTGCCTGTATCTTAAATCATATAATCTATTTGTCCAGTAAGGGAGAACATTTAAATTCTTTAAACTCTTAAACCAGGAACCTTATTTTATCCAGCCCTAACCACCACCCAAATAACAGGAGGACAAAACCCCAAGTTATCCCCTGAACAGTTAATATATAAGTCCAAAGACTCCTAAAAACTCAGAGTCATCAATAAGGTCAACCCTTGGTAGCAGGCATAATTTTTTAAAGCCAGTTACTCAATAGAACATAGCTCCTTGGAGGGAAGGATCCCATATAATTTATCTCCAGCTCCAGAGCACCTTAGCATAGTATAGAATAGAAAAGATGCCCAGGAAATGTTTGCTGAAGAAATGGTGACTTATGTTTTCTCTCTCAACTCAGACTTACACTTTGCAGGAGATATATTCCCCAACATAAACCTCAGACAACATCACTGCACTGAAGCAACTTCCAATGTCATTCTCCAGATGTCATCATCAGCACATAATGCATCCTATTCTCAGAGGCCTCAGATGTAAAGCATTTAAGGTTTCTGAGGTACACATAACAAAAATATCTTGTCAAGGAATGTTTTATCTTTCAGGCAGCTGATATTTATGTATCCATCTTCTTGACCTAGAATGTAACACCTAGAGTATTACTGTAAGTGGTTTTCAACAGGTGTGCTATTACTATTTGGGACAAAACAATTCTTCTTTGTTTAGAACAGCTCTCCAGATTGCAAGATGTTTAGCATCTCTTGACTTTGATTTCTAATGCCCATAGCACCTCCTACACTAGTCATTGTGGGGAAAAAAAAAAAAAAAAGAAGTGTTCCTGAAACCAAAGGGAAACTTTTGTTGGAAGAAAATTTGCTAAGAAAGAAGTAGCAAAAGTTAAACTCAAAGAGTTTGCTTCGATTCAGCTATGGAACTTGGGGACTAGAGAGAAGATGAAGGAGATGACTAGAAAAACAAAACAAAAGTAAACAAACAAAAAAACAAGATGCAATTCCTTTTCCTGAAAAAGAACACAGGAACTTTAACAGTTATATTAACAACAGCAATGGATCCTCTGAGCAATGCATTAATTTTTCTAGTAACATGAATTTTCAGCATTGTATACTGAGGGAAAGCCATGGAGACAGGTGTAATAATCAAAATATTGTAAGTATAAGATAAAATAGAAAGTCCATCCACAAGCTGCCTATCCACATTCCTAAATTTTTTTAGCCAGAAGGGAGATTTTAGAGGAACTGAGACAAAGACTGTTACCTTGACTGTGTTTAGTCTCATGACTGGGGTACTGTAAAATATCTAAAAGGTGAGTCTCAATGGGGAGCAGGTAGAATAAATAAGGGGCAGACTATAGATGTAGTGTTGTCAGGTTGGCATGAGGAAGGTGGAAAGATTGCAAGAACAATGCTTGGAAGTGTGTGTGTGTGTGTGTGTGTGTGTGTATGAAATTTGCTTGTTCCATCTTACAAACGGAGAATGCTACTACATTTACAAAGGATAGTACTTTTGTGGATGTCTGCTTTTGCTACCCAAACATGATCAACTCTTCTAGGAATGCATGAAAAAGAGCCTGACAGAAGGAAATGGGCATCCTCTAGCTTGAACTGTATGCTCATTTATCCACTGGTTTTCAAACAGAATGAGAAATGCTGGTTTTTTAATCAGTTTCTAAATGATGTTGGTGAAAATGTAGAAAACAAAATGCATTGCTTAGGATGCTTCATTACATTTCATATTAGCAAAGTCAACAGTTTGCATTTTAAGGAGGTTTCATTTGACCCATTTAACTTTTGAGGTAAGTGATTTGTCAAACTTTGAAAGACAACAGCTTAATAAAAATACCTAAATACCAATGAATCTTTTTTGCATATGGAAAAAATACCCAGCCCCAGCTCCACCAGTTCACAGAGCAGGTTCATTGGGCCAGGGTAGTTAGATAGAGGTTTTAAAGACTTTTGAAATCCCTAGCTGACTGAAATGGGAAGCTAAAGTGGATTTTGCTTCAAACAAAATGGAAATTAAGCTAACAATCTGCTGCATAGTAAATGCCGTTGAGCAGCAGTTTTACTGAAGAGGTGAATCATTTTTAATTAGCAAAGTGATAGACTATGTAAAAGAATACTTCAGGAGTGCTAAAGTTTCTCAAAAATAATTTATATCCTTAAGTAAAATATTAGTTTACTACAGCTGCTGTAACAAAATACCACAGACTAGGTGGCTTAAATAACTGAAGATTTATTTTCTTGCAGTTCTGGAGGCTGGAAGTCCAAAATCAGGGCACTGGCAGGGTCGGTTTCCTCTGAGTGCAATAAGGGGAGAATCTCTTCCAGGCATCAATCCTTGGCTTGCAGATGGCTGCTCTCTTGCTGCTTCTGCACAGGGTCCCCCCTCTAGGCACTTGCATGCCCAGTGTCTCTCTGTGTATCCAAATTTCCTCTTCTTATCAGGAAACCAGTCAGATTGGATTAGGGCCCACCCTAATGGGCTCATTTTAACTTAATGGCCTCTTTAAAGACCCTGTTTCCAAATACAGTCACATTCTGAGTCACTGGAGGTTCAAGCTAAAACATATGAATTGGAGGAGGGAGTACAATTTAGCCCATAACAAATAATTTAAAGATGCTTCCTCTAATCTTATTTTTATTTTGCCATTTTACTGCCAAATGCAGCATTCTGAAATTGGCACACCCAGTTTCTCTAAAGTAGTTTCTCAACTGCTATCCCAATGTACTATGGATATTTGGCCTAGATAATTTCTTGTTGTCAGGAGCTCGTCTCTGCATTATAAGATATTTAGCATCATTGCTGGCCTCTACCCACTAGATACCAGTAGCACTACCTCTGCATCTATGATAAGGTAAAATATGTCCATGCCTTGCCAAATGTCCCATAAGGTGCAAAATCTTCCCCAGAGGAGAAACACTGCCCTGAAGTAAAGGAAATGAAAAAATGGGGCAGCAGTAAGGAAGTTCTTGAGAATGGAGCTTGTTACTTTTCTTCTGATACATACCTATCACCGTTAGCACTAGACTGCCCAGGGTTTGCATCCCAGCTCTAATGATTTCTAGCTGTGTGATTTTAGGCAAGTTTCTCCACCTTCCTGTGACTTAGTTTTATAATAACTACTATGAAAGTCATTCGTGGTAGTAGTACTTGAAGGAGTAGTAGAATCCTAAAACTGTTAACTTTCGCAATTCTAAAGTTTGTGATGACCAAGGACTCAGCTAAACTTTATATTGCAGACTCAACAGATTAAACTATTTAACAATACTTAAGAATAGTTCTTCTTAATTGAAGATCCATGAATGAATATCAGGCTGGCAAATAAACTCCCTGAAAGCTGTGTATAGCATTTTAAAAAAATGTGTGCGCATGTACATTTTCTTGAAGAAAGGACCAAAGTTTTTAATTACGTTCATTAAAGGACCATTAAGCCACGAAAATGTAAAAAAGTGCTACTTCACAAATATTAATGAATAAGGAAATGTAAAAATATAAAACTCAAAAGCTGGTCTTTTAGGGGAAAAAAGGTGAACGTGATAAACGATTAGTTAACTATTTACTAACTAATTAGTTGATAAGTCATAAAAAATAAGTAAAATAAAAATACAGAAAAATTAAAATAGAGAAATTATTATAAAAGCAGAGGACATTAAAAAATAATCCCTAAGAGACTGTTTTGTTAACGTCTATGCTAATAAATAAATAACCATTATTTATATTGATGTTATTATTAATGGTAACCACAGAGAGTATGATGCGTAACCACTGGCTTCTGGCTCTTTTTGCCCACATCCTCTGGCAGTGTGTATCTTTTGGGAAACCTAGACAGCCGACTAGCTTGGTGCTGCAGTGTGGACTTCCTCAACAGGGTCACTGGCCAGAGTCCTCTCTCCACCATGGGGGACTCTGAACCCCAGACAGAGGGCCTAAATAGCCCTCGAGGGGTCATTGCTGGAGAGAAACTACTCTGGGCTATGGTATCTTAGTTGTTTATGTAAACAATCTGTCTGTCTATCTATCATCTATCTATCTATCTGTCAAGATTTTCTATCTTCTTAAAGAAGGCAATTTGCTTGTTCCTTCTTAAATACAAACAGATCTGTCTATCAATTAAAAATGGCATCTTAC
Organism: Eulemur rufifrons; assembly: GCF_041146395.1. NCBI lineage: Eukaryota > Metazoa > Chordata > Mammalia > Primates > Lemuridae > Eulemur > Eulemur rufifrons. The sequence continues at coordinate 84,666,017 of NC_090988.1, read as the reverse complement.
CTAGTAGAACTTACTAGACACACCCTTATTAAAGTATTAGAGTTAGGACCAAGCCAGTATGCCCTTTATCACCAATGGTATTTAACATAGTGTTGGAATATTAGCCAACAAAATTAGAGCAAGTTATATGAATTATGGAAAGTGGAAAAGAATATGTAAATGATCACATTTTGCAACTAAAACAATTATTTATGTGGAAACCCCAAGGAAATCAATTGAAAAACTTACAAATGATAATTTAGTAATTTTATTTAAAATGAATATGCAAAATGTATTCATATATGTGTGTATATACACACACAAAAATCACAAAATATGATATGTCCCACTTTATAATACCAAATAGTAAAAGCAATTAAAAATTAAAGTAAAACATCAAATATATATAGTATTTCTAGAAAAATGTATATAAAATATCCCTGAGGATATGAACTCAGTAATAGCTCAGTAAATCAGAATGGGACTTTTCATTTTACTCCACCATGCAATTTTCAGTTTTGTACCATGTGCATGTATTGCTTTTTTAAGCTACACAACTAAAATATATTTTAATATAATCAAATCTTTTGATTAATAATACCAGTAACCATAATTTGCTGAATTAAACTTTTCTTTCAGGAATAACAATTGATTTTATTGAGAATGATTCAACCCACACAATTGAATGAGAACCATGTATAATTTAAACAGTGTTAATTTGCACAAAATTATATACAATAAACAATAAATAATGTTCATTGTATTTCTCATGTAAACACAAATTTTATTCCTAGTAAAGGATGGTGAAAAACCCTTAGTAAAAATATATTCAGAAACAGTCTTTTGTAGGCTGAATTCTTCCCTTCTGTGTTGTACACTTTATCTGCATGTGTTCCATCTAGAAGTTATTTCTTGCTAATTCAGTCCTTATTTAAATCATGATCCAACTACTATGTTTTAAACAATTCTCAATTTCTTTTAAAGTTTACTTTAAGTCAAAACATCTATCAAAGTTATTCATAGCATACTCATTGCAATATGTTTTGCACATATGCCTTCCAAAACATTATTTGAACTCCTCTCTCACTATCTTTCATTCTCTCTGTTATGAAAACTAATCAAACCCCATTTTGGGGGAAATTGTCAGCTATTTCTCTGTTCTCCTCCACACTATGGGAATAAGAGATAGTCTACCTCCTTTAAGAGGAAAAAGTATTTTCCTGATAGAGGTGTGAGGTGAAAAAGAATAATTTGCTGTGTATAAATATTAGCACCATAATGCTTTCTATGTAATGCCATTAAACATTTATCAGGATCATAAACACCTTAGGAGACTTCCTCCTTATTCATTCCATGTGCAATATGGTGGTGGAGGGTATTACAGGAATACAAATGATTTTGGTTACATGGATCACTACAAATGATTTTGGTTACATGGATCAATTTTGTAATGCTTGAATCAAGGTTATAAGAGTGCCTTTCACCCAGATATTGTTCATTATATCCATTAGGTAAGTTTTTGCCTGTCTGCTCCTCCCCCTCCACCCTAGTTGATTTCCCATTGAGTTTTACATCCCTCTATACACATGTGTACTCATTATTTAGTTTCAATGTAATATTGAGTATGTGTGGTGCTTGTTTTTCCTTTCTTTAGATACTTCACTTAGGATAATGGTCTCCAGTTCCATCCAAATTGTTGCAAAAGGCATTAAGTCATCCTTCCTCGTGGCTGAGTAGTACTCCATAATATACATATATCTCATTTTGTTAATCCACTCAAAAATTGACAAGTATTTGGGTTGATTCTACATCTTTGCCTTACCCCAGTCAGAATGGCTTTTATTAAAAAGTCCAAAAACAACAAATGTTGGCATGGATGCAGAGAGAAAGGAACACTTATACATTGTTGGTGGGACTGCAAATTAGTATAACCTCTATGGAAAACAGTATGGAGATTCCTCAAAGAACTAAAAGTTAACCTACCATTTGCTCCAGCAATCCCACTTCAGGTTGTTTCCCCCCAAAAAAGAAGTCATTTTATCAAAAAGACACATGCACTTGAATGTTTATTGTAGCACAATTCACAATTTAAAATAGTCTTGAATTTAGGGCATGGATTTGTCATTGATTAGTTATATGACTTTGATTATTAAAAATTTTAATCCTCAGTTTCCTCATAATAATATGGGGATCAGAATACATATTTGAGGACCAATAATGTAACAAGCAGTATGAGATACTATGTAAGTAAAATCAGAGAGAATGTCTTCTCCCACAGAGTTTAAGGTCTAGTTTAGTAGAAAGATTGTTTGAATGACAACATTAGTATATACAATTGAAACCACTACAATTACAATGAAGTAGAGGAGTTCTGGTGCCAGGGCTTCAAACATGCTCTGTCTCATCTCTAGATCTTCATAGTTATTATTGCCTCTGCCTGGAATGCTCTTGCCTCAGATTTTCACAAGAATCACCTCCCTTTCTTCATTCCCACTGCTTTTTAAATATCACCTCTTTACAGAAGCCTGCCCTGACTTCGTTGTCTAAAATGGCTCCAAATTTGCCTTTCTGGTCTCTAACTCAGCTTTATATTTGTCATAGTACTTACTTTACCTGACATATTCGATATTTATTTATTACATGTCATCTGCGTTTCATCATCAGGACATCATCCATTTTGTTTCCTTCTGTATCCCTAGTACTGAGAGGGGAGTGCCTAGAACCAGGGGAGCACATGTATATAAGGCAATAAATGAATACATGGATGGGTGAATTAATCAGCAGCAGGGAGATCTGGGGTTAGTGCAGCCTTCCCTAAGAAAGTAGTGCTTGACAGAGGCAGAATAGCAAGTAGAAGTTAATTATGCAAAGTTGTATTTGGGTGAGTATTCCTGATAGAAGTCAGAATGTACCAAGGCTTGGAAAACAAGAGTGTGTATATCAGGTAACAATTGGTCCACAGGAAGTCTAGTGTATCTGAAACAGAGTGGAGGAAACTCTAGGGAAAAATGAGAGAGGGAGGAGACAGACCCTGCTGGACTTGAAGGTCATGTTTTCATTTCCAAAACAAGGAGCCTTAAAAGGTTTGAAAGAAGGAAAGAATGGTGAAAGGCAAAAGACATTATCAGATTTTTTATTTAAAAATCTCACTTTTACTAGATTAGAGGGCATGGTCAGCAGGATAATGACCCTCCAAAGACGTTCACTTCTTAATTCCCAGAAACTGTGACTTTGTTAAGTCCTATAGAAGCTGGAATTCTATTAATAGAAGCTGGAATAGGCAAGGAAATGGATTGTCATCTTCAGAAAGGAAGGCAGCTTTGTAGACACCTTTGTTTGGCCCAGTGAGATCCACTTTGGACCTCTGACTTTGAGAACTGTACAATAATAAATTCATGTTGTTTTAAGCCAGCAGCTTATGATAATTTATTACAGCAGCAATAGGACTAATACAGGTGGGAACACAAGAGTAATTGTTTTAAGAATTATATGACATTACATACATAAAGCACTTAGCAAAGTGCCTGGTCCTAGTAAATATTCATTAAATGCAAACTTTCATTGTTGATATCATTTTTAAGGTTGTTATTATCACTAAGGAATACATGTTACTTGAAAAGCAGGGAAAGTTTCTTTTTTTTATTATTTTAAAACTAAATACTGTGCTTTACTTAAAAGAAACAACATTACATTAATAAGCTGGCAGGACTAAAACACTTAGAATGTTCCATTTTTCTTTTTAAATTCATCCTATATTCCATCAAATAGTGATCAAATTTTCCCAATTTTTTCTTGAACCTCTATAGCTACTGTTATTTAAAGTATTAAATAGTTCTTGATTTCCCCCTTCTTTATCAGTTTCAATACATTGCCATCATTCAGAAGGTATACACTCAAATGCCCCTAAAAGCCAGACAGCTAGAATAATTTTGTAATATAGTCCACACAAAAGAAATAATTTATGCTTTTCACATTAGAATTTCAAATTTTATTTACAAATGAAACCTATTTGAAAGCTGAATTGAGCTCTTACAGTAATATTGTGTGGCACTTTACTTTTGGGTCCAGCTTCAAGAACATGTGACCTCTACCAACATATAGGATCCCACGTTTAGAAAAATGCCACATATGGAAAACCTTCTGCTGTAACCATCTGGAAATTCCTTATAAGTTTTGAACAAGAAACCCACGCTTTCATTTTGCTGTAGGCCTTGCAAATAATATAGTTGGTCCTGCATATTCAGTCATTATCATCCCCCATCTGAATTACTGAAACATTACCTCAGCTTGTACCCCAGCAACTTGGGTTTTTGTTCTCAAGTTATCCTTTTCCTAGATATTCATGCTCTAAGCTCCTGTACTTGGCACAGACCTCCCTTCAGAGCCTGGCCGTTCTTGCAGTATTTCTTGCAGTTTCTGATATGAATGCTCTACTCTGATCAAACTGGTCTCAGTCTTATCCCTTATGTAGTGAATCCTAACTCTGTATTACAGGTCATAATGCAGGTTAAACCTGAAAATGTGATCTTCTTTATTTTCCACATATTTAGAACCAGCTTCAGTTGGTCAACCCCAGTTCTTGCTTCTCCACAAATCTTCCTTGTTATTCTCATCGTGAAGCATTTATCCTACCTCTGATTTTCTAGATTTATACTCTACATAATACTAATTAGCACAGGTGCTACAAAATATGAATATACATGAGAATCACGCAGACCCAATAAATCCAAATCTCAGAGGAAGTGCCCAAGGAACATGTACTTTTAAATAAGCACATGTGTGATGCTACTATAGATGGTTCAGGATCTATGCTAGCAGATACAAGTACTACTAGTGTTTATTAGGTGCTTCATGAAGGCCGGCCTATCCATCTACATTATAAGTTCTCAGAGCAAAAGTACTATGTATGAGGCCCCTATAATTTCCTGCACAATATTAAACTCATAAATACTAATTTGATAATATTTTAATACATTGTATTAAAAGTATATTGGCAGGCAAAGCTAAAATCTCAGTTCAGAACTCAACTATATCCTCTGTTAGAAATTAGACTTAGGTGAAACACACTTTTCCTTTTTTTTTTTCTTATTTTTTTATTTCAGCATATTATATGGGTACAAAAGTTTAGGTTACATATATTGCCCTTCTCCCCCCTCTCCCCCCCTAAAGCTTCAAGTGTGTCCATCCCCTAGACATTGCGCATCACACTCATTATATATGTATACACCCATTTCCCCCCACCACACACATCTGCCCGACTTCTGATTGATGTTATTCCTAAATGTGCTCCTAGGTGATGATCAGTGAAACCAATTTGATGGTGAGTACATGTGGTGCTTATTTTTCCATTCTTGGGATACTTCACCTATTAGAATGGGTTCCAGCTCTATCCAGGAAAATATAAGACGTTCTATATCACCATTATTTCTTATAGCTGAGTAGTACTCCATGGTATACATATACCACATTTTATTTATCCACTAATGTATTCATGGGCACTTGAGTTGTTTCCACATCTTTGCAAGTGTGAATTGTGCTGCTATAAACATTTGGATGCAGATGTCTTTGTTATAGAATGTCTTTTGTTCTTTTGGGTAGATGCCCAATAATGGTGCACCTAAGTTAGGTGCATACATATTAAATATAGTTATGTCTTCTTGTTGAATTGTACCCTTCACCAGTATATAGTGACCATCTTTGTCTTTTATTACTTTTGTTGATTTAAAAACTAAGTTGTCTGTAATTAAAACCATGCCTGCCTTCTTTTGGCTTCCGTTTGCTTGAAATATCGATTTTCACTCCTTTATTTTCAGTCTACATGCGTCCTTGAAGGTTAGATGAGTTTCCTGGAGACAGCAGATACTTGGCTTGTATTTTTTATCCATTGGGCCAGCATATGTCTCTTGAGTGGGGAGTTCAAGCCATTCACATTTATTGAGAGAACTGACAGGTGGGGCAGATTTCTGTTCATCCTGTTGGGTGGAACTTCATTGCTGTTTCCTCACTTGAGCCATTGTGGTATCTGGCCTTTGATCTTTAGCTTTTGAGTAGTTTTACATTCATGAGTGTTTCTTGTTCTGGTCTGTGCAACTCTGTTTTGAGTATTTCTTGGAGGGCTGGTCTTGTCTTGGTGAATTCCCTCAGTCTTTGTTTATCTGACAATGTCTTAATTTCTCCTTCGGAAACAAAACTTAGCTTTGCTGGGTACAAGATTCTAGGCTGGGCATTATCTGTTTCAGAAGAGTGAGAATGAGGCCCCAGTCTCTTCTTGCTTGTAAGGTTTCAGTTGAGAAATCTGGTGTTATTCGGATGGGCTTTCTTTTGTATGTTACTTGTTTCTTTCACCTTACAATGTGAAGAAGGGCCTCTTTAGTGAATATTTTGGTCAGTTTGATGACCACATGATGTGGTGTCTTCCTATTTGCAATGAATCTCCCAGGCGTCCTTTGGGCTTCTGGTACCTGTATATCTAGATTTTTAGCAAGGCCTGGGAAATTTTCCTCAATTATATCTTCAAATAGCTTTTCCAACCCTTGTGTATTATCTTCCTCACCCTCAGGAATGCTCATAACTCTCATGTTAAGCTTCTTCACATAATCCCACATTTCTTGCAGACTCTGGTCTTTTCTCTTATTTCTTTGCTCTATCTCTGTGACTGACTTGTTTAATTGGAAGGTGTTATCTTCGATCTCTGAGATTCTTTCTTCTGTTTGATCTACCCTTCTCTTGAGGCTTTCCACTGTATTTTGTAGTTCCCTGAATAAATTCTTCATGTCCATATGTTCAGTTTGATTTTTCTTTAATATTTCAATTTCTTTAGTGAATTTTTCTTCCAAATCCTGTATTTTTTTTTTTTTTGGTGGTTTCTTTGTGTTGGTTATCCATTTTTTCTTGCATATCATTCAGTTTTCTTACAATCCATGTTTGAAATTCTTCCTGTGACATTTTAGTATTCTGAATTTGGTTAATGTCCATTGCTAGAGAGCTGGTGTTCCTCTTTGGGGGTGTTTTTTCCATTTGATTCTTTATACTTCCAGAGTTCTTTAGCTGAGCCCTTCCTGTTTGGATCAATGGTTGCTTCCCTCCTTTCAGCTTTTGTCTGTAAAGTAACATACCTTGTGTAGGGTCTGTTCCAGTGGTTGCTGTGGGGGCAAGGCAGTTTGCCTCTGCTGTCTAACAGCCTAAGTGTATTGCCTCCTGTGTCACGAGGGGGAGCCATTTACGTGTTGTTCAGGATTCTTCTACCACATTTGGGGGGCTGCTCCTGGTGGGCGGGGTTACTTGGGGAGCCTGTTTTGGCCTCTTGCCTGGGATTTTTTTCCCCTGGCCACTGATCCCACTGTTGGCAGCCAACCAGAGGTAAAAGTCCAGCTCCAGGGTTCTGATCTGATCCGTTGACTTAAAACCAGTGTGATGAGTTAAGTCACTGGGCTGATGACTTTTGATCTGCAGCCAAGATTCACACTGGTCGCAGAGAGAAAGTGGCTTTTTCTTGTCTCTCCCTATCTCCAGTGGTGAAACCCACCATTTTCTGTGTGAAAGATGCTGGCTAGGGTAAGGAGGTGGTGCCACTGTTCCCCGAGCGCTCCAGTGGCTGCAAATCCTGCAGGCCATAGTTTCCCCCTCCCCAGTGCCTGCAAGATCCGGGCAGTAGTCCCTAACAACTGGGGGAGCACTCAGAGTTCACACATCAAAACGGGTCCATTGACTGCAGGTTGTGTAAGGGCAGAGCTCATCACGAGAGTCCCCATTCTGGGGGAACGGAGCCGCCCGACACCGTATCACACCGCAGCAGCCAGGCTGTGGACCCCCAAAATGGCGACTGCCCACCCACAAAGCGTCAGCACTTGGGGGTGGTTGTTCAGGGGTTGGCAGGTGCCAGGTCAGGGGGCTGAGTTATCAGGATGCCCCCTTGTCTCTTTTATGTCACCCTCCCACAATGTCACGCCTGTTCAGCAGGAGCTCTTACTCTTTCTGATCCACCCTGAACCTGGCCTATTAGCTCGTGGTGGTTTCCAGGTTAGAGTCCCCTATTTAGTTTTCACCTCCGTCAATCTGGACCCACTGAGTAGTAGAGGCAATTTACTTGTCTCCTAACCACCTCCAGCAGTACCCCAGAACATTTCTTCCCCGCCCTGTGCAGTCCTTGAGCTGGGGGAGTTCAAGGTGCTTCCCAGTAATGTCTCCTCCCCACAGAGCCCCACATCTCCTGCAGTGATTTTGCACAGACTTCAGGCAGATCTCTGAGTGGGTGTGGAGGCCACTGGGGAACCAAGACGTTCTCCTGTGGAACTGATCCCACCTCACTCACTGCCTAGGTGGGCTCAGCCTTCCCACATTCTACTCTCTATTGATTGTCTCGCACTCTCCAGATTTTCACGATCTTATCTCCCACTCACCTTTTCTGTTTCCTGCTTTTTGTGTCCCATGCTGATTCTCCATCTATTCACAATGCCATTCTTGTGGGGGGGCGATCCTCTTATATGTAGCAGACCAAGATCTATGCCTTCTTCTCTGGGAGCAGGAATCCAGGAGGTTACCTCCACTCTGCCATCTTTTCTCTCTGCAACAAATGTTTCTGATGTGCCCTTTGCTATACTGAAAGTGATAGTCAAATAATAATTTGTTCTTTATATGTTCTCTCCAGAGAGACTAAGGGGCCTTAAATGACCATAGGGACCTTGACCCTTTCCACCTTTTATAAATTATAGATTCAGATGAGCAGTTAGGACATATATTAAGAACCATTTTGCATCCCCTCTTTCCTAAGGCCGATATTTGTACCACCAGGTGCTGCTCCTCGCAGGCAGGAGTATGTGAGAAAAGAAGCAGCCTACTCTGTACTCACACGTTATAAAAATCCATAATTATGGTGGTTTTCATATGACCTCATTACAAAGAGACTCAAATTAAAAATAAGTGATGTTTACTCAAATTTATACCAATGTAGCCTAAGTCAGTGAACTGACAACCATCATAAAGTAGAACATAAAAAAATCACAGATCCCAAGTACTAGATCATTAAAATACCAAATATATAAACAACCTCACTTTCTCTTTACTCCAAGGATTATACCCATCAGCTGTGAGGATAATTAGGTATATGTAATGACAAATGAGTGCTTTCTTAGTTTATCTGGAGCCCTTCTGCCCAATCTATTAGGATCTGCCATCTACTTGCTATTAATTCTCTCTTTTTGACGACTTAGTGACATCTGTAATCATTATTTAACAGATCCAGGTGCAAAATGTTATTGAATGAAGAGCCATTGGTAGCATTTGACAGAGGAAACTGTCTTAATTACTTAGAAAACCAAGCCTTAATTAGGAAGTTGAAATGAATTAAAAGAAAGAAGAAAATAATAACTTAAGACATTCTGCCTGCCATCTTTTGTATCCCTCTGGATAGAGGAAGAACTATTCTTATTATTGGAAGCAAAAGTCTCCTTTCTTGGGAGTCTACCTTTATTAGGTGCTATACATTTAAAAAAAATCTCAGTGATGCCTCAAAGACGTCTTTTAAAACCACTCAGTATAGAAGCAATTCTGATGTGATTTCAAAGCTAGAGAGATACATTATCATGGAAACAGGATCATGGCTTATTTGAATTTCATCTGTTCCTGCTGCTTATCCCATCCTTGTGAAATGCTAATGCCCCTTTATGGTGATGTTAGCCTTTTTCTGCCTTACTAAATTGTATTGTTAGGAATAAAATATGGTGATTCTAACTAGGAGTAGCAAAGGCAGATGAAATCCTAAACCACAAAGATTCCATATTCTAGATGAGAAGAGCTTTCTTATTCCAGTTGAAATTCTATCTTTAGCTATCATGAAAGCTATTAAAGGCAAGTTTATAATGAAGGGCAGAAATTCTTTTTATTGATGCTTGATTTGGTAATCAATGGAATTTTTAAGAGAATGATCATCAGATCATTCTAAACAGTGATTATATAACAAAACCATATTATTTGATTATCAAATTCCCTTGAAAAATTTTTGTTAAGGGGTAAGCCTAAAATTTTGAATTGTGTACATATCACAATTTAAATAAGTTTATAATGCAATATTTGCTATGTGTCAAATACAAAGTCATGGATCAATGAGTAGTAATGTAAGAGGGTGATTGCTGATTTTGCATAACAGAAAAGTTAGAGAGGGATGTGTCTACTGTACCATCCTAAATTGACTATATGCAAAGAACACTGAAAGTCAGGCTTGGATCCAGTTTGGACTTATGCTAAGGTCCTGTATTATGGTGGAGTTGTCCCAAGTAAAATGCTACTATTCAGGCATCAGTGGATTTCTAGGATGATACTGTGGAATCTAAAAGGCCTCTCAAGTCTTGGTGCATTGAAGACTGGAGCAATGATGTGTGTGTGTGTGTATGGCAGGGTTGGGGTAGGGTGGATGGGACAGGGAACATATTTTCCCTATTCATTCATTCAATCTGAGTGGCAATGGACTGATGGTTTTATTTTGACACACTACTAGTTAGTTCCCCAAGTGTGTTAATACACAATCGTGGCTCCTCTTCCTTTTGCTAATTATTTGGGACCAATGTGTTGGGTTGTCTTATTACTCTTATGATTGTACGGACAACCTATCAGAAATCTTGGCTCTTATTTTCTTAGCCAAAAAGATCAGCAGAAAAAAAAAAAAACATTTAAATGGCTGTTGAATAGAGTCAAAAGATCTTTACCTGATCTCAGAATATACTGCATAAATTTAGTAATCAAAACAGTATGATACTGCCATAAAAACAGACATAAAGACCAATGGAACAAAACAGAGGGCCCAAAAATAAATGCACACATTTACAGTCAATTGATCTTTTACAAATGTGAAATGGACACACAATGGTGAAAGGATAGTTTCTTCAATAAATGGTGCTGGGAAAACTAGATATCCACCTACAGAAGAATGAAATTGGACTTATCTCATGCTGTATACAAAAATCATCTCAAAATGGATTAAAGACTTAAAGTGTATGACCCGAAACCTCACAATTCCTAGAAGAGAGCGTTGGGAAAACCCTTCATGACATTAATTAGTCTGGGCAATGATATTTTGAAGATGACCTAAAAACACAGAAAACAAAAGCAAAGATAGGCAAATGGAACTGTATCTGAGTTAAAAGCTTCTATACAACAAAATAAACAACAACAGAATGACAAGACAACCTACTGAATGAGAGAAGATGGTTGCAAACCATGCAACTGGTAAGAGGTTAGTATTCAAAATATATAAGGAACTCTAAAAACTCAATACCAAAAAAAACAAAGAACCTGATAAAAAAAAGAATGGGCAAAAGACCTGAACAGACATTTCTCAAAGGAAAGCATACAAATAGACAGCAAATACATTAAAAAAAAAAAAAAAAACAACACAAAAAACCAACAACTCAACAACACTAATCATCAAAAAAATACAATTTAAAACCACAATGAGATAGCACCTCATATTTATTATAATGGCTATTACCAAAAGACAAAAGATAATTTAGTGAGGATGTGGAGAAAAGGCAACTTTTGTACAGTTGGCAGGAATATAAATTCATACAGCCATTATAAAAAACAGTAGGAAGGCTCTCCAAAGAATTAAAAATAGAACTATCATAGGGGATCTAAGAATCTTCTGGGTATATATCCAAATGAAATAAAATCATTATATTGAAGAAACATCTGTATCATGTTCATTGCAACACTTTACAATAGCTGAGATATTGAATGAATCTATGTGTCCATCAACAGATGAATGGATAAAGAAAATGTGATATATACATATATACACACACACACATACATGCATATAAATATGTATATTACATGTATACATATACACAAATGCACACAATGGGATAGTATTGAGCCTTAAAGAAAGAAGGAAATCCTGTCATTTCCTACAACATGGATGAATCTGGAGGGCATTATGCTAAGTGAAATAAGCCAGACACAGAAAGACAAATATTGCACAATCTTAGTTATAAGTGTAATCTAAAAAAGTTAAACTCAGAGAAGCAGAGAGTAGGATAATAGTCATCAGGGCATGGAGTTTGGAGGAAATGAGAAGACTGTCGTCAACAGGTACAAAGTTTTAGTTAAGCAGGACAAGTAAGTTCTGGAGATCTAATGTATAGCATGGTGACTGTAGTTAATAATACTGTATTGTATACATGAAATTTGCTAAGAATATAGATCTTAAGTGTTCTCACCACACACGCTAAATAGTAACTATGTGTGGTAATAGATATGTTAATTAGCTTGTGGTAATCATTTCACAGTGTATATCAAAAATATCACAAATGCAAATAGATTCAATTTTTATCAACTATACCTTAATAAAGCTGAGGGGAAAAATAGTGCCCTGTCCTGGAGGAGAGGGGAAAAGATTTCATTCATCCAATAAGAATAAAGGTGGAAGTTAAAATTTAAAATGAAAAAAGTGAAAATATTAGTGATAGAAGTTGCTGACAACAATGGCCTTAAGAAAAATGTCAGCTAGTATCAATTCCATGCCCAGGAAAGTATCCATTTTTGCCTGTGAAGATAAACTTTTCTTCATTTTTAGAAGACTTTTGGAAGAGAACACATAAGAATTGTCTCTTAATTTTTCATAATTCTCTGGCTTCAAATTGTATGTTTCTTGGCTCTATTATAGACTGTCATTGTTTCCTAAACCTTTTCCCTTAAACTTTTGAATCTAAGTTTTAGCTACCAGGTTATTGATCTATACTCTATGTACTAGTGTTCTCCAGGGAGATAGAACCAAGAGGAGATAGATGATACATACATGCATATACACATACATACATAGATTAGATAAATAGATATAGGTATGAATATATTAGAGGTGATTTATTAGGGAAATTGGCTCATGCAATGATGGAGGCTGAGAAGCAAGCTGGAGACCCTGGGATGCTGGTAGCATGGCTCAGTCTAAGCCTGAAAGCCTCAGAACCAAGGAAGCAATGGTGTGGTTCTTGTTAGGAGGCTGAAGGCCTGAGAATGTGGGAGGCCACTGGTGTTAAGTCCTGGAGTCCCAAGGCAAGAATCCCTGGAGTTCTTTCATATTGTTAACTTTAAAGAGATTAAGTAACTTGCTAGTATATGAAATTCAAAAGTCATGATGGTGAAAGTGATGCTGACAGTCAAGATGACAATGGTGATTTTGATAGTGCTGGTGATAATGTGAACTAAGACTCTGGATAGGATAGAAATCAGACCAGCTCCTTCATTATGTGTGATTTCTTTCTCCTGGCATGCCTTCTGTGCCTGTGTACCCTCCCACAGAGTCTAGCCTCAGCATGTAGAAGGTGCAAACTCAATAATGGCTGCTTGAATTTGTACTTAGTGTCACTTTAACTTGTGGGAGACAGAAACTAAATCAGAAAAGCAAATACTAGAAAATGAGCTAAAGAGACCATCATTCAGAAAGAAAATCAGGGCTTAAACCATTGAGATTTTTGGCAGAGGTTTGCATTTCAGAGGCCAATATTTACTTTTTGGGAGAATTTTCATGCAATTATTATACCTCCTTGAATAAGGTACAGTTTGAGTTAGCTGAAAGATCATTTCTTTTCTGCCAGCAGTGTGAGGGCTTTACTTTTATTCCAGTAATAGTTGCATAAAACTATTCAGTATTTTTGACCCTAGCTGACCTTTACTCAGAGTTTAACTGTAAGAACATTTTTTTTAAATTAAACAGAAGAAACCCAATTACAGGAACTGTTATTGAAAGTAAGGATTTAAACTTTTCTTACTGTATTTTTTTTTTTTTGCTTTCCATAGAAAAGGGGCTGTTCCTAGAGTAGAAGATTGAATAATGAAGCCCCTTTCATTTAATAATTTTTTAAAAAAGAAAGAAAAAAACAGTTTACTTTGGTTAACTGTGGCCCCTTAATGAGATGCCATTTTTTTCCCTAGCATTGCTGTTTCCTATAACATACTACAATTTTAGTTTGCAAGGATGTTTTGTTTATAGCACATTATAGTGGCAGATATTTTGTTGTTGTTTGTTTTAAATTTTAACCAATATATTTTTTACAGGTAAAGTGAAAGAAAGATAAATGCCTAGAAGGCAAAGAGGTAAAGAAAGAATAATGTGATATTGGGAGTGAAAAATAAACATGATATTAAGCATAAAATTTTTGGTTCATTTTAGGTAGAGACTGTGACAAATTTGAATGAAGCCACTTAGAGTGAAGGCAACACTCAATTGTCCACAGGCAATACAAATGTTTATGATAATTCATAGCCTAAGTCAGATTTATTTTATCTTCCAAATGTTATAATAAAGTCCAAAATCAAATAACAAAATCTGTATAGGGCCCCTATGATATCCAAATGCAGTGTTCCTAACTGGGTTCTTGTACTATGATTTTGTATTAATTTTCTGGGCGAATTTACTCAAGTCATATATTCTCTCTAAGTCTCAGTTTATTCATTAAATGATGAAAGCTGGTTTATATGCCTTCCACAATCTCTTCTACCTCAAAAATTCAACTAAACCTAAACCTGTATCTCCATGGAGATGTATTCTTCATTTCCTTATTATTCAAAAATATACTGAGATGCCATTTTTATGCATACTATTTGGGGTTCTATGGTAATTAAATAACAGGAAGAAAATGAATGGATGAGACAACCCTTATTTTGAAGAATTTATAGGACCTACAATTGGGAAATTCCTGAAGATATGAAGTCATTTTCAGCCTCTCTTTATACTTGCCATTTATTTTCATAGCATAGTGGGAAACTGTTGAAGGATATTAAGAAATTATATGATCTTACCATTTTGGGAGACAGCAAAGAGCAAATCTGCATGGTGGTGCTTGGATCAAACTTCTGGTTTATCATATTAGTGTTCACTTATTTTCTAGATAAGGAAAACAAGGTTCAAGGGAGTTAGTCCAAAATTTTCAGTCTGAATGTGAGGGAGCCAAGAAATTAATGGGTTTGGTTTGACCAGAAGCAGCACCCTTTCTACTGTGCCTCCCTGCCTCTCTGTAATGCACCCATGTCATCATAGGTGGTTGAAAACATGAATTTACCTACTAACAAGGGATCACAAGTGTAATCATAGAAGGATGAGGTGATCAGGAAGAACCCTCAGAGGTGAGTTTTGGATTTTCAGTGTGCGGGTGGTTATGACATGTTAGAGAGAACATCACCTGTCCTGAGGTATTTATCAGAGTCCAGACCGGCAGTGAGTGAGGGATGGAACACCTGCATTTCCATACAGGCCTTGAGGAATAATCATTCTGCCACATCATACTGTATAAGGCAAGATCAGAAATAGTATAGACAGTGTCGAGAACCTGAAGCAGAGATGATGATTACTAGACCAGAAGAGGGATCAGAAAGGGTTTGGATTGAGACATTTCTTTTGTAGAAATATAAGAAGGAATAAAAATACATCACACATGAGTTAGTCCTGTCTTGCCACTAGATGCCAGCAATTTAGCTTCTATGTCTTCCATAGTGCTTAGTACCTTTATTTGGACCTAATGAATACATCAATAATGGCATTAGATATTGCAGCATGTGCTAGCTTTCATTGAAATACATTAATTTCCTCTGGGCACAGTGGCTCACATCATTAATCCCGGCATTTTGGGAAAGGATTGCTTGAGGTCAGGAGTTTGAAAATAGCCTGAGCATCATAGCCATACCCTCGACAAAAAAATAAATTAATTAATTAAAAACAAATTAAAAATTATCTGTGTGTGGTACTGCTCATTGTAGTCCTAGCTACTTAGGAGGCAGAGGTGCGAGGATAGCTTGAGCCCAGGAGTTCAAGGTTGCAGTGAGCTATGACTGTGCAACTATATCCAGTCTGGACAACAGTGATACCCTCTTAAAAAAAAAAAACAAAAAAAAACTAAAGTGTGCCAGTGATAATTATTTTAGAACAAACTGGACACATATTTTTAAACTAGTTTTTTATTTCAAAAGTAATATATATTCATGATTATTAAATAGTCCAATAAATAAATAAATAAAAATACCTCCTTCTCCACACATACATATATATATACACTCCCTAGAAATAGTTGATGCCAGAAATGTTTAAATATATTTTTTGACTTTTCTGTGGGTGCACAAGTATAAATATATATACACACATTTAATCTAATGAGGGTTCCCTCATACCTTTAAGCATTCTCTTCTGAGAGCACAGTTTGAACAATGAGGTCACCATTGTTTCAAGCTTTCTTACTTCTTTATCTGGTTCTAAATTGCTGATGATCACAAGTGATTCTCTTTAACATTACTGGTATCTACCCAACCATGTTCCCTATGTGGCCACAATAAGGAAAAGAGAGGAAATGAAGCTGCTGGAGTAGGTTGACAAGACATAGGCAGTATCAGCTGCTCTTGAAACCCTGACTGTCTTAGTCAGTTCTGGCTGTTATAATAAATTATTATAGACTTGGTGGCTTAAATAATAAATATTGATTTATCACAGTTCTAGAGGCTGGTAAGTCCAAGATCAAGGTGATGGCAGATCTGGTGTCTGCGGAGGACCCAGTTCCAAATTTGAAGATAGCTGTGTTTTCCTTGTACTCTCACATGGCTGAGAACAGAGAGAGGAAGGAAGTTCTTTCAAGTTCCTTTTGATAAGAAACTAATACCATCATGAGTACTTTACCCTCGTGATCTAATTACCTCCCAAAGGGTCCATCTTCAAATGCCATCACATTGAGGATTAGGATTTTAACATATAAATTTTGGTGGAACACAAACATTCAGTCTATAGTACTGACCCAATGAATGATGTTCTTATTCATTGCTGAATCACACCCTAAATATCTGTACAGAAGACAGCATACTGTGGCTTCTTTACTGACATTCCCTATAGAGGGAAATGTATTACCTTTCTAAAAGGGCCAAATCCCTCTGTCCTTTAGTTGATAGTCTCATCTCCTGTGGCCAAGAATCCCTTTCAAGCAGTAGGAGCTGCAGGTAAAAATTACTTAATTTAAACTGAAATGAATCCCACTAGTATCGCTTGAGATCTCACCCATGAAAATGTGATTATGCTCTTTCCTCATGAATAACACCTATACATTACACTATAAATCACAGAGATTTTGTTTTATGAATTAAACACGAGGCTTATCTTTCATTATTGAGAGATTCTTTAGGTGGGATGGGAAGATTCTAACTCTGCATTGTTCTGAGATCTCTATAAAGTGATACAAAATTATCACTTTCACTCCTTTCACCTCAAGCAAAGGTCATGAGCAAATTTCAGCTACCTGGAAGATGAAGATGAAGTGGTCCTGGACCTCCCAGTGCTACCTCCTCTATCCCTTATCTGAACTCCCTGGTTTATGTCATCTCTATGATTCACTTGGCTCCTTAAGACATTCCCTTGTACTGCAAACTGTCTTTTTATGAACTTAAGTCTCTTAAGAAACTTGAAGGCAAAGATAAGTTCTATTATTTTTTCAAATAAATGATGACTATACAATAGAAATCAGACAAGGGCTGTTTTAGTTTTGTCATTCTTTGATCTCCTTGATAGCTTTGGCAAGCTATAGGAATCCACAGTACTTTCAGGTAGTTTGAACTGGATTTCCTAAAAATGAAATAAAGGAAAGGTGTCAGTCTTTGAAAGGACCAAATGGACGTATCTTTAAAAAATGCAACAGAATGAAGAGAGCCTGGGTTTTATAATTCAGATGTGTGATGTTTCATGAGATTAGAGATGAAATAGCTCTACAACTAATGAGAGAAGGAGATGAAAGTCGGGATAGAGTAGAGGAGAATGGGTCCCAACCTAAGCATCAAAGATGAGGGATAAGTAGGCAGAAAGTACACAGGGCAGGGCTGAAATAGACGTGAGGATTTAACAAGGGCAAACCACCCACTTCTCAATTTGCCGTAGAACCTCCAAAATTGTACCAAATTAGAACTGTTTATTTTTTTCATTAAATGAAGGGATGTAGATATTTTTCAAGAAATTTGATTCCCACCACAATCTAAAAATGATCTCACTAGCCCTTTTGAGTAGGATTGTCTTCAATGTTTTAAGGAAAAATTTTAAAGGCTACAGAGTATCCACAAAGTTCTACCACTTGACACCAATGATTGTGGTTTAAAGACTAATAATGATTCCCAAATGACAATGTACACATATAATTTCTTACTCCAATGTTCCTTTATAATTCTCTCTTGGAGGACAGGGAACAGTATAAAAACATGGCAGTTTGCATAGACAAACATAATTTTGCTTGTTGTAATTACTGCAAGCCAGTCGCAGTATATCCTCAGTAGTAGAATTTTCATTATCCAAAAAAAGGTTTGCCTTCCTCAGTCATATTCAGGACAGATGGAATTATATTGCTCACTCTGTATCTCCTTGGGATGTTACAGACCTCACATTAAAGCAGTTAGCTATGTTTCCAAGATCTAGTGAGAGCAAAAGTTTACTTGAGAAAACACTAGTTTTATTATGGTCACTTTTCTAACTTTAACCACCTTTTTTAGTTGATTTTTGCTGTTGTCTGATAGTAAACAATTGACCTTTATCTTCTTCCCTTAGAAGACTAGAATTAAAAATATTTATGGTTTGCAGTAATGCATTCACTTCTGTGGCAAAATGTTGCCAATTGGTGTTTTTCTCCTCTTTTTCAAAAGATGATTACATGTTCACAATTTACAAGGTATTGTACATATTTCAGCAGGAAATTGTAAGCCTTTATCTTTTGACAGCAAGAAGGAATTACTGCCCTTTTTAAAATAGCCTCTGTATTTTGTCCAAATAAATGATTCATGCTGGAGACTTCATGATGTCTTTTGTTGGTTTCTGTGAATTTCAACATGGGCAGTCAAAAGAGAGGAGAAGTAACACATTTCTGAAAATTTCAGAAAATTATAGGTTTTATATGAGAAGGAAGATGCATTCAAATATCTTTAGTCCTGGTTTCTTCTTTTTTTTTATTTTTTATTAATGTAAAGCTTAGAGCAAGTGAAAGAAAATGAATGAAAGGGCAGGAAACGAATATTTTCTTTCTTTCTCCAGTGTCTGCTCAGTCAGTGCCTAAGCAGTTTCTTTATCCTCATAGGAATAAAAGAAAGTAAGAGATGTCTGCAGCCATGTTGACCAACACCTAACACCAATCTCAGAAAACTCCTCCTTATTTAAAAGTAACACCATGCTTCATTAATGTTTGCTTATTCCAGAAGTTTCTGAACATTTTTAAGTTAAATGCTAAAAATAATCTATTAATAAATTTATGAAGCAATATATTATTTTTGGTGCTATTTTACCTGTAGTTTGCTTAGACTCTTTCATTTCTTGGAAATACATATTTGGAAGATGACATATAAATGTCCTCTATTCTCAATAATGGTTACACCCTTGCATGGAACAAATTCTTTTGGAGCCTCAGCTAGTCTGTGCATAAGCAGTTGTTAAAATTTGCAATTATTTTATTAAAATCAAATCCTGGCACATTGCTTCCAAGTCTTATTTGCCCAGAGCCTGAGGGTTTCTCAATCTCAGCACTATTGACATTTTGGAATGTATAGTTTTTATTGTGGAAGGCTGTCCTGTGCATTGTAAGATGTTTAGCTGCATCCCTGGTTTCTACACACAACATGCCTGTAGCACCTTCCCACTTTGTTTGTAACAAGTATCTCTAGACATTTGCCAAATGTCCCTCCCTGGGAAACAAAATCATGCCTAAGAACCTCTGCCCTATCCCATGTGTATATACCAATTCATTTTAAATTCTTCAGAAATGATTACATAGGGATCCACTATGTATTCCATGGTACACGAAGAATAAAGGAAATTGTGGAAGTACAGATTTATATATGGATCCTCTTTTGTCTAATCTGAACGTAAACATTGCTGAGCTGTTGTTCATTTAACACATACACACACACACTTGCCCATGTGCCTCTAGATTTTTAAATCTTAATGTCTGTTCC
This sequence comes from Eulemur rufifrons, assembly GCF_041146395.1. Classification (NCBI taxonomy): domain Eukaryota; kingdom Metazoa; phylum Chordata; class Mammalia; order Primates; family Lemuridae; genus Eulemur; species Eulemur rufifrons. The sequence goes on along the minus strand of NC_090988.1, from coordinate 84,646,094 downwards.
ATATCAGTTACAGTAAACAGAGTGATTTTGATATACACTACCAGATATTTCAGTCACGTTTGTATTTTCAGAAATGTGGAACATATCCCCATATCTTAAATAACTTGGAAGCCAGGAGTTTTCATAGCAATTCAGTGCTGGATTTAAACAGAATTCGATTTAAGATTCTTTCTACTATTTAGTTGGGTTGTGTTCAGTCAGAGCTTCACCTAACTGAATCAATGATAGGATATGATCAGGGGGTTGAGAAGTCTAAGTAGGTAAACCTTTGTGAAAGTATACAGCACAGTGACTGGCATTTAATCTGTACTTGCAAAATATTACTTCCAACTCTCTAAAAGAGGAAGAATAGTTTACATGTAACTGGGAATGTTAGTATGAAAAACAGTTGTAATTTCCACACTCCTCAAACCTCTTCATCAAGCTTGTATTTTCAAGAGTCTTTGGGACATAATGGAAAAAGACTTGAAGCTCTGGGAGTTTAAAAGACTAAATTAAGACTGATTTCCAGTTCTGATTCTTATTTGATATAAGAATCCTAAAAATTGTTAACATCTTAGAGCCTCAGTTTTCTTGAAAAAGAAAAAGAAAAACCATAAATTTGAAAATACTTATAAATTCTGAATCATGATGAAAATGCATTGTCCTGTTCTTTTATGACTGGTAAGTCATCCAGAAAGACAAACAAACAAGAATTTGCCTGTACTGGATATCCTATGCCTAAGAATGCCAAGCAATTTATAAAGCTTATAAGCCCTTGGAGGACAACAGAGAACCTAGTGATGCCTGTAATCAAAATACAGAATCTGTGAATAAGTTGGAATCTTCCAGGGTCAAAACCAAGCAGCTAAAAGGGTCAACCCTGCAGAAAAAAGAGCAAGATAATGGCTCCTTTCTCAGTGTGATTGGCAGCAATTGTCAAGTGTGAGCAGCTCAATAAGGTCCCTGCTTCTCTGTCTGCAGATACAGCCAAGCATCTGAATCTTCATTCCTACTCTAAGGGTCATCTCCCTACAACTCTGTAAAATGCACTTCCCCACCAGCACCTGCCACTCTCTCCTTTCTGGCTCTCTGAACCTATAGAGAAATCATTCCCTTTAGAATAAAAAGACTAATGGGTTTGGCAACTTCTCAGGAAGATGTGGGCAGAGGAGGGATGCTTTTTCAATGTGGTTTTAAAGCAGTTGTAAAATGAGGTGTTGAGACTTTCAGGAATCTGTGACCTCTTGGATATAGCACATTGCTGCTTTTCTTTATATGCTGACTTTAATATCTCTGCTTGGGTGGGAGCAATGTCATAAGCGGTGTTCTTGATATCCATCCAAATTCCTTTCAGCTCATAACAAACATTTGCTATAACCTCCTGCCCAGAGGCCCAAATGTTAAGCAGAGAGATTTGTTGTTGTTGTTGTTGTTTTTAATAGAACTGCAGTAAGAATTACTAGCATAGAAAATTGCTTTTGTAATGATCAATTCCAATATGAAACTGATGATATAGTTTTTTAAAATTAATCATTATTTTTTAACGCCAAGTAGACATCAAAGAATATTCATAACATGGCAAGATATAAAGAACCAAGGGTACCACAAAAACTCACATGTCTACCACCCAGTCCCTTGATGGCATTGTCCATGGGCCCATTCCTATCCTTTCCCAAGATAGATAACTGTTATTCTAAATTTTGTTTATCCTTCCCTTTATTTTTTTGAGGTGTTATTACATATATTTGGATGACATTTGAATTTTTTGCATGTTTTTTCAATTTATATAAATAGACTCACACTTCATAATTTTCTCTAGGACTTGTCCTTTTTATTCACTATAATGTTACTGAAATACATGTATAGTGCTGCAATTCATTTATTTTCCCTGCTGTATAGCATTTCATTCTGTTCTCAAAGGATATGTGGCATTTCTGGTTCTTACTACCACAAATTGCACTTATAAATATTCTTGTCAATGACACCTAGTGAGCATATACAAATGTTTTCTAGGGTATAGACTTAGGAGTGCAAATGCTAGGTCATATGGTACGTAGGTGCATGTTCAATATTTCTAGGTAATACCAAATGCCTTTCCAAAGTAGTGGTACTATTTTTCACTCCCAACCACTGTGGCAATTGTTGATGCTCTATATACTTGCCAACATTTGATTTCATCTGGCTGTTTATATAATTTGACCATCTACTGAATTGAAATGGCATCTTATTGTGGTTATGAATTAGAATTCCCTGATTACCAATGAGTGAACATTAATTTTTTAAGGTTACTGAGTATTTGGTTGTCCTTCTTTGTAAAGGACCTATTTAATGCCTTTACTCATTTTTCTACTTGGAGTTTCGTTTGTTTTCAATCGTAGAACTATTTATTTATTTTAGAAAATAGTCTTTTGATAGTAGCTTATGTTCCCTGTCCCACTTTATGACTCATTCTTTTCACTTTGTTTTGATAGTTTTGATAAATATATTATCTGAATTTTATTATAGTTGAATTTATTCACTTTCTCCTTTATGGTTGGCACTCTGTATGTCTATGTGTGTGTTGTTAAGAAATACTTGCCTGTTCAAGATCATCAAGGTATTCTCTTATAGTGTCCTCTAGACATTTTGAAGTATTGCTTTTAAATGTCATTCTTTAGTCCACATTTAGTGCATAGTATAAGGTAGTGACAGAATATCATTATTTCCATATGAATAAATAATTTTCCTAGTAACTTCTATTGAAAATTCTTATAGTTCCCATTAAAAAATACCAAGTCAGTCTGAATAAATCAATTTTTCTTATATGCATGTGTCAGTTTCTGGCACCCCTATTCTATTTCATGTGTCAATTTTTATATTCCCCTGCTGGTACCACACCTTCTTATTCACTATTGTTTTATGATTATTATTGATCTCAGCCCCCTCAACACCACAAATTTGTTCTTTTTTGAAAGTGTTGGTCATACCTGATCATTTGCTTTTCTACAAATACTTGAGGCATCAGCCTGACAAGTCCCATAATATGAAACAACGATAAAGATGATATATATCAATTAGCTTTTTCCGTGTAACTAATAACCTCAAACAATTGATTTACAGAAACCATGTATTTAGCTCACAATTCTGTGGCTTGCCAAATTGGGCTGGAGTTAGTTGAATAGTCTTTCTGGTCTGGGCCAGGATTGGCTGCTATTAGATAATCAGGAAATAGTGCAGATATTGTTATCAGAAACAGGGTTAAATCTATATTAGATATTTCGTACTACATAAAAAAAAAACCCTAAAACTTGGAGGCTTAAAATCATAATAACCATTACTTTTTCACACAATAATATGGTCAGAAATTTGTGAATGGCTTATGTGGTCCTGGCTCAGAACTCTCATGAGGTTGCAGTTAAGGTGTTGCCAGGGTGTGGTCATCTGAATGACTAGAGCTGGAAGATCAGATCGGCTTCCAGGGTGGCTCGCTTGCATGGTGGCAAGTCGGTGCTGGCTCTTGGCTGCCAGAGTTCTGCATCACACGGATCTTGCCATGGGGCTACATAACTCCCTTCACAATAGGACATCTGACTTCCCCTAAAGCAATTAATCCAAGAGAGAGAGAGAAAGCAATGCGAAAACTTCAATGTATCTTATAACTGAGCCATCGAGTTATACTCTGTCACTTCTACAATTACCTGTTGCTTACACAGGTCAGCCCTATTCTACTGAGTCTTGGATTGCAGGAGGGCATAAATACTAAGAGATTAGAAATATTGGGAATAAGTTTGAAAGCTGTCTTCCACAGTCTTTTTGTTTTGGTTGAAACATAAATTACAGTAATTCTACATCTTATTACAAACAAAAAGCTTTTGGATTTGAAGATACAGGTATACTTAAAGACAGATTTATATCAGGGAGGAGGAGAAACCAGAAAACTAATTTATATTTCTAAATCCATGCTCACATTGTCATTTTAAAGCAGACTCTATAATGGAGTGACTTCTCTGTAAAGAATTCTTGACATACAGTATATTTCAATCCTCATAACTACCCTTTTAAGTAAGTGTTAATAGTCTCATTTTAAAGTCGAAGGAACAAATTCAGAGTGCTCATGCAAATTGGACAAATTTATGTAACTACAAACTCACAGAGATGGGCTTCTAACCCTGACATATGATTCTTCAGATATCCTAAACATTCAATGTAACAAACTGCCCAGTGAATATGTAAAAGGAGTTTGTTGGCATCCCCAGATAGAAGTATTGGGAACTACCCCTCTAGGTACAAATATTCTAAAGGTTGTGCTTATTTGTTCTGTCCAAATTTCAAATAAATTGCATAACTTCAAATATTGCTTAGAATCATCTAGTTAAGAACTCATTCCTCCCTCAGCAATGCCAAAACGAATTTAATTAGATCATATATTTATAAGAAATAATCTTTTAGTGACGGGCACACTAAAAGCCCTGACTTCAGCACTGTACAATTCATCCATGTAACAAAAACACTTGTATCCCCTTTAAAATATTTGGAAATAAAACCTATAAGAAAATAACAAAAGATCCATTGAAATAGCATAATTTTAAGATAGAATGTTTTTTATTTGTTTACTAATCATATTTTCAAATATATCAAATAAAATGTAAATGATTCTAGTCTTGTGGGTTCATGGTACAAACTAGAATCTGTTAAGGTGGTTTAAGATGTCTTAGTCTTGCTATGCTCGTTCTTCCTTCTTTATAATTTTGTTTATATTTTTCACACTGTCCTGGTAAATTTTTATATTAAGGTTAATGTATTAATTACATGGATAAGGTAATACTGATAAAGTAGGACATTCTTGTAATATTGTCTATTTGTGAATTTTTGTGGAAATAGCTTTTCTTGAAAATTGTATTTTTGCTGTCACAGAAGGTGTTTAGAGTTGGTTCTGGGTTTAGCAGAAAAATAATATCTTTTGAGCTAAGTGGTGTCTAAAGGAACCATGCCAGTTATTCAAAACTTTATTTGCTTTATGATTGTTTCTTAGTTTATCCTCACAAGTACCTTTGGCTACAGAAACTGGAGTTTAATATTTACCTTTTTCAAAAATATTTAGTAGCATTTCAATTTCACTTTTAGCTCTTTGAAATTTCCTATGTATGGATAACACAAATGTGTTAGCTATAGGGCCCTAGGGAAATCCAGTAAGTGAAAATCAAAGTCAAAAATCAATAAAACCAAAGTGTTACTTGAACCAAAATGAAAATACAATATATCTAAGAAAATGTTAACAACTGAGGAAATATTTACAATTGTTTTGAGATACATGCCTTTTTAGAAGATGCCTATTAAATAAAACAACATTTGTTATGGGCAAACTTTAATTAAGTCAGTAACTTCATCAAACCTCCTTAGAAATTCCTTTGTAATTTCAAGTGACAACAATTTATCCTCTTCTTTAGCCCTCCTGAGTTATTAGATGAGGTTATTTTGTACAATTACCACATTAATCTGCAAGGAAGTTTCCATTTTAGTTTTAGGGTTTTAACTTTTATTGCAAATGTTAATGCAGCATTAAAATTCAGCATTTACGTTCCCAGGAGCAAGGAAATGCAAAGGGCAAGGTTCTCCTAATGTGATTAATTTTTATTCTATCTTAGACTTCTCATTAGGACATGCATTTATGTTTCCAACTTATAAATTAAAAAACATTAAGCCCAGTTCTTTCTTTCATAATTTTACTCAAAGGGGAAAATATCCTCTACTATGCATACATAGTATGAAGTATTTTTTCTAACTCTGTCCACAAATTATATATTTTTTCCCATTCATGGATTTCCCTGGTTATTTATTGCCTGGTTATTTTTCAGGTCCTGTTGATATACTATCAGCCAAACTAGTACAACAGTAAAAAGTCTATCAAAACATCCACTTTTATATCTATAACACGTAAATGTAATCTCGTATCTTTGTTTACAAAAAATATTTGTCATAAATGCCAAGACTTCTGCCTCTATGATACAGTCTCTTTTTACCATAACCTGTGTTATTATTTCTAGTAAGTGATGCATATTTTTCAAAATACTTTCTTATACTTAAATTTGATTAGTAACTGCGGAAGATAAGATAACCTCTGTTTGGGGTGCGAGTAAACCAACATTAGGTCATTGACTTGGGTATTGAAAAAGTCTGAGGTTTAAACATGAGATCAACTGAGTAATTGTAAGACCTTAAACAAGTTCCATCAACTATAATAAATATTTGCAATTTAAAAAAGAAATAATAAAAGAAGGAATGGGAAAATGTAAAGATGGAATCAAGGAAAGAAGCAAAGGAGAGATGTAGGCAAACTAGATTCAAAAGTTAGGTAAAGTTTTTAAAGTTTAGTATGAGAAATTGTTTTTCATGCAATCGCTGGATTGATTATTTAATTGAATTAATTGATTTTTTGGAAGTTAACCAAAGCAACCTATTGTTTTGGCGTTGGACAGAAGCATCCATATATTATATTATATTGCATTTTATGTAGTCTTAATATCCTTGTTTCATAAACAAAATAGTGAAAAGACAAATTGTGTGTATGTGTATACACACACACACACACACATTTCTGTAATTCTGAACAGCTTTCAAAATTCCCAACTGCATAATATCCTCTCTTTCTGTGAGACCTCTTTAATGATAGTAACATGTTTTGCATAACATATATGGTACCACTTTATAATTTCAGGTATGACTATTGAAATAGAATACATTTTTAAAAGATTTGGATGTATTATTTTTTACCAATCATTTCAGCTGTGCCTATTGTATAGTTATCTTATCTAGTATCCTTTAAGAAATTTCCTGTTTCTATTTGTGGAATAGTTACCTCAGAAACTCAAATCATTTAGTACATGTTTTGGAAAAGTGATAAATTGGAAAAAATTTCTCGTATTTAAAAGGAAAATGATTTTTTAAGATTTCTATTTGTTTCATCTAAATAACAAATGATTAAATATAGTCACTCTTTTCTTTTCTTAAATTTTTATTTAAATAGATTTAGGGGGTACAAGTGGTTTTTGTTACATGACTGAATTGCACAGTGGAGAAGCCTAGGCTTTTGATATACCTGTCACCTGAATAGTGTACACTGTACCCAGCAGGTAATTTTTCCTCCCACCCCTCTACCCTCTCCCTTCTGAGTCTCCAATGGAAATAGAGTGACTCTTATGCAGACTTTATAATACTAGATAATTTCAGATTGAAGGATTTTTCATCTTGAATATACTAATTCTACCTTTCCAGGAGAATGAACTTTCTAGAATAGAGCAATAAAACAATAACATTTTCATGTTCATATAAACATCAAAAACATATTCCTATGATAATTGTAAAAACACATCCCAAAATGTGTCATCATCCATCATATGGAAACACGCAAAGTTTGTAATCACATAAGTACGGACTCTTGAGACTTCCAGAACAAACAATGTAAATTATTTTCACTATTTTCCCAACCTTCATTGGATAGACTGCAGAAACTGTGTATTGCATATTTTCCACACTGCTAAACATTAACATCTATTGAGAAAATAAAAAAGGTAGAGCATCTTTGAGTCTCTTTTGAGCTTTTCTTTTACATGGTGTGTCACATTAATGCTGCCCTACAGGGAAATAATCAAAGAACTTTAATATAATACTGTGGTTCAGAAAAGAAACATGACAGCAGTGTATTACTGCAAATTGAATTTAATGAGCTTCTTAGCACTGGGAGAGTGACTCTTTGAAACAGAAGCTATTCAATTGAGATCATTTTGATTATAATTAAATCTTTTACATTTACCACAGGGACAAGTTTAATCTTAATTAGACATTTTTATGAGGAGGTGAAGGCACACAATTTATATTTTCTTGATCACATAGCAAAACAGTCATAAGGTAAAGGATAAAAAACAAAATGGTGGCCTTTTCAATAGAAAATGAAAATAAGTATTCTCAAGGTTCTTTGAGAGGAATGAGTTGGACAAAGTCACTAATTCAAGTTTGGCATAGGTACGTGCATATACATAAATGGAAGGATAAATGAAAATAGTGTTTATTTTCTATGATGTGGCCGTTTCTAAAATACTGAAATCATGTTCTGTGTAAAGGATTATCTAATTAAGTGACAAAACTATTAGAATGGATCCAGTATGGAGATGCTTGTTTTAGTAGAAAGTGCTCTTAAATTGGATTCTCAAGACAATTCAAGCAATAATTATTACTTTTCTAAAATCTGGGGCAAGTAACTTAATCTCTGTGGACCAAATTTCATTCCCCCTAAAGTAGAAGTAATATATCCCCCTTAGTTAATGTGATAATTATGTGAGATAAGAATGTGAAAGTACATTGCAAACTTTAGATTGATATATAAATTTAGCCTATTAATATTAATGAAAATACATTGTGATTATGACATTTCTGTAATTTATTCTAAAGGGTGCTAAGATTTTACCATTTAAAATATTTTTACTTTACACACTGCATCTATGGATGTAAGTGAATATTACAATAAATGAAAAAGAACAATAAAACTCAATGTCTGTTTCTATAATTAATGTTTTCCCAACCATGTAATATCCAGACTGTCTCATGTTTAAACACAATGACAAGACGGGAAAGTGGATGGCTCGAGGGATTTCTTGAGGATTAATCTGTTTGGTGTTAGACACAAGCTGTAAGTTTTAGCTAAGTTGTCTTCAGTCATCTAAGATATTCAATCATTTCCCAGAAATTGAAAAATTCAAAACCTCTCTCCCCTTAACTTCACGTGGGAATGGCTGCTCAAAGAATGACACAGAGGACATCCAATAGAAAAGCTTGTATAATGTTCTGAATTCTAAAGCCATTATAACAAATTTTCTTCTTTACTAAGAAGCTGTGTCATAAAAAAAAAAAAAAAAAAAAAAAGACTTCCAAACTGTAAGAATTCTATCTCTCTCTGTATTTTTATTTTAGGACTCTCTGTTGTCATTATTAGGCACTTTAATAAGATATCTTCGTAACAGTGGTAGGTTTGTTGCTAACAGCCTATAGACTAAAATATTTGGATTCCTTACCAGACTGTCAATTTTGCAAGTGGATGTTGATTCCCTCAGTATTCAAGAGAGAAATCTTTATGTAAATAGCAGTTGTGTGTGTTTCTTTGTCATATCACTAGCAGCTATCACATAATTATTGTTATTTTTTGAATATATTAAGTGTTTTACTGCCAAGACATTAAATGGATACACTTGTAAATATTTCATCATATTTCTATTTATCTAAAGTCAGAAGCAGCTTGACATTGGGAAAAATGCACCAGACTGGGTTGGATTCCACGTGATTTTGAACAGATCGTAGCACCTCTATTAGTTTCCTCATCCTCAAATTGAACATGTTAGTAATGATAAACTTTGAGTTCTCTTTCAATCCAAATGATCTAAAAAAATATCATAGATTTTCTGTACATACTAATCAGGGCACTTTCTCTGCTGGGATACCTCAATCTTTGTTTAGCCATTTGTTGTCTTTTATCAAAGAGGACTTGACTTCTTTAATTACTAATTCATTTCTAAGTAATTTTGTAATGCATCCATGGTTATCAAGAGAATGAAGACAATTCACTACATATTTCCTACAATTCTTTAATGTAAGATCCTCTTGCAAATACTTCAAAATTCTCCAAAAGTCACATGTTTGTAATGAATGGAGTTTGGAAAACCAAGGCTTTAGTTTCATTCTGTCTGCTGAGAGTGTATGGGTGGGGGCGGGGCAGAGGTGGTGAATGGTAGGGGACTCACCGATAAAAAACTATTTTTGGTATTCTTTTCCCAATTATCTTTTAACTTTTTAATATTCTTTCCCTTTCTTCTTTTTAGGAACTTTCTCTTTCTCTTCTTATTTTCCTCTTCCTTTCCCATATACTTCTTGATGATAACATACAAGTGGATAGGGGGTGGATAGGCGAAGCAACACTGGTAGGAGTTGAACAGGGGAAGACTAAAAGGAAGACATGTTCTCCCTGATTCCCTGTCTTCGCTAGAGTAGAATTCTTCTCCAAAAGTCAAGAACTAAGAATAGAGAGAAAAAATAGAAATAAGTAATAAGCCTATGAAGACTGTTTAACCTCAGTGTTAATATGAGAAATGTAAATTAGACTGAGATAACATTTCTTAACTTTCAAAAGGGAAAAGCTTTTAAAATAATAATAAATGTTGGGAAAAGTAAGGTAAAAGGGGCATTTCCTTGTACTGTACTGCACAATCTTATGGAAAAGCAATTTGCTAAATGTTCATGTGTTTTGGTATTCTTAAATACCTTATTATGATTACAATCACAAATGTGGAAAAAGATCTGTGTTCAAGAGTATTTATCACAATTTTTTTATAATAGTAAGAAAAGTGGAAATAAGGTCAAAAATAGCATAATGGCTAAATATAATTGCATATCCATATGACAGATTATTATACATTTATTAAAATGGCATTCTTAAGCGATACTTAAAGGGAATACGATAGCTCTAAATTATTGAAAGAGAAAAAGTTATTCAAGTTTGATCTGTAGGTTATAAAATATATTCAGAGATCAGAGAATCAGATGAAATATGTAGCATCATTAACAGTCATCTCAAAATGTTCACATTTTCTGAATTTTTCCCTCCTTTGCTTTTTTTAGTATTCTCAAAATTTTCTGTAAACATTTATTTCTTTCATAAAGAGTAAATCATTTACATCCAAATAATACTTTTAATGTGAAAAGCATTGCCATCTCCTCAATTTTTTTTTGATCCTCAGAATAACCACTCTCCTTCCAAACACCTTTGCCCTTCGATTCTCATGATTCTAAGACTCAATTCAACATGACTCTTTCATGAAGCCTTTGCTGAACCTGCCAGTTCCTCCTTTTTAGATGTTGCATTCATCTCTACCAAAGCATCTGACACACATATATTCTTTGAATAAAGGAATGAAGAGCCCAATGAACAAAAATGCATCATATGTAAGGTATAATAGGACAAGTACTATTTTCTTCATTTTATAGATGAGAACTTCAGTCTCAGAAAGTTTCAGCTAATTTCACAAATGTCAGATTAATGAAAATGACATAAAACAGAAACTTCTTGACTCCAAACTTAGGACTGTTTTTACTGTTCTAATACTTGAGCCCCTGGGTCCATGAGAGTCAATAAGAAGTTAAAAAATCATCAAAGCTCTTTTCAGATTTTTCTCATATTGGTTCTTGAAGTTGTTGGTTAATTCTTATGGATATTTGGAATCTATTCTCCATGTGCCTTTAGCAAAGGGTAGAAATTTGTTCTATTCCTATTCCTGTGGAAAAGGAATTAATTCAAAGAGGTAAATGATTAACAAAAAACAAAGAAATCAGGTAGAGGTTGTGGGAAGCAAACTAAAGCTCCCCACCCACCCTGAAATGTCTACTTCCTAATCCCTGAAACTGTGAATATATTATCTTACATTAAAAAAGGGGAACTTTGGAGACAGGATTAAACTGAGGATATTGAGATGGGGGGACTATTATTATCCAGATGATCTCAGTGAAATCACAGGGTCCTTATAAGTAAAAGAGGGAGGCAGAAGGGTCAGAGAAGGAATGTGATGACAGGGTGAGTGAGGCAATTGCTGGCTTTGAAGATGAAAGAGAACCATAGCCAGGGAACCTGGGAAGGCTCTAGAAGCTAGAAAAGGCAAGAAAATGGATTCTTCCTTAGAGTCTCCAAAAAGGAACACAGCTTCTGCTGTCATCATGACTTAACCCCCACGAGACCTATTTCAAACTTCGACCTCCAGAACTGTAAAATAATACATTTGTCTTGTGTTACATCACTAAGTTTGTGGTTTATTAGATTAGCAATGGGAAACTAAAACAGGGATGTCCTTTGTTCACTCAGACTATTCTCTCTTTCTTCTACCCCAAACTTCACAAACCAGTGTTGGTAACACATTAACAATCAAAAGAGATGAGGTCTCTGCCTTTCCAAAACTTATACTCTGGCATAAGAAGACAATATGCACATAAAAATACACAACCGTGTCAGAGAAATGAGTAAAAAAAGTGAAACTAAGTGATCAAATTAGGCTGAATATAATTATTAGATTAATTACAGAAAACAAGCATATACAGAATTCCCTCTCTTATATAGTACTTTGCCATGATGTCCCTGATCACCAGCAGAATGGATTAATTCCTTCATAGAGTTCACTTAGCAGTTTGTATTTGCTTCTTTATTGTATTGCATTAGAGTTAATCCATGAGTTATTCAAATGGAAAGAACATGTGTAATGCTTTGTCGTGCAACGTATAGTTAGCATGTAATATCTGCACAATGAACCTTTAAGAAAGAAGGATTATGGGGACTGAAAACGTGAGAATAAAGTTAGGAAGTAAATATAGAAAAAGAGGCAGGAATGGTTGGAAAAATGAAGAAAATATGAAAGAACAGAAGGGGGATAAGATGATGACAGAAGAAAGTAAGGAAGACTGATATATGAGCAGAGTTATGTGGGTGAACTTGATGTATCTTATTCCCATAAAAAAGCCAACCTACATCAATTTGTGCATTGTGTGCTTCTGAGACAATTTTTCTGTGCTGCAATGCATAGGTTCAACATTACCTTTGTTTTATTGGTTGCTGGGACTCTGCTGTCTTCTTAAAACAGACTGTCCCCATTAGCCTAAGACACCTTGTTGCCTTGTGGCACTTGGAACTTAACTTCTGTAATGTTTCTGTATAGCCACAGGAGTCAATAAAAGAAAAGCAACAACAGCAACACAGCTCTCTGGCACTTCCAGGGTAATACATTATGAGTGCATAAATACAAAAGCAGCATTTAGCTCTTATTACCTTTAGCAAACGGGAACCCTGTTTCTCTGAATTGTACTCATTGGTGGACTGTAATTGATTGCTGCTCTCAAATCATTTATTTTATAAAACTCAATAAAAGAACGTGATGAAATGTACCAGATGATTTCCACAAAGGGTAAGAATGAAATAGCAAGCAAAGGAAGCAACCTCCATTTATATTCGCTACTTATTTTCTCAAATGCTGTCTCAATCTTGGATGGAAGACTGCTCATTTCTCCTCAGCACTTCCAGACCTAATGGGTAAAGCAAATTTCCCTGATGTTCTGTTTACCTCATTCTTGCTTTTATTTCCTTTGATAAAGACCTATTGGTTTTAAAGATTGCAGGGGGTTTATTTTAGATTGTCATTCCGGTTCAATTACCAGCTACATTGGTACAGCACAGAAGAGAGCTTCAGAAGGTAACAGAGCTCGTATGCATTGCCTTCCATCTCCCAGGTAGCAAATGCAATTGTTTTGTTTTTCATGGTCTCAAAATGACTAGATATCAGCAGCTTACACCCCGCAGGGCAAATCAGGATGCAGCATAAAGTGTTTAGAATTGCTATGTTGGCATTGATAGCAGAAAAGTAATAACAGAGTGTGTCTGGACACAATAGGGCTTTTGGCAATGTCAACTGCTCACTCCCTAGCAGAGAATAGACTGTGTCATTGTGTCATTCCAACTCACCTTTTATTTTCCCTCCTCTTCTTTGACCTGGAGAATTTTTTAAAGATGAATTAACTCCTCCTTCCTTGCCAGGGACACATTGTGATTCAGTAGCTAACTCCTGTATCTCTTGCTTTGTAGCTCAAAGATAACTTTTTCCAACCATCTCTCTTCCCAAAGGGTTTTCTTGTTTATCTAGCTCGCCTCTCTTCTAAGCCCTTGTGGTAACTTCCTAAATGTGTTTAGCAGCTAAAAATCTCATGGGATATGTGTGCTTAAGGATGAAAAAAAGGAGAAATGTAGAGAAAGTCTGTAGATTATCTATCCCCACCCCCACTAAGACACTCTGACACTCCCCCCACCCCCGCTTCATTTACAACTATTTTGCAATTGGTAAGTAAGATTTCCATTCCATTAAGTCATCTTTAGTTAAACGAGTGCTGCCTTTGCAAACTCAATGTCTGTTATTGACAAAATTGTACAAATAGGATTCTAATCATTCTGTCAGGATATTCAATTTTTTAGCATTCTCTTTTTCAAACCCCATTGTTTGTAATGTGATGAGGTTAGTCAGCTGTCTAGATTTCATTTGTTTATATCTCACTTCTTTATAAACCTATGTGAAATGGCTCACCATCTTTTCCAATGCCACAAAACCAACGCTGTTACCGCCCAACCAGATTCTATTGCCTGCTGCACAGAAGGAAGCCAATACACTGAGACAGCAGGTGTTGTAGTGGAGAAAGCATTTAATATCACTAGGCTGCTGAGTGAGGAGATAAGAGAAATTTTTCAAATCTTCCTCCCCGAGATTTTTGGGGCCAAGGTTTTTAAAGATAGTTTGGGGACACAGGGCTAGGGAATTGGGCCTGCTGATTGGCTGGGGATAAACTCATAGGGTTGGGAAGCACAAATTGTCTTCTTGCACTGAATCAGTTCATTCATAGAGGGTCAGAAGACCTGTTGAGTCAGTTCCTAAGTATGGCCACTGGTTTGGTTGGTGTTTGTGCAAAGTCTGGAAAATATCTCAAAGACCATTCTTAGGTTTTACAGTAGTGATGTTATCTATAGAAGCAATTAGCGAAGTTAAAATCTTATAACAACCAGGGATACGTGACTCCTAAGCAGTAAGCAATTACAGGAAGGCAAGTTATAAAGCAATGGCTGGCTAATTTTTAGCTATGCCTATACTTCTATAGAAATCAGACTTCTACCACAGTTCTTACCTTATGGTCCTACATAACTTTAATATAGGCAGTTTTCAACTTATCTAACCTTTCAACTGAGGTATTATGTATAGAAATATATGTATGTGTTGTAGAAAATAGAAAACAACAATAATCAGGACACATTGTATAAAAATTCTGCTTCAAGATATCCCAGAGATGATATTAAGCTGGTTAATTGGCTGTGATATTATGAATGACTTCCAATTTCACGTCCTGTATTAGTCTCATAGTTGTGTGATGTATAGGGCATTTGCCTCCGTGTTAATTCTTCACAAAAAGTTTATATGTATTATTGTACTATTTATGTATAAGGGTCATAAATAAGGTTCTTCCCATACCATGAATGCATTTTTGATAAAAGTAAATGTATAGTATCATAGGATAAGCATCACCCTATACTTTCAGCCCAAATACGAGATCATTTTGTCTCATTAACACTTCTAAATATCAACAATTACCAAAGAAATAAAAAAAAATTTAGTATAGCAGCATATTTCATGGAGAGACTATATGCAGAGAATTCCCTTAACTTTCTAATGCCTTATCAGCATCATCCCATAAACAAAGAATTTTTCGAGGCTTCATGTTTAGAATTTGTTTTTGCAGTGAGAGGCTTTTCCTTCCATCCTCTGAGCCTCCAGTGATTTGCAGTTTCTTTCTAACTTTCTTTGCCTTGTTTCCACTTCTGCCTTATTAAAATGTTCATATTTTAAGTTCTTTGAATGGTGCCCTGAACTTTTCAGAAAAAGAGAACTACAAAGGTCTAACTTTCAAAATAATGTGATAATCTGCTAGAAATTGCCCCTCCATGTATTGAAAGAACTGGTAGAGAAGTGAAGAAACCAGCAGGGAGACGCTGGCTGCTCTTTGCCTCCCCACCTGCTTTGTTTCTGCAGCCCCTCTGCCTGGAGATTGAAAACCCCCACTGACATTGTCAGCAAAGCTATTATTCCATTCACTGGTCAATACATGTTCATTTTCTGCTGAATGCCTGGGGAATTGTGCATTGTATGCTGATCTCTTTCTTGGGTTCATATTCTCTGGGACAATAATGCTTAATCTGTATTATGCACATGCCTGATTATGAGGCAGGGAAAATTAAATCATAACTTACCTGCACAAAAACTCAGATTCAAAGGAGCAAATAAAAATGATCAGCATCTGTTTCTTGGGAAGACAAGTGAGGCCTGGTCACTTCAATCTTCTAAGAAAAAGTAGATTTCTCACTTATCATCATGAAAAATCTCTGCTTGCCCATGGCAACCAATGGTGAAACAAACAGTCAAGTGTACCACGCCTCCAAATCAGAAAGTCACCCACTTAAGAGACACAGTTCTCTAAAATGTGTAAGTATCAGCCCCTGGAGGAAAGAATAAGTTTATTCAAAATACATGAATATTTTGGGAAGAGTCTCTTTTACTTCAATTAAAGTATTTTGCTAAGAATGAAAATGTTTAATATTAACATATATTTAAATTAATTCTAGCTCTTAAAATGTTTAATTCTAGCCCTAATTTTACCAATTCCAGTCACTTTCTTTGAAGGCTTTCTTCTAAACTCACCACCTTGGAGAAGTGATTAATGTCATTATACGCTGATTGTTTCTTTCCTGCATATTTTCTTTGCACACCAGTATCTAGTTATTTTTGTGTTCTCTTGCACAGTTGTTTTACATTTGGTCTCTAGTTTCATGAATGCCTGAAGGCATAATAATACCTAACTCATTGGGTTGCTGTGAGGTTTATGTGAAAGAACATATGTTGAGTCTCACCTCCTGGTCCTGTTACAGTTCTTCAGATGCAAAGGAAATTGGATACTTGGAAGAGAAAAAAGTTTGAGTAACTTGCTTAGCCTAGCAACCATAAAGGAGGAGCTCCCTATGAGTTCCCTCTGAGTATCCAGAGAATTTCTCTAGGTACCAGTTCATAATGGTAGCTGGTGAGCCATAGGAGACCCACAGACATGGTTTATTTGATTACTATCAAGTTTCTCTGTTAGTTTGTTTGATTTCAATATGCTTTGTTTTGTTTATAAAATAAACTAGCAGTCAGCATTTCAAAAGCAAGAATTTTCATATGAAAATATAAATCTCCTGCCACACTTGGCTGAGGTCCTGCAAGGCTGAAGTTGAGGACACAACAGGAAGGACACAAGTTTAAATGAATGTGGTGAAGTTCACCACTCCCTATTGTTTTACTGTGCCTCATGTTTGTTTAATAATCAGTGCTTCTTGCTTGTTCTCTGGCGCCATCTGAGTTTGAAACACCCTTCGAGAGTCCTGGCTTCTTCAAAGATATTGTAGTTTGAGATGTCAGAATACTTTGAACAAACTCCAAAGTCCACATTGTTCTTCTTTTTCTTCAAACTCCCCCTTACATCTCTGTATGTTTATTCTCCTAAGCTAAAATATATGCACTGTGAGAACAGGTTTCACTTTTCTTTTCTAAACATTTGGTACAGTAGTGCAGACAATTACACTAATTTCATCCTGTCACATCTGGGGATTTATAAAGCATGTGAACAGGTATTCTTTTATGAGAAGTAGACTATGGTTTAGAGAGTGAGCTTGCAAGTAAAAATCCCTTGGTTCTAAGAGACTAAGTAATACCAGTGTAACTTGGCCAGACAATGCATGAAGATAGAACTCTGGCCCACAACCTGGAGCAACCAGCCTAGGAAGCCAAACCAGAACCTCTGCAGCAATCAACCCCAAACAGCCAGGACTTGATTAAAAACTGTCAACTTCCCTAATTTTTGTCCCCATTTCCAACATTGGACCTACCAGAGAAAGCCAAACATGTACCCCTAACCAATCATGTAAGGTAGCCTTTCCCATGCCAAAGTCCTCCAGTCAGAGCATATTTAAAACTTTCCCTTTTCTTTGTCTATAAAGCTTCCCAACTCCCATGTCTGTCTTTGAGTCTCTGCCGACTGCAAATGATGATGGCTAAGTCCCTTGCTATAGCAAGCTTTAACTAAATAGCTTTTGCTTGTTCTCATTTGGGTGGTCTTCATTCATCTTCACAGTTCAAATCCTATCACTTTCACTGATTAGTTATATAACTTTGGGCATGTTCCTTAACTTGCTTGATTGAGGCTGTTTCCTCATTGTAAATGGAGATTCTAGTGGTATCTACCATGTAGAATCAAATCAGTTTAAAAAGTCCATGAAAACCTCAAAAAAAGGTCTCATATACTGTAAACCCATAATATTTGTCAGTATTTTAATTCATTATAACTATTTTTAGATTGAGGAAACAAACTAAAGAAGTTAAGAACTTGCTTGAAGTTCACAGAAAATAATTAGTTGGGTGAAAACTCTCTACTGGGTTGAAGTCCAGTACTCTCTCTCCTACTTCAAGTCCTCTCTATTTTGAATGCATAGCACAATCAGCAAATATTTTCTAAATGAATGCATGACAGAATAAGTAAATGAGTGAGAGACTAAACTGTTACATAAGTTGCAAATGCAACTATGGGTAAAGGGAGGAATCATTCAATCAACCAAAAAATGCATGTGTCCAGAACCGTGTTAAATCTTGTAAGGAGATGAAATTATTTCAGAACTAGAAAGTAGATTAGCAATCATTTAGTCCAGTGGTTTTCAAAGTTTCACAAACTTCACAATGATAGAAATTCAAAAGGGAAATATTTCCACATTAATATCTAAATAGGAACAAAGTTAAACTAAACTTCAATCCTAGGTCCTTTTAATTTGGAAATGAAAGATGGAGAAATTTTCAATTCTTTGTTGAGCTTGATTCTTCATATATATACTATTTGGAACAATCCTCTACATGAACTGTAATTTTCAGAAAATGGATAAATCAAGATAAAAAATAAGAAGTCACCAAAACATTTTAATAAGACTCATTTATTTTAGTTTGGATTTCCTCTAAAGTCGACCCTAAAACATATACCTACTCGATGAGTGCGATGCGCACTGCCTGGAGAATGGACACGCTTGAAGTTCTGACTGGGGAGGATGGGGGTGGGGTGAGGGGAGGGGTGCACACCTACATAATGAGTGCGATGTGCACTGTCAAGGGAATGGACACGCTTGAAGCTCAGACTTGGGAGGATGGGGGGGCATGGGCAATATATATAACCTGAACTTTGGTACCCCCATTATGAGCTGAAATAATAATAATAATAAAAAAAGGAATTTGTATACAAGTAGTTTATTTGAGAGATAAACATAGGGAATACATGGAGTAGTGGGAAGTGAGATGGGGAAGAGAGGAGAGCCGATAAAAGGTGTGTTGATAAGCAGATCACTGCCATGGGCAACAGGGGTTCAGTAAAGAGGGGGCACTCTGTGAGAAGGTGTGGAACAGTGTGCAGATGTGTTCCTCTGAGGTGTGGGTTGAGGTGGTAACTCCCACACACTTCTTGCTTGTATTTCTTACAGACCAGAGACTGGTGGCAAAAGAATGTCTCTAGTCAAAGAGAGACAGGAAGTGTTAGGTGTTCTTGGCAATTGTCTACAGGTGACCTCTAAGGTGAGCCAAGAGGCTATGACCTGGAAAAGACAATGTCTGCCACACAAAGGCTTAACTTGAAAAAAACCACTCATTAAGATATTTGTTTTAGCTTTGGATTTTTGTTAAAATTAGTGATATTCTAAAAGGCAAATGACAAACTGGAGAAAATATAAATATGGCAAACAATAAATTTTATCCTTCATATAAATTATGCAGAAGGAAAGAGCTAGGAAGAAAAAGAGCCCGATAAAGAAGTAAGTAGAAGTCATAATAGCTAACTTATAAAAGATAGAATAGACATGGTAAAAACACTGGGGGTGGAGACTGTTCATTCTATTAATCTAAGATAGTTTATTAGAACTGAGATCTAGCCTTTTCACATACGCTACCAAGGTATACAAAGGAGACTCTTACACAATGCTGATGGGTACAAATTCCTTTTGAAAAGCAATTTGTCTGTCTATGTTATAGGCTTTAAAGGTATTCATTCCATTTGAGTCAGTTATTTCACTTATGAAAATACATCCTAGGGAAAAAATGCACATTATTCTTTGAAGCATTTGAAATTGTTTAAAATAATAAATATCTGCATGGACAATATGACGTTGGTGGTTAAATATATCATATATCAATATGAAGTATATAATGCGAACACTTTGCAAGGAGTTTTCACCAGCCTGGTGTTTTAATCTCGTGTGTTTGAAAGAAATAAGGTTTTCCCAGAACACACAAAACCTATAATATAATAGTTAGGATGTGCTATATCCTAAGTTCTTTCATGCATACAAACTGATGCAGTCCTCCCAAGTTCCCTGTGATGTATATTCTTATCATCCGCTTTACAGATGAAACAACTAGGCCACTGAGACATCGATTAAGTACGTTGTCCAAGGTTTCATAGCCAGTAAATGGTGAAATTAGGATTCAGACTCAGGCAAACTAGGTGCAAAGCCTGCAACACTCAAAACTACTCCTCTACTACTTTTCACAGGAGGCTCTTGAAAGGATAAACTGAACTTGAGATCCTGCCAGGCCCTAAGCAGCTGAAGGCACTTGTACAGATGGTCCCTCACTTATGATGGTTTGACTTACAATTTTTCATCTTTATGATGGTGTGAAAGTGATAAGCATTCAGTAGAAATTATACTTCTAGCACCCATACAAATATTCTGTTTTTCACTTGCAATACCATATTCAATAAATTACATGAGATATTTGACACTGTACTATAAAATAGGCTTTGTGTTAGACGATTTTACCTAACTGTGGTCTAAGGTTAGTGTTCTGAACATGTTTGAGGTAGGATAAGATAAGCTATGATGTCTGGTAGGTTAAGTGTATTAAATGAAAAATTAAAAATGTATTTATATTAAATACAAACATTAAATTTTTGACTTGCGATTTTTCAACTTACAATGGCTTATCAGGACATAACCCCATTATAAGTCAAGGAGCATCTATAATTCATTTGCTGCATACTATTTCTCATTTGTTCACCCCCACCTTTTCCCTCCCTCCCTCTCCCTTTCCCTTTCTCTGTCTCCTCACTGGCCCATTGTGCAGAGAGCTCTTCAGCAGAAGGTACTGTAGGGTACCAGGGATTTCATGGACAAGACACTTTTTGAATGTATCCACTTCAGGTTTAATTCATGGCCAATCCCAAATCAATCCAGAATTTACAAGAAAAATACCATCATCCTGTATTTTCATACTGGACTAGTCTTAGGTGAAAAATTTCAGAGCAAAAAATAGCATTATCTGTTCTTTTTCTTATTTACACCTCCGTGAAGAAGGTGCTGTAACCTCTACCTCATCCCAGCCCTGAAAACGATGAAGTTCTTTCACCACCTGGGTTGCATGTTTAGATTGCTTCTGCTTATTTGGTTCCTTATGGAAACACTTGAAAGTCATTGTGGTTCATTATGTGTGGAACTGTAAATTGGTCTCCCGCCAATCAAACATTTTTTCCTAAGTCTCTGTCCTGTGCAGATTGGCCTTCTATATAACCTTCTGTGTTATCTCTTGTAAAAAGTTTTCCACAGCATTTCACTCCCCTGACCTCTCCACTAAAATGGGGGCATTCTGTGGTCATGCGGCATCCATCCGGTGGCGGCTACAGCACTCAGGCTCTCAGCCATTCCTATTACTGTCATCTGCTTATCTGATTTCTCCCTCTGCTCTGTGGACGCCTTGTGCATGAAAGCCCAAAGCTTTCAACATTTGATGCCTAATTCCTGAATTCTTAATTCAGGAAATATTTTTGGAATGAATGGATGCATGGCTGAACAAATAAAAGCTGTCGGATCACGTTACCAGGTAAAGAATTACAAAAGGAAAATTAAGTCTTTTTCTTTGTGCTTTAGGAGTTTGCAGAGTTCCTTATCATGCTCTTGACTACATTCAAAGGCTAAGCTAACAAGGAAGGACCTTGAAACAGTCCTGTAGAAATCAGCTACCTTTGCAAATCAGGTCAGGCATTCAGTTGCACGCTCATCTAACTGCTGTGTGGGCAGCTCTGTGTGATAACATCCAACCTTAGGAGTAGCTCATTTTTACCTTCTGCTTTGAGATTAAAAAAACCTAATTGTGGGATAATGAATTCGTAATGCTGCATGGGATAATCTGTTGCAGAGTGACTGACAAAATAATTCAAATAATTTTCATAAACTCCCATGTCATTCATTGCTAGGCATTAATATGGAACAATAGTGATCATAATATCCTCAGGGAAAAAATCTGTAAAGCAGGGCTGTTTTTATTTAAATATTGTTTATCCAGGTATTTATTATAATAAGATAATGATCTTACTGTGAATTAGCTATTAAGTGAGATGTTCTGGTTGTTTGTAAAGTTTAATTCTATGCCATAAAATAATCTTGGGATGTAGTCACTGTAACAGCTAATGAATAAATATGAAGCTTATTTTCAAGCCATTTACGCATTAGAAAATTTAGGTTTTAGCCCTCATTATTTTATCACATTCAATATAAAATGATAGACAGGCTTGGTCTTGATAAGTGAGATAATTTGCATGCATCAATCACAGCAAGAAAGATAAAGTTTAACATTTCTTATATATTAATAGTGATTCACAGTTTGAAAGAGCAAAGGAATATTTCTTTGGTACAATTAGTGTATATCTCATTGCTTAAATAGCAATGTGTACTTAATCAAACACTTTGTTAAGCAGCAATATTTACATAGCACTGTGCTGAATGTTGGAGTGTAGGTGCATATAAATATTAAAATACAAACATGACCATCAGAAGCATTACATTCTCATTGAGAAGAGGACATATATACATACAAACATATACATACACACATACACACTGAATAAATATGGAAATGTGTTCATTGATATTTGTATTTGAACGTGAAGATTTCTTGACTCTAAAAGGTCTATTCGGGATGGTAACACGGCACAATGAATGGGTTTAGATTGAAACCCAGCTCCATCATTTGCTAGCTGTGTGACTTTAGGCATATTATTAACATATAAATTCTCTAGCTCAGTGGTTCTCAAACTGCTGCACTTGAGAAAATCTTTAAAAACCCTAATGCCCAGGCATCAGACTTTTTAAAATTTAGATGTCAAGCTTATTTCAATGAGCATCCAAGCTTGAGAATGATTAATCAAGGTCACTGTTTCTCAAACTGTAATTTGGATACCAATTGCCTTGTTAGCTAAGGAAAGTGCAGGTTCTCATTCAGGAAGTCTGGCGTAGGGCCTGAGATTTTGCACTTCCAGCAGGTGACGTTAAAGCTTCTGGTTTGTGGCCTATACTTTAAGTGGCAAGGTTTTAGCCTATAATTTTGTCTTCTTTAAACTGGAGATGCAATACTAGTTTTCAGGTATTGTGCCAATCACATTGCAGATGTACCCTATAATAGCTATGGGTATAATAGGGATTTCAACTCAACGTCCCTCAAACTATTTGCATAATTAGGGAGACTTATCTCTTCCAGAAGAGATTATGTCTGCTTTTTTTTTTAAAAAAAAATTATTTTAAATCTCTTTAGTTTTTCTCTTAATTAGGAAAAGGTTGCTCATCATTCCAGGCCCTGAAGCTTGTACAACCATCTCAGTTCATAGTTACCTTCCCTTAGCTCCATCGTCCAGACTCTGGCTGCATATTAGAATCACCCCATCTTTACCAAAAAGAAAAAGAAAAAAAAAAATACATAAAGTCACCTGGGAAAATTTCACAGCACACTCGATGTGTGGGCTGCTGCCAGACAGATTAGGCAGTATGTCTGGGGATGAGGCTAGGCATCAACACATTTTAAAAGCTGCCCAGGTGCTTCCAACATACAGCCATGATTGTGCCCCACTGTTTCACTTGTCTCTGAATTCCATTAACTTGAACTTTTATTCTATTAGCACACACAGAGCTGCTACTATGTGCCAGTGTTATGTTGGGCTGTAAAACTGATTAAAAATATGCGTGATAAATAGCAAACATGTGTCAAAGTTTTGAGACTATTTGCTTTTACTATTTTTACAACAAATCAGTGAAGTAGATATCCTTATTATTGTTCTCTTCCAAATGAGGAAACTGAGACTCAGAAAGGTTATGAAATCTGTTAAGAGTCCTAAGCTAGTGAGTGGAAATTCAAACCCTGAACTCATATAACAACACTGCTTTCTAGAAGGTTATTGTAGTGTGTGTGATAAGGCTGAAAAATGTGCTGGGTAGCCATAGAAATAGTTTTACTCTTGAAATATGTCTTCACAGTTTCCCATCTTGGATTTCCTGTTCTTCTTTTATGACTATTAGGTTTATCTGCACAAGTATAGTGTAAAATCCTCAAGGTAAAGAACCATTTTTATAATTATAGGATTAAAACTTTCACCCTAGGGAACAGCACAAGACTGAACAGTGAGCTTTATTCTTTTTCTCTCTGGTTCTGTTTAATATATACCCTTTCATTCTACTTTACATGTTTTCTGGGTACTGATACACTTAAAATTAACATATATTGTTATTCTGTGTATCTTACAATTATATAAATCATATTTCCTTTATTTTTTTCTTTTTCTTCTTTTCTTAAATTTTCTTTGTGTCTATCCAGGTTGCCAAATTTAAATCTAGTTTATTGTTTCTGAGCATTACATTTTATTTCATGACACATATTTATACGTTTTACTTATCTGTTTCCCCTTTTTTAATAAAAAACAAAGTTTCTTTTATCTACTGTTTTCACTCACACATAAAAGGCTGCTGACGGTTTTCACTACAACATGTAATGCAAAAGTTTTACTGAGATATATAACATGGGGGTTTGGGGATCAAAGACTTAATATCTCTAAAATAGTTTGCTCTCTAAAAGAGATGTACCAGTTTACTCTCCTATCAGTTATTCATATCCTGTCTTGTGTTTTATTTTTATTTTTTTAATTTGTCAGTGTGATTGGTATCAAATGCTATTTCACTGTTTTAATTACGGTTTTGTTATTAGAATGTGAACATTGCAGTAAATTTATTAGCCATTTGAGTTTCCTCATTGGTAAAAAGCTTATTTATACACATTGTTAGTTTTTTCTAATAGGTTTATTATAGTTTTCATAAAGAGTGCAGAAGTCCTTTGTATTAATCATTTTTAGACTTTGAAAATATCTTCTTCCATTATGTTACCAATCAGCTAAATTTCTCTAATAAAGTGTTCTTTTCTGATGAGAAGTAATAGATACAGAATTTTAGGTTGACTTTATTTATCTTCTTATTTTCATTATTTTCTAGTCTCTATTGTCACTCTTGAGAAGTTTGTTTTCAAACTAATTGTTCCTCATTTGCATGTAATCTATTTTTTCCCTCTCTGGTTGCTTTTTAAATATCTTTTTTCTTTGGTAAATTCCATATAAATTCACTATATTACTTTTGGATTTTTTTACATTATCATTTTCAAGATATTTTGTGTTCCTTAATGTGGAAATTTATGACCATGATCCCATATATTCTGGAAAAATGTATCCATTAGCTATTTACATATTACTTCACCAAAATTTCTCCATACCCTCGTATATGAACAACTTTTAAACATATGGTGGGTCGTCTCATTGCAAACTCTAATTTTTTTAACTTTATTTTTTATATTTTTTATGTTTTTACCTCTTTGTGCTGAATTATGAGTTACTTCCTCAATTGTATCTTCCAACTCACAAACATTACTTTCAGTAGTGTCTAATCCAAAAGTTAATATTTATATTAATTTTTATTTATTTTTGTGATTATAATTTTTAAAGTTCTAGTAGTTTTTATTCAGCTCTTTTTCAACTCTTCCTGTTTTTATTCAAGAATTGGATTACTTTTTTCTCTTTTTCATTAAATTATTTTGTCTATAATATTTATAAATATACATTTTATAAAGTCCTTAGTTTTGTTACATTTTCTCTATTTTAAAATATTTTGGTTTTACTCCACCTGTGTTCTATGTTTGCTGAATTTTTATTTGACATGAGAATATTCTGTAAGTATTTTGTAATATTGTAAAGTGAGCTTATTTTTACAGATATTTTCTGTGTAGGTGCTACTCCATCATAATTTTGCCAAAGCTTCTAAGAGATGTACCAATGACATTATTAAAAGGGGCATAGATGTATGCTAATTTTGGGTACGAAGGCTACGTGGATATGATCCATTTAAACTCAGTATGTACAAGCAGCAAACCCGGTATTTCATCATAGTCTATGTTTTCCCTCCTCAAATCTCTCATTGTGATATATTTCCTCATTGGACTTCTGTGCTGGTGGGTGGGTTTTTCTATTCTTTTTTTTTTTTTATTGGGAGGAGGGAGAAGCCCTAGTGGGGTTTCAATTTTATGCATGGGCCTAACACTGACTCCTGCAGAACCAAACCTTTTCTACTATTTCTGTATAGGTTTTAAATAATACACATCTACTTCCTCTCCCATTCTCAAATCTACACACTTATGTTAGACACCTGCAATACATATAATTAATTCTCTCTGATTCTTCAGACTCTCTTACCCCTGTCACCTAGGAATCTTTCTCTTTCTTTTGATATCACTTATTTATTTTTAAATGGCTATATTTTTTTTTTCCAGCATTTCCACATATTTGTTGCAGGACTTCCAAGTTTTCTTTATCAGCCATTTTGCCAAATAGAGCTGTCTCTATAAATAATTGATATCAAGGTTATAATAATATTGAATAGTATCTTAGGAAACAACCCTGTTTTCTGTATTAAAAAGAAGCAGTTTAAATAATAGGAATGTATGGTTCCACGGATATTTTTATGGCAGTGCCACGTGTGGGGAAGTGGTGGTGGTAGTGTAGAATGCTAAAGGAATGCCTACTCTACCTATACTGAGTGTTGTCCAGGAGTCCCCAGCAAGAGGGCAGCATTTCCCTAATTTTACCTCACTGCATCAACTCTTTGCTGCTTTTCTGGGTTGCACCAGCATGAGGCAAACAATGTGAAGAGAAAAAAACATGGCTACAAAGTTCTTTTTTGGATTATATTCATACGTATCACCGGGTATTATTCTATTCTTGATCAGCGTTTCTTTCTCTCCCTTGGATTCAGCCATCTTCTATCTGCCAAGAGTTTCTCACATATATATATATACATCTTGTATAGTATTTTCTATACTTGAAGGTGCAGAACAGCCGGTAACCCAACTAGTTCTCCATTTTGTCTAGAGCATCTCAAATCACTCAATTATCAGAATATAGGTTAGTGACCTTATCAGTAATTGATTGTGAAAGAGTGTATAAACCAAAATATCTCTAGGTAAAATATATTAATTACATGACTGGAAAGTAGTTTTTAATGACCATACTGATGGTATGAGGCACCCAGTAAGAACTACACAGGACAAATTTTTATGACACAGTTATTCTGTGGAAGATATTTATTCATCCATCCCTTTTATAACTATTTATTGAACACATTACCCTGTGTCCAGCAGAGTGAGGTGTTTTTATGCCTAAAATCCATATTCATTTAACTACTTCCCATTCTTTGAACTGAACAATGAGGTTACTCTCAAACTTATATAAAATGTTATATAAAAAATGCTTTAAAACTTTATTTTTTACTACCAGATTGCCAGACAAAAGACTTTCTCATGTAGAAATTCTAGTATAAGCATCATATGTGCCACTCACTGATATAAGATTTCACTAAATGAAAACACACAGGGCTCCTTCACAAGAAGAATATTGCATATTGGGCAGGCAGTTTTCAAAGAATTAATTAATGATCCTTATGTCTCTATTTTTTGAAAGCATACACAGGCATGGATTATATTCAGCCTTTATTCACATGTTCTTGTACTAGTTGTTTTAAATAATGTCTGTGCTGATTAGACTAGTATCTCTTTTGATTTGTTTGTGTCCATGTACTCCTGGCTATTAGTTTTATTATCATTATTAATATCTCCTCTGTTAGGCTGCTCTGAGAACCTAGGGAAGTATCACTTGAGATTTCCAGCTACTGCTCCTTCTTCTACCTCTCCCTAACTCCATGCAAAATTGTGCATGATTTTCACAGATTCATAGGTCAATCACTGTATTGTACCTGTGCTGTTCAGTACTATAGCCACTAGCCACACTTAAAATATGACTTGTTCAAATTGAGATGTAATTATAAAATGCACATCAGATTTTGCAGACTTAGAACTCAAAATATCTCATTAATTGTTTTTATAATGATTACTTGTTAAATGATACTATTCTAGATATATTGGGTTCAAAAAAATATATCATTAAAGTTTATTACACTTGTTTCCCTTTACCTTTTTTTAAAGTGGCTACAAGAAAATTTAAAATTACACATGTAGCTCACATCGTATTTCTACATCAAGACATAGTTTTAGACCTTAGTTTTAAGAAACAACTAATACATATTTAAATTCCCTAATTTTGTAAAGTTTCAAACTAAAGTCCATTAATGGGAAATAAGTCACCCAAGAGTGTAGAATGAGATAATATTAGAAATAAGCTTGTGGTCAGAGCTTTGCCATCTATGGCCTTTTTCCATATTCAACATTGCTTTTAAGTTTAGCTCTTATGGTCTTCAAAAGGGAGGCATATTAATATAAAAACTGTTTGGGAGGTATGAAGCCATATCTCTTGAACATTGATCATAAAATGTTTTATAGGAAAAAAAGAAAAAGAAAATCATAAATGTTTACTGCTTCTTATCAATTTCTCTTACCACTGGTTTCAAGAAATAGAGCTATGCAATATATTATAAAAAACCTCTTTGAGTCCTTATGGAAAAACAAACTTTAGATACCTAACAATTATATGATTATTCTGTTATGTAAATGGGAAAGACCACACATCAACTAATTTAAAACTGTAGATAACCCCAAATTCAGGTATAAATTTGGGATCTAATATTACTTATTAGAAGGATAGGATAAAAGAGTTTTCTTTCATGATTTTGTATTGCATATGTGTAATTTAAATACAGTTATATTAATATCTTCTAGAGTCATATCTATTAATCACTAAGTGTGTGGGTTGTAAGCATGTTCAGTGCTCATCTATAATTTATGAAAAATAATGAAACAATGTATGACAGTAATAGAATGAGTGTAATTTTGTTTATAATATGATTCTTAAAATGAAATAATATAGAATACATAATTTTTTTCCTTTTTTTTTTTTTTTTGAGATAGTGTCTTGCTCTGTCTCCCGGGCTAGAGTACAGTGGTATTATCTTAGCTCATTACAACCTCAAAGTGATCCTCCTGCCTCAGCTTCCCGTGTAGCTGGGACTACAGGTGCATGCCACCACACCCGGCTAATTTTTCTATTTTTTGTAGAGATGTGGTCTCTGGTCTCAAACTCCTGGCATCAAGCAATCTTCCCACCTTGGCCTCCCAAAGTGCTAGGATTACAGGTGTGAGCCACCATCCCTAGCAAAATTCATAAATTTAAAACACTTTAAAATCAATACTAGGCTCAAAGATACACAGGAAGAAATCATCCAGGAATATAATGGAAGGTTATTTAAAACAATTGAAAACTAATGTGGGAGGAATAGTGTTTATCTGGGATTAGCAGAATCCACCCCTCCCCTAAGATACAAATATATATACACACTCTTCTTCTATAATCCTCAGAATTTTATTTAGTTACTATATTCCCACATAGTCAAGAAAACCTGGGTGATGGGAAGTTCTTTCCTTCAGGTCCAGATATGCTTTTATGTCGTCTGAAGATCTATAGACTAAAAATGTCTGTTATTTGATGCTAAAATATCTAATACATAAAAAGTAACAAAGGGAGAGAATTAAAGCCCCCTTCTCAGGTATATACCTGAGAAACTAGGAAATGTTTTTAGGATTAACAGGCATAGGATTGGTAATAGTCTGATAACACATTTCTCCCGAAGTTTGTTAGTTTTCTGGCCTTTTTGCTTATAGTCCAGCCCATGTGCAAGTAACCACCCAACATCTTGTCTAAGATGTATTAAGTCAACTTAGCCATGTTTATCAAAACTAGATAAATATAGCCTAAAAGAATGACTGAGAAGAGGCATGGTAACTATCTTATAATGCTGATAAATTGTCATGTAGCAAAAAGGAAAATTTACTTTGCATCGTTTTGGAAGACAGAATCATATGTTATAGGAATAAATTAAAAGGAGGAAGGTATTGATGAAATTTGAAAGAAATGAAATAGAACTAAACAAACACCCTCTCCAATAATTGAAGCTACCCCAAATCTATAAAACTGCCCTATGAGATTCCCTTACTAGTTTTTAAGACTGCAATGGAGGGAGTTCCTACAGTGCTGGAGGTTAA
Source organism: Eulemur rufifrons (assembly GCF_041146395.1). Classification (NCBI taxonomy): domain Eukaryota; kingdom Metazoa; phylum Chordata; class Mammalia; order Primates; family Lemuridae; genus Eulemur; species Eulemur rufifrons. Next base: position 84,616,116 of record NC_090988.1, on the reverse strand, counting down.
ATTAGACAATCTCCAGAGTTTCGTTTAACCTTGCCTTCTATGTTTCTGTGATTATATGAAACAAAAAACAAAGATTGGACAAGTATTGATTCAGAAGAACCCAGAGAGGCATGAGGAAACTACAGAAACATATCAAACTGTCTTGCAATCTGCCATAAAAGATGTATGCTTTTCCCTTAAGAGCAGCCAGAAAGTTAAGATTGTTCAATCTTCATCTTCTATTTGGCCATTTGATCTATTTGAATTACTGACACAAAGTTTTGAGAGTTGTCTTGAAACAAAAGGTCTTTATAAGTTATATTTTGTTATTTAGAAACCATATTTTGTTCTATAGGAAATGTGTTTATTTTTTGTAAATAAATGGTTAGTAACTCTTGGGATTTGTGTTGGTGAGTTTTAGAGTGAGTAAATTGTATTTTAGCAACATCTAAATCCATGTTACTATATTTTAAAGTTTTATTTTCCTATTACTTTGCATTATTCACATAAACAACGTGAGTTTCACATATGACTTTTCTTCCCTCCTCTTTTGGATATTTTTTTACTTTATCATTTTCAAGATATTTTGTGTACCTTAATGTGGAACACAGGAATTTGGACTGAGTTCTTTAATAAGGCTATGTTGTTACAACAAATATTAGGTTAAAGACATGATTTTTCAGCAAGGTGTGTGGGCATTCACAAATTGTATAAATGCATGCAAGGTGAGAGTGGAAATTTTCACATTCTTCAAATATTTATTGAGTTCTTACACACTTACCATGTGTCAGGTGTTGAACTTGGCATTGAAGATAAAGTGGTGAACAGATCAGACAAGCCATCTTTGAGGTGCTTATATTCCATTGGCTAGGCATTAATATAAGATAAATTATGAAAATGTTGTAAGGTATTGATACTAGGGAGAACACAGAAAGGGAAAGTAATCTAGATTTAGTGAATCTGAAAGGGATGCTATGTTGAGGCCTGAGTGTGAGGAAAGGGTGAGCAAACTGTGCTCTACTTGGTTTCCCAGCTACTCTACTATTTTTGTCCTTTCATAACACCTATGACCAGGACAAAGCCAATTTTTCTAGGGCTTAAACATAATAAAATTTTTAGAGACTTTCTTTAGGGAGAATAAAAAGAAAGTTATACAAACAAAATTGGGTATAAAATCAAGTATTTATTTAAAATGTGGAAAATAATCAATTATAAGAAAATTCTGGAAATTTAGGGATTCAAATTCTTTTCTCCTAAACTCATTTTAGGCCATTTTCCAGAAATGCTTATATAGATATGCTTTCTGATTGCAACCTAACTTTCCAGCCCCACCTAGAGCATTCTACAACTTGTAGTAATTCTCAGCTCTAGTAAAGTCCTATGCAAGGGGTCTTGAAGCTTAAGTTTCATTAAATGTACAGTAAATTCACCTTGTCAATGAAATCAATTTAAAAGTAACACATAGTAAAAGTCCTGCTTTTTATGTGCTATGACTTTTGGGAATTTGCTGAAACTCCGGAGAACAAATCATACTTCAGTGACCTAGGTTATAACACAGGCCCTGATTTTGATACACTTGGATTTGAATTCTGGTTGTGCCAGTGATTGGCTGTGCAAACTCGAGCACATGACTCACACTTTTTGAGACTCAGCCTTTTCATCTAAGAAATGGAGATAGTGATGATACCAATCATTTAGAATTCTGATAAAAATTAAAGAAGTGATTGTGCAAAGCTTTTAGCACAGAGCCTATAGAAAATGCTAATCATCATTATCATTATTTATGAAAATAATTTTGGCAATGAGGCTCATGGAGAACATTGATATTTGCAAATATTCAATAAACAAGGAGGCAATCATACCTAACATTTAAATAGGCCTGCAGTGTACAAAGCATCTTCATGTCTACTATCTCATCTGAGCTCACCCAATTCTTACCATCAGGGCTGCTATTCACCCGAGAGCCCTGGCTATTTGCTGTCAACTTCCATTCTGATTGGACAGCGTCCTTGCCATACTAGCTGGTGAATATTTTCAATATAATTCTTCAGAACAACATGATATATGATTTTGTTATCTTCTACTTAAAAAAAGAAAAGCAGGGGAGACTGAAAATGAGACAGATGACTTGAACAGAGTTCATAAAGGGAGGTCGGTCACACTGATTGGAAATGAGCTGCCCACTCTAACCCCAGGGCTCCATCCATGATATCAAAACTTGGTAGTGCTTTTGACATTTACTTTAACCTCAGATCATCTTGAAATTAATAATGAAAGTCAAATCAGTTAGGTAAAGCTAATTTACTATATATCCTAAAAAGCAAGACGTGTTTCTTTCGCTTCCGGTGGAGGGATCACAAATGGGAACAAACCCATTATAGAATTAAGAGTATTAGAAATATTGCATCCTATTTTATGTGAGGGTGGGGATATGCTGGAACAATGCCTTATGGCAGCCTACATAATGGCTGAGAATTGATGTAACTAATGGGTAAGAGAAAGAGGAATCCATCAGCTTACACTCAAGAAAGCTATGGTTCCTGAATATACAATTGGTGCATTGACTCCATAAACAACACTGGTATCTTAGTCACCATCATTAATCCCTTTCCTTGCAACGCTTCATCCTCCATATATATGTGCATCTGTGGATCTCAAATCATGCAGTGAAGAGCTAAAAGGTTTCCTTTGCAACTCCTCATTAGAGGAAAGTGTTAAAGGAACTGGCAGAGTACCTGGCATCCTTTCTAGCTAACCATATCAAGTATCTATTGATCATTATATATATTGTACTTGTGCTTAAACTTTCCATTAAAATGAGGATACTTGCCTTGAAATAAGTTTGTAAGCTACTGTGTAAAGCACACAGCATCTAACTGAAAGATGGGTCATTATGATACTTTCTAACTCTGATTTTGGATAAGTTACGCCACTTTTCTGAAATTCAGTAAAAAATGATTGTTTTTGAAAAAAAGAAATACTTACCTCTGGGATTGATAAGCTAGTGAAGTCATGTATGTGTTGTTGCCTTTTCACTAGTAGAATAAGACACCAACGTTGGGTGTTACTCATCAGTGTTACCCTTGATGGCCAGCCACCATACCTTACTTATTTAGAGTATAAATATCCTTGGTAAAGAAAGGCAAAAAGCATCAGGTGATTGCTCATGAAAACTCTCCCCTAATATTTTTATTTTTCCCCAAAATGTTTCCTAAAGTTCAGTTGATTATGTAAGGATTATATAAGAAAGGATATAGGTTCCACAACAATAAGTTGGTTGTTCAGCAACCCAAACAAATTATACACAACTCCATTAAATAATATGCATAATCAGAATCTTCATTTCTTGCCCCTTAACTTTTTCTTTTCCCCTTAAGAGTAGGCTTACATAGTGTTCTGACTCTGACTTTCTAAGAGGTCCATAGAAATTCTTTCTATTTATGCCTCCACTAAACTGAGACTATTTCTAAGTTTCAAATATCAGGTGAATTGTCTAAATTCCCATCAAGTAGTGTGAAAGTGAAAAAGTAAAAGTCTCTGTGTACCCTCTTAATTGTTACTAATCCCAGCCACTACATCACAAATTGGCTATTTTTTTTTAATGCAAACGTGATTTATCTGAGATTTCCTTCCTCTGACAAAAAGTAAGATTAATTTCTCTCACAGTGTGTGATGTTAGCTTGTTTCCACAACGATAAAACCTCTAAAAATGAGGTTAGAGATTCATTGCTAAGACATATCAAGGAAGGTCTGTGTATCTGGAAGAACTTTGCAATTGGGACATTTCTAATTTATGGTGATAAAAATAATTTTCCTGTCAAGATCCTAGAGCTGATCTACAATCAAAATGACATAGCAAAAACTTGTCCTCAGAATAGGGTTGATTAAAATATAACTTCCAAGGGGGAAATCACTGAGAAAGTAAATATGCAAAGTATAATGCTAGTTGTTATTAACATTCTCATTTATTCTTTTAAAATCACTGCTATGGTTTGAATGTTTTATCTCCCAATATTCCTGTGTTGAAATCCTAACTCCCAAGATGATGGTTTTAGGTGCTGGGGCCTTTGGGAGGTGATTAGGTCATGAGAGTAAGTAAAATTTTCATGAATGAGATTAGTGCCCTTATAAAACTGTCCTAAGAGAGACTCCTTGCTCCTTCCACTATGTGAACACAGAGTTAGAGGTCACCATCCGTGAAACACATGTATGAAGCTCATCTCCACCAGACATTGAATCTGCCATCACCTTGATCTTGGACTTCCCACCCTCCAGAAATATGAGAAATAAATTTCTCTTATTTATAAATAACCCAATCTATGATATTTTGTTATAGCAGCCCAGACAACCACCCACTTCAGTGATAAGCAGCTAACAACTTGCCTAGTCTTGCAACTTGTCCCAAGACAAAAATCTCAGAAACAAAAAAGAAACATATTCCTTCATTTAACCAATTGTTTATTGAATACTTGCTATATGTTGAGAACATGAATAGGAGACACAATCTCTGCCATTGAAAAATGTACATTCTAGAACAGGAACAGACAATGAACGTGCTTAAAATTAGTTTTAGAAAGTGATAGGTACTATAAAAAAATAAAACAGAGTAGTTATAAAGAAGATGAATGGGAGACAAATATATAAGGGTATAAGAAATAGTAATACATATACTGAATAAGGAAAAGAATGAAGAAATGAGACATTCAGAGAGAAATGCAAAAATCCTAAGGCAGAAATTCACTTGTATTATAAAAAGTGAAAGATGATGGACAATCAGTGTTTCTACAACACGATGCATAAGATCAAGAGTAGCAGGAGGTGAAATAGCAGAAGCAACCTTTCTCCACCTGCTTCCCAATCCCTTAATTGGGATTTTAAAACTCCTATGTGTGTGTCTAACCTCTAACACTAATTTGTGTCCCCTCCCTTAAGCCTTTATACTAGTGAGTATTTTCTAACATTTGAAATATTTAATATTTCCACATTAATATGAGATGGTATATCAAAGAGTAGCAATACTTTTTCTGAGGTATTTGCTAAAAATAATTTTAAATAATTTAAAATAAAATAATTATTAATTGCAGTTGCAGATGTTATATTTCCTACAGATATCAATTTAGATATAGATATAAATATAGATGTAGGTGGAGGTGGAGGTATAGATTATACCATTTTTTCAAATCCAATCCATGCAGATTTCTGACCCTGAATTTTATGTCATAAATTGGCTCCTCATCGCTGGTCTAATTCAAGTTCTACATCCAGAGAGGTAAGTGATGAAGTTAACTAATGAGATGTTGGTGTGTATCCTTCTTCCCCTACATACTGCAATTTTCCTGCTGATGGTATTATAACGTATAAATCTTTATTATATTGCTTTGCTTATGAAAAGGAGCATTGTTATAATGCTTCGAGAAATGGGCAAGAAAAAAATTGATCAAAGTTCCTGGAAAGTCCCAATTTTAGGCAAAGGTACCATCAATGTAACCACATAAAAAATGGTATTTAATTTGTCAGATGCAGATGTGGTTCTCTTAAGAAACACATTCCTCGTTTTAGTGTTCAACATTTGCATGAGGACATTCTAAGAGAAGGAAGTCTACATGTAGCCTCAGGGATTTATTGTGTTAGATCACTTACACGCCTTCCCATCAGCCCAAGTGGGAGAGGAGTTTTGCTGTTTTTATCAAGGCACAAATTTTGATTATGGGTCAGGGGACGCTGCAGTGTGTAAAGAAAACACTTGTATAGTGAAGATGACGATGTACCTCCGATTTCACTTCTAAATTTAGTGTAATGTCTTTTACTCCTTAGATGCACAATACATCTTTTGTGGTTTTGAAGTAACTACTTTTTTTCTGGGAGGAAAGTTGTTCCTGGGGATGGATGGCTGGGGGCTTTTTGGTGATGAATATAAAGAGCTCCAGGAAAATGTTGTTCTTAGCAAAAATTATAGCTATTATCAAGGGAATTCAGTGTTCTAGTGGCAATAAGAATATAATGTGGTTGGTTGCTAAAGGTCATGGGGATAAGAAAAGAGATTTCATATCTACTGTTTCTATAATTCAATATTAAGTGACCATATCATGAGGAGAGACGTTAAATTCTGTATCATAGTTAGATAGAAAGGTGAGTTTAGCCAGCAGAGATTTAGACTGAACATGAATATTTATAAAGCAGGAAAAAGTGACTGATGACATCTCCTCCTCAAATTGCCAAGTGGCATAGCCCAATCAGAATTTGAAATGTGAGGTCCCAATCTGAAGTCATTAGAAGAGGTATTGAGAGTTCCAGGAAAGCCGATTGAAACTTAACAAAGGATCTTGTTTATAGAAAAGCACAGGAGTGTTGATTAAAGGTCAATCTTGATTCTAAAGGCAGCTATAACAGAACACATTAAGAATAGGACTTGGGATGTGTACAGGGGCATGATTTGGGGAGAAAGGGGTAATGCTGTAGAAGAGAAAAAAAAAAAAAAAAACAAAAACAAAACAATGACACCAAGCTTTTCCTTTGAAACAGCTCTCTTAGGGTTCCCAAACCCAGGTCTATGAACTTGAAATGTAAAAGAAGGGAAAAATGAATCTCTGAGAATTCTTTGACTTTAAAGATAAGACTGCAAAATATTTGCCACCTCTTTTAACTGTTTTGGTTTATTGTTTCTTTAATAAAAGGAAAACTCTTTACTTGAGTTTCTAGCAGGCTACCTTGTGAACTCTAAAATACTCATTCAAGGCGAGCAGATGATGAAGGTATTTTATGAATTCTGTATGGGGATAACGATAAGGAGAAAAGGAGAAGGGGCCCCTTCATTCCTTCATTCCTTTCTTTCAGCAATATAATAAATTGGCTTAAAGAAAATCTAGAAGAAAGTGGTTTGACCCCATGTGAAAAGAGGGCCACCCAGAATAAAAAACCTATTCAGGATTTATATTTGCCTTTAAAAACACAACAACCATAGGGACTTGAACCAGGGCTATCGAGGTTAGCACATCAAACCAAGGATCAAACCCAAGGTGTATGCCCTTGTAAGTTACCATCGACACTCTGTCTGCTCTTGTTATTCTCTTTCTTAAAGACAAAAACCAAAAATCAATTCTTCTAGCTCCACAGTTTCTGCAACCTTTCTCTACAGTACCTTGGCTTTGGGACAAATATAAATTAGAAGTGAAGGGAGGGAGGAAAATATCTCTAGTTTCTATTCCACTGGGTCATTATTTTTTAAAGATAAGTAAGATTGAACTGTAATTTATAGCTAAGAGTTCTGCAAGGTTTACTTTCTCCTCTCCTTACCTATATTTTCCTCTTTCATTATAGATTAATGATGGTGGTGAGCAACAGAGCTTTTCTCAGGTATCAGTACAAAAAATAGTCAGTAGAAAACATGAGGGCTTTGTCTGGACGAAGTTGGAATGGGAGAGAAAGTTCCGGCTTTAGAGACAAGGAAACAAGGAAACAGAATATTAAGCTATACCTTTTCCCTCTGCAAACTTCATAGTAGCCACTATTTTTATGTAGGTAATTTTAAAAGTTTCTGTCTTTGTGTGTGTTTCTCTCCATGTCTCTCTCTCTCCCCCCTTAAGAGGGAAAGAAAATGACCACATATTGATCGAGGATACATTGGTTTGGAAAATTGCCCAAAATAAATACATTTATCAAGCACAACTGTTTCTGTGTTTTTAAAATTGGTCTCTGAAGCCACAGCAAATATCATGTGTGATTTACGTTCCACAAAATGAGAATTAAATTCAGCAAACTTTGGATGCCAAATGTCATTTATAAACACATTTCTAACTAGAAAGGACCTTAGATATCAGATCAGTGTCATCAGAAACACTGAGGAATCTTTAAAAAATTAATATATCTCAACTTCATCTCCCCATATTCTGATTAATGAATTCACTCATGGTGGTGTCCAGACCTGTGTATTTTTAAAAAGTATTTGGGTTATTGTGATGCCCATTCAGAATTGAGAATAACTGATTATCCAAACCTTTCACAGATGGAGGGGTGTTTCAGTTATCTCTGGCATAACAAATTACCCAAACTTAGGTACTTAACACAGCATACATTTATTATCTCACAGCCTTGGATCTGGAGTCCAGGCACAGCTTAACTGGTTCTTCTGCACAAAGCTACAATCAAGGGGTTGGCTGGGATGCCTTCCTTTCTGAAGCTTGGTGTGTTCAAATCTCTCATGGTGGTTGGCATAATTCAATGCCTTGCAGTTGTAAACCTGAGGTCTCGTTTCTTCCTGGCTATCAGCCAGCAGCCACTTTGGGTTCTTAAGGGCACTATAGTTCCTTGCCAGAAAGCCCTGCCATGAGCTTTCTCACAGACTCCCTTAGGGATCCTCTCATATTATGACAGCTTACTTCTTCAAGCCTAATAGTAGACTCCCGCTACCATTTGCTAAGATAGAGTCATATAAAGCATAACACAATCACAAAGTGGCTATCATCCTTGCCATATTCTATTTGACAGAAGCAAGTCACAGATTCTACCTACACTCAAGGGGAGTGGAATATGCAAGGATTTGACTCATTGCAAGACACCTCAGAGTTTGATCACCAAGAGGTCAACTGACCAGTTGAGTTTACATAGCTAACTGATGGAGCACTGATTTTCTTATTTAGTTTGGGTGGTCTTTCAAAAGAGAAAAAGAAAAGTAAAAATCATTTACGTATCTATAATGCTATATATATATATATATATATATATATGTGTGTGCATATCATTCAGAGTCAAATGTTGTTACAGTGCATGTGTTTCTGCATTTTAATTGACCTCTTCATAACATGTGAAAACATGAATTTATGGTTTGCTCATTTTCCTTTTATCATGTAGGTAAAGTCATTGATGTAAAAATACTAAATAATTAATTTACAAAGAGCCTTTAACCCTAACATATGGCAATAGTTTGGAAAATACTAATTTCTGCTAAAGTCAAATTTTTTTGGTTAGTGCAACCACATTTTGAATATTTGTGACTGGGATCATTTGCGTGGCAGACATGTTGTCCTAAAGGAAAGTTAAGTATTTGACAAAAACCACTGATGGCAGTTTGAGTTAAAAATGCTTGCCCATTCCTAGCATTTTTATAGTTATTTAAGTATTTTTGGAGTTACCTTTCACAAATATTTGGAGGGACCTCAGGAGGAATTTGGTTATTTGAACTAGGATAGCATATACAACTCTAAAATTTAGTTGGTTACCATCTGTTTCTAAATCTCTAAAGTCTTCTAATTTTTCAGTTGGGAAGATTTTTCAATGTGTTTTATTTTTTTTCTGCTTAACTTAAGGTTATTCTTTCTTAACACACCAATAACAATTATGTGCATATGTTAAATGTATGTAGGGAAATACCAACTTTTCTATTGCAATATTAGTGCATTTAAAGAAGATACTATTAGTAACAATCTCCTCTTACCCCAAGGAACAGTTTCTAGAGCTAGTTCACCAAGTTTGATTTAAAAATCATTTTTGAGATATTATAAATATACAGACACCTGTGTTCCCACCAATCAGGTATGCCAGATGCTACCATTTTGTCAGATTCATTTTATACCTCTTTTTGGAAAGAAATACAATTTTGTAGATACAGTTGATTCCTCATTTACCTCAACATGACCCCTTCTCGTTACCAGGAGAAAATAACCAGGAATTAACTACTATTTGGAAGTATCTGTGTATCATCATCATGCATATTTGAAAAACGTGTATTCATGTTCTGTGCCCACTTTTTAATGGGAATATTTGTGGTTTTTTTCCCTGGAGTTGAGTTCTTTGTATATTCTGTATATTAGTCCCCTATCAGATGCATAGTTTCTAAATATTTTTTCCCATTCTGTAGGTACTCTGTTCACTCTGTTGATTATTTCTTTTGCTGTGCAGGAGCTTTTTAGTTTAATTAAGTCCCATTTGTCTATTTTTGTTTTTGTTGCCTGTGCTTTTGAGCTCTTAGTCCTGAGTTCTTTGCCTGGAACAATGTCCAGAAGAGTTTTCCACCAGTATTTTCATAGTTTCAGAAGAAGTCTTTAATCCATCTTGAGTTGATTTTTGTGTATGGTGAGAGAAAGGGGTTCAGTTTCATTCTTTTGCATATGGCTATCCAATTTTCCCAGTACCATTTATTGAATAGGGTGTTCTTTCAGCAATGTATGTTCTTGTCAGCTTTGTCAAACATTAGATGGCTGTAAATAGGGATGTTTCTTCTGGGTTCTCTATTCTGTTCCATTGATCTATATGTCTATTTTTATATCAGTACCATGATGTTTTGATTAGAGCCATGTAATATAATTTAAAGTAAGGTAATATAATGTGTCAACTTGCTTTTTTCTTTTTGCTTAGAATTGCTTCGGCTATCTGGGCTCCTTTTTTCTTTTTTGGTTCCAAATGAGTGTTTAGGACTTTTTCTATTTCTGTGAAAAATGACATTGGCATTTTGATAAGGATGGCATTGAATCTGTAGATTGCTTTAGGCAGTATAGTCATTTTAACAATAATAATTCTTCCAACCCACGAGTATAGGATGTTTTTCCATTTGTTTGTGTCATCTACAATTTCTACCATCAGTGTTTTGTCATTTTCCTTGTAAAAATCTTTCACCTCTTTGGTTAAATTTATTCCTACATATTGTATTTATTTATTTATTTATTGGTTTTAAAAATAAGATTCCCATCTTGATTTTGTTCTCAGCTAGTTCATTATTGGTATATAGAAATGCTACTGATTTTTATATATTAATTTTATATCCTGAAACTTTAATAAGTTAATTTATCAAATTTAAGACTTTTTTGATGGAGAATTTAAGTTTTTCCAGATATAAGATTATGCCATCAGCAATAAGGACAATTTGACATCTTTTTCTGATTTGGATGCCTTTTTTTCTTTCTCCCACCTGATTGCTCTGGCTAGAATTTCCAATACTATGTTGAATACGAGTGGTAAACAGGGCAATCCTGTCTTGTTCCAGTTCTTAGAAGAAATACTTTCAACTTTTCCCTATTCAGTATGATGTTGATTGTGGGTTTGTCATATATAACCTTGAATATTGTGTGGTATGTTCTTTCTATTCCTAGTTTGTTTTTGGGTTTTATCATGAAAGGATGATAAATTTTATAAAATGTTTTAATGCTTTGTCTGTATTTATTGAGATGGTCATGTGAATTTTGTCCTTAATTCTGTTTATGTGATGGATCACATTTATTCACTTGCTTACATTGAACCATACTTACATCCCTGTTATAAAACCCACTTGATCATGGTGTAGTATCTTTTTTGATGTGCTGTGGATTCCATTTGCTAGTATTTTGTTGAGGATTTTTGCATCTATGTTCATCAGGGATATTGATTTTTAGTTTTCTTTTTTTGTTGTGTGTTTGTCTGGTTTGAGTATCAGGGTATACAGGTCTCATAGAATGAGTTAGGGAGAATTCCCTCCTCCTCAGTTTTTTGGAACAGTTTCAGGGGGACTGGTGTGTGTTTTTCTTTTTACATTTTATAGAATTTGGCTATGAATCCTACCTGGTCCTGGGTGTTTCTTTGTTGGGATATTTTTTAAAGTACTGGTTCAATATTGATGGTTGTTATTGGTCTGTTCAGGTTTTCTATTTCTTCTTGGTTCAGTCTTGAGAGGTTGTATGTTTCCAGGAATTTATACATTTCCTCTAGGTTTTCTAGTTTGTGAGTGTATAGCTATTCATAATAATCTCTGATAATCTTTTTTTACTTCTCTGGTATCAGTTGCAATGTTTCCTTTTTCATTTTAGATTTTGCTAATTTGGGTCTTCTGTTTTATTTTCTTTGTTAGTCTATCAATTTAGTTTATCTTTTTGAAGAAGCAACATTTTGTTTCATTTATCTTTTGTATTTTTTTAGAATTTATTTCATTTATTTCTGCTCTGATCTTTACTACTTCTTTTCTTATGCTAATTTTCTATTTGGTTTGTTCTTGCTTTTATAATTTCTTTTATATATATTTTAATTATTATGGTTACATAATAGTGTAGGTTTATAGGGCACATATGATATTTTAATACAGGCATAGAATGTCAATTAATCAAATCAGGGTAATTGGTGTATCTATCACCTCAGGCATTTAACATTTCTTTGTATTAGGAATATTCCAATTTCATTCTTTTGGTTATTTTAAAGTATCCCTAACTTATTATCAATTATAGTCACTTTGTTGTATGATCAAATACTGTTCATTCTGCCTAATTATCTAACTATATTTTTGTACCCATTAACCATCCCTACTTTATTCCCCTCTCCCTAGTACCCTTCCCAGCCTCTGGTAACCATCATCCTACTCTCTGTCTCCATGAAATCAATTTCTTTTAAATATTTAGCTCCCACATATGAGTGAGAACATGTGAGATTTGTCTTTCTGTGCTTGACTTATTTCATTTAACATAATGTTCTCCATTTCCATCCATATTGTTGCACTGGCAAGATTTCATTCTTTTTTAGTGGCTATATAATATTCCATTGTGTACCACAAATTCTTTATCCAAACATCCATTGATAGACAATTAAGTTGATTCCAAATCTTGGCTATTGTGAGTAGTGCTGTAATAAACATGGGAGTGCAGATATCTTTTCGATATTCTGAATTCCCCTCCTGTGGATGTGTACCCAGCAGTGGGATTGCTGGGTTATATGGTAGTTTAGTTTTTTGAAGAACCTCCACACTGTTTTCCATAGTGGTTGCACTAATTTACATTCCCACCAAGAGTGTATAGTATTTATTTTTCTCCATATCCTTGCCAGCATTTGTTATTGCCTGTCTTTTTAATAAAAGTCATTTTATCTGGAGTGTGATTAATTCCCTGGATTACCAAACAGGGTCTCTCGCTCTATTCCCTCACTGTTTGTGCTGAGCTGCTGGAGCCATGGCCAAGTTATTTTTGCATGGTGTTCCTTGAGGGAAACATGTCACTTTGATTTTTCATGTTTCCTGTGTCTTGTATTGATTTCTGTTCATCTGATATAATAGGAACTTCTTATTTTTGAATTTACTTTTGTTGGGGGGGTGGTTTCCTAAAGATATGACTATGATGTAGGTTTTGTAGAGCCCTTTTACATTGCTTTTAGGTGCATGCAGTAGTGAAGATTCTGTATGATTTCACTGGGTATACATAACATTAGTGATATCTGGTTTCCTCAGTGTGTTAGGGTGCAGTTATTGGTGAGGGCTGTGTTGAAGTTGTGCTGGGTACTGCAATGCCAGGTGCCCTTGTTGCTAAATTTCAATGGTACCTGGTCATGAGCTAAACATGTCTACCCTTGTGCCCTGGACGAATGTATGGTGGCACCTGTGTTGGAAATTCTAGAAAGGCCAATTATGGGGCCTCTCTGTGGCTTTCTTGAATGTCAGTTCTAGTAGTGGTGTTCCAGGAAGGCAAGTGGGCTCTTGAGCTGCTGGGCAGCGGGGGTGTCATGGGTGATGGTGGTAGCAGTGGTGGTGTGCTGCTTTTCTGATTTCCAAGAGCTGTGTGCTTATGGTAGTGGTTGCAATAGGCTGTATGGGCCTACCTCTAGGCCAATGGTGGCACTTTCAGGTAGGAGCCAGCTGAGGTGGTAGCAGTAGGATGTTTGAGCCTGACTTCTGTCTGCTGAAAGAAGTGTCAGGTGTCTCAGTTGGTGGATTGGGTTGTTGGAACTCCCAGGCTCCTGAACTTCACACTGTGTCTTAGAGGGCAGGGCAAAGCCAAGTGGAGATGGACTGGGAAAGCTGGCACTCAGGCCTGCCAATGGTGAGCACATGCTCTAGCTGTGATGGGCACAAAGTGATTCTCAGGCACCTTTCATAATGCTTGAGCAAGCGATGACAGTTGCTGTGCTGTAGTCGTGCCACGGGGAGCCTGGAGCCAGTCTTAGTGACCACAGCCTTGGCCAGCAGGTGGTATATTTGTGTCCCTCTTATGTCCCAGTCCTGGTGGGGCTTCCTTCCTATCCCAGCTATCAAAGCTGACCCAGGTGTTCAGTCAGATCCAGTGGTTCACACCTAACCTGCTACTCAGCCCCAGACCATAGGCGCCCCTGCCCAGCTCAAGACTAACCCTCTGAGGCAACTCTTGTCCTGCTGAGGGCCCAGGGGAGTGGACCACTTCCAGAACTGGGAGATGCAGCCTGTGCCACTCCTGCTTCTCAGTTCTGTTTGCAGAAGCCTGCCATCTGGTTTTTACCCTGGCTCCACAAGCAGCAGCCAAAGTTTCCCCAATGCCCAGGACTGGTACCACTAGTTACCAGAACCACACATAGTCTGTTAAAAACCAAAATGAAAAATAGAGTCATACTGTAGCCACTCAGGTCCCCAAAAGGACATGAGACCCATGGTATGTTCTCTCCCTGGAGAAGTTCCTTCTCACAGTCTCCCAGCCACTCCCCCAGTCAAAATTGGAGTTTGGGAGGATAAAAGTTCTCCCCTGTGACCTAAATTGTAAGATTCTTCAGTGCAAAATGGACTGCAGGAAATCACTCACTTTCCCTTTCTTGTACTGGGGATTTACTCCCAGTTCCAAGCCAGTCCCAGCCATGCAGACTGCCTGTTTTTCTTCTCCTTCCTACACTTAGTGTTTCCTTTCACTTTTTTGTTTCATTCCCATGTTTCCTATTGTATAGTGTATTCAGGGTGTGATTGTCTACATACTATTTTGGTTCTTTTAAGTGGATGAGGAATGCCTAAAATGTCTCTAGTCAGCTATCTTGACAAACAAAAAGAAATAAAGAAAAAAAATCTGTTATTCACTTATACCCTTGATTTCCTGAACATATTTTTCATGGCTTGTTTGCAGATCTGTTATTAGATAACAGATCGAATGCAAATGAAAGCATCCTACCAGAGGTTAAGTTATCATTCTTACCAAATTTGTAAAACAAGACCACTTTTTGTAGTCTCAGTTAGTTCTTTGGGATTCTTTGTTCCTTGTTTCTTGCGAGTTTAGAAGAATTTGTCTATAAAATCATTAGGTCTGAATTTTGTTTGGGTTTGTTACTTTTCCTGAAATGTCTGTGGTCCCTTTGTCATTGCTGCTGTTTTCTTTAATTTCTACATCTATCACAAACTTTTCTTTCTAATTTTTTTCAGATTATCTTTTTTGCATCTAATTTTTTTAGTTAAATGCTACATAAAATATACATTTCAAGTTTAAGTTGTCATGAAACATAGTTTTGTCCTTGCATTCTTCAGTATTGAAATATACTATATTCACTGACATTCAGTTCCAAATATGTTATAATATCCATATAATTTCTTGCATTTATTCATGAATAACTTATTTTAGTAAAGTATTCTATACATATCAATCAAGTCAAATTTATTCATTGGCTTTGAATCCTCTACAAAGATTTGTATGAGGGAACTTTGTATGATCTTTGATCAGGCAAACCCATCAAGGGGATTGGAACTAGCTTTAGTTTTGCAAAAAAAAAAAAATTATAGTCTCTTTATAATTATTGTTTCCACTTTTCTTAATTTCTACAGTCATCTTGATGTTTTACTATAAGTGACTAAGTGAGGTGTGTTAAAATGTTCCACTATGATTATGGGATTGTCTGTGTTTCCTATTAGTTCTCTCATCCTTAGCTTTATATATTTCAAGACCATATTATTGTTATTAGGTACACTCAAACACAGAAATACTCCCCTTCCATTTGTATAACTTCAGTCTGTATAGAGGTTCGCTTTGCTGCTAGAGCCTTTTGCTGGTCTCCATTCAAATATGCTTCATTTGGTTTGACGCACCCCAACATCTAAATTTTCTTCTTCATTTCTCACATCTTGAAGTTCTTCCCCTACCTTTTTCTTTTCTTCAGAGCTCTTTATTTGTTGTTGCTGTTGTGGTCTTTTTTTAGATTCATATACAACATTTCTACATTGCTACCTGTTTTGTAATGGTAAATGTTTCTATTAGTTCAATGTGTTACATGGCCAGAATCAGAAGTCCAAACCAGAATTACTTGCCCAAAGCAAGGACTTACATTCTAAATAAATAAATTTTATCTAAGTGACTCTTATTTCAAATAAAATAAGACAAAACAGAAGCCAAATTGTTTTCCTATTTCTAGATGTAAGTTATTAAATTACTTCAGAACTAGCACTTCATTATTTCAGAACTACCACTACCCACCGTACCACTACTACTATTTTTAATGATAATTATAATAGCTAATATGTCATATTTATAGAGTGCATACTATGTGATAGCTACTTTTTAATACAGTGCTTTACATGTATCAACTCAATCCTTACACAAATACTATGAAGTGTCATCACAATTCCCATTTTACAGATAAAGAAACTGAGTCACAGTGGTTAAATAAGTTGCTCAAGGCTACTTAATTGTTAAATAATAGAACAAGAATTTGAGCTCAGATAGTCTGGTCCTAGAACCCTGATCATCACCATAATGCCACTACTGTATTTAGACTCAAGCAAAGGATGTCCCTGCCCTGGGCCCCACACTTTAAAAGAACCCAAAATTAATTTCTCCAGCGAATTACCTTTTCATGAACATGGATGTCATGGAGCTAAGGGGATGTGCCTATCTATAGTCCTCAGCCATCTTCTAGACAATGACTCAGTATTAATTAAGACCCTAAAGTCATCACCTAAACTCTTTTTCAGGGTCTGCATGGGTCTTTCTCTCTCTCTCTGTTTTTTTTTTTTTTTTTTGTATGTTTTCCTAAGAGCAGCCATCACTATTGTAATGTGTACCTCTAAGCCCAGAGGAGGTTTATATAAGGTCTTTGTTTTAAATTTGGACACATAGGCAGACTGTGTCCACATGCATTCATGTGAGGTCCCTTATGCAAAGCTGGACTTAATAGGGGTAAGAAGAAATGGGAGATGGGCTTCCAGAAGTGATCTGGGCACCCAGGGCTGCCACTCCTTATGCCACTTCATTCTAGTAAAAAAGTCTAAGAGTCTGAGATTTTTTTCTTTTGAACCTAAACTTGCAGGCCATTATGAAGATGATAGAATAGTTTTATTTGCAACTTTGAAATAGTCAGACATTTGATGTGAACCTCCTTTTGTTGTGTGACTTCAAATGCTAAGAACAAGCTTGTGTGAAACACATACTGTCTATCTGTGGGCTTGCCTCTGATATGAATGTTTCATCATTCCTTTCTTCATTCAGATTTAAATAAATGTCTATGGAGTACAGATTCCTTTCTTGGGGCTCTCTGAGAATGCTCTGGTTTCCTTTTATTTGGGGGGTTGGAGTTTTGTGTAACAAGAGGTAGCAGAGTTGACATATAGATTGCTAATAATCAAGCTCGGAGGATTATTATTTCATGTGCATGCTTCCCAGTAGAGTATATAGCACTTAGTAGACATTCAAAAATGCTTGTTGGATGAGTGAAAAATAATATCTATCATTAATGGAGCCTTTATAATATATCATAAGTAGTACTTTTTTCTTTCTATAGGTTATCTCATTTAATATTAACAACACCACTTTTAGTTATATACCATTTTTATTTTTATTTTTTTTTTTCAAGGTTTGGTAAGGTTTTAATGAAACATTGCACTTCTTAAATTTTAAGGAACTATTATCAGAATATAACATGATACAAATTTTATGTAAAAATTTAATTAAAAAAATTAGTCCATAGATTTGATACAAACATTTTTTCAGGAGACTCATGGAAAACATGATTAATTTCTAATGTCTGAGTTCCTAAGTTTAAATTTATGCATTTCTTAAAAATAGACCTAAAACAGCTATGATATTCTGCTTCAAAAGATAACAATAATTTTTCTTTTTTTTTTCTTTTCTTTTATTTTTTTATTTATTTATTTTTTTTTATTTTACAGAATCAAAGAGTCTAACAGTATATCTTGTTAGATACAGTATGTCCTCATAATGTATACATTATTTCTTGTACAATGATATGAAATAATATGGGAAATATTCATGATAAATTATTAAGTGAACAGTGCAAGTTAAAAACAATAGTTTCATATTTTTTCCCCACTCCCCCTTTCCCGAGTCAGCACCTTCAAGTGTTACCACTCCCCAAACGGTGCGCAATGCACTCATTGTGTAGGCATACCCCCATCCCCTCCCCCACCCCCCACCTCAGTCTGATGTCCAATTGGTGTCGTTTCCAGATTTATATTTAGGTGATGATCAAGGAAACCAATTTTCTGGTGAGTACATGTGATGCTTGTTTTTCCATTCTTGGGATACTTCACTATATACCATTTTTATCTCCTTTTGAGGAGAAGGAAACAAACTCAGAAAGTAACTAGCTCACGGTGAGAAAGTCAGTGATTGACAGTCTGGATTTGAACCAAATATGATTTTATAATGCATGGAAAATGATTATCTTGTTATTTTCCCTTCCAAAGAACCAATAAATAAAAAAAAAAAAAAGCTAAAATTTTCCTTAACGTCAAGCTTATGCTAAAAACCTAACTGAAACAGTTGTTGGATGTGACATAATCATATGCTCTGCACATTTATTTTGATGTATTTTTAGGCAGGTGAGACATGAACACCTAAATACAATAACATAAGTATATTTAAACTTAGATTTTGTTTCAAAACATTAGGAAATAGATAATAGGAATGAAATGAATGCAAGATATACCCTGGCATCATTTCCTTTTGTGAAATCAATATCTTAGCACCTTTTTATTGAGTTATATGAGTTATGATTATTTATCATGCTTTTGAATGAAGATGCCAGATAAGATGTTATCATTATAAATATAATAATTCAGTACTTGATTATATATTTATGTCAAAAGTCCCATTGAGATTTGGAATGCAGATGACACAAATGCAATAAAAAATCTTTTTATTCATTTATATTCGGTAAAACAATATTAGAAGATGATACATTCCCTCTGCCTTATGGTTAGCAATTGGGGTCTCATGATTCTCTATTAAATTTATTATTTGTTGGGATATAATTTTCAAAGATTCTGTCTTTAACATTAGTATTTCTGCTTTGGCTTTCATTATAAATTATGTGTTCACATTCACATGATGAAAATAAATTGTTGTGGAAATAACCATGGCACATGGGCTCAAAGCAACTATCAGATTGAAAAGGGGCTGAATAAAATGTGCAGGAGATGACAGCATTCATTTACTGATACTAGGGCTTGAATCCTGTAGCAATGTCAGTGCCCTCTGGACCCTAAGAATCAGGAGGAAATCACTGTGTGTTTACTTCCCTTCATTTTTGTTCTGCAATATATTCAGCAGGATCAACAGCAACATGTGGCAAAATGCATAAGTGAGACATAGAATTTGGCCCCTCATTAGAATGGAACCATTAACATACACCTGCTGGCAAACAGGAAAGAGATGAAAGGAGTTCTAACTACTAATCAATCATAGTATTTAAGCAACATGTTGCAGCCTTAAATGTGGCTCTTTTAATTTTCATGCCAAGCCTAGATGGTAGATGAGTGAAGGTTGGTGTTATGAATTTTATATAAAGGTTTGAAGCCACATTTGCCCACTATGGGGCACACAAAAAAAACTTTGCTCTTCCTATTATACACAGGACCCAAGTAAGGCAGAGTTAATATTTGTCCTATCTTAGTGCTACAAGATAACTTCCTTCATTTTAATGATGTAGTTTAGTCTTTAAGGAAATGTTAGCTCTTTGACTCAGGCACATAGAAAACCCACAGGTGCGTCTAAGAAATTCTCAACTTGCACATACTTCCACCTGAAAAATCTGGCTTTATCATTGAATACATCTTGCCCTTGCTGTTTGCCATTAATCCAATTATATTGATATCATAGATATTGGTCACAGGGCTAAATGGGAGCCTCTTTATTTCCCCTACAGGGAACATCATTCTCTCTGAAGCATCTTTTTCTGTGTAGCACATATTCACATTTAATTATTTAGAGAAAGGAAAGTCCAACTTAGCCCAATCATTAGATTGAACATTTTTTTTCAGAAAAAAGACCCATAGTATACATGAAAAAAATGTGAAAACTGGTGTGACATCTGGGTTTTAACACTTGTGAAACAAATTAGCAGCGGTGTAGCCTTCACCATACCTTGTAACTTCGTTAAACATCAGTTTCTTCCTGTTTAAACAGGATGCATTTCGGGTAGATCCTTTTCAGTTGTCCTGAGGATTATATGGGAAAACATAAAAAAATCAGTTTTTACACACTGTTTTTTTTTTTTAATTTTTTTTTTGGCATCTCAGAGGTAGCCAAATTAAGCCTGTTAAATGAAATCAAAAGCAAAAGTATTTAAAATGCAGAAAGGTGGGGGATTATGATTAATTAAAATATTGTTTATTTAGAATGTTTTTTTCCTTCATTTGATTTTAATTACAAACTGCAATTCAACATTGCTCAACTCTCCAATCTCCCTAGGGGATCCTGTTTTCCTGGCAGAAGTTTGACAGATTTGGTGGCTTCATGATACAGGGGATTATATTTTGACAAAGAAATCAGTAGTTCATCTTAGTACCTTTGACTCTAGAGGGAAATAACGCTTTTAGGTGAAAACCTGCAATATATTTGGACATCTGCATAATGACTGAAATTAGCATAGGTTTACATAGTGCACAGCTCTATTAGAATTTTGATGCCTTAGAAGGCAACAGAAGGTTGTAAATTTCCTGAGGGAAAGTCTCTAGAGAGTGTGAAGGCCTGAAACAAAATCAGCCCAATGTGAGAGGCATGTTGTGAATGACTGAAAGGACGTAAAAACAGAGTTCATCAAGCAACAGATGTGTTGCCGTTAAAAAAAAAAAAAAGTGACCCATTTCTGCAAAACAAGCACTCTTACCTTATTAGAGACACTAATAACAGGTGACCTCTCTCTCTTTTCTGCTTATTGAACAGTGATGTAAAATAAGCCTATGTATTCAATACCTATGGCCAAAATTTCCTCATAGAAATACTTGTGTGAAGATAAAAACAAAGGAGAAAAATCAAGAAGAAAGAGAAAATGAAAATAGAAAAAGGAAGGGACGGTAGAGAAGGGGAAGGAGGATTGGAGAGGGGTGGGCATAAAAAGAAAAGAAAACATAGAGTTTGCTTGATTTTTATGGGTTAGCCGTCATGAGGATGTGGGGTACAAATGTGTCTAGACTGTGGAATTATAAGCTGCTAACAGGTAGTTTATTCTGCCAGAGGTTTTGAGATTTGCCCAAATTTTCAGACACACTCTGCATATGGGGATAAGAAGAAATTACTCCTGTCCTACTATTGTTGCTGACAGTGGGATCTTGTACGTTGTGAGTAAAGTGCAAAGCTGTCCAGGAAAGCAGCTTTCTGTCATGGTCTTCAAACTCCATGGGCAACAGTAAACATAAGAAATTGGTTCACAAAACTTTGACCAACAAGAATTCCTCTAGTGTTTTCTCTCTGTCACGTGAACCCAATATTTTTTTCCTACTTAACAGAGTCTATGTATTTAGTAATACTTAGTGTGTTTTCCATATTCTTATTAGTCAGCCACATATATCTTTCTATTTTTCTTACAGATTGATATTAGAAAACATGATTCCCTTGTTGAGTTTATTTAAATCCAGCCACAAAGGCACTTGCCCTTTTAGTCAGCCTTTATCTTATTGTGGATGATGGTAGTCACTGCCTTTTTGAAATATTGAAATTAACACATGGTATTGATTAAATGTGAGATTAATAAACATATAAAATTATAGTATTAAGGTAGAAGGTGAAGTGTATTCAGGCAGAAATCTTCAGATCAGCTGAATAAATAAATAATCAGGTAAATGAGTTTGGAAAGAGACCCTTGGGGCCCTCTGGAAACTTTCAAAAAGCTTTAAGAATTTGTCCCTCTCCTCTCTCACTTATTCTGACTGATATGTGGTCCACTCTCCTTAATCACTATTCCCAAATAAGTGGAAAAGGCAGTAGAAGTAATGGATGGAGAGATAAGCCCTGCTCCTGGCTGGATGTGAGATTCTAGAGTTGTTCTGCCTCCCTGAGCTCTGCTTTTCCATCTATAAAATGAGTTCACTGGACTGTGTGATCCTGCTCTCTCTTCCTATTCTACAGTACTGTGATTTTTTAAAATATTGCTTTATCTGAGCCTCAAGTTTCTTATCCATACAAATGGGAAGAATGCCCACCACACAAGGTGACTTCAAGGATTAAAAGATAGTAATCGAATGTCCCTCCCTATACAAATGTATTTGGTCCCTGAATTTAGTTAGCGAGTGAGTTCAGATAATAAGGAGTATAACACTATTTGAATCTATTTGAGTTTGGTATTCCATATAGCAAGTGAAATTTGGATAGTAAGAATTTATCAAATGTTTTTAGTTCCTGGATATCTATGGAGGCACCTTACATATAGGCATCACTAGAGATTTACTCTTGTCTCCTTGAGGCCAGAGACAACCTTCATCAGCTTTGCAGTCTCAGTATCCAGCAGGGTACTCAACAGTTAGGAGGTGCAAAGTGGATGTTTGTGGTCCTCAGGCAAGTCATGAGACCCTGCTAAGCTTTTCCTGTAAAATATACTCAACAATATCTACCCCCCACAGAGTTGTAAAGAATGATCAAAGACCATTTTCAAAAAAGGTAAAATCACGACTTGCATATGGATATAAAATGAGCAGGTGTTACAGATTTTTCATAACTCATCGATCAATAAAAGAATATAGAAAGTTATAACCGGTTCAAAGGAAAATCTAAAATACAGACATTTTTACAGATGAGGAATATTGAAATGGATGTGCAAATAGAGGCAACACTAACTTCTTCCACAATAGGGAAAGAAGTCAACTGAACCACTACTGGATAAGAAAAAAAATTGTTTTTCTACAGAGAAAATTTTGTATTGCTATGAGTTATTTACAATTTACAGAATTGGAAATCTGTAGAATTCTTCCATATAATCAGAATCAGATAAGCAGAAGAGTATGTTAGATACAATATATAGTTTTCCATTGAAACCCCAATTTTTTTCCTTCATACCTTAGATAATGCATGAAAATCACTTAACTGGTGCTTAGTTAAGTGATTACTAAAGCTCCAATAAATGATTATTTTATTAAATTGTAACAATGATATAATGGCAGTGGTAGACTCAGTGTCTTGTAGATACTTATTAAATTGAATTATAATAGGAACTCTAATCACTTAGTCTACTTCCTGGATTTGGTATTCATCCTCCCCCCATGCACTCATATAATTCAAGGTTTTTTGTCTCTCCTCTTTTCTTTTCTTTTATCTGTTTCTTTTTCTTCTTTTTTTTCCCCCACAATCAGCTTTACTACATTATGTTTCCTTACAATTTACTAGGAAAGTTCTGTAAACTGCTGAACACATTTTGACACTTCCTTCTAGGGTTTCATATAATCCTAAGAATTCCTACAATAACACAGAATGACAATGAGCAACACTAAGTCCAAGATAAAATTAACAAAAGCTGTTTATTCATAAACTTCTGGCAAGGGAATCCCTCTGCCATCACTTTTATTTAAGCAGAGTTTCAAAGCTGTTAAGAAGAGGATTAAATTTCATGATGTAAAACGAGAAAATGCTCAGACTGTTATCTAATTGGCAAGTGTTCTATTAAGATGGGACTTTTGAAAGCTAGGGAGACTTTCTAATTGGTAAATTTTACAAGTATTGGATGGGTGCAAGGGGGCCAAGTAAGCAGTTTGGGAATATTTCAAAAGAGGAAAGATTGTTCAATGTGAGGGACAGAGAGTTTTCTGTGGCTGGCTACTTCCTAGAACAAGAGGTCGATGTAGTGCTTTGTCATGTCATGGTGATCCTTATGAGCTGGTTAGAGAGAATTACCATGTTGATAGTTTCTTAATAAAAACTAGTTAATATACAACAGTGTTAAATGAAATAAGTAATATAGCTTAGATGCACATAAAATTATTTATGTTGAATTTAGTTCAAAGAGCCCTCTGAATTTAAAATAGACATGTGAAATTTCAGGTCAAAACAAATGTAATGAAGGAAAGAAAATTTACATGGTGGTGTCAAAAAACTAAATTAAAAAAAATTGAGTTTGAAGATCTATTTGGCTTTTATTAGTGATTCATGAATTGGGCAGCATCCCATCTCTAAAAATAGGAAACCACTCAATTAGGCATGGTAGAGCAGTCAGTTTTTGTAACGTAGCTTGAGCAGAAACAGAGTAATATGTGAAAGCAGATTGGTTAATATCCAGTTACTTTCCTTATAAATATTAAAGCAAAGGAGACTTCCTTATTATATTGGCTCAGGCTGACTTGGCCTTTTTCAGTTGGTTGCTGTGAATCTCTCATTTTTCAGGGAAAAAAAAAATGCGCTGTTTGGGGATTTTCACATTTTTCCAAGCATCGATTTGATTCCATGTCACTTAACATGAGTGACTCTGTTTAGGTTTGGTCTGTTGGGGCCTAATGAGGAGTTCAGTCCAAAACAATGGCCTTCCATATATTTTATTTAATAGTTGTTAAAGCATTTGACCATAATTGTGATATATTGTGACATGAAATTCATTATCATTTTTTTCTTAGAATTCACCATAGCCCAATCCCCAAGTAACTGTTTTTTTTTTTTTTTACCTCAGGCCAGATTCAGTGGACAACATATTTTGATATTAATTATTTAAACAAAACAATGCAATAGTCATGGTCCTCTCTCCCATCTGAGTAAGAAAGTAGTTAGTAGAATGGATTCGCTTTAACTGGTCTTGACATCTGAACTTCCCTACTTACATAAAAACATCTGCCAAACAGATTGTATATAGTAAGTGTTTGGAAAGGTTATTGTGCTGATTGAATAAAATAATATATGTAAAAGCAGCTAGCACAGCCCTAGGCCCATGGTAACTTTTCAGATGTTAAATTCCTTCCTACCTTCTCAGGGCATGCACTAACAAGCAAATTTCAATTAAATGTGTTATATTGAATTGCTCATCGGTAAACTTCTTTTGAGCCTTTACCATTCACCTGGACTTCTACTGGGTGTAATTGTAGATGCAAAACCAGCATTGCATGCAATACAGTTTTTACAAGAGAAAATCTTTTTTTCTCATCACTTTCTATTATACAAATAATAAGAATGGTGAATTTTTTAGTTGAATTATTGTGTTAAAATCTACCAGCATTTATTGTTCATTATATAATCCTAATTATATCCTTTTATTCTATTTTATACAGGAGTCACTGGAAGAGCAGGGATAACCTATGTAGATTAACAATATGGAAACATCCTGAACTACTTTGGAATCCCAATAAGTTAAGTTGATTCAAGTTTTGCAAACAGAGAAACCGTTCCATGGACCATTTGCTACAGGTAAGTGAGAGGTATAATTTACACTGTTGGAATCCTTCAAAGAGTCTCACAACTACGAGGTTGTTAATTACATTTTAGATAACTATAATGTTCCTTTGGTACAGTTGTCAGCTTCTCTTCCCTCCCACAAGCACACATGTGGATAGTGGCATATGGCTAAATGTCTGGCCATTTCATCTTGTTCGTTTGGGCTTCAGTCCCTCACAAAAGGAGAAAACAGGAGGAAAAAGTACTCACCTCATAAAACTTTTACTAGCAGTGATTTATGCAGAAGGGTGGGAGTCAAACTCTTCCTCAAACAGATGTTTCTGCGTGCTGCCCCAGGAGTTGAAAGAGTGGCAGATTGGCCTGCCCAGGATTCAGGATGAAACAACTAGACAAATGGTGATGCTCCCCTCTTTTTTTGAAACTAGAACAGAGGTTTGGTCATTAATATGGAACAAAGTGTTTGGGAAAGGTAGCCAGCTTTTTATTCTCCCTTTGGAAACCTGGGGAGATTGGAAAGCTTGATGTGTGGACAGCATAAAAATATTTTCTGCTGGGCTATTGGGAAAGTTGTACTTGTCTGAATGAACTGGTGGAGAAGAATGAAAGTCCAAGTGCTGTGGGTGGTGGCATCCTCTGTAGGTAAATGTTATACCGTCAAGAGTTAAGGCAACTCACACCTAGAAACTGGAGCCAGGCCGGGCGCGGTGGCTCACGCCTGTAATCCTAGCACTCTGGGAGGCCGAGGCGGGTGGATTGCTCAAGGTCAGGAGTTCGAGACCAGCCTGAGCGAGACCCCGTCTCTACTAAAAATAGAAAGACATTATATGGACAACTAAAAATCTATATAGAAAAAATTAGCCGGGCATAGTGGCGCATGCCTGTAGTCCCAGCTACTCGGGAGGCTGAGGCAGTAGGATCGCTTAAGCCCAGGAGTCTGAGGTTGCTGTGAGCTAAGCTGACGCCACGGCACTCACTCTAGCCTGGGCAACAAAGTGAGACTCTGTCTCAACAAAAAAAAAAAAAAAAAAAGAAACTGGAGCCATATAGCTCGGTGAAATAGAAACAATTTGTTCGTTCATCTGTGGGGTTTCACTGTGTTAAAGAGAAAAAAAAAAGATCAAATCACAGTGACATTAAGCACCATTCATGGCAAGAGAGAAGTTTGTAGTTGTCATTTTAACTGGCGAATACTTGAATCATTCATGCCGTTTTAAGGGGTAAGTAGAAATGTTATAAATGAATCTGAAACCAAGGTAAAGGGAATTGCTCATTTTTGAAACATCTGAATATCTGTGTGCTGCCATCAACTGAAAGATTATTCTTCTCCCTATTGGGTGAGCTATTTCTATATTTATGCTTGGTACACCTTATTTTATGGAACCTTTAACAGGTTGTCTTTATAGAAAATTAGGCTGAGAACTCCAACCTTAAAACTTCTAAGAATTTGAAACCTTATGGCGGTATTTTATTTGTCATTTACACTTTGTAGTTGCTACAAATTAAAATAGTCAGGGTACCATATAGTTTTCAGTATAAGCAATAGTCTATATGAGCAGGAAACTACCCTATTTTATGGACTTTAAGGTTTATATAGGTTAGGAGGTTTTAAAATTTGCCGTGTATTGTTATGATGTCTTTTGGAACAAGATTTTATCATATTCAGAATTAAAATGTCTATTAAAAATACATTTGGTATTATCATGAAACAAAATAAATTTTATTATTAGAAACTTAGAAATAATAACAAAGATAACAATCATTTTGTTAGGAAGAAAGATTCTTTGGTGTTATAACCTATTTAAAATATTGTCCTTTTTTTGTTTTTAGAAAACAGATATAGAGTAAATACAGTTTATCTTTATTTGTCTAGGTATTTGAGAAGATTTACCCCTTTAATAAAACTATCAGATGTTCACTAAAAAGACATAACATAATGGAGACAATAGTTTATGAGAAAAGACAAACCTAAAAAAATTTGTATTTCAGAATACTTCTGGAGTAAAACAAAGTTATATAGGAGTGAAAGGATTTGTATAAATTGGTCAGAAAGTTGAGAGCTTATAAAGTTGAGAGCCCATGAGAAATTTCTTAACAAAATATTCATTTTATTTCCAAAGCTAAGCTCAAAATATGAAATCTTAATAAACAAGTGAAAAGTTTTGTGTAAAAGAGTGGCAGATTGCCATCATCCTGAGTGTGATTTTGCAGTTTTTCTGACTCTGCAATACATGATTTGGCCAGATTTTCTGAACCACCTTGACATGAGGTCTGAGAGGTGATAGGTAAACAACTCAGAGAACATAATCAGAGCAATTGCATCTCCTTGCCCTGCTCCAGCTTATCAAACATAATTTCAGAAGTTTCCAGGTGGATCTGAAGCACCTTTTGAAAGAAAAATCAGTTCACATGAAGGCTCCTATGCTGCCTCATCCACTAGGTGAAATGATTATAACATTGGTAGTGCAATTTTCCCACAACATTTTTTTTTTCAGTAACAAATGGGCTGAAAAATCATGGGAATTCGTTATGCTTGATTTCTCACATTTTACATCTTAAGTTCCATATGCATGTTGCAAATACAATGAAATATCTCTGCAGTAAAGCAAAATGTTTCACAGCACACATTTACTGTTCAAGAAACCAAACCATAAAGCAGAAATTTCAAGGCAGTAAAACAATTTGAAACAAGCTTTCTATTCAACTGAATGGTATACATCTATTACAGAGAGCAACACCTAAATTGAGTGCCTTGCACAGAGAAGGCACAGCAATAACGAATTGTGGAATGCATGGATATTTATTTCATACACTTGAAAATAACAAGGTAGAACCAATGGTGTACGGAAAAGTCAGCTCTCTGAGAAAAAATATAGCTGTTAATTTGTAGTATTCACCTGTTTCTGTGGTGTGAATACTTCTATGGCCATTTCAACCACCAGTGTGATGTCACTGAACACAGAGATAGGAAGAGATGTGCAAAATATTCTCTTGAAGCTCCAGTGCGTTACTGGTAAAACTCTTTGACTTGCCTTCATCTGATTTGGGAAAAGAAAGTTATGCCACATGATTTCCTGTTGTCTAATTAGCTGAATTAATTTTGATGGAAACTAGAAGTGTTTTTTTGCTTTGTTTTATTTTTCCCCAGAAATGACAGTGTTGCTTTTCTCAGGTAGGTTACCTGCAGGAAGAAAAGTTGTAAGAATGCCTCCCTAGGAATTCCCAGGCTTTTATAGGAAATAAAAACCAAGGAAGGCCTTGAGGATTTTCCTGAAGTTGAAAAAGAAATCTCTAACAAGGGCCACCTTCTGTAGCGTATGGGCACTGTTAAGCATGCCTTCAAGAATCCTTATTCTTAGCCTCTGCAAGCTAAAAACTGAATAGGGAAGCCTTAGGCAAAGCACTCTTTTAGCAACATGGTGTATTAAGTCTTAGAATTTATAAAATCCTTCCTATGCCCCTATGATGCTGAACTACTTTTGAAGTCAAGGAATTTAGTGCATCAAAGAAGTATAAAAAAAGTCTTCAGCATAGTTTAACTACAATTGAAACAACCATTCATTTCAGACCAGACTCTACTGGATATTTTCACATATATTATTTTGTATATTTTATTTAATTCATGCACCTTTATTCTTTGTGATAAAAGTAGAAATTCTTCCATTTAGTGAAGATTGAAAATGGCATCCCATGGTTATTAAAATATTTTAATAACAAGGATAACAATCACCATCTGCTTCATGTCTACTGTGTCCTAAGCATTTCACATTTATCACCTTAGTTAATATTCTTAATTATTTCTATTTTATAGATATGACTGAGAGAGTGTTATGCACAAGACCAAGAGCTAATAGATTATATTATATAATTACATAAATTATAGAGGAGGAAATGAATCAAAAGTCAGTTAACTTCACATTTATTGCTTATCATGTGTTTTTTTTTTTTTTTTTTTTTTTTTTTTTTTTTTGTTTTTTTTTTTTGAGACAGAGTCTCACTCTGTTGCCCAGGCTAGAGTGAGTGCCGTGGCGTTAGCCTAGCTCACAGCAACCTCAAACTCCTGAGCTCAAGCGATCCTCCTGTCTCAGCCTCCCGAGTAGCTGGGACTACAGGCATGCGCCACCATGCCCGGCTAATTTTTTTTTTTTCTATATATATTTTTAGCTGTCCATATAATTTCTTTCTATTTTTAGTAGAGGTGGGGTCTCGCTCTTGCTCAGGCTGGTCTCGAACTCCTGAGCTCAAACGGCTTATCATGTGTTGATTAGTTCACTCATTCTACAAATGTGTACTGAGCAACCAACATGAGTCAGGAACTATTCTCTCCTTTGGAGATATTGCAGAGAACAAAACAAATACAAATTTCAACCCTCACAGACAGACCCATATTTTAGTGGACAGTCAATAAAAAAATAAGTAAAATAAAATAATATTAAATAAATGTGGTAAATGGTGGTAAATTCTACAGAAAAATACAAAGTAGGGAAGGAACAAGTAGTACTGGAATGGGAGTGTGTTTCAGTTTTAAACTGATGGTCAGGGACGGTATTACCATAAGAGTATAGTTGAGAAAGTCTGGGAGGAGGTGAGAAGCTGAGGCATGAAAATATCTAGGAGAAAAGCTTTTCAGGTAAAGGAAAGAAGTGGAGAGGCCCCAAAGTGGGGGCATGATGTGTGCATTTGAGGGATACAAAGGTCTATGAATTAGCTGGTTCTAGATTTATGGAGTTGAAGTCGTCCTAGCAGTGGAAGGGGGAGGGTGTTAGATCTCAGCTTCTGTGATGATTATAGATTGAAGGGAGGTAAGAGTGGAAGAGAGAACAAGTAGGAGGCTATTGCAACAGTCTTTGTGAATGATGATAATTTCTTGGACCATAGTAGTAGAGGTGCAAGTTGTAAGAACTGATTGGATTCTGAATCTATTTTGAGTAGATATAATTTATAGGATGGTTAAAGATATGATGTGAGAGATAAATTAAGAAGAACTATAAGATTTTTGGTCAGAATGAATGGAAGCTTTGAAATCCCATTTACTGAGATAGAGAGCTCTGAGGAGAGATTAAAGGTGGAAGATAAGGAGGCTGTTTTTACATGTGGTAAGTTTAAGATGGAGATGCAAGAAAAAAATATTATCTATTTCAAAGTATAATTATGAGTTTGAATAATATCATCTATATGAAAGCACTCTATAAATATTGGTTAGCTCTCTTCATTCTATTCTCAACAAGGTTATATAATTGTGACCAGATTAAAATTTAGAGACAGGCTGTCATAGAATTGGTAGGCTTTGATGACTATGGGCAACTTATTTCATATACAGAAGAGGGGTAGCTTTTTTTTTTTAACTTGGATTTAATTTGGATTAAAAAATTAGAAGAAACAGATGGGTACTTATAGACACAGAATTTCTCAAAAGGGAAGGAAGAGTCAACAGAGGTGAAGAAGATGGTATGAAGTTGTCTTTCTGAAAGTTACTTTTTTATATCTACAGAGCTGGTAAGAACAGAAACTGAAGAACCTGAGTGACTATAAGAGTAGTTAACTCTGGATATGAGTTATGCTTCTCTGGGAATCCAGATGTTAAAATCAGATGCAGGGTTAAAGAGAGAATGATCCTCCTACCACAGATGCCAGTGTGATGTTGTCCACTGAACATCTTGAAGGGTCATCAGAAATGACTGTGCCTCAGACCAGCATTCTCAGAGTGCTCACTGCCAGTGGGGACTGTGGCACAGCATCTTGACGAAGAGGACAGAGTGAGTGGACATCTCCCAAGCAATGTGAACCATGCCTGACATTTCCAGAAATAACTGTGGACATTTTCATGAAGAAAGTGAGTCTTAGGCTCTGAGTGAGTTAGGAAGCGTCTCATCTGGACATTATTGAGGGCTCATTTCCACTGTCTGATTGTAGATGGCAAAGGTTGTTCCTGCTACATGTTATATACTATAACCACCTTTTCAAGCAACCTAGTGTGCCAGATGGTGACCTGCCCATCTGGAGGCATTCAGGATATTCATGAGCATGTTGCAAGTTAAATCCCAGTGCCACTTTTCTATTCTGAGCCTGTTACCTGTATACCATTTTAAGCCTTTCTCATACTTTAGGGCTTTAGTTGGTTTTTCTTTACTTTTTGAGATGCCCTTACCCTTGTGTTTATACTCATGATTGACCCTAAGATGGTATAGTTTTCCTAGCTGTAATTTTACTTGTTCTTCATAAAAGGGAGATTTAGTGCTCTCACTAGGCCCTCCCTTATCCATAAGCTGTACTCCTTGGGCTGAGTGCCTTGGACTCCTGCACTGTGGGATAATGCAGCTGTTCCATGTCCCTTTTTCCTCACAATGAGTAGAGACAAGTTGGCAGCTGACTATTTTTTTTTGTTGTTGAGACAGAGTCTCACTTTGTTGCCCAGGCTAGAGTGAGTGCCGTGGCGTCAGCTTAGCTCACAGCAACCTCAGACTCCTCGGCTCAAGCGATCCTCCTGTCTCAGCCTCCCGAGTAGCTGGGACTACAGGCATGCGCCACCATGCCCGGCTAATTTTTTTTTTTTCTATATATATTTTTAGCTGTCCATATAATTTCTTTCTATTTTTAGTAGAGGTGGGGTCTCGCTCTTGCTCAGGCTGGTCTCGAACTCCTGAGCTCAAACGGCTTATCATGTGTTGATTAGTTCACTCATTCTACAAATGTGTACTGAGCAACCAACATGAGTCAGGAACTATTCTCTCCTTTGGAGATATTGCAGAGAACAAAACAAATACAAATTTCAACCCTCACAGACAGACCCATATTTTAGTGGACAGTCAATAAAAAAATAAGTAAAATAAAATAATATTAAATAAATGTGGTAAATGGTGGTAAATTCTACAGAAAAATACAAAGTAGGGAAGGAACAAGTAGTACTGGAATGGGAGTGTGTTTCAGTTTTAAACTGATGGTCAGGGACGGTATTACCATAAGAGTATAGTTGAGAAAGTCTGGGAGGAGGTGAGAAGCTGAGGCATGAAAATATCTAGGAGAAAAGCTTTTCAGGTAAAGGAAAGAAGTGGAGAGGCCCCAAAGTGGGGGCATGATGTGTGCATTTGAGGGATACAAAGGTCTATGAATTAGCTGGTTCTAGATTTATGGAGTTGAAGTCGTCCTAGCAGTGGAAGGGGGAGGGTGTTAGATCTCAGCTTCTGTGATGATTATAGATTGAAGGGAGGTAAGAGTGGAAGAGAGAACAAGTAGGAGGCTATTGCAACAGTCTTTGTGAATGATGATAATTTCTTGGACCATAGTAGTAGAGGTGCAAGTTGTAAGAACTGATTGGATTCTGAATCTATTTTGAGTAGATATAATTTATAGGATGGTTAAAGATATGATGTGAGAGATAAATTAAGAAGAACTATAAGATTTTTGGTCAGAATGAATGGAAGCTTTGAAATCCCATTTACTGAGATAGAGAGCTCTGAGGAGAGATTAAAGGTGGAAGATAAGGAGGCTGTTTTTACATGTGGTAAGTTTAAGATGGAGATGCAAGAAAAAAATATTATCTATTTCAAAGTATAATTATGAGTTTGAATAATATCATCTATATGAAAGCACTCTATAAATATTGGTTAGCTCTCTTCATTCTATTCTCAACAAGGTTATATAATTGTGACCAGATTAAAATTTAGAGACAGGCTGTCATAGAATTGGTAGGCTTTGATGACTATGGGCAACTTATTTCATATACAGAAGAGGGGTAGCTTTTTTTTTTTAACTTGGATTTAATTTGGATTAAAAAATTAGAAGAAACAGATGGGTACTTATAGACACAGAATTTCTCAAAAGGGAAGGAAGAGTCAACAGAGGTGAAGAAGATGGTATGAAGTTGTCTTTCTGAAAGTTACTTTTTTATATCTACAGAGCTGGTAAGAACAGAAACTGAAGAACCTGAGTGACTATAAGAGTAGTTAACTCTGGATATGAGTTATGCTTCTCTGGGAATCCAGATGTTAAAATCAGATGCAGGGTTAAAGAGAGAATGATCCTCCTACCACAGATGCCAGTGTGATGTTGTCCACTGAACATCTTGAAGGGTCATCAGAAATGACTGTGCCTCAGACCAGCATTCTCAGAGTGCTCACTGCCAGTGGGGACTGTGGCACAGCATCTTGACGAAGAGGACAGAGTGAGTGGACATCTCCCAAGCAATGTGAACCATGCCTGACATTTCCAGAAATAACTGTGGACATTTTCATGAAGAAAGTGAGTCTTAGGCTCTGAGTGAGTTAGGAAGCGTCTCATCTGGACATTATTGAGGGCTCATTTCCACTGTCTGATTGTAGATGGCAAAGGTTGTTCCTGCTACATGTTATATACTATAACCACCTTTTCAAGCAACCTAGTGTGCCAGATGGTGACCTGCCCATCTGGAGGCATTCAGGATATTCATGAGCATGTTGCAAGTTAAATCCCAGTGCCACTTTTCTATTCTGAGCCTGTTACCTGTATACCATTTTAAGCCTTTCTCATACTTTAGGGCTTTAGTTGGTTTTTCTTTACTTTTTGAGATGCCCTTACCCTTGTGTTTATACTCATGATTGACCCTAAGATGGTATAGTTTTCCTAGCTGTAATTTTACTTGTTCTTCATAAAAGGGAGATTTAGTGCTCTCACTAGGCCCTCCCTTATCCATAAGCTGTACTCCTTGGGCTGAGTGCCTTGGACTCCTGCACTGTGGGATAATGCAGCTGTTCCATGTCCCTTTTTCCTCACAATGAGTAGAGACAAGTTGGCAGCTGACTATTTTTTTTTGTTGTTGAGACAGAGTCTCACTTTGTTGCCCAGGCTAGAGTGAGTGCCGTGGCGTCAGCTTAGCTCACAGCAACCTCAGACTCCTCGGCTTAAGCGATCCTCCTGTCTCAGCCTCCCGAGTAGCTGGGACTACAGGCATGCGCCACTATGCCCGGCTAATTTTTTCTATATAGATTTTTAGTTGTCCATATAATTTCTTTCTATTTTTAGTAGAGACGGGGTCTTGCTCTTGCTCAGGCTGGTCTCGAACTCCTGACCTCAAGCGATCCACCCGCCTCGGCCTCCCAGAGAGCTAGGATTACAGGCGTGAGCCACCGCGCCCGGCCGGCAGCTGACTATTGAAATAAATATCTGGTGGGAGAGCACCTCCTTGGCTTCACTCACACAACCTAGATGAGCAGAGAGTGTCAGAGGTTGTTGAGGTGCTTTATTTGGGGCAAGGACAGCTTAACTGCTACTTGGTTGCCCCAAGATCTGAGGGGTCAGCATTTTGCTGCTCGTCTGGGCCAAGGAACATGAGGCATAAGATTGTGCCCTCCTTTTTTCACATCTACTTTTCATTTATATAGTTCCTTCTTCCTGAATTTCCTTCTCCCATTTCTCCCTACAAAATTCAGCCTCTTTGTCAATTCCTGGATTGGATAGCATCTTTATGTAACTTCTCTTGATTTTCCCCCACTGATGATAAGTTCCTTGGGTTGTCATTGCATTTTAGTGGACATGTCCTATAGCGTCTCACGTACTACTTTATATATGTCTGTATATATGTTCTTTCCATCCTACTTAAAGGTGAGCTTCTTCAGAAAGGCTTCAATAATACGCATCATTTAGCTATCCAAAGCCTAACATTCCCTAGGACAGCTAAGAAATTTAATGAGATCCATAGGCCAGGAGCCTGAGATATATTAGGAAACACTTAAGAAAAATCTTTCTGTAGACAATTAACTTTTACATTATAACTGAGATTTAAATTCATTTCAGTAGCACACACCCACTTGGGGTACTAGATCTCAGGGTTGTAAATTCTATCATGGATGACCAGGATGAAACAGGCAAGAGAAGAAAGGGCTGGTAAATATTATCTGACTGTTTGAGATATTGTGGCTTGATTCACTTTATTATTATTTTGTTTGGAGGGGTAGAGGTATTGGGAAGCTCTTTGCAAGACTGCCTTAGACCACAAGGGAAAGTCTCTAACCCAATGAGTAAAGCCTTTCAATTTGTAGTAATTTGTTAACAATTTGTTTTGTAATTAGCCTAATTAGCCATAGACCTTTTTTTAATTGGCTAGAGTGAGATCAGATAAATCTAAAGAAAAAGAATCCAGATTTTTTTGCTAGCCACATACATAAAAATTAAAGCACTTATTTCTAAAACAAACTGAGTTAAAATGTTAGGACAAATATCTTAGGTGTCAGATTTATCAGAAAGTAGCATTTTACTGTACATGTATAGTAGTAGGTATTTAAATATTTGATTCAGATGGTCTTTCATAGATCATTTGATAAAACAACATACTTATTTAATAAAATTTATAATCTTGAAAACAACTTCCTTTCATCTATGGTAAACTTAAAGATTCTTATGTATATTAATATATACATAAAGTTACATGTAAATGAAGTTACAATATCTTAACTGTGAAACGCCAAGCTTCTTTAAGTATACCAACATAAACATAAATTTAGTGGACTTTAAGTTGGAACTCAAGAGTTAGGAATCATTATGGAAAGAGCCACTCAGTTTATTCTGTTTTTTTCTGCAGTTCTCCATCCTGTATTAGTCTTCCTTCTTTCTGAAACCTTTCATACTAATACTTCCACTGGCTCCCAAATCCAAAAGGAACCCAGAAAACAAAAAACACCACCACCATCATCAACCAAAATGTTTGTACCCCCATCATAACCTAAAATAAAATAAAATAAAATAAGAGTATGTCTTTAACCCTAATGATCACACAAAATATTTTACTTTTGAGTCTGGGTCACCTTTTTCAAAATAAATGCCTAATTTTGAATTTATTCCTCAATATACAACTGTACTTTTGCTTAAAAGAAATACATTTAAAAATATTTTTTTGAGCTGCATAAATCAGTAAGGACAGAAAAATAATTAAACTCAATAGTTCTGAGGTACAGATCAAGCACAGCCACCTAAAAAGCACATAATCTTGGCCAAGTCACTTAGCTTGTCTGAACCTTAGTTACTCTTTGATATAATGGTGTTAATAATATCTGCTTCAAGTGGATATCATAAACATCAAATAAAACAATATTTGATAAGATACTCCATGACAATTTTGTGGTAAGTACTAGTTGTGGAGTATGACAATATCTCACACTCTATGTTTGCCAAAAAGATCATTTATAGGGTTTTTAAAGCTCAAAAAATTATATTTTGGGACAAATATGCTTTCTGTGCATGATGTAATTAGCAAATAATAGAAGATAGATATGATCAAATGATTCTATACTAAACAAATTACTTCGGATCCCAGATAATACTTCCATAGTGCTATTCCAAGTGACTTTTTTTCTAATTCTACTTTACCAATGCTGTGTTGTTATAATCTTCACATAATACTCAGGTAAGCCTTTAAATGTTAGGATAAAGTGAAGAGAAATGTAGAAAGAGGGCCCACAAACTTTCTGCAGCTCCTAGATCCAAATAACTGCATGCAGTATTGGGGTAAAGAGCAACAGAGCCAGAGTTCCCAGGGGAAAGCCATTGCCTTTCCCATTTTGCAGCCATATGTCTGTCACAATATTGAGCTGTCACATGTTGAGATCACCAGTGTGACATCTTCATCAGTTTCAAACTGACTCCAGCTCAAAACAGATCCGGCAATTACTGAGGCACCACCCTTGCCCTGTCCTCCATCTCCCTGGCAGCTTAAGAATATCTGTGCTCTCCACACCAGACAATCTCCAGTGTAATTTAACTTTTGTGGGCATCATCCAGCACTTGGCACACATAAAGACCCCAATCAGCTTCATCCCCATTTTTAACTGTGATAAGAGTCCAGAAAAGAGCATCAGATAGGCGGAAGATATTCCAGCTCATTTCAGAGAATGAAAGTCAAAAGCTGCTTTCTACTGGCAGCGGAAGTGCACATCAGACATTCAAGAGATGGATTAGGAAAGTCAGAAAACTCTCCCATGATTCTCTAGAGGAAGCTGAATGAGTTCCTTTCCTTTCTTTTAAAAGACTTTAATTTTTTTAATATCATTATTTTATACTGAAAAATTACTCACAGAAATGGAATTTCTTTTAAATTTTCCTGTTTGAAGATGCACAGAAACTATTCCCCCAGAGAAAATGAGTATATTCATGAGTGGGCTATGAAGGCATAAAGTACATTTCATATCGTAAAAATGTCTAAGTCTGTTCCAAAGGGAAGCAGCTTGGAATTGTGGAAGCTGTCGGGAATGTTAAGATCACTAATGTTTTAGTCACTGTAGCTGGCGTTCATTTTAGATTTTGAAAAGCAAGCAGCCAAAGTACTGAACTTGATTGTATTTTGGTGAGAGTAATAATAGATCTGCTGGCAATTGAACCATATTGAGATGTTACTGTGCAGTAGCTCCGACCGAAGTCAGCATCCCAGCTTAACCACTTTTGAGTTGTGTAAACTCAGAGAATTCACTTAACTTTCTGAGACTCAGTATTATAAATTACCAAATGGTGGTAACATTGCTCTGATAGGGTAATATAACCCAATGCATGTTGTGTAGTAATCTCGCAATGAGCATCAGCTAGTGGTCAAGGAGTATTAGTGGGAAACTGACTACTAAAAAATAAATAAATAAATAAAAATTTTAAAAAAGCACTAGAAACGTATAATAACAGCAAGGGAATATGTTAAAGTTCTGGACCTCCACATTATATCTGACCTTAGCATGTTTTTATATTTTTTCTCACTGTGATTCTTGTATTCATCCCGTTTTGAAAATATTCTTGAGATTTTCTCAAAGATAGTTTTGGCTTTTTTTCATGTATAAGAATATTCATAAAAAGAATACATCAGAAAATTGACAAAGTCTACAACTAGAGGTTAAAAAATACAATAAGGACCTTGCTTTAAAATGATACATAAGAGATATTGGTGATTTTAGTATTCAAAAAATATTTTAGACAAAGCCTAGTTTGGTATCTGATATATTCCCATCAAATGTATTAACTAAATTTTTAATATGCTCTTTCTCTCTCTCTCTCTCTCTGTGTATATGTATTTATATATCCATGTGGATTTTAATATAGACTCTCTCTATATAAAGATACAGATATTTGTATAAGATAGAATTAAAGGCAAATGGTGCCATAATATTAACCTCTATCATTTAAAGTGCCATGGACATTGAATGATTTGAGCTGACAGAGAAGAAATCAGTAAGGTCAATACCATTCCATTTGCATGAGGGTGAGAAATTTACACTCTGCCAAGTGTCCATACTCAGTGTTCACAATCAAAGCTATAGTGACACGGGTGAAGGACTTAAGTAATGTGCCTGATAGAAGTGTACCATTCTGGTCCCTAGAAAGTGCATTTCCCAAAGCACATGTCCTTGGGTGCCCAATATTCTTTTTATTCATTTATGAAATTTACTTCAACAGAAAGAAACAGGATTTAGTTTGGGAAACAAAGACTTAAAATTAGGTAGGGCATGGTGAAAGATACCTAAATTGGAAAAAGCTACATTATATAAAAAAAATACGGTTTGGGCAGTTATGGGATATCTGGTTAGGGACATCAGAATCTCTCTCTACAAGCATTTGGCTGCAATGCTTACAAAGTAGCCCAGTAAGTCCTTTAAAACAATGTTAGTGAGAAAGGGGAATAGCTACCAACAGCAATTTATTTTTAACAGAGTGAGTGATGGACTATCGATAACAATATTTGAATGCTGATTGTCATTATCAGAAGACTCAAGTAAGAAGTTATTTTTATAAAATCTTATAAAAGTAAATTTTTATTATTTTTGTCTTCTAAATTTAAAACCAAAGAACTAAGATGGATAGTTTAATTCTAACTCACTAAGTGATATATTGTGAATTGATCAAATATTTAAGCTGAGAGCTCAGATTTTTTTTTTTCTGCTTATTTGTTAGTTTGTTTATATTTTGATCCCAATAGGCAAAGGTTTATTTAGGTAACAAGTAAAATAAAAATGGAATTTTATACCTACAATTGAGAAAATACAGTTTTATACTTCATATAAACACAGTAATATAAGAAATTGACCAAAGTATAAACTGAAGACTCAAACTTTCAAATTCCATCAGACTAGCTGGACACTGTCAAATTCATCCAAAGATCTTTTATTATAAGTAGATTTTTTTCTTACTAAAAATCTGAAAAATAACAATAGAAACACATTAACATTGCAGACTTCCAAAATTGTCAAGTTCATTTTCTACTGTTTTTTTTTTTTTTTTTTTTGATGGTGGTTGTTAGACCTGGAATATGTTGCTGAGAATATATAACCTCAAAACCTGGTGACTTACAAAGCAGGTTCATAAACATTGACTAACGATACCATTGTGAGGTAGATAGTACCAACCCTTAATTTATATATCAAAAAAATTAAGTATAAGTTATTTTTCCTTGGATTTCAGACTCTAAAAGAAGCTGAGCTGGGTTTGAATTTCTGGTCTTTGGACATACATCCTATGATCTTTTCTAATACCTCACAGTACCTTTTATATGGCTATAAAAAAACTGGCCTTTCATAGAAAATAACTATTTCTTATATAAGAAAATCTTGTATTTTCTAGGAATCTTTACCATTTTCAAGTGTGCTTTAACAGATTTGATACTCAAGTCGACTCAGATACATTTGGAGCATCAGAGGTTTTACATGTAAGAATAGTCAAATTCAGCATAAGATCAAGTATTAGTAGTTCCTAGTAACTGACTTGGGACATCATTATAAGAGTGTATGTTTCTTTGTCCAGTGTTGCTTATGTGACATGAAAGAGAACTGAAACCTTTGTAAAGGAGGAATAATAGATTATGGGGGTTAAATTCTGGAAAGGAGTTAGAATTTAGAGAAACGTTTCTTCATGCTTGAGTTTCTTATCATCTAAGAGTTCAAATGGAAGAACGGAGGAAGAGAAGAAATTGTATTCTCTTGACTATATGTTATTCCCAGGGAAGCAATCATAGGCTGACCCTAATCAATCATATACATCAAAAGTGTAGATTCTTCTTCATGTCCCATCTGGAAAGAGACCTCAGTGTCACAGTGTGGCTTCTTCTCCAGGAAAATGCAGCTCACAATGTATTATTTTTTTCCCTGAACAGCTTAGTCAGAATTTTATCCTCTAAGTACAAAGTCCTTTAAAAATCATATTTTATACGAATCTGACATACAATCTGAATGTTCACTCCATTCCAAAGTCAGACACCCATTTTTACAGTGCTTGATAAATGCATACTAAAGACATCCAACTGTGGACCCCCATAATTTCCAATTTTCAAAATCATAATCTGTGTTTTGACATTAGCTATTTCCTTTGCCTCATTTAATTAATGATGACTGGCTTTTATATCCTCTCTCTCTCTCTTTCAAGTGAAACACAGCTTGCGTTTGAAGGAAAATATTTGTGAATTATCATTCTGTTATTGTAAGAATTTTCCTTAGGATAAAATATAACCCTAGATAAAAATGTCTACATTTGTTCAGCAATTTGAAGTCCCATCAGAGTACATGAAAAAAAAAAAAAATACAATCAAGTTGATAGCCAAAAAAAAAAAAAAAATGAAATCCTGAATTATATGGGGAATGGATGACTAAATGGTATCAAAACTAGGAGGATTAAATGAAAGCAGGGAAAGAGTAAAAAAGTATTCTTGTTATATAGAGAAAGAAAAGATATCTGGCAAATTGAGGGAATGTATCACCATCCTGATGTAGCACTTAGATGGAGAATTTGTGCTCTGGGTCAGGGTAGAAGGAATATTTATCTGAATAGTCTTAGGTGGAAAGTGATCCCAAATTGCTGTCATTTGAACAGAATGATTTCTGGAAACAACTCAACTAGAAATAAGAGAAATAATTGATGTATGTGGATCTGAATGGTAGCTATTAGGGTCAAACAAAAGCCAAGCAAAAGTTTTGGGTCCCAGATGTTAAAGATATATAAGTCTTGGAGCTTCCTTTTTACCTTGCTTGGTGCCTAGTGTAAGGCACCAAGAACAAAATAAAGAGATTGCACAGTGCTGCACAATAGAGGAGACATTCATTCTTGCATTCCTTCATTTGTCACTGGTTATTGAAAGTCTATGATACGTCAAACACATTTATAAGTACTGGGAACACAGAGGTCAACAAAAGTTCTCTTCAAGCCTAACTTTGAATGAGTGGAGACTGCAATAAATAAGATAAATCAATGAAACACATAGTATTTTGATACCAATAAGTGCTTTTAAAAAGCAGAAAAAGAGAGAAAAAAATTGTCTTGGGATTGAAATCTTAGATAGAATGGTTAGGAGAGGTATCACTGAGAAGATGGCATTTCAGTAAAGGGAAATGTAAAGGAGAAAACCCATCAGGATATCTGGGAAATGAGTATTCCAGCAGAGGGAACAGCAATTTTGAGAAACCAGAGGAGGATACTGTGTTTGAAGCAGACGGAGCAAAGAAGAGTGTATTAGAAGATGAATTCAGAGACGATGTATGGATGGCAAAGAGTAGAGTGGGGAGGAGACCATGTAGCATCTCATACTTCATTGGAAAGACTTATCACTTTTATTCTGAGTGAAAAATAAGTCCATAAGAAACTTCTGAGTGAAGACAGAAACAATGTAACTTATAATTTAATAGTATCATGTTGGCTGCTCTTTTAAGATTAGATTTAGTGAGAGGAAGAGGAAGATCTTCTAAGGAAGACCACTTAGAATATTGAAGTCATCCACATAAAGAGGAAAATGAGTTTGGAAAAGGTTGATTATAGTAGACATAGTGAAAGTGGTCATAGTCTGGATAATTTTTGAAGGTAGACATGACTGGATTTAAATTACAGGGTAGCAAGTCTTTTTTGCTTGGCTACTTTAACTTTTTGAATACAACGAACAAAGAAATTTGGAGAAAACGAGAAATTTTGTAACAGCAAATTATAAGGTAGACAGTGGATGAAAACGTTATAGAAAACTTTGAAAACATGTACTATAGCAAAACTTTGCCAATAGTTATTGCAACTAGAATTGGATAGAGTATAACATAGTGATTAGGAGTGTGGGCTGTATAGATAGACATATGTTGGTTAAAATCTTAGCTATGGCAGTTATTAGCCATGTGACCTTAAGTACCTTACT
Organism: Eulemur rufifrons; assembly: GCF_041146395.1. Classification (NCBI taxonomy): domain Eukaryota; kingdom Metazoa; phylum Chordata; class Mammalia; order Primates; family Lemuridae; genus Eulemur; species Eulemur rufifrons. Next base: position 84,573,774 of record NC_090988.1, on the reverse strand, counting down.
TAAAATGTTCCCTTACTTTAGCTTCAAAAGGTTATAATATCAATATTACAGTATTTTTCTGAATATTATATGACCTGAGTTTCTTATTGTAATGTGTGGAGTATAATGAATGGTTACTAAATATTAGCTATTCATACTACTCTCTTATTATGATAACTATTATCCATTCCCTTGAGCTTTCTCTGGCCTCAGAAACTTGTTGGGTTTGGTAGTAATATATGACCTTAAAGGGATTAGATTAAAATAGGAAACCACTAGACTTGAAGTTAAAAACCTAGGTTCAAATGTGGTAGTCATTTACCCAGACTTACGGTTTGTAGATATTAAGGGTTTATGGCTTCAATTCCGTGTTTTCTTCTATTATGCTATAATTTTACAGCAACATGGGTTGTATTATACCCAACAAGAGTCCAAAACCCTACATAACTAGGTGACTCTATTATAAGACTACCATCTGAGTTTATTCTCCACTGATCAGGGATCTTTGGATCGGACAAAATCAATCAGCTTCACTTTTTGGCACAGAGTTGGCATTTTTGAATCAAGTTGGCATATCTTCCAAGAGCCACAGTGGAGGCTCAGAAACTGTCAAATGGAAGACCATTTGGGACTTACCAAGATTTTCTTTGTAACCCTCAACTTATGCTGAAGTTACTAGGGTTATTTATTGGGTCAGGATTCTGGAAATAGCACTCATTATCCAATCTTGAATTTTCCTTTGACCACAGACTTCCACAGAAAACACTTTTTCCCTCATATGATTAATCCACTTGGAATTAGTGATGGGGGACCAAGTGAGGTAAAGGCTAATTTGAACATATGCATTAAGGGAACTTCTTAACCAAGTTTTATAACTCCCTCTACAACACTAAAGTAACCCAAGGTCAGAAAACATATCTTACAGTGATTGCGGAATAGGATTTTGGAATCTGCCTGATCATAGAACATGCTTCTAATGTTTGGCTAAAACGTGTGGCTCATTGACCAAACAGGCTAATACCCAACTTTGCAAGATGCTCTTTATTTTTGAATGAATGAATAAGTTTGCATTTAAATATTCACATGGCTTTTGATATACTGAAGTGCAAAAAAACATATCTTCTCAACCAGAACATATTCTCTATATACACGTACACACACAGTGAGAGTTTTGGAAACAAAATAAAATGAATTTTCAATTTCATAAAATTGTTTACCATCATGAAGCACTTGTTTTTAACTTGTGAGTTTCTACAATGTAGAGAGCTATGATAAATTATTTTTAACTCTTTCTGTTGAGATAGGAATAAGATTCCAATGGTATTGTTGGAAAACAGAACCTTTCATGAGGAAATGCATTCCCATGTGTTCCCTGTGTAGCATTTCCAGGAAAGAAGTAAGCTATTAAGAGATAACACTTGTATACTACTCATGCTCAGCTTGTTATCCAGAAGCTAGGACATCGTTGGAACAGGCTGGCACCTCAGTAGGTTTTGTGCATATGTAGCCATCAATTAGCAGAAGAAATTAATTTTGTTGATCGGAAATTAAATCTTTGTTGCATGGCATCACTGCAAATAAAGATGGTGAACTCTAAAATAATATTACATTATGGATCATACTAGTTACTTTAGTCATTCCCAACTTACATTAGAATCTAAGTAACTGAAAGAAAGATGAATGTAAACCAAGAAATGTATTTTCATGGCCAGATAATTGAGCAATGAAAATTAGGTAAAAGAGGTTTCTCCATTGCTAGAATGACATTGAGATAATCATTCAAACTTAAAATAGCAACAAAGGATTTTATACCACAGTATTTTCTGAACTTTCTTCCTCTGTAATTCCTTTTCTGTGAAATGTTAATAGATTATTTCTTTAAGTAAAAAAACAATCTTTGAGGTCAAATAAATATTACAGTGTAAATATGAACATATCAAGATATTCTTTCAACTGAAAACAACTTAATGACCATCTTTTCCATCTCATCCTACAAATGAGAAAACAAGAGATTTGCCTCTTGTTAGCCAGCAAACAAGATCATGGCAGATCTTGGCAGATTCTGAAACACAACGTAGAGCTCTTGTAGTCAGAATATGGTACCACAAAATAAATGTATAAATGGATGTCCAGAAAATATTTTCCAATGAACTTATAATCATCCCATCATGTTTAAAAATTGAAAAAAGGAAATAATAAATGGTGTATGTGTAGATAGATTTTTTTATATGTGAATTTTAGCAGGTAGATTTTCCCAAAGAGAGCTTACTATTATTGTTACCCAATTATAGAAATAATTGCAAAAAATGGTCGCTGCTGAGATTTTATTAGTTATATACCATGGTAAGTACATTATAAGTGCTCTATGACATAGGCAGTGTGTTTATCCCTTTTTACAAATAAGAACAGAAAAAAAGGTAAGCACTTTGCAAAATCTTAAACTTAGAAAGCCACAGAGCTGAGGTTCAGACCCAATAGTCTTTCCCCTTATGTATTGCCTCCTTTAGCAAACACAATATGATGTTGAGTTAATTCATTTAGATTGTCCTCTAAAGTATAGTTCTAGGAATTGAAATATGCATTACAAAGGGTAGAAGAAACATCTCCTCTAAGCTCATAAACTTCCCAGAAGCACAAAGCTAGAATGTGGCTTGCCTCTCCTACCCATCTTTCTCAATCTGTCTTTTCTCATGGTTAAGGGACAGACCAAATTGTTCTAGACATGAGGTATGTTGTAGGGCAGAAGACAGACACTGGATTCATAGGAAACTGCTCTTATGCCTGCTTTTGTGATTCCCTACAAAATCTTTTGTGTAAAAATCTATTCCTACATTTTATCTTTATTAGTCACTGTCAGTATGGGTCATTAATTCCGGTTCAGTTGCTTACGTGTAACCCTCATCAAATAAGCCTCTTTCTAATTAGGAGAGTTGTTTTTACATTATAAATTTGGATCTGAAAAATATAAAATACTATCCAAACTATGTGAATTAAAAAAAATGCTTAAATTATAAGAAATTTGTTTAGTGTGTGATTAAGAAGTTGTTGACACTTATATCATGGCAAAGCAGAAAGACCTCTGGATTGGAAATCTTGAGAGATTGGTTTTAGTTATTTTGTCACTAAAAGTTAGAATGGACTTGAATAAAATCATCTGTACATCCTTAGTCCTATAGTCTCTGAAAAATCAAGTTCTTGAATGAGACTGCTTGGATTTTAAATTCCATCTCATAATAGAAATAAAAAGAGCATCTATCTCATAAAGTTGTTATATAGGTTAAATGAGTTTATACATGAAGATCACTTCAAAAAGACGACAGTGCCTTGGGATATTAAGTACCTGATAAATACCATTATTATTTTATGTCTATTCAACTATTTCATTGAGCACATACTATATGCTAGACACTAAGCAAGCAGCTGGAAATAGTAAAAAAGAGTAAGACAAGGTCTCATCTTCCCTCAGTAACTTAGCATATAACATGTAAACAGATGCAATCATCATTATATTCAATGTGAAACAAATATTAATAAAAGTCTCTTGTGATACATAGTTGAGACAAGAACACAATTTGCCTTTAACTTTAAACAGATTTTCATAACAGAATAGGATTTTAACTGATAAAGGGTGGCCAATGAGAAGAAAGGTTTTGAGTGAAGACTGAATAATCAGCAGACACAACTTCATGGAGCATGAAGGTGCATGGTTGTCTAAGCAACTGAAGGTGACTGGTATTTCTGGTAGAGAGGACATGATGAATGGTAGAGATAAGCTTAGAGATGTAGGCTAGATACAAATAGACTTTTTGTTGTACTAATAAGTATTACCATTATCTTCAGGATATAAAAAACCATTAAAAGGATTTAAATACAGAGAATAAATGATCAATTTGTGTACTAACAAGCTCACTCTGAGTGCCCTGGATTTTCAATTAGATGAAGAAAACAAGGAAAAGAGCAGACTGCTAAAAGGGAAGAAAAAGAAAGATGAGAAAATTATAGCCTCAGTTGACTTAATTAAATGTGCTGGTATAAACACTCAGACCTCACTTCGTATTAGAAACCACCCCCCCCCAAAAAAAACCCTGTAGATCAGAAATCACCAGCGTTTTTGGCACCAGGGACCATTTTCATGGAAGGCAATTTTTCCATGCACTGGGGGTGGGGTGGGGATGGTTTCAAGCACATTACACTTATTGTGCATTTTATTTCTATTATTATTGCATTGTAATATATAATGAAATAATTATACAACTCACCATAGGTTGGGGACCTCTGCTGTAGAGCACATGAAGTGAAAATTTCCTTCTAGACGCTGTATTCTCTGAAAGACAGTTGCAAATTGATGATAAATAGTGTTGCTTTATATCCTTCTGCATTTTATAGTGCAAACTCTCAGACAGTATTGTATTTTCCCTACCAATGAGAAGAGAAAGCTATACAGTGTTAGGATCTTTATATGCAAAATTTAATGACTGCAAAGATGTTTTCTGGATGATCAATGCATAACAGAGAATGACAATACCACTGTTCTTTAAATATACATTGTTAACTGCATACATAATAAGTGGCAGCTTGAATGGGGCTGCTGTACTACTGAATTCCTTTTAGTCTAATGTAAGTGACAAAAACTTATTCACACTTCATCTTTTTATTTGTAGCTATATCATATTATTTCATGTTCCACAATGAAGGTCAGCTTCGAACAAAGGTTTATTTTTATTACATACTGTTCCTCAATGATCCCATGTAACACCAATTGAATCACAGAAATTCAGTGAGCTGTAAAGAGTCTTAGAGTGCTTTCTAGTCTACCTCCTTCCTGTTTCAGAAGATCAACTTATGTCTCAGAGGGATTTAGTGACTGGCCTACACTGGTTAAGCAGGAGAAAAGCAAAGGAAGACACATTCTTGTTTTATTATTTTTTTCCACTACACCAGGCTCTATTTATATTTATATTTATTTATTTATTTATTTAATATTTATTTATTCTTGTCCCTTCTAACTAGTCAATTTTTGATATGTTTAGCACATAAAATGGGATGATGGAAAGCATATAGGAGATCACACAGAGAAACTGTTCTCATTATCTTTGAATGCAGAAGCAGACTGCAGGAGTTAGAAGGCTAGCCCTGAAGCCCAGCCATGAAGTGCATGTTGCTAAACTAAATCAGCTTAGCTCTCAGCTTGGCTCATTCCTTTCACATATGTTTTCTTTTAAACTTTAATTTTTCACATCTGAAATACATAATGGACTTTTTCATTTGTTGGCTAACTCATTCATAACAGTACATTTTTGCATGAAATGTAAACCACCTGCAATGCATAATAACCACCAACAAAGTGAACTGTCTGAAGAATTGAATAAATATGTCTTGATACATCCTGTGCATTCTCCAGTGCTTCACTCCACAACACTGAGAAAATGTGTGGAAGAAGCCAAGTTCAATAAAGAGTTACTGAACTATCACAGAATGTTGAAATTTTCTATCCTGAGAAATGTACATTTCTATTCACCAACTTGGAAGCAAAAAAATATACAAAACACATACTGAGAGGAACTAGGTTGGATACCAGGTCATTAACACTAACAAAGAAGCAGTAGGAGAAGGCAAAGATCCAGCTATAGGATTTTTTGGGGGAAAATCTATTAAATTGAAGGAAATAATAGCCACAGTTTGAGTGAAAAACTTCTAGTGATGTGTATCCACAGTTTTCATAGCCTTCTAGGGACAGAAAAGCTGCTGAGCGTAGTTTCCTAGAGTACTCGGTTGACAAGGAAAATGAGAAGTCATTCAGTCTTAGCTGGAAAGAGTGCAATGATCTAATGGAGATGTTGGCCATGCACATTGGAGTGGGGAGTGATGGCATTCGGTCCTTGTGTTTGATGAACCTAATTATAGTATAATCTACCCATGTATAGTGAAACACAGATATCCCACAATGCCACCTGCTTTCCTAAAATTTATGTGGTCAGTTAGTGGCAGATCTTGACTTAGAAGACAGGAAATACAGTCTTCCCTATGGAAATGGAATGGACCTACAACCCCAAATTAGTTCAAATGTTGAGGTTGATGAAGTCACACATTCACTGAGAGGGAATAAAAATATTCATTACTAACATAATGAGGCTTTCTAGGGATAGCATAGCAGACTCCCAAGCAGGTCCAAAAGTCTTGAGAGAACAAGGAAGACTCTCTCTTGCTTTCCCAGGTGTTTCTGTGTGTCTTTTCCTCTTCTTATAAAGACAATAGTCATATTGGATTAAGAGCCCATCCTAATCTGCTATGACTATGTTTTAATTTAGCTAATTACCTCTGTGAACAGCCTATTCCCAAATAAATTCATATTCTGAGGTTGCAAATGACATGAATTTTGGAAGAACACTATCCAACTCAGTAAATATGGTTAGACTTCCTGCGGGTGTCAAACAAGGGAACTCACAGGATGTATTTCTGACTTTCCCAGATGTAGGGCAAGAAGGAAAGAGGGAGAGGTGGGAATTTGAAAGCTTTTAACAGTCAAATATCAAACACGCAGTCAGACTTTTCACTGTAAAATTTCTTGATATCTCATTGAGTTTCACTCTTTACTGAATTAACTAGGTTTCTCAGTAAGAAGGCTGACACTAAAATTTATCTTTCAAATTTGGACACTTATGACTGTGAAAGAGGGACGCTAAAATGATTTAAGATGTTGACTTATCTACAAAATCTGTATGCCATTTTGTTGTAGACAAATAGTTCATTTGTTCAATCTGCCCAGTAATAAAGAATTAGGAAATATTCAGAGATGTTTTTCAGGCAAATATTTTAATATTATATAATTTAAAGAATTCTGTTTCCATAAAACTGGGAATTTGATGAGGAGAGAGGTAATCATAGGAATGACAGAAACCAAGTAGGACCCCCTAGAAAAGCCTTTGGGATAGTAAGAAAGAATGCAATTACAAGAATTGCGATTCGAGGTAAGGGATTAGGCTACGAAATATAGCCCAAACTCATTTAATTTAACCTAGGCAATAACTTACACTAGAGCCAGAAGCAATGATGAATTAATGATAGGTTCCATGACTAGTATAATAGAGTAAGTTTGAACAAATTTCAGATGTTAGGGCAGCTATGAAACACTGAGGGCTATTGGGCCATGGGGCTGTTGAGATCTAATATCCACTTTGCACAACAAGGTGTTTTGTAAATCCCCCTTCTTTGCTATCTTAAAATGAAATGCATAAGGTTATCTTCACATATATAATAATAATTAGAAATAAGTATAGCCATATAACTGTAATAAAAGAAGAAATAAAAGGAAAGCAATTTGAAATAAAATATATTTATTTGTGCATAGCTAAACTCTTCCATAGTAGAAAACATAATAGAACACTCAAATGCCTTCACCAAGATACAGAGTTGCTATGGGTGAGACAACTGCAATGAAGTTTATGGTAATGGAACCTTTAAAAACTTGTGTGAAGTGGCCATCTGTCATGCAATTATCTGAAATGATGACCAACTATCGGTAAAGGTCTGACAAAATAGAATATTGTTTATATAGTAGTTTTGTTCCTGGAAAAGTACATGCATATTTAAAGCTTACAAAAATATTTTAATTTACACATAAAACAGAATTAGATTCCAGGTTTAGATGATTATAAACAGATTTTCTTCACTAGTATGAGTGTCGGGTGGTACCCAACATTAATTGTGAGAACCAAAAAATTCCCTAACAAATATGTAAAATAACTCTGGGACCTATTAAAATAGATAATATCAAATTTTCAGATTTAGAGAAAATGTAGTTCTTCCTGTATAGTAGACAGTTGCTTGAAATTTTCAATGTTTAATTTTGAAAACTGCCAATTGAGGACAATTTTAACAGGTTCTGTCAGTCATAGAAATTAAAATGCCTTCACTTTCCTAACTTATTAATAGTAGATTTATTTAATGCTGTGATAACACGTCATCCAGCTGAGAAAGGCAGACTAATATCTGTTGGGGTTTAACTTCTTTTAATCAAATAGAGATTAGGGTCATTCAGAAAATATTGATGTGGGTAAGACTGTGATGACACAAATAACTTGGGATGGTGAAACGGAGGCAAATTTTTGACCACATATTTATGGAACTAGTGATCATAAAGAATACATACAAGCTTTATTTTGTAAAGGGATTGGAAATGCAGTTCAGGTTGGTGAAATCCTCTGTCCAGGAACTGGGCCACTGACAGTTTATATAAATATGTAAAAAAATACATATATATGTATAAATAAAGTATAATTTGATTGATTGATTGGACAATGTTAAGAGAACTACAATGTCTGGAACCAGAAAGTTCTCTGTACTCAACAGACACTACCAACTACAAGCATAACTATTTTTGTTGCACTTCACTTTTTTGGGCTTTGCAAATTTTGCAACTTTTACAAATTGAAGGTTTGTATCAACTGTGTGTCAAGCAAGTCTATTGGTGCCATTTTTCCAGTAGTATGTGCTTACTTTGTGTCACTGTGTCACATTTTGATAATTCTCACAATATTTCAAACTTTTTCATTGCTATTATATCTATTATGGTTATCTGTGATCAGTGATCTTTGATGTTGTCATTGTACTTGTTTTGTGGTGCCATGAACTGTACCCACATAAGATAATGAACTTAATCGATCAATGTTGTATGTATTCTGACTGCTCTATCGATGGGCCATTCCCTCAGCTCTCTCCCTCTCCTTGGGCTTACTTATTTCCTGAGGCTCAACAATATTGAAATTAGGCCAATTAGTAACCTTATACTGCTCCTAAGTGTTCAAGTGAAAGGAAGAGTTGCATGTCTTTCACTTTAAATCAAAAGCTGTAAATGATAAATCTTAGTGAAGAAGGCATGTCGAAAGCTGAGTTAGGCCGAAGGCTAGGCCTCTTGTGCCAAACAGCCAAGTTGTGAATGCAAAGGAAGACTTATTGAAGGAAATTAAAAATGCCACTCCAGTGACCACACAAATGATAAGAAAGTGAAACAGCCTTATTGCTGATATGAAAAAGAGTTTTTCTGTGGTGTGGTTAGAAGATTAAACCAGAAACAACATTCCATTAAGCCAAAGCCTAATCCAGAACAAGGCCCTAACTCTCTTTAATTCTGTGAAAGCTGAGCTTTAAACCTCACTTCTACAACTTCCTAGTTGTAGAAGGGAAGTTTAAAGCTAGCAAATGTTGGTTCATGAGATTTAAGGAAAGAGGCTGTCTCTACAACATGAAAGTCAAGATGAACCATCAAATACTGATAAAGAAGCTGCAGCAAGTTATCCAGAAGATCTAGCTAAGATAATTGATGAAGGTTGATACACCAAACAACACATTTTCCATGTGGACAAAACAGCCTTCCATCAGAAGAAGATGCTATCTAAGACTTTCATAGCTAGAATGCCTGGCTTGAAGGCTTCAAAGCTTCAAAGAACAATCTGACTCTCTTTTTAGGGGTTAATGTAGCTGGTGACTTTAAGTCAAAGCCAATGCCCATTTGCCCATTTCAAAAATCCTAGGACCTATAAGAATTATGCAAAATCGACTCGGTCTATGCTCTATAAATGAAACAACAAAGCGTGGATTACAGTACTTCTGTTTAAAGCATGGTTTACTCAATATTCTAAGCTCGTTGCTGAGACCTAAAGATAAGAAAAAAGATTTCTTTCAAAATATCACTGCTTACTGACAATGCACCTAGTCAACCAAGAGCTCTGATGGGATATACAATGAGATTAATGTTATTTTCATGCCTGCTAACACAACATCCATTCTGTAGCCCATGGATCAAGGAGTCATTTCAAATTTCAAGTCTTATTATTTAGGGAATAACTTTAATAAGGCTATAGCTGCCACAGAGAGTGATTCCTCTGATGGATCTGAGCAAAGTACATTAGAAACCTTCTAGAAAGGATTCAGCATTCTATATGCCATTAAGAAAATTTGAGATTCATGGGAGGAGGTAAAACATTAATATTCTAATATCAACATTAATATTCTAAGAAGAAGTTGATTCCAACTGTCAGGGATGACTTTGAGGGCTTCAAGACTGCAGTGGAGGAAGTAATTGCAGATGTGGTGGAAATAACAAGAGAACTAGAATTAGCAGCAGAGCCTGAAGATGTGACTGAGTTGCTGCAATCTCATGATAAAACTTAAGTGGATGAGGAGTTACTTTTCATAGATGTCGAGAGAAAGTGGTTTCTTCATATGTAATCTACTCCTGGTGAAGATTCTGTAAACATTGTTGAAAGGACAACAAAGGATTTAGAATATTACATAAACTTAGTTGATAAAGCAGCTGCAGGGCTTGAGAAACTTGACTTCAATTTTGTAGGAAGTTCTGTGGGTAAAATGCTATCAAATAGCATCACAGGCTACAGAGAAGTCTTCTGTGAAAGGAAGAGTCATTCAATGTGGCAACATTCATTATCCTATTTTGAGAAATTACCACAGGCACTTCAACCTTCAGCAATCACCACCCCGTCAGTCAACAGCCATCAATATCCAGGCAAGACCTGCCACCAGCAAAAAGGTTACAGCTTGCCAAAGGCTCAGATGATTATTAGCAATTGTTAAAAATAAAGTGTTTTTTAATTAAGATATGTACATTTTTTTAGCTGTAATGCTATTGCACACTTAAGGGACTGTCGTGTAGTGTAAATATAACTTTTATATGAATTGGGAAACCAAAACATTTTTGAAACTTCCTTTATTGGAACATTTGCTTTTTTGTGGTGGTCTGCAACTGAACCTGTAATATCTCTGAGATATGCCTGTATTAAATTTATTCTAGACTCCAACTTTAAGAAGATAGACTAAAAAATAGTTTTAGAAAAGCAGCAAGGTGATAAAAGGGCTAAAATATGTGCTTGTAGTTGTCTGTGTGTACATGCATATGAATTTTTTGTGTATGCCGACAGCTAATCCTTAAAAACACTTACGTTTTACATTCTTGTATTCACAATTTATGTACAACTATGCATATATTGAATTATATTTTCAAGGCACATTTCAATTAGTGTTGTTTTTAAAATTGTGGTGAAAACATGTAATATGAATTCTACCCTCTTAAATGTTTAAGTGTACAGTATGGTGTTAACTATATGCACATTGTTATACTGCATATATCTAGAACTTTTTCATCTTTTTTGACTGAAATTCTATACCCACTGAACAGCATCTCTCAATTTACCATTTATTCCCAGCTCCTAGTAGCCACCATTCTACTTTCTGCTTCTATGAGTTCAGCTACTTTACCTACCTCATATAAATGGAATCCTGTGGTCTTTTAACTTTTGATTATTTTCTTTTCTGTTTAAAAGCTTTTTATTTTTATATAGTCTCATTTTTCTATTTATGCTTTTATTGACTGTGCTTTCGGTATTGTATCCAAAACATCATTGCCAAGACCGATGCTATAAAGCTTTTTCCCTGTATTTTTGTTTTTTTTTTGTTTTTTTTTTCCCCAGGAGTTTTACAGTTTCAGGTCTTACACTTAAGTCTTTAATCTATTTGGAGTTGATTTTTGTGTATGGTGTTAATAATTCAATCTCATTTGTTTCTATGTGAATATTCAGTATTCCCAGTGCGATTTGTCCAGGTGACTATCATTTAATCATTTTGTAGTCTTGGTTAACCATGTTGAAATCACTTAACTGGCTATGCATGAGTTTATTTCTGGACTCTCTATTCTCTTTCATTGGTATATGTCTGTCTTTATGCCATTACATACTGCTTTGATTAGTACAGCTTTGTAATATGTTTTGAAGTCAGGAAGTGTGAAGTTTCCATCTTTGTTCTTTTACCTCAAGATTGTTTTGGCTATGTGGGATCATTTGTGGTTCCATATGAATGTTAAGATCATTTTTTTCTATTTCTGAAAAAAAAATCATTGGGATTTTTATAATGATTCTATTGACTGTGTAGATAATTTTGCATAATATAGACATCTAAACAATATTGAATCTTTCAGTCCATGACCACAGTACATCTTTCCGTTTACTTATGTCTTCTTTAATTTCTTCCAGCAATGTTTAAAGATTTCAGTGTGCAAGTATTTTGCCTCTTTGGTTAAGTCTATTAAGAATTTTTTCTTTCTGATGCTACCATAAACAGGATTGTTTGCTTAATTCTATTTTCAAATTGTTCACTGTTAGTGTGTCGAAAAGCAACTAACTTTTTATGCTTATTTTATATCCTACAACTTTGCTGAATTGGTTTATTCTAATAGTTGTTTTGTGAAATCTTTAATGTTTACTACATATAAAATAATGCCATCTGTGAATAACAATAATTGTAGACCTTCCTTTTTGATTTTAATGTGTTTTATTTCTTTTTCCTGCCTAATTACTCTAGCTAGAACTTTCAGGGCTATCTTTAATAGAAGTGGTGATAGTGGGAAGCTTTGCATTCTTCCTGATCTCAGAGGAAAAACTTTTATTTAGTCTTTCAACTTTTACTGTTGTGTATGAGGTTAGCTGTGGGTTTTTCACATATGGACTTCTTATATCGGAATAATTGTATTCTATTCCTAGTGTGTTGCTATTGTGAATTGTGCTGCTATAAACATTCTAGTATTAACTTTTTATTATGTGTCTCACTGTTCACTTCTTTGGATTGAGGCTAGTGAAAATCCATTGGAATTAGTGAATCTGGATGTTCATTTCCTTTTCCTAATTTGGGACATTTTGAGCTGTTATTTCTTCAAATTACCTTTCTCCTCCTTTCATTCTCTTTTCCTTTTTAGGACTCACATAACGCATATAGTGGTCTACAGAAATCTCTTAGGTTTTCTTCACTCTTCTTTTTTTTTTTTCTTTTCATTCCTCTGGCTGGGTAATTTCAATTGAGCTGTCTTCAAATTTGCATTATTTTTTTCTGCTTGATCAAGACTGCTGTTAAACCCCTCCAGAAAGTTTTTTATTTCAGTGATTGTATTCCTCAGCTCCAAAATTTATTTTTGATTCTTTCTTACATTTTCTAGGTTTTTTTTTTTTTTCTGACATTCTCATTTTCTTTTTGTATCGGTTTTCTGAGCTCATTAAGCATCTTTATGATGGTTATTCTGAATTATTTTTCATGTGATTTATATACCTCTGTTTTTTAAGTTTCTGGAGGTTTATTTGTTTTTTGATTGGACCAACCATCTCTCCCAGTGTTTATGGATTAGCTTTGTTGTCTACGGCCATACCACCCTGAATGTGCCCGATTTCGTCCTTTCTCGTCTAGATTAGCTTTGTATAGGGAAAGACCTCTATCATATAGTCTAGCTAGAAATTCTGGGGGCCTCTCAAACATTTTCTGTGGATGTATCTTCTCTCCACTTATGTGTTTAAATTTCCATTTTCATAGATTTGTTGGTTTTATTCAGGAGGCTACTAATCTCTTCCTCCTTCTGAGATCTGTTGGTGATACTGTAGATTCTCTGGAGCTACAGCAAGCTGCCTAGCTCTTGTTTGTTTTCACTAGCCCCAGGCTTCCAGAATCTTTTAGGCTCTGTCAGTGCTTTGGGAACTGTGAGAATGAAACTGGTCCTTTGGCACACCCTCAACCCCAGAAAAGCCAGAACATTGAACACACATAACACTCTTGCCCCCCCATGAGAGAGAGACTGTATTGGTCTCTCTCTGCTATACCATGTGTCCTCTGGAGCAGCAACAAGCCACCCAGTTCTTTTTGTTCTTAGCAGCCATCATCTATCTAAAATATGCTGGGTCCTGCAAGCACTTCTATTTCTCAAAAGAGGAGAAATAGAAAGCAGTTCCTAGGGCAGTTCCCCCAGAAGTTAGAATGTTGGGCTCACAGTTTAACACATTAACTGCCATGTGAATTGTATTTAACTCTCGCTAGTTTTGAGTCCTGAGCCTCGTGAAGCAACACCTGGGCAAAACCCTGCAGTTGGTTTGTGAAAATGTTACTTGTCGATGTTCTTATTGTTGCAATTAATATCGACAAATTAATTGTAAAAATGTGGATTAAATGAATAGAAGTCAATAAATTTCATTTTTTATTAAATTTTTCATTAAATTAGAAAGCAGTGTTTTCTTTTTGTAGTTTTTATTCTATTTTCATAATAAAATAACATGGCCCCAAGGAAAAAAATTTTTTTTTCTAGTGTGGCAGTCAATGTGTTAATTCTTTTTATTTCCTGAGAGCATCTGAGACTTGGGAGATTTCTCTCACTCATTCCATGCTGGGCTAGTGGGAAGAACTATGAGTATTAGTCCAAACTCTTTCCTTTATTCTCAGTAATCCCCAACCTGGTGCCCTGTCCTGTCAGTGCTTAGATTCAGGCAAGAGAAAAATCAGTCTTTGGGGAAGCTACCCAAAAGGTATAAATACTGGGCATACAATTTAGTCTTCTCTTTCCCTGCCCAGGCAGAAGCTGAGACCTGGGAGTTCCCTCTGAGTCCCATTGCTCTAAGACTGGGGGAAGGACTACGATGAGTGAGTGCCATAAATTTTCTTACCAATTTTTATGTGGCTGGTTTTCTGTTCATCTGGATTAGAGAAGCTTCTTAACTGTTTTCTGTATTTCTCACAAAAGGAATTGGTCCATGTACTGTTGAATCAGTGTCTCCATGGGGGAAAGGAGTGCCTGGGACTTCCTATTCTGCCATCTTGCTGACATCACTCACCCTTATATTCACATTCTCCCATTGAATATGACATCAAATTAAAGCATAATCCTACAGTGTAAAGTAAAACGCTCATATTTACCTGTTTCTCAAAGTACATTAAAAGCATCTAATTTCAAGCCCATTTCTTAAAAATCCCTTTGCTCTCCAGCTCCTAGCTGATGCTACTCTTACTAGAGGTCCGTAGCCTCCTGATTTCTAAATCTCTTACCCTCAATTTTCACAAAATGTTCTCAACACTCAGCAGCTGTGGCTTTTCTCATATATCTCTCCCTTCTCTTTTCACTCCAGCTACTTTTAGTTTTACTGCACATTGATTATTGCACAGAAGCTCCATGAGCAAAGAGTGAAAAGGATCAAGATCCATGAGCAAGTATCCTCCATGCTTAGGAAATGTGGGACATGGAGTCTGAGATTAATGTGGAAAAAAGAAGGTTGTACCTTCTCATGTGTAGCAACAGTTTAATCTCTATACCTTCTGTGCTGCTTGGTTTTATTTTCTTTCCTTCCTTCTCTCTTTACCCTACCATTCTCCTTCTTTTACATCTTTCTTTTTCCTTCATTCCATCTATCCTTTTTTCTCATCTTTCTCTATCATATTCTCTCATCTCATATTTTTTTTGAAGTCAGGGAGAATATTAATTAGTGAAAAATATAAGTCCTTTCTGCTGTTTATTTTACCATATAATATATTTCATTTATTTTTATCACTGTATGGGGTATTATTATTTTTAACTTCTATTTTACGAGTGATTTAGTTAAGATTACAAAGCCAGGGAATGCAAAATAAACTCAAACCAGATTTTATTACAATTCACCTACTCTTTTCACTATATTATAGTGTTAAATTAGTTCTCAGTAAAGAAATGAAGAAATTATCTCATATTAGGGTTCATAAAATGTGAGCTTTAATAATTTCTACTTTATGGCTTTCTGTGAGACATAAGAGAAGAAATCTATGTAAGGTGGTATTGTATCCAATACATCCTAACAGCTCAATATATAAAATTATTTAAAGCAATACAGGAGGAGAATAGTAAAAGAAGGACTATATCATTCTCAGAGAAGAGAACAGGAGGAATTTATTACATGTTTGCAAGCTATCATATTGAAAACTTTCTTAGAGAACAAAATTTCACGTAACACTTATGTTTTCAAAAATCTCTTTTGGTGTTTTTTATATTTATTTAATACTATAATTTTAATTTCAGAATGGGCCATTATGATTGGGTAGATATTTCTTTCTCTCTATGTATATATGTTTTTGTTTGTGATTAAGCTGTAACATACAGACACACATAGGTAGATTTTACTTCGTGATGATCCAGGGTCAGTACACTTATTATTAAAACAGCTCTTATCCAAGAGATATATAGAACTTTTAGCATCTTCATTAAATAGACTCAAGCTTCTTACATTTTATATTATTCTGCCAGACTTTTGGAGTATTTATGTGATTTTTATCATTTTCTATAGTTTCTGTATCTTCTTAGAACAGCCCCTCTCTACTTTAACCTTCTGTTTACTCTTAGATGCTGTGGTTTGGGAATCTGATAATCATTTGAGTGAAATGTGTTTGTAAGTTACAGATAAATTGGCTCTTAGCAAGGGCTTAAGGGTCTGTTTTGTGCTATAAAAGTGAATAAATTCAGTGAAGCCCCTTTCTATCACTGAGAAACCTTTTCTACCTTAATCTAAGTTTTTTACCACATTCTAGAGAAATGGGGTTGCCCCGAATCTCTGTACACAATCCATATCTGTTTACAAGTCTGTGTTGACATTTAGCCACTGTCTGTTCTGTACACGAACTTTGCTTTTTCCATAAACTCTGTAAGGTCTGTATTGGATTTTCTATATTAGCATTCCAAGTTTGTGTCTGCACACCTTATATGTAGTGTTGCTGGGAATTAAACTCGCTTGAGTATTGGGACAAGAGCCAAGCAGTCATAAGATGTGACTGAAGCACAGGAAGCAAATCTTGGCAGTAAGTGGTTCTTTTTGTGCCTGCTTTGGCAGGTGCTCAGCAACCCACTTCAACTCACACATCAATCTTTAAATGATAAATCCTTTGGTAATTATCAAAAGTCCTTGCTGGTGTAATTTTCAGAGGGAGAATTAATGCCTCAGTGGCTTGAAGTTACCATACTGGCATATTTGGTGATCAAATGACTGCATCTACATTGTTATTAACTGTCTTCAGAGTCGTTCTTTCTCCTTTCTATTTCATTGCCTTGTATCTGTATGCCATTTCCTTTAGTCACAGCAATTTTGCTGCCTTAGATAAAAGATCTCCCAATAATAAGGAAATATTCTGATTGCCTTTTGTCATTGTCCTTTTAAGAGTTCACTTTATCTTTAACTTCTATGATTATCTCTTCCTGGGAAGTCACAGTGTGAAGGGGTAGCTAGACAAAGTCCTATTTAGGAATTTCTGGGGTCCATGCCCAAAATAACATCAAAAATCATGATCATATAGTAGTAGCATTCATCAGATGTTGGGCAGGTGGGAGGGTGAGGAGGGGATGGGTATATTCACACCGTTAATGTGCACACCGTCTGGGGGGTGGATATGCTTGAAGTTCTGACTCGTGTGAGGCAAAGGCAATATGTATAACCTAAACATTTGTACCCCTGTAATACACTGAAATAAAAAAATAAATAAAAAATTATTCTTCCATTCCTGTGATACCTCACTTTGGAGGATGGGCTCAAGCTCTATCCAGGAAAATATAAGAGGTGTACCCCCATAATATCCTGAAATAAAAAATAAATAAATAGTTTTTAAAAATCATGATCAAAAGCAGATATATGGTGAAGTTCATGAAAGTAGCTTCAAGCTTCTTACTTACAAGGTGCGTCATAAAACCTAACTGTGTACCTGCTATTTTGCATTATTTTATTTAATGACCCTCAAGTTGGAATAAACTATAATTGTCACAAGATCCAATCCCCGTCATGTAGATGGACATTGCCCATGAAGACTCTTAATGACTTCTTTTTGTCTTTTTCTTTTCTTGTTCCTTTCAACTCACCATTACAGTAACCCTTCTTTATCTTTTTCTCCCTCAGTTTTTCTTTATTTTTAATCTCTTGCCTCTTTCTGATCTTTTTCTGTCACATGATAATATGAGAATTTTTTTGATTCAACTCACGTGATTGCAAACAGTGTATTTATCATTTGGCTAAAAATATCCAAACTTTGGAAGACTAGCGCTCATTTTCACTTTGGTTCCTTTCTCATGAACACAATTTGCACACATGGATTTTCACGTATATCAAAGCTATACAAAATCACATCTCCAACTGGGATTTCAAATGAGTTTTCAAAACGGAACCCACAATATTTGTACCTGTTAAAATATTTTGTGAGATCAGCAGGATGTAAGAAGAAAGCTCTGTTGAAGTTCCTGATTGTTAGTCCACTCAGTAGCTATTCTTACCTTTTTTTTTTTGAGGTAAAAGAGCCGTGTGCTATACAATTTTATATTTCAATCTAGTTGGCCCCAGTACAATGAAATTGAATTATTTTTTATTAAAGTAAGGTATATTCTAATATATGTATTCTTTGACCATAATAAAACAATATCAACATAAATTATCAAATAGAATCTTGCCAAGTAATTCACAACACACTCATGAGAAAATATTCAGGTACCTTCTGTAAATTGGGACCTTGATGGATTAAACATGGATCTATATCTGTCATGGAAATTTGAGTGGTTAAAATGAAGTCATTAATGCAAAATAATTTGATGTGCCATTTGAATCATTTTTGTACCTTGTTGATCATCAGTAATCACCTGGCCATTTTTTTTCTTTTAATTCAAATTTATGTGCCCTATTTCAGACCTATTGAATCACAACCTCTGTAGTTGCAGACATAGGAATTATACTTTCATAAATACCAGGACATAATTCTGATAATCAAAAAGATGGGAGAATTACTAGTAAAAGTGTATCTGGGCTTTTAAAGGAAAAAGAAGTAGCTGTAGATTTGCACGATCATGAAGGAGGAAATACTTAGCTAGTGAAGGATTAGTAGTGCTTGGCTAAAGAGAGTTTGCGCAGGGGAATTCTTAGCAGGAGAAATAAGAAAAAGTAAATATCTCAAGAAAAGTAAAAGTCATCAGAGAATAGTAAAGAGATTAGATTAACAGAAATTAGTTACACTTGGTGAGAAGCAGAAGAAAAAGCTGGCGTTTTAGGTAAAGCCTAGATTGTGGATAAGTTGGAGGCCAGAAAAAGAAGAAAAAAATGAAGAGTTTAATTCAGATGCCATTGCATGTTTCACAGAAGGGTTATTATTATGAAAGGAGCGTTTTAGACAGATTTATGTCTTATTAAGCGTATAGAGGTGGAGTTGGAGAGGAACTGATATTGAAATCAGAATCCAGATAATAGACTTGTCCAGGTTGAAGTAGTAAAAATCTAAATTGTATTTCTATATCAGAAACTAAGTAATTTTAATTTTGATCCTTCTATGACCTTTGTATATGATTCCCCATGTTATGGTGATATGTATAAATTTATAATGATACATTCCTGAAAATATAACCAAACCAAACATGAAAGTGCCATGCATAAAATGTACCAAGAGAAGGCTTCCTATTTGTTCTATAAATATTTCTTATTTATTTATGAGAAATCTAGACTACTAAAATTCTAGCAAAGTTGTTTTTTTTTTTTTTTTTTTTTTTTTTGGTTAATGTAGCCCTGGGAATACAAAGAAATAGATTATCCCTAATTTTGGAAGTTTAAAATATCCAGAAGACTGGTAATAGAGACAATTTCCCATAGGTGCTTTTAGATTACCACAGTGGTTCTCAACAGAAGTGGAGCAGTGGTACTGAGGTGTCACGTTTAGTGCAGAGAGACAAGGATGCCATGGCAGGGGTGGTCCTACTAAACAAATAATTTTTTCTTTTAGATGTCAGCAGTGTCCTACTGCGAAACACTTAGTAATTAAGTGGTTTTAAGTATGGACTTGGAATAAAACAGACTTGATACTGATTTCAAGTGATATTACAATTCCCTTTATTACCTTGGAAAATTGACATAATCCCTGTAAGCCTCAGTTAACTCTTTTGTTATAGGAAGTAAAAATAATCCCTACACACAGAGAGGTTTTGTGAAGATCAAATAAGATAATGGTTTTTTTTTTTTGAGACAGAGTCTCACTCTGTTGCCCGGGCTAGAGTGCCGTGGCGTCAGCCTAGCTCACAGCAACCTCAAACTCCTGGGCTCAAGCGATCCTGCTGCCTCAGTCTCCCAGGTAGCTGGGACTACAGGTATGTGCCACCATGCCCGGCTAATTTTTTTTTTTCTATATATAGAATTTTAGCTGTCCAGATCATTTCTTTCTATTTTTAGTAGAGACGGGGTCTCGCTCTTGCTCAGGCTGGTCTCGAACTCCTGAGCTCAAACAATCCACCCACCTCAGCCTCCCAGAGTGCTAGGATTACAGGCGTGAGCCACCGCACCCGGCCTGATAATAGTTTTAATGATGTAGGATAGTACCTGAAACATGGTAAGTATCTAAGAAAAATGAGTAGCTGTGAAGTCCCTAAATTGAGTCTAAATCTGCCAGTAAACCTGAACTTTCAAATGTGTCCCAGGGTAATTCTATTCTAAATAGCAAACTATATGTAGAGATAGGTCTTATGCAACTCAATTATTGAGTGTCAGTGTCCATTCCTGCACTAGGTGAGAACATACTGGCTTCATCATTTTTCACTTGTTGTCAAGACTATGTCTCTAGGAAATTCTAAGGGTTGAAATTCCTTGGTCCGTTCTCTGTTTGATACTCTAATCACCTAACATTGTTGCCTTTGTGTCCAAAGGATATTTGACATAGACTACACTAGGCAAAGCTCTCCTCTTATTCATATTTCTGCCCTTAATCCCCATATGTTCTTCTACCTTGGGAAACCCAGCTTGTTCTAATGGAAACATTAGGTGCCTCTTATATCCATGTTCCTTTATTCATTTATTTATTATCCCAACAAATATTTACTGGATACTTACTATATGCCAGATATCATTCTAGACATGAAGGATACAGCCTTGTGAAAAACAGACATAGTGTCTGTCCTCATAGAGCATTCATTGTAGTGGAGGAATCAGACAATGAGCAACATACCAAGTAAATAAATAGCATAAAGTAATTTTAGAGAGGCAAAAACATGGTAAAAAATGAGACAAGATACTCTGATGGACAGTAACAAGACAGAAGTGGGGAAACATGGTTCTTAGGAAGGTCTTTTTGAAGGGATATTTGAGCTGAAACCTGAAGAGTTTTCTAAGTGAACATCTGTCAGTGAGAAAGGGAAAGCTTTACAGGCAAATGTCCTAAGCACTAAAGTTTCAAAAAACAGAAAAAAAGAATCAGTATTGCCGCTAAACAAGAGTAAGAGGGAAATTGTACACAAGGTCAGGAATATAAGCATCAGCCCCTTGATGTGCCTTGTAGGGGTTTGAATTTTATTCTAAAGCCCAGAGAAGATCCAGCACTAAATAGACTTCACCTTCTTCATTCTGCTTCCTCTCCAGTGTGGTCCTACTTAGCTTTCTGAGAACAAGAGCACTTCCTGTGTTTTCATTTTCCAGTCAGTCCCTCCTCAGCATCCTAAGGCCCCAAGTCCTGGGCAAAGTAGATTGCCGAGGAATGACCCTGCAGCCTCTCCACTGTTCCCACCTTTTCTTCATGCTAGCACCCCACCTTAGCAACTTCCCTATTCAAAGCCAACATAGAGTTACAGGGAAGATGTGCATTGAGTGGAAATAACACTTTAATAAAATTTTTAAAATAACTGAAGAATTTCATATGTAATAAAGAAAATGGCATATAAATACACAATAAAGTTTCTAATTCTATAACACATTAAAGAAAACATGGATCTTTGAATGTGGGATTAATCGGGATAAGCTTCATAAGGGATGTGTTGAAAGAGATGGAGGGTTTGGACTCACAGTGAAGACAGCACAGAACATTTCACATTCTAGTTGGTCTTTAGAGTTCTAAGACAGCTTATTGTGACCTTTCCTTTTTGCCTGGCATTTAACAACTAACATGTTTTGAGTGCTTACTATGTGCCAAGCAGCATGCTAAGTGCTTTGCTAGTGTTTGGGTAACAGACTGGTTTATGACATGTCTATCAAAAATGGGATAAATTCTTTTTTCAAGGTGACAGTTAATATAATAGAAATAATTTTCTTAAAAACTTAGCCTTTTTTATTCCAGGAACAGAATAAATTTTTAAGTTTTTTCTTGTTTGTTTTAAACCCTAACATGACAGAGTAGAAGAAAGCTACAGAAAACATAGGTGTTTCAGAAATGTTTTTCTTTCTTTTCTGGCTCATAGGAAGAGAGTAAACATGATGCTTTTCTTAGTTTCATCAAGAGAGATCCACTCAACATCACGAAACATAACTAGATTTTCAAATATCGTTGTGTCCTGTTTACTCTAAGTAATAGTTTCTTTGCTACTTTAGAGGGAAATGTTTAAAAAGCACCTATGAGTGACAAATGATAATGGAGTGCAATATGAACCATGCATCTAAGCAAATAAAAAAGGCTTTCAAGCCTTAATTGATCAAACCTTGCAGCTCATTTGGACTTCATGCTTACTTATAGGCTTGATGGCAATAAAGCCTTTTCAGGGATGAAAATATTATGCAAACTGTTGGCCAATTTTGCTCATGTTACTGGGCCCTCACTGACTGTGAATCCCCTTTCATTACTATATTATTATAGGGCTGACTGCTAAGTCAGCCAGAGGAAGAGGCACAGTGATTGAATTTGCCAACCCAACTTTCCTGAAGCCTTCTTTAGTAATTTACTTTCCTCCTTGCAGTGTCAGTCCTCATTCCATGCTGTTCTTTTAAGAAACAAGGCTTGAATAATTGAACCTGTGGCAATGAATTGTTGCCTTCCTGTTGGTTGTTCCTCAACTCACTGTTGCTACACATGGGACTGTATTTTATGCAGATTAATATCTGTGGTTTAAAATAAGTGGTGGGTGGTGAACTATAGTCAGGGTGGAATGAAGATAGAACAATAGAGGTTATGGAACTGTGAAGAAAAGTTTGGATAACATTCCTAGTATATGAATCTTAGGTACTTTGGAGTTGGATGGAAAAACCACACAAAGGATTTAGAATCCAGTCAGGTCTGGGTGGAAATCTAGGCACTATGACAGAACCATGTGATCTTGGACTAGTCAATTCATTTGTCTATTGTCTAAAGCTTATTTTCTTGACCAATATGGTATACAATTGAAGATAGTCAATGCAGTAAAGTAAATAAAATGCCAAACAGAAGAAAGACCTGTTACCAAATCCTAATTACCCTTTTATGTCCTGGGTCCAGTCACAGAAATTACCTATATGTAGGTAGAATAGAGACAAGCATGATTCCTTAGCTGATGATTTTTCTGTGAATATATGTAGCAGGTGAATCTCATTCTGCAAGTTCAGTAAGCAATATCACATTTGTATTTTAATTTTTGCAAATATCATATTTCTATTTCTTAGAGATATCACATTTCTATTTAAGAATAAGGACTATCAGATTTCTATGTTTTTTTTAATAAACAACCTAATTTTGAATTTCTGTTTTGCTGGGTATAATAGGTAAGTTGAACTTGAACATTATAAGTGCCACCTCTTAGGTTTGTGCCATGGGTTCTGGGCTTTTATGCCGTACCAAAATATTGTCCTCCTCCACCCAGCTATCATTGTTTATCTGTCTGTAATGCTGAGGCTTGCCTTTTTTTTTTTTTTTTTTTTTTTTTGCCCCACATCCATTGTCCCTTTGGATCTGGTGGCTATATGCAGTTTCTGTGCTACACTGGGAACACAAGACTATTTGGTGAGGATAGTTATCTAATATCTGAGTCTTATGCATTCTGCAACTATCCTGCTATTTCCCTGTATTGCTGTAAAGGATCTTAGTTTTTCAGGTACTACTGCATTTCAATATTTTCCTTTCTTATCGAATTTAAGGCCACTCTGCTTCTATTAAGAAGCACCCTTTCCTTCCCTTCTACCTCCACTGAAAGTTTTCAATATCCCTCTAAGATCTTGGGGTTTTGGAAAATAAAAGCCAGAATTACACATAGGCTATTTCTGCCTGCTGTTGCTATGTACCTCCTGGGAGTCAGTGAAGTACAAAAGCAGCTGTTTGAATGGAAGGAAAGAAAGGGGAAAATCAGAGAGAGAGAGAGACAAACAAACAAACAAACAAAAGGATATATTACTATTTCAAAACATGTGGACCTATTTTATCACTAAAGCACCACATAGATCATGCAGAAAAAATGTTTCTGTGATTAAAGAAGGAGTTGAAGGAAGAAGAGAAAAAGAAAAACAAGGAGGAGGAGGAAGAGGAGAAGGAATAGAAATGTATGCATTCTGGTACCCAAGGATTTTGGTTCAATGAAGAACACTGACATGATTTGGAACACTGGACTTATTGGAGGGCTTTCAATTCCTTGCTATGGTGTAGTTTTATGACAGACTCTCTCGTCTGAGTGTTGAAAAATCTCTGTTGAACCATTCAGTACTTCTATGATACTTTCATATTATACCAAGTCAGTCTCTCCAGCAGCTGGGTAAGTCCTTACCACCCCAATTAATAGTTAACACAATTTATTGGTGAATTTCTAAAATAATGCCAAATGTTTTTGAATTTGTAACATTTTATCCTGAGATTACCTTAATAAATAAGTCCCCCTCTCCTTTCTGAGCACTGTAAATAAGATTCTATGTATCTAAAGTTCAATTCATCACTATTTTCATAAGAAGGAAATCAAACCAAAATGTGTAAGGCTAATTAAATGGAAATAAATAAATTCTGATAAACATGGGAGAAAAAAACTATATAGTCATTAAAATTCACTATGTAAAAGAACAGTTAAATAAAACACAAAGTTAAATCTATTATAATCCTTTTTTGTTATGTATGTGTAGATAGTGAATATGTGTGTGTGTGTATTGATTAAAACTAGGTATTTGGGGACAGTTCAGTTATAAAGGACATTTTCTTCTTTTTGTTTATGCATTTTTAATATACCTATAAAACAGGACCTAATATGGAAACTGAGAAATATATTACATTCTATTTTGATAATTGCCCAGTTCTTAAATGACTAGAGACATCCTAAGCTGTCCCAAATCAAAGATGTCAGTCACAGCTTAGACAACCTGTATTCACACACCAATTTAGTTAAATACCGGATATATGATCTCTGCTAAGTTGCTTAACCTCTCTTTATCTTGAAAAAAAGGGGAATGTCACTTTTTACTTCATGTTTTGAGAATTAAATAAAATTCTGTATATATACATAGAATGTTTGCATATTATCAACCACCTAGTAGGTCAGCAATAAACTTTTGTTTTCTGTTCTTTCTCTTGACTGTTAAACAGGGGAGCATCATGAAGCAATAGAATTGGCACAAGATCCCCATAAAAGAAAACTGGAATCAAATTAAAGCTTTGCTATCCCCTAAGCAAGGTCCCCAGTATCTCTGAGCTCTCATTTCCTCATCTATAAAACAAGAATAATTGCTCTACCTCCCTTATAGGGAAGTAGTGAGGATTATATAAGATGACGCACATAAAGAAACCAGCATAATACAGTGCTGGCCACATTGCAAGGGGTCGATAAATATTAGCTCCTTCTAGCTTTCCCAGCTATTAAAGAGCTAACATTTAAATGAAAAATCTTACAGTGTTCTACAGAGATTGCAAAGTTAAAGGGACTACCAGAGTGAGGAGGAGCTAAGGAGAGTTGGAGAGGCTTTGTTTGAAAACAAAGCAGGCCAAGAGTTATGACTTTGAAAGTGACCTAGATAGTATTTGAGCTTCCAAAGCTTCAGTGAGTAAGCATGCTCCACATTGTCAGTGATATTATGTAACTGGGAAGAATATGATCTATATATTTTAAAATAGAATTTTCTTCTAAAATGATCTTTGATTTCATTTATTTCAGTCACTCTTAACTTATTTTTAAATATTAAATAAATCTAAAGGATATTGTGAGGTTTTCATTTTAATTAAAAAGTAGTATGGGTTTTAAAAAATGTGAAGAAAAGAGTTTTCAATCTTATGCAGAGGGAAACAACTTTGAAAGATGAAATACATCCCTATGCAATTTTTGTCTTCCATATACAGGAGACATCTGTCCAGACAAGTCTTTAAATAACATATCCAACCCCCTCATTTTTTGGAAGGGGAAACTGAGTTCTAGAACAGGTAATTATTTGATTTAGAGTTATATAGTAAATGAATGCAAGAACTAAAAACTAAACTCTTGTGATAGCATAATTTTTACTACATCACTGCATACCTCTGTCTCTGTGCTTTTCTCTCTGTTTCTCTCTTGTTCATTACACCTGTGTGTGGTGTGTATATATGTACATATAATTGATAATTTTATGTCTTTATATATTAGTGTGTCTATGTGTTTATATATATATAATTGGTGATTGTGTATCTTTCTATATATACAACTGTGTGTGTGTGTGCGCGTGCATGTATAGGAAGTGTGTAAGGGACAGAGAGGAAAAAAATTACTTTCCTGACTATGAGAGGTTATTAGCCCATACCCTAAAGCATAAGGTTTAATAGATCTCTCTAAAGCTGTTTAAATCAAGGTAGCCCTTGAGAATGTACATTTTATTCCTAGTTGTATAAATATTCCTATGTCAAGTCCCTCTAAAACAATCTCTTCCTTTGTTTGATGTATTTGCACTGTC
The DNA here is from genome assembly GCF_041146395.1 of Eulemur rufifrons. Lineage (NCBI taxonomy): Eukaryota > Metazoa > Chordata > Mammalia > Primates > Lemuridae > Eulemur > Eulemur rufifrons. The sequence goes on along the minus strand of NC_090988.1, from coordinate 84,547,387 downwards.
TCTATCCGTGGGTTCTCTCTACTCATCCAGTCCTGTGAGTTCAGGCTATGAATAAGAAAGCTACAGAGGCTGTGCTTGGCTTGCTGAGTTGTCAGTTGAGAAATTGTAATTTGTATTGATTAGTAAATTTACCCTCTTCAAAGGCATATCAGAAAGCCCCACTGGAGTCAGAGTTTCAACTGTATTAGTTCAAGGGCACTCTTGAGAGAAGGAATATGTTTTCAGTAAGATTAAGTCCTGCATCGCAAAGAAGAGAAAGAATATCCTGAAGCATTGCTTAAAATAGTCAGCGTTCACTCAAGCAAAGACAAGATATACCAGGCAGAGCTGGCTCACTTTTTTAGGTAACAGGACTGCCGTTTGCTTTTCACTGGATCACAACCACGGAAGCAACCTTTACATCCCAGAGTGGGAGATGGCGGAGTGGCTTGACCCACTGGGAGGAAATAGATCAGTCAGAAGTTACAAGAACTGTGTGTAGGTCCACGGTCTGCCATTTATGGGAAGTGACTAAAGCGAGGCACTCAACTTTTGCCTGTAGGTTCTACATCAGTTAAGAAAGGGTAGCCCATTCTAGTATGTCATTGATTCCTCTTCCCATAGGGTCTTTTCCCCAACTACTTGCTTTGCTTAGAAGGTTTAGTTGTTCTCAAAATGTGATTCCCAGACCAGCAGCATCAGCAACAATTGATCTTATGGGAACTTGTTATTGATGCAAATTCTCAAGCCCCACCCCAGACCTAGCCATTAAAAACTCTGGGAATGGGGCTCCACAATTGATGTTTTAACCAGGTGATTGTGATGCTCACAAAATTGTAAATCACTGCCCTGGGTAATGCCAATTGATCCCTTCCTAGAAAACATCTTCTCTGCTCTCTCCCACTTGAGACCATTTCCCCATGATGTGCTATTTGGACTTCTTTACAGCACTTTTTACAGTTGCCATTTGAAGTTAATTGTGTGATTATTTAATTGGTCCACAAGGGTAGGGCTGTTTTGTGGGTTTGCTCACTGTTGTACCCCCATCGAGCAAGACATCTGCCATGTAGTATTGTTAAAAGGTAAACTGAGGCACAATAAAATTTTTTAAAGAGTTTTTGGCACAAGTAGCAATTCATTAACCAGGCAACTCCAAACTAGGAGTGGTTTGGGACCTCTATGCACGGAACACGCGGAGGATGAACACAGAAGTAAAGCCAAGAAAATATTTGATGTGTACAGTTTTACAGTTGCCTCATTTGTTCTCTCCTGTTGGAAAGTCCCTAGTTATATAAGTTAGTTGGATGCTTCTGATTGGTTGAGCTAAAGTTTGCTTTAGTACAGGCTTTTACAAGAAATAGCCCAAATTAAGCTTTGCTTATGTTTGCAAATTAAGTAAGGTTAAGGTCACTTATAAGGCCTAACTGTTTTTATTTACTCAGGGATTCTAGCCTGGTCTCCATTTTAATGAACATTAAAAGGAACACAATAATCATTTGATGTTTCTAAGAAAGTTAGTGACCTTGAATGAATCCTTTAAACTTGCTGAGACTCAATTCACTTTTCTTTAAAATGGAAATGCTAAAACAAACCTTGGAAGTTGGAGCATAAGTGAGCTAGGGGATAATAAATTCAAATTTCAGTCAACAAACTCAGTGTCTTTCTTTAAATCCACATGTACATATATTTTTTAAACATTACTTAGTTTATCACTGGAAGCCCCATTTTGCTGCTGGATGTTTGACTTCATCTTAACCTTCCTTATGTTTCCTCTGCAACACTGGAGTGAGACACCCCTCTAGTATTTTGTGAGATGCCAGAAGGAAACAGCGTGGGCATAGGGAGCTATCTAGTCCCCCAATTTTAAGATATAAAGGGAGTGGCTAAAACACCCATATTTTCAAACCACACTGTGCCCCTTCAATATCTGGCTCTTTCTGCTGCCTCTGTGAGTCATTTACTTCTTAAAAATCTGTACATAAGATTACATGGTCCTATCTGCACAGGCAAACTGTATCCATTCTTTTCTTGGGCCTTGACTACTCTCCAGGCAGTGCCAGTAAACTATATTTCCTCTGCTCTAGAACCCAGAGACCTCGCTCTCCCACCCTCCATCTCTCACATTCCTTCAACCCATGGAAGTCTCTTTTTCACTACAGGATAATCTTTCTTCCCTCATATTTCTGCCTGATATTATAGCCATGCTGCTGGATTCTCTTTCTCTTGCTTTTGGCCATTTCAGTTCCTCTGTAACAGCAATTTCTTTCTCAATTCTGGTATTTAAGATTTTGGAAACAAAAGCCAGGATAACTAGCAGGTGTTTCTATTTTTTCACTCTGCTTCATTTTCCTCCTGAGACAGTAGGCTCAAAGATTACCATCTGTAAAATAATACTGTCTTAATATTATTAATAGTAGTCCTCCACAGCAATGATTCTCAATTTGGGGCAATTTTGCCTTTCAAACAACATTTAGCAATGTCTATAAACACTTTTGATTGTCACAACTGAAGGGACATTCTACTGGCATCTAGAGGGTAGAGGTCATAGATGCTGCCGCACATCCTACGATGCACAAGACTTTTCCCCACCACAAAAAGAGTTAACAGGTCCAAAATTTCAGTAGTTTTGTGCCAAGGTTGAAACAACCTGCTTCACAAGAATCTATGCACAAAGCAGGTGTTCAATAAGTGATTGTTCACTTTAAATCTTGGTTTCTTTCATCCCTGATCTCTTTGCAACCTTGTTAAGTTGGAAAGACTTTAAAAGTTTTATTTCGTCACTAACTTAATCATGGGACACCAGTCTCTAGCCTTTTGCTGTACTCCTAGTGAACAGACCTTCACGCCACATGTCTACATCACTCTTCCTGACTTAAAAGCTATGCCTTTGATTCTCTGTATGTGTCCTGCTTGCACATTAATTTATTACACACCATCGCGTACTTACTTGCTAGAGAAAAAGTGGGACTGAAGTTTCACCTTGACGTCTATACATTCACAGTTAAATGAGAGAAGGAAAAAAATACACTGCAGGGATGTAGTATGATGAGATTAGTGAGGGAGCTCGGTGCAGAGTGCTAAGGAAGCAGAGAGAGAGGACTATTGAATACTCTGTGAATATGCGAGGGGCAAAAACACAGCAGGCATTTGTCTATGGGGTTAAGATAAAAGAGATGATACTAAGATGGGGTAAGTAGAAATTTTAGACTAGGAAAATGAGGAATAGAATATGACAGGCAAGGTATAGGGTATAACCAAGATGTAGAAATGAGGAGAATGGTTAGGGGTAGGCAGGGCAGGCCATATAATTTTTTTGAGCTCAGTGCAAAATGAAAATGCAGGGCCTCCTATTCAGACAGTGGCAAAAAGATGCCATTAAAGGTATTAAAATGTAAAACTCTTTTTCTATCTTCTGCAGTCTGTCTCTTAACTTGTCATGGTGTTTTCATTTGCTATTTAGTGTTACAGCAGCTGTGCTATAGGTTAGAGTAGAGCAGGAAAAATTGAAGAATAAGAGGAAATAGATGGTTTAAACTGTCTAGAACTGCATAGGTAGAAACCTTAGAAGAAGGTCATAGGGTGGTCATTTAAAGTTATCAGCCATATGGAAAACTGAGAGGGGTAATTTATAGAATGGGACAAATTGAGTGAAAGAGAAGACATAAAAAGATGAAGAAAAGGTGGCTAAATGGGTACAAGCATACAATTAGATAGAAGGAATAAGTCCTAGTGTTCAATAGCACAGTAGGCGACTATACTTAACTATATTGTATATTTCAAAATACCTAGAAGATTTGAAATGTTCCCAGCACAAATAAATGATAAATGTTTGAGGTGAAAGGTATTCTAAATATACTGATTTAATCATTCCATGTTCTATGTATGCATCAAAATATTTCATGTACCCCATAAATATTCATAATTATTAGGTGTCAATTAAAAAACTGAGGGTGTGGAAAAAGTAGATTCTATATGAAGAAAGTTCAGCTAACTAAAAAGAAAAAAAAAACTATGGATTGGGTTTAATCTGTGACTGAAACAGCCAGTTAATTTACTTTTTTCCTCTGAAGTTTAAAACTTTTAAGTATAGAAAATCATTGTTTAGTACCATTTCTTCCTTGCAACTCATGTACAACAATCTAGTGCACTGACAAATCTAGATTGCAATTTTGCAGTTGTAAAATCAATTAAAAATCACAGTTTTAAAGTGGAATAAATTTCTAAAGCCTCAGATAAAATATTATTATTTTATATATTCCTTTTCAGTATCTGTGGATCAGTAGTAATATTTTTACAACGTTGAAATAGAAGTATACACACCTATTTTTTAATAACATTATCTGTAAATCTTTTCTGTTTGGCTGCATAGTCTTTTTTTAAATATGTATATATATTTTTATTTCAGAATATTGTGGGGGTACAAATATTTAGATTACATATATTGCCTTTGCCCTGCCCAAGTCAGAGCTACAAGCATGTCCATTCCCCAGATGGTGCTCACTGCACCCATTAGGTGTGATATACCCATCCCCTCCTCCCTTCTCATATCCAGCAATCTCATTACTGGGCAACTACCCAAAGGAAAAAAAGACATTCTATAAAAAAGATATCTTCACTCGAATGTCTGTAGCAGCACAATTCACAATTGCAAAGATGTGGCTGCATAGCCTTAATCTTCCTTTTTATGACTATATAATATTATTTTGAATAATGGACTATGATTTTTTTCTAAGCATTTCCTAATTATTGGAAAATTAAGTTTGTTTTCTAGGCATTCCTACTGTATGTAAAATTTCAGGAAACTTCTGCTATTCACACATATGATTTTAACCTTTTATTTAAACCCTCTTTTGAAATTTATTTTGTTGGGAGGCAGCAAAGTGATATACCATTATTATAAAATGAAAACAATATAGAACTAGCAGAAATTAATATGGACAAAACAAAAACATGACAAAATGAAACAAAACAAAGAAACAAAAAGATCGAACTTCAACCCTGCTAAGAACATAAGCCAGATTTAAAACACAAAGGGAAACAACTCAGCTGATGGCCAGTCTGATGACAATTATATTAATTAAAATTGCCAATATTGCTAGAAACATTTCTAATGTAACAGAATGGTCCAATGCCATGAAGATATTTTAATTATCAATTTCACAAAAGAAAACTCCAGTTTTACAGAAAATAAATTACCACAGAATTGTATTGAGTTATGTTTTTCACTGGAGCTTCTATAGTTGAACACATTGACATTCGATGGGGCAATTTTCTGTTAGCATAATTAGCCTGTTTAGACTTACTAAAGCACATTTGTCATGCCCCAAAGATAATGGCTTCAGAGAGAAAAAAGGGGAAAAGATTCAAAGGAATGACAACAAACAACCAGGCTGATGCATGCAGGAGGTAAACAGTTTAGAAAAATATCAATATTGCTTTCCTCTGCAATTATTCACTGGAACAGTATCTTGGAATACAAGGTCATATTTAAGTGGCAATAATACATCTGAAATAGTTCATTTAACAAAAAGAAGCAGTATTACTGAGTCCCAGGTAGCTATCAAAACTTGTTTAACTACTTCAGAACAAAACATTGAGTGGCAAGGGTTTAAAGTGAGTGCCCATTTATCCATTTGTTCATCAACTGAAAAATCCTGTTTATCAAAGTTAAGACTTTTGAATTAGTCTATTCTCAATTCTATAAATTTCATCAGCAGAAGTTCTTTTTAAAGTACGGAGCTATTCAAGATTTAAAAATTGAGGATTTGCCTTTTGATGGGGAATCTACGTCTGCATTTCATTGTGAAGTTGAAACATGTCCTCAAGTTATTCTACGAAGAAGGTTGGCATATTTATATATTTATTTTGGGTTATGACACTTACAAAATGGAAAAGATACAGATTATTGCTGATTTATTTTTTGGAATGAGAAACTTCAGACATACGTTCAAAAAACGAACATGTGTACTTAGTTCTCAGAGGACAGCTAATAAAATTCAGAGGGTTGTAAGGATTTTGGGAGGCTTTTTTTTATTCTCTACTCCTTCCTACCCTTCAAAAAATGGAGAAGCAGCAATATGAAAGTGATGGTACTAAATTTGTCACATTTACAGTGTTCTTGCTTAGTTAAAAAACAAATCAGAACCTATTAGGAATTTTATCCATGAATAGAGAAGATTGTTCTAAGCTCAAATAATACTGCTAAATGTCTACCTTGGCTTTGTAATGTGCTGTTCTTGAGTTTGGCCATGATCCAAAAACACTGTAAACATTTAGATAATTATTATTTCATTTTCTCCTTGGGGAAAAAAATAAAGGCTGATTTGGATCAGAATATTAAATCAGACACATAGTTTCTATTCACTTATCTGCTAGCAACTCTAAAGCCAGAAATGTAGCAATTTTTTTTTTTTTTTTTTTTGTTAACGTAGAAGAACTAGCCTTGAATATACCTTTCTTTTCTTGTCCATTGTAGGAAAGTGTATCCCTGCTTGGAACTTATAGGCTTCCAAGGAAACTCTTATGTTTCCAAGGGTACTACTTTCAATTGAAGAAATGACATGAATAACAACATAGACTGTGCAAAGAGTACTAGACTTATTCTTATTTTAGTCTTAGTGCTTCCATTTATTCATTCTGTGATCTTGATAATTAACTATAATTACATTGAGATAGTAATTATATTACACTAGGATATTAAAATTGATAAATATACTTTGAATGAAACATGAAATTTTATCCTTCCTAGTTATAACTATTAATGGTTATGTATCATCTTTAAAATTACACATATATGTGTATGTGTGTGTGTGTGTGTATGTGTGTGTGTGTGCATGTCTATCTATATAGGTTTCTGCCACAAGCAGTCTATTTCATTTGAGGGATATACAACTTTCATTGACAGTGAGTCCTGATCCAATACCCAGGACAAGGAATACTACTAGATAATCTAGAACCCCTTACATGTAAGCTGTATGAGTTAGCTTCTAATGCCTAAAGAATTACCCCAAACCTGCTGGCTTAAAATAATAAACATTTATTCAGCTCAGAATTCTGTGAGTCTGTAAATTTGAGCTTAACTGAAGCATTCTTAGCTGTGCTCACTAATACAGTTGTGTTCAGTTGCTGGGTTGGTAGGAGAATGAGGTTAAATATACAAAAGTGAACAGAATAAAACATGGGAAGATTACCTACCCCAGGTTTTGATAATATCAGGAAAGACCTCTTTAGGGAATTAGAAATTAAACCAAATCTTGAAAATCAAAAATAGTTAACAGTGAAAACAAGTGGAAGTGGGATATCTTAAGTGGGGGGAATTGGAAAATAATAAAGATAAGAAAAAGTCATAGTACATTTGAAAGATTCAGAGTACTTTATTTCCTTATTTTTAAAACACTATCAGTGCTCATTTGACATCATATTTTTGGAGAAAATTCTATACAATGATAAACATCTTGAGTTTCAAAAATTATGCAATGAACAGCAAAGAAATTATACAATGAGGATAACAGGAAATGAAATATTTTAATATAGGTGGGGTGGGTAGGGATGGGGGCTTACAAAACTTAAGGGTGAGGTCATCAACAGGAACTTGATCATTACACTTAGGGATTTGGGGTGATAAAAGAGGAGAGTGACTTGCTTTAAGGAGAGTGACATGGTTAAATATGGGTTATAGAAACATCACTCATTATCACTCTTTCTCTGAGTAAAGAGCTGCTTGGCCAGAAGAAATCCTGGAGGCTAGAAACGTGGATTGAGAACCTGTGATAATAATCGTCCCTAGAGATATTGCTTCACTGGATTAAGATAGAAGAAATCAAGATGGAGGAATATTGATAGATTAAAAGGGTACTTAGAAAGCAAAATAAAAAAGATTTGAAAACTGACTAGATATAGAGAAGAGAATTGCTTTATTTTCAATTCCTTAAGCATCATCTTCCATTTGCTCTCTTAGGACTTTGTTTCTCCCTAAGATCAGTACCATTTTTTCTCATTTCCTTTTGTCTTGAAAGTCTCTATCTCTCTCTCTCTCACTCACTCACTTGCTCCAGAAAAGCACCTTTGAGCAAAGCAGGTACCACATTCATTTCCTTTAGTTTCAGACCTGGCTTCAACTATCTCTATACATCGGTATGTGTATATCATGGAGTATTACCCAGCCAGACACACAAAAAAATTGTGAACTATTACCTTTTGTAAAAACCTGGGTGGAACTGGAGACCATCCTTTTAAGTGAAGTATCACAAGAATGGAAAAACAAAAACCATATGTACTCACTACTAAATTGAAACTTATAGATCAACACTCATGTGCACATATGGTAGTAAAATTCAATGGAAATCAAGCAGGTGTGAGAGGGGAGGAGGGGATGGTTAATTCACACCTAACAGGTACAATGTATGCTATATGGGTAAAGGACACACTTATAACTTTGACTCAAACTGTACAAAAGCAATTCATGAAACCAAAACATTTATACCGCGCAATTTTCTGAAATTAAAAAAAAAAAACACTATTTCTACACCTCATCCTCAATCCTATTTCTGCCAGTTTCATGTGATTGACATGAAGATGAGGCAGAAAGCAAAAGGAATAGAGTGAGATGCTATATACTGCTTTCTTTTTATTTTGGCGGACTGTTTCCTTTGGAAGGTGATTTCTTGTTGGCTTGGAGAGTCAGCTTGTCCAAATACATAAGAAATATAGATAAGGCTGAGAGGAATAAGTGAGGATTACCTGGAAATAGGCAACAGACAACATTTTGGAATCATGAGTATGTTCTAAAACTGGATTGTGGCAATGGTTGCACAACTCTAGGAATGTGCCAATCATAGTAATTTTACACTTTGAATAGGTGGAGTTCATGGTATGTAAATGTACCTTAACAAAGCTGCTGAGAAAAAAAAAAAAAAAGAAAGAAAGAAATGAGAGACCACCAGAGGCTATTGCTATTGAATTTCTAGATATTTCATAAACCTAATTTTAATGCTCACCAAAAATATTTACTGTACTTTCTATTACCTTATTCATTCTAGCTCAATTAATTCAGTGAATTCCAAACTATCACATTTCTTTTAGAGATAGCTACTTTCTAGGACAAGGAACTTTTTGTCTGCTAGGTTTCTGATAAAGAAGAACACCACCACTAACAGGTATGTGTCATGTGCCTACCATGGATTGAGCTTTCTTCTAGGTACTGGTTATTCAGCAATGAACAAAACAGATAAAATATTTAACTTATTGAAATCATGCATTACAGAATTTATTTATTACCTTATAACATTTGTAAAATAAGTGTATAAAGTTTGATCTGTGCTGCCATATGTACATTAAAATTTGTCCCATCTCTAAACTCCCCTTTAAAAATAAAAAACATTGAAAAAGACTTTTAGTGGTATTTGTTCTAGTTAATATCTCCACCACAAATAGGATTTATTTCTAATATTTTCTATTCTCTCTATGTTTATTCATAGAGGGAATCAGCGTGTGTGTGTGTGTGTGTGTGTGTGTGTGGCTATGTCTGTGTCTGTGAGAGAGAAAAAGAAAGGGAGAGAGAGGGAGAGAGAAAGGTGTGTGTGGGGGGATGTCTGTATAAAAAAAGAGGTAAATTATTTTATGGCTAAAATATTATTATCAGTAGTATTAATTCATATACAAAGCATTTTCAACTAGGTCAACAGTAAATCCTTGCAGTTAAATTTAATAAAAACAAAGGACTCTAAAATTTTAAAATATAACTGAAATTTTAAAAGACTACCTTTTCCTTAGGTGTATTTTATGACCCAAAGTCCCTTGCAACACGTATGTAAAGTTTTCCCCGTGTTTTAGGGTTCACCTGTTTTCCAACGGCCATATGTGAGAAGTAAGTTCAAACATGGGAAAGAGAAATGGATTGATAGATACAAATTTTGGAAGGCCAAATCCATAGTTAAGGACCAAGAAAATGAAAGATCATATAGTTAAAAACTTTTGGAAGGTTTTAAAGGATATGAAACAGGGTTTCTCAACAGAAACACTGCTGCTATTTTGGACCAGATAATTTTTTTCCCCCCAGGAGCTATGCTATGCATTGTAGGATGTTAAGCAATATCCCTGGACTTTACTCACTTAATGCCGGTAGCACTTGCCTACACTTGTGGCAATTAAAATTGTCTCCAGACATAGGCAAATGTCTTCTGAGAAGCAAAGTATCATCCCTTCTTCCCCACTCTACCCATGCTATTGATAACTACTGGTGGAGAATGAAGAGCTGCAGTAGGTTATAGGGTAACCATGTGTCCAGGTTTAACTCAGAAAGTCCTGGTTTGTATCTGTTATCCTGGCATGTTATTATAAGTGATTTCTTCCCTTTTTAAAATTGTCCCTGTTTGTAGTAGAAAGAGGTCTAATAACAGACCACTTCCCTCCAATCTGCACTGTGACTTTATGAAGGAATGTAGAGTAGTACAGTGACTGGAGAGCTTGCTTTTCCAATAGCTTTTCTTTTTCATTGGGTCAAGAAGGAATTGCCTTTGTTAGATTTGAGTTGAGTATGTTAGTTTTGGATTGACCTTATTCTAAAAGTCCAAATACCCCTCTCTCTTAGTGTCACAAGTTCATACGTTGGACCACACTGTGATAAAAATCAAATCAATGTGTCTCTATCTCTTATGTTCTATAATATCTTATCATTTTAAGGACATAAGACTAAATTCACTCATGTTTGCATTGCAGAGCTCAATCTAGAAAGTCAAATCTAGCATTAAAAGTCTCTTTGTGAAATCTTCAAATTTATAAAAATGGAGCTAACTTACCATGATGATAGCCTCAAAGACTCAGTCATAGTAATTCATTTATTTATACATTCATTGATTTAATGAACATTTAATGAGCACCTAATATGTATTAAACATTAAACTTGGTGCTAAACTACAAAGATGAAAAGATAGGACCTCTACACTAGAGGACCATGTTTCCTTCTAACGAAGGAGATTAACAGAGGAACAAATAATCATAACACAATATGGTTGTTTTCCAAATTAGGTATATAAGCAGAAAAATATAACCATTAGAGTGGGAGAAAATGCAGCCACATTTTGTAATCTATCCATATATATTATCCAATCCAGTACTGTGTGAAGTTTCTTCCATGTATTATTTGTGAGAGTGATATAGCTTACAAATATTTGCTTATTTCTAGACAAATATGTCATTCGTATGATTATTACTGTTTGCCATTGATGGAAAAAAAAGTCTGTCTTCTAAACAAGGATTGTCAATACTTTTATGGAATAGTAAATCTTAGATCTTGCAGGAAACTAAATTCTTCACTTTATAAATAAAATCCAACTATAAAGGTTTAAATTTACACAGCTAATTAGTAGTAAACTTCAGACTATAAATGAAGTCTATTTATACGCCCTTCCCATTGCCTAAGATTTTTTAGTAAAATAATTTTTGGAGTCCTCCCTAAAATTGTAAAAGTAAAGTAACAGGCATATATCCTGGTTTTCCTGGGACTCGACTGGTTTTAGCACTGAAAGTTCCAGGTCCCAGAAAAACCCTCAATCTCAGGAAGACTTTTTTTCATAAAATGGAACAATAGACGAATTTCCAGGATCGTATTTCCGTTGTCATTTGTTTTACTGCTCTGAAGCAGGATAAGAAAAGTAAATTGAAAGAAAAGAAAAGAAAATGAGAGTGTGGGCAGGGAAGCTGTGTATGGTTGGAAACTCTATGACACATATTTATTTCATTTTCTTGTTTTCTTCTTCTCTGTCACTCACACATGCACTCATGGGCTAGAAACCTGAGAGTTTCTTAAGCTGTATTGTATTTGCTTTTTTTCTTTCATAGTGCTGAAAAGTGCTGATTATATTCTCCTGAGATATGGAGAAGAAGAGATTCTGCTTTGGGCTGATCCTTTGGAGAAGCCTGCACTGACTTTCCTTTGTCCATGTCCCAGTCTATGGGCTGGAGAAACTAGCAGCCAACAGGATATGCCCACACAGAGGCGATGCCACCCTTTTGAACAACATTCCAGCTATCAGGGACTCTGGGGATGGCATGTGTCCTTCTGGGGCTTGCACAGGCCTCTTCATCACTGCTGTCCACTTCCACAAAGTGGGCAAGAGCAGCTGTTTGCAGGAGCCTGCGGAAGAGGACTTGAAAGGAACTTGCATGAAAAAGCTGGGGTGTCTGCATGCCTGTGTCCAAGTCTTCTGGTGTTGTAGGGTGGAGCCAGGGGTGGAAAGAAAGAGGAAGGTGCAGCCAGGAATTAGAGCTAGCTGTCCTTCCTCTTCCTTTGACTTCAAGTTCCTACTTCCACTTCTAAGGTGTTTGAGAATTCCAAATTTAAACCTGGCCTTCTAGATTTTTATGAAGGGACATTTGCCAAGATAGGAGGCTTGAACACATTTTATTTCACAGTTGGTTAGCTTGATTTATAATCTTAAAATATTTTTCCATATGGTGTTTGGGTCTGCATTTATACTATTGTCCCAGGCTCTGCAACTCTTACAGGTGGGCTAGATCACTGCCTTCCCTCAGGCCAAATTTGTTCGTGATATCACCTCTGGATGCTTTAGCAACATTGCCTCTCTGAGCAACACAACAATCAAATGCATTTAGGATACATGGGCACCCAGTAAGGCAGCTTTTTACATCGAGGTCTGGGTCTATTCTGTTATCTTGTGGACCCCAACTCCATCATCCTGGCTGGCCAATAGCTCAAAACAGCCACCGTTGGAAGGAGGTTTTGGTGTTCTGTCTGATTATCTCCTTTACTGAAAGCAAATAAAAAGTCTTCCTAGGCTAGGTAAAGATGGAGGGAGTCACTGCCTTGAAACTGATAAAGCAGAAACAATTGAACTACATTTCTCTGGGGACAGTGATTTTTTTTTCAAGTGTATAAAATATATTTCATGTTTTATATCACACATGTAGTTTCTCACACACCCATATATACTCTTCAACTATACACATTGCTGTGTCAGTAAATTATTGAACTACTTTAACATAGCAACCAAATCCCGTAAATTCAGATAGAGGCATTAAAAAAAACCTATCAAATAACAGCAGCCACTCTTCACTGAGCATCTATAATGTGCCAACTTTGTACTAAATGGTTTATATCCATTGTTACTATTCATTTTTGAAACAACCAGATGACTGTGTAGTTCCACTATACAAATGAGAAAACTGAAGCTTTAGATTATGTGTCTTGTTTAAGTCACATAACTTGTGTATTACAATTTGTCCTCTGTCAAACCATTAATTCATCCAAGATACGTTTACTGCAGTCCTTTCATGTATTGTGTCCTGTGCTAGGTGCCCCCAGTTTGTTGGATAAATTGTCAACAAAACAATTATTTATGGCACTTAACTGTAACATGGAAGGCTGAAGATATTTTGGGAAAGCAAAAGAGGGGCACTAAACCCTGGGGGTAGCAAATTTTTGAAAAGGTTTTCATGTGGTGTTGAATCTAGAACTGAGTCTGAAAAAATAAACAAGTATTGTCTGAGATTGATGAAATGAGGATAGACTTGGCAGGCATAGGGGACCACATATGCAAAATTATGGAGGTATGAATATTCTTAGTAGGTGTAGATAATGTTATTTATTTTCCTATAGTCAGAGAGGCTATGAAGGAGGAACAGATGATGCTAAACCCTAAACCCCTTAAGAGAAGATAGAGACGGTTAAAGAATGTCTTCATGATCCAGAAAACACTGTAAATACTAGCAGATTTTTTCTTTATAGGGTCATAGACGTATAGAACATTACTGCAGGAAGAACACCTGAAATCTCATCATTCATTGTAACATTTGAAAGATGAAGAAATGAAGATGGATTTATTTAAATGACTTGCTCAGTCTGAGGGCTAAAAGGTAGTACAGTGCTATTCTCCTGAATCCTCAGTCTCAAGGCTAAAAGAGTCACCTTTGAAACTATCATTTTATTTTACCTTAACTAACCTGCCAACTACATTTAAATTCAAATGAATGAATATTTTGTAATTGCAGACTGGATTTTAGTGAATATATTATTGTAGAAGACCAAATTAATGTGGGTAGACTATGAAGAGGACAGTTAATTAAATTTGCAAAAGAATTATAATCATTTTGTTTGCAATTGCCATCTCACTTGTTGAATATAAAATATTATTAATATTATAAGGGCAAATTTATTTGCACACAGAGTGTAACAGTATGTGTGTTTTTGGAAAGGTGTTTGAACTTTGATGTTAAGTCAAGCCCTTTCTGCTTTCCTACTCTGCATAACTCCTATCTCAATCTTGATGGTCCCAGTTCTAGGACCAACACAAACTCTGTGTGGAAGAGACTGAGTTTCAACATTTTAGATTGATATCCAGTTTAAATAGCTAGGCATCTGTCTTCATTCCCTAAACCAGGCTCCTGCCCAGCGGACTTCTGATACACGAGCCCCTATATTGTGACGTAGATCTATCCTTCCCTTTTCTGTCTTCTCCAAAGATGTTGTTTTCAGCTCTAAAACCCAAGCCTGTGGTTAAACTCCACTTCCTTTATATAGATATCATTGGTCCAGTTATCTTGCATTTCTAAACACGTGTACTCAGGGATGAGCCCTTTCCACCTGCTGGCACATAACTACACTATCCATTAAATCTCTATGATGTCTGCTGATATGCTGAGTTACCATCTGCTGTTACTCTTTCCCTTGGATAGTGTTCATCTGGATAGGCAGGGCATAATTATGACACCTAAACCTGGATTTGGACCTTTAGTATCTATCCCAGGTTAGTGATGAATCCCTAACATTTTCTAGCCTATTGTTTCCAACTTCAATTAGCAACAGGGTATTTTATTTCTAAAATATTTTTTAAAATAGTTGTATTCCCCATAGAAACGTAACTGCTGCCGCTGGTGCCTGCTTTATATTGAACAATTAATAACAGGTAGCATACTTCTATTAAATATAATGTAGAACTGATAGTCCTTTGTTAAAGAGGGCCATCTGTAGTGAGGGAGTCTAAGGAAAAAACAAGGAAATTATGTGTTGACATTCCTTCAGGGGGGAGTTAGGGTCCTAAGTAGCACAGGTTAAGTGGAGCCCACCCTCTGGTGAAAGAATCTATTGTATCCAGGGACCATTCACCTATTCAAAGAACACAGATGAGCCAATGCTCTAGAAAAAGGCTCTGTTTGCCAAATGATTTGGAAAACCTGCTAGACTCCCCTCTTCTTAAAATTGGGCTTCAGAGTTTGCCCAGTTCTCATTCTTCATAAGAAAGTTGGTAAAGAAACCTGAAGGCTTCACTCTGAGATGTTCTAAGCCACAGGAAATGTTTAAAGATCTATAATTGTCAGGAACAACCATTATAGATCTTTAATTGGAAGCACAATATAATAAAAAGGTTAGGATCAGATATTGTTTTATTTAGAAAGAGCCTCTGAGCTATTTCTAATCATTGATGAAATGAAATAGTATAAGGAAAGATCATTAGGCTGACAGGAGGCCTGTGTTCCAGTTACATCTCTCCTTGCAACTTGTTCTAGAAGATTCCCTTAACTAAGTCGTTTGAGTTGTCTGACTTCAGCCTGTACAGCTATATATTGATGGGAATTAAATGTTTTATGTATTACAGTGCAATTCATTCTGCTCTATCAGGAATTCTGTTCTATGATGGTACATGTACATTTTCTGTAAACACTATTAGTCAACAGTGAAAGTCACGATAAGAATTAAGAAAATACAACTAAATTTTTTTAAAATGCTTTAACATTTATGGGCAATGAATATCATATGACTTTTAACTTTTACTTTTAAATTCAAACATATTCAAACATCAGAGATTTAAGCTGGATGCTGTATGCCCATGCTCATCCTCCTATAGTTTTTTTCTGCAAAACAGCTGAGATGATTTTCCTAAAGCCTAAGTAAGACCATTATAATTTTCTTTGTAGTATCTCCTCTCTCCTGATTTCCCAGTCAATTATTGTTGCTGTTAAGACAAAATCCAAACACCACATAGTGGCCTCAGCAAATATTTATTCAATGGGACCCTGCCACCTTCTCTGACCTTGTTGCCTGCAGCACGTTACCTCTCAACTAAGTTCAACTACAATACCCTTCTTTCATACCCCAGATTCATTCCCTATTTAAGATTGTTGCACATTGTTTTTTTTTTTTTTTTTCTGCCTAGGATGCTTTCTCTGAGATCTTGATATCACTGTCTTATCCACATCATTCAGTTCTCAATTTCACATCCTCGCAAAGAGACCTCCTTCAACCAACCTAGCTAATGTAATGTCGTCCATTGTTGACTTCTCTTTACCCCAATTCTCCATTTTCTTTCTACAAAATATCCATTTCTAGCTCATGTGATTTTTCTGTCTCAGTGATTATTGTCTTTCTTCTCCCACCAGAATGTGGGCCCCCTTTTGGCAGGGGCTTTTCCTTGTTCACTGAGGTGTATCCAGGTTTAAGGTAGTAACATGAACTAATTGTCATTCTCAGAATTCATTAAATAAATGGATACTTCTATAAAAGGCAATTCAGCCTTTACAATCCAGAACAGATCCTGTGTATGCTGTTTATAGAAGCCATAATTAAATATAATTAAATATCCTCTATTGCTATCATTAATGTGATTTTTATTCTAATATGATTAAATATACATGAGACTTTTGGGGTACAAAAGTGGGAGCATTAGAGACATGATTTATATAAGTGCATCAGAATTTATAATGATAGGTCCAAGATATATAGTTTTGCATCAGTGAAAAAGGCATTAAACAAAAGAAACTTCTATAGAAAATTGTATTTTAGCATATCCAAAATTCTTCATTATCTTTTAAAAAATTCTTGAATTTATTTCTTTTTAATTTCTTTGTTTCTTACTTTATTTCTTTCCTTTATCTAGTAATCTGAGATTAAATTACATACTACTTTTTTCTGGTACATTCAATATTCACAATGGCTGATAGTACGTAGAAGAATCTATTTAAATCTTTAGGATTTTAGAAGATAAGAGGAAAAAAGTATCTTTAGAACAAATGTTGTAAAGATTAAAGATAAGATCTCAGAGAGATAATATCTAAAAATAAACAGAAATGATACATAATATATATTGAGCCAAGATTAGGGAATTAGAGGCATCTCAGTATCCTGAATGAATGTGTAATTTCCCTCCATAACAGACATACTTGTTAGGTATCTTCACTCCTTCAATGGTGGTGGCATTACAGGTTATAGAGATACAAGAGAAGGTGAAGGAACACATACAACCAACCATTTAACATAGTCTAAACGTGCAACCAACCTCTCCTCAGAGTGCGTCTACATAGTGGGTAAACTCACATTATTCTGCCTGGTAGTGCTCAGCCCTCTCAACATAGTGAAAGTTTTCTACACTCAACAGACTTTGTATTAGACACAGTTAAGTCCCACATCCAGAGAACTCTAGCTCTTGTTGCCACACTGAGACTTGTCTCATCTAAATTTAACTCACAAATGTTGATTTTCCCCCACTATAAAAGTTGTGTATAGTCAATACAAAATGAGAACTATTAAAAAATACACAGAAAAAATAATTCATATATAATTATACCACTCAGACTTTGTAAATTTGGGTACATGCTTTCCTAGTACCCTTATATAAGTGAATAGATTTATTTATGGTATATGTACACATATATACACATGTATATTTATGTTTATATGTATATACAGATAGGTATTAATACAATATGTAAATGTATATCCATTTTTCATACATATATTTTATACAGTGTTATCATATAATGCAAACTCCATTGTAGCTAATCTGATTAATATTTCAGAGTAAATATTTCCAATGCCTATAAATATTCCTCAGCAACATGATTTTAAAGATTTGTTACTCTACCATATGAATACATAATGATTTCTTTAATATGCTCACTTTGAATCTTTCCTAAAATATTATAAATATTTGATTTTTAGAGTTTCATTAGCACATATAGAATAAAAGAAAGAAGTCTATTTTCATTAAATCCTTGGTAGAAGAGGTGTTGAGTTCATAATGATCACTTACTTTCTATCACCTTTATGAAGTTTTATGTATATTACATCATTTAATCCTTAAAAATCTGCGTGGAACAGACAGTGCTATATCCATTTTGGAAAATTGGATTTTTTTTTGTTTTTTACTTAAAATTTAATATTTGTTAATTTTCTTCTTAGATTTTATTATTATCATTTAATTTCTTCTTTTTTATTATTTCAAAATATCACAGGTGTACAAATGGTTTTGGTTACATGAATGGCTTTTGTTATAGTTGAGTCAGAGTTATAAGTGTGCCCATCACCCAGATAGTGTTCATTGTATCTGTTAGGTAGGTTTTTGCCCATCCCCTTTTCCCCCAACCCCACTTGATTTCCACTGAGTTTTACTTCCCTCTATGCATATGTGTGTGCTCATCAATTAGTTGCAATTTAATAGAGAGTACACGTGGTGTTTGTTTTTCCATACTTTAGATACTTCACTTAGCATAATGATCTCCAGTTCCATCCAAATTGTTTCAAAAAGCTTAATTCATCCTTCTTCATGGCTGAGTATTATTCTTTAGTATACATATATTATATTTTGTTAATCCACTCAAGAATTGATGGGCACTCGGGTTGATTCTACATCTTTGCAATTGTGAATTGTATTGCAATAAAAATTCAAGTGTAGGTGTCATTTTGATAAAATTATTTCTTTTCTTTGAGTAAACACCCAGTAGTGGGATTGCTGGATCAAATGGTAGGTCTACTTTTAGTTCTTTGAGAAATCTCCATACTGTTTTCCATAGAGGTTGTACTAATTTGTAGTCCTACCAACAGTGTATAAGCATTCCTTTCTCTCTATGCAGCCACACCAGCATCTATTGTTTTTAAACATTTTAATAAAAGCCATTATAAGGAGGGAAGGTGATATCTCATTGTGGTTTTATTAATAATTTGCATTTCCCTGACAATTAGTAACATTGAGCATTTTTTCATATGTTTATTGGCCATTTGTCTATCTTTATTTGAAAATCTGTTCATGCCTTTTGCTAACTCTTTAATGGAGTTGTTTGTTTTTTTCTTACTGATTTGCTTGAGTTTTTGTAGATTCTGGATATTAGCTCTTTATTAGATCTAGAGCTTGTAAATATGTTTTCCCATTCTGTAGGTTGTCTGTTTGCTCTATTGATTATTTCCTTAGCTGTGAAGAAGCTTTTTAATTTAATCAAGTCTCATTTATTTATTTTTATTGTTGCTGCGATTGCCATTGGGGTCTTCTTCATAAATTCCTTGCCTAGGGCAATATCTAGAAGAGTTTTCCAATATATTCTTCTAACATTCTGATGGTTTCATTCCCTACATTTAAGTCTTCTGTCCATATTGAATTAATTTTTGTGAGTAGTAAGAGATATGGATCACAGTCTGAGGATCCCTTATTTCACTGCAGGTGTTCAAGAGGAAAGGGGTTTGAGCCCCACTCTCTGTGGAAGCCTCAGTGTGGTGGATTCACCAACAGAGGGGAAGCAGCTGTTCCTGAGAGTCCCAGCTCAATCATCTCTCTTGGCAGCTGTGGGCCAGGGAGGGTAAGTGGAGGCTGCATGTGGCTATCCAATTCTCCCAGCACCATTTATTGAATAGAGCTTCTTTTCCCTAGTGTATATTGTTGTCTGCTTTGTCAAAGATCAGTTGGCTGTACATGGATGGTTTCATATTTGGGTTCTCTGTTCTGTTCCATTGTTCTATGTCTCTATTTTTGTGCCAGTACCATGCTGTTTTGGTTAGTATAGTCTAGTAGTATAGCTTGAAGTCTGATAATGTGATGCCTCCAGATTTGTTCTTTTTGCTTAATATCGGTTTAGCTATTTGGACTCTTTTCTGGTTCCAAACGAGGCATAGAATTATTTTTTCTAGATCTGTGAAATATGACGTTGGTATTTTGATGGGGATTTCACTGCATTTGTAAATCATTTTGGGTAGTATGGACATTTTAATAATGTTGATTCTACTGATCCATGAGCATGATCTGTTTTCCCATTTGTATGTGTCATCTGTGATTTCTTTCCTCAGTGTTTCATAGTTCTTTTTGTAGCGATCTTTCAGCTCCTTGGTTAAATATATTCCTGGATATATTATTTTCTTTGTGGATATTGTGCTTTTAAAACACAGATACACACACACACTCATTCATTAACAAATGCATATGTCACACATATATATGCACATACACTGAATGGGACATTCTACTAAATTTAGTCATATTGCCTTCAGGAGATAATAAATGATCATGCTTTTAAAAAGGGCTTTTTTTAGAAAAAAGAGAGAGAGATAATGAATGAGCTCAGCAAATAATTGTAGTAACTATAGTTTTCTAAGTTCTGTAGAAGTTATGGGACCACAGGCTTTCAGAATTATTTAGGTAAGATAATAAATTTCTTCTGATTTTACCCTATTTTGTTTTACAGATGAGAAACATGGTCTCATACAATCACATTTATATCAGTTTCAGCATCTGCATCTGCATCCAGGCCGTCCATGTCATAACAGCATCAATTAATCAATTAATTAATTCATCCTATGATTATTTATTGAGAACCCATTATGGGCTGAACAGTGTGTAAAGCCTTATAGGTATGGAGATGAAATTTTCAAAAGCTTATAAGATTAGTAGATCTCAAATTTAAAACTTTTGCTAATATATTTATTTAAGAAAATATATATTATGTGCCTTGCATGTCTCAGCTACTACGTTTGGTACTAGAGAAACAAAAAACAATAACCACAAGCTCAATTGAATGGAAGAATGTAAGTTAGCTATGCAGTAAAGAACCAATATTTTCTCATATTGATAATAAATTCAGAATAGTGTCATTCATCATTGTAAGGGAGACTCCTTTTTGTTCACCAAGTGTATATCAATGTGTATTTTCTCTAGCAAGATCATTTGTTTATTTCCTTCCACCTTCCCTTTCTTCATCTTAAGACAATGCCTCTTAGTTGACTGACCTCCATAGGTTACTACATCTGTACAATAAATACTGGTAGATTTCTTTCCTTTCTAGGCATGTGATTCTAGGATGGTGCTACCATTACTTTCTCCTGAACGTGTGCTAGATATTAAGTATTCAGTGTGGTCCAGAAAGAGTTTCTGCCCACATCAATCAAATCCTCCAAATCCTATGGATGACCCTAGCAGTATCAGACAAGTTAATACTTTTGGTAGTAGTAACATAGGGATCAGATTAGTTATTGCTGTGTAAGAATTTATCCCAAAACTTAGTGCCTTACAAAAACAACATTTATTATCCCACAGTTTCTGTGAATCAGGAATCCAGGCAGGAATAAGCTGGCTCCTCTGGCTCAGGTGCTCTCACAAGCCTGCAATCAAGCCTACAATCTGCTAGGACTGTAGTCATTTTTTAAAAATTAACTGGGGAGGAGCCACTTCCCAGTTCACTCACGTGTTTGTGCTCACTCATGTGTTCCGAGCCATAGAGATTTTGCTTGCTGATGGTTGGAGATATCAGTTTCTTCCCATGTTACCTTCTCCATAGGACTATTCACAGCACATCATTTTGCTTCCTGTAGAGTGAGGGCTCTAAGACAAAGCATGGACATTGGCTAGCAAGATAGAATGCATAATATTTTTATAACCTAATCTCAGATGTGACATCCTACCACTTTTGCTATAATATAATCATTTGAAGCAAGTCCTAGGTCCATCCCACAGTCAAGGCGAAGGGATCACACAAGAGCACAAATATCAGGAAGTGAGAATCACTGAGAGCCATCTTAGAAGTTGCCTTCCACAGAAATAAACAAAGGAGAAGAAATGTATTATTCTGACTAGAAGCTTCCAAATTCCTTCACTGAAGAGATAGTATATGAATTGGACTTTGAAGAATATGTCTTTGAGATGAAGGGGATTTCACAAGGAAACAAACAAGAGAAAAAGGGTACCAGCATGAATAAAGGCACACAGGAATTAAAGTCCTGGGACTCATTCATTCCAGTGACATTATAGAGAGATTACCATATGCCAGAGGAACAGTCTGATCAGGTTATAATACAGGGAAAATCTTGTGTTTTATCTGACTCTTAGCAGAAAAAGCATTAACTCAGTGTTATTATTGCTGCTAAATAATGGGACATTATTTTTCCAGACCAGTTAATGTATGTCAAATTTCATTGTAGAATCAGGGGACCAGAGAGCATTAAAATGAGTCATGTATCTTATCTCGGTTTATGGGAAAAAAATGGGCTTCACTATCTGAACACCTGAATCCCATTTGGGCTACTTATCAGCCCTTTGCCTAAGTCACTTAACCTTGCTAAATCCAAGTGTCCATAGCTATAAAATAGAGCAATTATAATTACATCAAACTGCTGTTGGGAGGATTAAAAGAGATAACATTTATGAAAACATGTAGTTTAATGCCTGGCATATAATAGACATTGAATGAGCCTTGTCTGGCTTGCTTTGCTTTTTTTTTTTTTTTTTTTTTATTATTTTATTTTATTTTATTTTTATTTTTTGTTTGTTTTTCAGCTCATTAAGGGGGTACAAAAGATCAGGCTATATACATTGCCCATGCCTCCCCATCCCCCCGAGTCTGAGCTTTAGTTGTGTCCATTTCCTAGACAGTGCACATCACTCTAAATGCAAATCAAAACCACAATGAGATATCACTTAACTCCAGTGAGAACGGCCTTTATCAAAAAGTCCCAAAACTATACATGTTGGCGTGGGTGTGGAGAGACAGGTACTCTCATACACTGCTTTGCTTTTTTTATGTACTTCTTTGTCCCTCTTTTTTTCTTGTCTTTATTTAGAAATTCTCCTAAGTTATTAAAAAAAAGATTACCACGTTTTTTTAAAAAGGCTACAAGGAAAGTTAGCCATTTTTACATCACTTCAATTCTTTGATGTCTTTGCTTATCCTGGAGACAGAATTGTAAAATTAATACAAAACTAACCCTATTTTAGTTCTATTATATGTAATTGATATGTTGCACATAATAGACACTCAATAGATGCTACTTAATTGAATGATTTTTTCACCTTGTAGTCAAAAGTAATGCAAATCCCCGGAAAGGTAAAACTAGCACCACTAATTATACAAAATCCAGAGAACTATAATAAGTACTAAGCAAACAGATGGTTAGTATAAATGACCTAAGAATCTGTGTGCTTTTATCTTAAGAAAGACGTTTAATACCTGGGCTAATTATAGATACAACATTGCCTGACACATTGTAATTTATGCTTCTGTTCTGATTTCTCCTTTATTTAAAGAAATTAGGTTCCTTTGCATGAGGTATTCCATGCGTCTGAGACTGTTATGCAAACTATAGCTTAGCTTAATTTCAATATTTAAAAATTCTCTCAGCAATAATGCTAGCTTTAACCTACACCTTCCTTAAGAAAAAAAATGAAATTGCATTTCATTAGCAATGAAAGAGAGATAACAAAACACATCTAGAACTGTAAAAGACCCAAACTCTCCTTGGCAAGTCCCATTACTGCATAAAAACATACCTTCTTACTTAACACATTTGAATATATGGCATATTGACAAGTTAAATTAGGGAATCTTTTGTAGTCCTGCTTCCATCCAACTTTTGGTAATGAGTCTATAATTTGTTATAGATCACATCACCCTGTATTATTAAAGATTATATGACATCATCTACCTAACCATTATAGATTTTGATTTATGTCTTAATCTGATACATACAGTAGAAACTTAGTATTCAAGTCTGATGCATTTTCCTTTTAAGTTACTTGATGTTTTTGCCTCACAGCTCACAGGAGTTCCTCCTTAGTATTGACTTTGGCCAGTCTGATGAGTATAAGTCTTCATGATTACCTGTTTGCAATGACTCTCCCAGGTGTTCATTGAGCTTCTTGTGCCTGGATGTATAAATCTCTAGCTAGACCAGGGAAATTTTCCTCAATTATTACCTCAAATAGGTTTTCCAGCCCTTGTACATTTTCTTCTTCACCCTCAGGGATGCCTATGATTCTTATATTTGGGTGTTTTACATAATTCCGTATTTCTTATAGGCTTTGTTCTTTCCTCTTAATTCTTTTTTTTTTTTTTTGACTGAGTTAATTTGAAAAAAATATCTTCAAGCTCTGAAATTTTTTCTTCTGCCCAGTCTAGTCTATTCTTAAAGCTTTCCACTGTGTTTTGTATTTCCTTAAATAAATTTTTCATTTCCAGACATTCTACTTTTTTTTTAATACATCTATCTCTCTTTTTTTAATTTCAGCATATTATTGGGGTACAAAAGTTTAGATTACATATATTGCCCTTGCCCACCCCCCCAGATTCAGAGCTTCAAGCGTGTCCATCCCCTAGATGCTGTGCATCACAATCATTATGTATGTATACACCCATCCCCCCCCACATCTGCCTGACACCCGATTAATGTTATTCCTAAATATGCTCTTAGGTGATGATCAGTGAAACCAATTTGATGGTGAGTACATGTGGTGCTTATTTTTCTTGCTCTTTAGTAAATTTTTCATTCATTTCCTGAATTGTTTTTCTGGTTTCTTTCAGTGGGTTTTCCATTTTCTCTTGGATTTCATTGAGCTTCCTTACGGTCCATATTTAGAATTCTTTATCTATCATTTCAATATTTTCATTTTAGTTGGGATCTATTGCTAGAGAGCCAGAGTTCCACTTTGGGGATGTCATTTCACTCTGATTTTTCATACTTCCCAAGTTCTTCTTGCACTGATTCCTTCTCATCTGGAGCAGCTGTTGCTTCTTGGCTTTGGATTTTCTTTTGTTTAAATGAGACTTCCTGCCCCTACTCATAAGGGTGTATCCATGGCCTTTGTTAGGTAAGAACCTTTGGCTTTGCTTGTGGATGCTTTGATGGGGTTATAGGTTCTGGATGGATGCTTTGGTTATAGGTGTCCTTAGTGTGGTGGTTTTCTCAGTTGCTAGTTGTTTGCAAGCTGTGTGGTGGTGAGCTATGTATATGAGCAGATTCCCTGTCCCTTGTTGATGAAGGAGGATAGAGCTCTTTGAAATCCTTTCTTTTTCCGAAGACCTGTGGTTTTCTTGATGGTGTGAATTATATTGGGTCACCCGATTAATCTCTGAGACAGTAGGTGGTGCTTGTGAGTAAGAATCAACTACACTATGTATGATTGAGTGGGTAAATGTTGTAAAGATCCGTACATGTCTGCCAGTAGGTGGTGCTTGCCGGAAAGTACCAGTTGCAGTGTTGTCTTGGGGACATGTGACCAGCTCTAGCCCCTTGTGAGAAGCACTCAAATGCCCCAGGCAGTGAGTGGGGCCCTGGAGTTTCCAAGTGAGTTCTTATTCTTCATCACATGAGAGGTGGGTGGGGAAGTGAGGTTGGGTGGGTCTGAGTGGAGTGAACCTGTTCTCAGGTTCCAAAAAATCTAGTAAGGGAGCTGTCTTAGCAGGGGTCAAAGGTCCCTCCCAGCCTTCTGGGGAAAGCCATCAGGGATGGGCTGACGTGGCCCCACCAAGCCAGAAAGCTTTTGGGGGTGGGACCATCGGCTATTCACAATCTAGCTGTCAGGAGCAGGTTTCACTTTTCTCCCCACTCCTCTGCTCTGTGGTCTGTCTCTAGGGTCTGCTGGCAGGCAGGAACTCAAACTAGCTGAGTTCCCCAGCAATGGCACTGTGGGCTAGGAGCTTCCATGTCCAGGATCCTGCTCTGTGTTGAGAGTGTGGCTTTCCTGTGAGGTGTTCCATGAGTGCACTTTTCTGGGAGCCACCCTGCACTCTCTTTTCAGTTCTGCCCATGAGAGCTTCTTCATCTCCAGA
Organism: Eulemur rufifrons; assembly: GCF_041146395.1. NCBI lineage: Eukaryota > Metazoa > Chordata > Mammalia > Primates > Lemuridae > Eulemur > Eulemur rufifrons. The sequence goes on along the minus strand of NC_090988.1, from coordinate 84,521,599 downwards.
GATTAGTTCACCAATCTCCCCTGTATGCCTCTGAGCAACCTGATTGAGTCCCGAGTGTACAGAATTTGGCCTGCAGTTCTGTCCCCAGATCCCTGACCATCAATCCCTTGCTATTCCAGGGAGAAGTTTTCTGGTCTCATGTGGCCTATGGGGTGCTCAAGCAGGTGTGATGTCATTGCACTTCAGGGTGTGCCCTGTTCTGATGGAGTAGCCAGACAAGCAGCACCAGAGAGGGCCAGTGAGCAAGGAGCTCACAGTCTAAGCAACCCTTAGTCCTCTGCAGGTCTTTAAAAGGAAAGGTGTGAGCCCTACTCTTTGTGAAAGCTTCAGTGTGGTGGACCACCAACAGGGGGTAAGCAGCAGCTCCTGAGAGCCCTAGTTCAATCATCTCTCTTGGAAGCCATGGGCAGGGGAGGGGAAGAGGAGGATAAGAGTCTGGATGGAGGAAAACTAGCACTCTGGTTGTCTTTGCCTCTCTTTCCTGGAGAGCAGCCCACCTGGAATGTCCAGGCTCTGGTGGGGGGGGGGTCACACAGATCCCCTGGGACCCACCAGCCCCTGTAATTCCTATTATATGGGCCAGAATTGGGAAATGTTTGTGTGGGAATGAGTGAGATGAAAACTGAGGGGCTGAAGCCCCGTTGGGAGGACAAAGGCACACAGTAGGTGGAGAAGCAACATGGCACCTGCCAGCCCAGCTTTGATCTGTGGTGATGGGAAGCAACCCCAAGGGGGCTTGCAGCCTGGCGCTTTGTCCTCAAGAAGCTCCCAGTTCACTGGTGGCAGCAACTTTTGGGCTTGTAAGGGTAGAAAGGCTCTCCAGCAGCTCAGGAGCCTGCTGACAGCCAGAGATGCAATGGGGGAGAAAGAAAGTCCCCACCTACCCTTCTCACTGGGCTCTAAGCCTCTCGTGGGTTGATCTCTGCCGATATCTTGCTCCTTTTGTTCTGCTCCACAACTTCTTCCCATGGAATCTCTGGTAGGTTCTGGCACTTTCCCCTCAGAATTACACCTGAGCTATTTTTTTTTTTTTTTCCATTTTCATCTAAAACTTTTCCTTCTTTCTGAGACGATCTGGCAGCTGATGTCTCTGGTCAGCCATCTTGTCTCTTCTCTCCCAGTGATAGATCTTAATGAAACAAAACCATCAAAATATGCTAATGTGTTACAATGAGAAAAGAAGAAGGAATTAACAAGAGGTATTTATTGATCTCTCATTCCTCAAACATAATCTTATGTGCCTAATCTTGCTTTGTCTTCAAAGTAACTTTCTAAAGTAGTATGTTTCATTTTCCCCACTTAATAAAGTAACTGAGGCTTTGAGGATTAAGTGACTTGTTTAAGGGTATGTAATTTATAAAAGCAGATTATCTGTGCCTTCAAAGCCCTCACTTCTTCACCACTTCTGAAAGAGTGCATCCGATTGTTGGATGTTAGATTAGACTCTAACAATCATCTCTGAACATTCAAAAAAATGGTGTAATATATAATCATATACACAATAAATGGTGGGACTAGAGCTCAAACTCAACTCTTCTTACTCCAAATCTCCTTCATTTTTCTCAAAATATTCCTTCTATTTTCTCCCTCATTCTTTTCAAATAGAATAAGAGTTTTTATCAATAAGTTTTCCTATTGCATTTATACTCCATATATTATCATGCAAATAGAATAGAAAAAGTATGGGGAAGAATTAAACTTTCATTAGGGGATTAGAATAAGAATAATACACACACACACACACATACACACATCATTTGTTGGTTAGTTTAATGGATCAACCTAATTAATTGTTGGCACAGTGCTGCTCTAGGAAATTAATGAGTAATTAATAAATTTGAAACTTAAGTTTTCACTTGATTATGCCTGTTGCTACACATCAGCATCAAATATAAATCTTGTGGTAGGACGGATGTTTGCTCTGTGTATCTGTTTCCTCCATGGTATCATTCTCTATATAATTCATTTGAGGATAGGATTGTTGCCTCTAAGTAAGTGTTGATAGACACCTGGAAGATGAGAATATTCCTACAACAAGTCACCCAGAATATTCCCAGAACATAGCTCTTCAGATGGACTATAAGTTTTAGAAGAAAGACCCTAAAATAGGTTCTTACTTGGTGATATGCCTCGGACTTTGCTGTTTTTCTAAGAAGGTATCAAGATAACCAGGAGATAATTTTTCTATTGAGGCAGCCATAAACTTTAAAATAAGGAACCCAGACATAAGCACAGGATGTTTTAATGATTTTCATATATTTATTTCTGTCCCTCTCCCCCATCCCCATCCATCTTAAAATTCATGTCTTCTGTTTAAGCTAAGAGGAAGCAAAGGTCTATGCCAATGGACACAGTTGGTCAAGATGAGAACATCAAGGGGAGATAATACAGGGGCAGAAGTGATGCAATGATGACAGAATTAATCAAAGTGGGAGAATCAAGAAAGAGAGATGCATGGGTAGATAGTAGAAGTTTTCCTTAATAAGCTGATTCTTCTCTCTTCCAGTTTAAAAAAAAGAACTTGAAAGTGCTGGTTTTGGATATTTTGAGAGAAATGCATGGATAGTGCTGATAAAGCCATAAAACAAGATAAAATCTAAATGAAACAAGCATATTTTCAGAATTATTGTGCAGATTGAAACTCTTACCTTTGCACTGATCAGACAGAGGATAAATAGGATCTTTCCAATTATCTCATCTTAACAATAGTTAGTTAAAAGGTTTGAATATTTTAAGAATTTGTTATTGTCTAAAATATGATTTTTGATTCATCCAGGACATTTAATTCTGACTCCTAAATTGTATGCTTTAAACTTAGCATTCCATTCTGTTTGAATCTTTAAACTTGTATTTCAGCACATTAATTGCAGTACTAAACAATTACGTTAGTTGGTGTTCAAAGAAAGATCATTTCATGAGTAATTCAAATAAACAAAGTGAATTATTTTTACAGTGAGTTAGGACTAATTTTCATGGTGTTGCCTGAGCATACTGTGTGGATTTAATTATTATTAATCTGGATAAATTTTAACTTTAAAAAACATTAATTTAACTCACCAGGTCTCCTGGCTCATTAATCTCTTCAATAGTTCCACTTAGGATCAAATGGCTCATCAAACAATAGCAATTCAATCATAAACATGTGAAAGTAGAATAACAGCGCCATTGAAGGCTCATAGAATTCAATACATTTTTCACTTCTCAGCATTCTTCATCTTTAATAGCATCAGTCATTGTTAGAAATTTTCCTACTTCATTAAAAAATAATTATCCATTAATATGACTTTTATTTTTCCCATACACATACATTCACATACTCACACATTCACATACACACATGTACACACACACACAACTATAAAGTACAGAAGTGTCAAAGAGAACAGCAAGTTTCTTCTCTTGAGAATAGGCATACCACCTGCTCTGCCTGCCTTAAAAGGTGTTTGAGATAGATGGTGCTTGAAAAGGTAAAGTGTAGTAATAATGTAACAGGTATAATTATTGTTATTAAGAACTGCCTTGTTTCATAATCAAAAAGATAATTTTCCAGTTCAAAGATACTTTTTGCATATAATAATCCTAACTGTGTACCAGATATTTTGTTTGTGTGCTTCATACACCATACGCAAAATGTTCACTATAGCCCACCAAGGTTGTTGTCATTTCCAGTTTTTACATGAGAAACTTGAAGAGACCAAGTGACCTGCTCATAATCAACTAAGCTGTAGAACCAAGATTCACAACTAGATCTGCTTCTAAAGGGCTTGTTAGTTTCACCGTACTTTCCTGGATTATTCTTTTGGTTGAAAGAATCATGTAAATCTTATTCATGCAATTGATTCTTATGGAAAGAAATGACATAATAACGCACTATTTTTTGTTATGGAATTGATACTAAAAATAGCTTCCATTTTTTCAATCTTAATATGTGCTAAAAGCTGTTCATAAATCATATCAGTTAACTCTCAGAGTAGCACGTGATCTTGACGTTTTGTTTTTGTTTGGTATTTCTCTAACAGATGAGAAAACTGAGTCTCATAGAACTTCGTAAACTGTAATGCCCCAAATTATACTTACTGCTAGTAAGATGTGGCAGAAATGGGTTTCAGACACTGATCCGTTTGACCCTGAAGCTCATAATTTTATTCATCTTATTATGCAAAAGTGTTCCCTAAGCTGAAACATTCCTTGCAAGTATTAGTGTTATTATGTCACTTTTGATTTTTGATATCTTACGTTTTGCAATTAGCCATTGATTTGAATTGTTGAAGTGGGTATCACCACTTTTGTGTGAATTATTGTATCTATATTTTTCTTTGGTTGTGGTCACACTGCCAAATCCTTATGGCAGAGTGTTACAGCCCCAGGGAGAGCCAGAACTGCCTGGTAGTTCATCCACAAAGCCCAGCTACATGGAGAGCTGTGATTTACAATCTGCAGTAGGCGCAGAAATGAGAGGATCAGCTGGACTGTAGAGCCTATTGAGACATGTACAAAACCTACTTTCACACATGATTTATATCATTTGGGGCAAACAACTGATAATCTTTCTGAGGCTATTGACTAGACTTTTTTAGTGAATGATAGTGTCTCAGGATTTATTCCTATAGCTAACTCTTTCTCTTTCTATGTTCTCTCTCTAGTTTTTTAGACTCGCTAAGGGAAATATCTTTGGCTTCAGATTTATCATAACAAACAGAACTTGGCAGGAAAGCTAAAGCCCTCTGTTTTCTATAAATTAAATATTTCAATTAGAGACCCGAGCAGGATATTTGTGTCAGAAAGGCACGATGTATTACTTATGTGAAAGGACATTATTTTCTGCTATGGTTTAAATATGCCAGACTGGACAATTGTCTTTAACTGGTAGTTTTCTGTTTTATTGTTTTCTTTAAAAGTATTAAAATTACTTATTATGTAAATGACAAATCAGGGAGTCGGATAAAATTTCTGGGTGAGAAATTAGGGGAAAACCTAAAGAGAAAGAAAGAAGAATTTATAATGTCATTTTTCTGATTGGTTGAAGGAATTTTACCCTTCTTGGTTCTTAACCAATTTTTAAAAAATACAAAAATAAGATAAAGGACATTTGAAGTAAATACATTTCAAGATCTAGATTTTAAAATTTTGATTCCTGATTATTGTTTTCCATGTGGATTTACATTTAATTGCCCAAACCCAATGAAATAATGCCTGTTGCTCCCTTCGCTTTTCAATAGGAGAGCACAATGCTACCATTCTTTCTTGAAAGTTGCCAGCAAATCTGCCAAATGTTCCCTGATTCCTCCTAAGATTTGTCTGCATCTGAATGGTAGTAAGAAAGGTTGATAAAATGTACATTCCTGCAAATTGGAGAAATAGATGTTCCCTCTTGTTGCTAGTCTTTTGGCTCAGAATAAGAAGTGCTTTTATTTGGGATATATAAACTATGAAACTACCAGTAATAATATTACAGAGAGTGATTTACCCCAAATATACATCTTGATAGCCCCATTGACATGGAATTAGATTAACAGATTTAAAACAATATCAAAACTAACAGTAAGTGACTGGCAGCCTGGCAATCTGTCTCTCCCCCTCACACAAGATATCACCTTCCTGAACTGGAATAAGTGAGTAACTAAGTTGAGGTGGTTAAAGATGGGCTATGTTCTTTGACTGCTTGTTTTGGTTTTGGAGTTTTTTTTGGTTGATTTTTGGTATTTCTTTTTTGTTTTTATATGCAACTTTGACATTTTGGGTGGTTGCACTATGTGCTGACTTCCCTTTTATCTGGGATGCTACAAAAACAATGTCAGGATTCCTTCAGGTTGTTATCTTTTTCTATTCTTCTTTCTCCTCTTATTTTAATTAGACCCTCTTTCTCCCTTTTCTTCTCCATTTCTTTTCTTTCTCTCCCCAGATTGGACTTCTTTCTCCATAGGGGTCTCTAGGTCACACACTTACACTGTCAGAATAATACAATACAAATTTGAGTGTGATGGGAGGGTGGGATAGAAAATTGAGTTTTTGTATACAATATAAAAGAAATACATATTTCATTCAGAAAATTTGGAAAATACTAAAATAGATGTTAAAAATTTCTCCTAATCTCTTCTCCCAGAGTTAAATTTTGTGGCCATGTTGGTAGATATTTGTTTGTACCTGAGTCTGGAGAAATATCTGTATGGATATTCACCAGTCTGGTGCAGATATTTATGTTTATTTTATATTATTTTTTTAAAAGATGTATTAATATTTAGAATTTTTTTAATTTTATTTTTTTTTTAATTCAGGATATTATGGGGCTACAAACCTTTTGGTTATATGAAATGCATTTGCCTTGCTCAAGTCAGGGCTAAAAGTGTGTCCTTCCCCCATACAGTTTGCCCCATTTCCATTAGCTGTGGGTTTACCCATCCTACCCCCTCTACCTGATGGGCACCCAGTGAGTATTACTACCATGTGAGCACCTTGGTGTTGATCAGTTAGTACTAGTTTGATGGCGAGTACATGTGGTGCATGTTTTTCCATCCTTCTGATACCTCACTTAGAAGGATGGGCTCAATCTCTATCCAGGATAATACAAGAGGTGCTAGATCACCATTGGTTTTTGTAGTTTAGTAGTATTCCATGGTATACATATACCACATTTTATTAATCCACTCGGATTAATGCTAATCGGCATTTGGGTTGTTTCCACATTTTTGCAATTGTAAATTGTGCTGCTATAAACATTCTAGTGCAGATGTCTTTATTATAGAATGTCTTTTTTTCCTTTGGATAGATGCCTAATAGTGGGATTGCTATATCAAATGGTATTTCTATTTTTAGCTCTTTGAGGTATCTCCAAATTACTTTCCCCTGGAGTTGTACTAATTTGCAGTCCCACCAGCAGTGTAAGAGTGTTCCAATCTCTCCATATCCATGCCAGCATTTGTTATTTTGGGACTTTTCTTTATTTCTTTTTTTCAATTTTTTTTTATTTCAGCATATTATGGGGGTACAAAAGTTTAGGTTACATATATTGCCCTAACCCCCCCACATCAGAGATTCAAGCGTGTCCATCCCCTAGATGGTGCGCATCACGCTCATTATGTATGTATACACCCATCCCCTCTTCCCCCCACATCTGCCCAACACCTGATTAATGTTATTACTAAATGTGCTCTTAGGTGATGATCAGTAAAACCAATTTGATGCTGAGTACATGTGGTGCTTATTTTTCCATTCTTGGGATACTTCACTTAGTAGAATGGGTTCCAGCTCTATCCAGGAAAATACAAGAGGTGCTATATCACCATCGTTTCTTATAGCTGAGTAGTACTCCATGGTACACATATACCACATTTTATTAATCCACTCATGTATTGATGGGCACTTGGGTTGTTTCCACATCTTTGCAATTGTGAATTGTGCTGCTATAAACATTCGAGTGCAGATGTCTTTTTTATAGAATGTCTTTTGTTCTTTTGGGTAGATGCCCAACAATGGGATTGCTGGATCAAATGATAGGTCTACTTGTATCTGTGACTTTTTGATAGAGGCCATTCTCACTGAAGTTAGGTGATATCTCATTGTAGTTTTGATTTGCATTTCCCTAATGATTAGAGATGTTGAGCACGTTTTTATATATTTGTTGGCCATTAGTCTGTCTTCTTTTGAAAAGTTTCTGTTCATGTTCTTTGCCCATTTATTGATGGGGTTGTTTTATTTTTTCTTGTTGATTTTCTTAAGTTCTACATAGATCCTTGTTGTCAGCTCTTTATCGGATATATAGAAAGCAAATATTTTCTCCCATTCTGTAGGTTGTCTATTCACTATAAGAACAGTTCCCTTGGCTGTGAAGAAGCTTTTTAATTTGATCAGGTCCCATTTATTTATTTTTGTTGCTGTTGTGATTGCTTTGGGGGTCTTGTTCATAAATTCTTTAACTAGGCCGATGTGTAAAAGAGTCTTCCCCGCATTTTCTTCCAGAATTCTTAAGGTTTCACAATTTAGGTTTAAGTCTATTATCCAAGGTGAGTTGATTTTTGTGAGAGGTGAGAGGTAGGCTCCAGTTTCAATCTTCTGCATGTGGATATCCAGTTTTCCCAGCACCGCTTATTGAATAGAGATTCTTTTCCCCAATGTATACTTTTGTCTGCTTTGCTGAAGATTAGATGACAATGTTTTATATATGAGATCTCCATCCTATTCCAAAGGTCTACGTCTTTGTTCTTGTGCCAGTACCATGCTGTTTTGGTTACTATAGTCTTGTAGTAAAGATTTAAATTTGGCAGACTGATATCTCCCAATTTGTTCTTTTTGCTTAAGATTGCTTTGGCTGTACGAGGTGTTCTCTGGTTCCAGATGAAGCATACAATTATTTTTTCTAAATCTGCAAAGAATGATGGTGAAATTTTGATAGGGATTGCATTAATTCTGTAGATCACTTTAGATAGAATGGACATTTTAACAATATTGATTCTACCAATCCATGAGCATGGTAGAGATTCCATCTGTGTACATCATTTATAATTTCTTTTCTCAGTGTTTCATAGTTTTCCTTATAAATATCTCTCACATCTTTCTTTAAATATATTCCTAAATATTTAATTTTCTTTGATGCTATTGTGAAAGGTGTTGTGTCTTTAGATTGATTTTCAGCTTCACTGTTATTGGCTTATATGAATGCCACTGATTTGTGTGCATTAATTTTGTATCCTGAAACTTTACTGAATTCGTTTATTAATTCCAAGAGTCTCTTGACTGAATTCTTGGGATTTTCTAGGTATAATAGCATATCATCAGCAAAGAGTGAAAGTTTGACCTCTTCTGCCCCCATTTGGACACCCTTAATTCCCTTCTCTTGTCTGATTGCTCTAGCAAGGACTTCCAGCACTATGTTGAATAGAAGTGGAGATAATGGGCAGCCTTGTCTGGTTCCAATTCTAAGCGGGAATGCTTTCAATTTTTCCCCATTCAATATGATATTGGCTGTGGGTTCTATTAAGAGATTTAAAATGAACTTAATAGCGTTTAGAGTTATGCAGTGTTGGAACAGAAAAAACTTTGAGATTATCTCATTCAACCACCTCATTTTACAAATGAGCAAATGAAGTTCAGAGAGGGAAAATGTCTCACTTAAATTCAAAATTCTGTTTGTAACAGAGTCTTGTATCTTATGTGTGTATCTCCTGACTTCTGCATTTCTGTTGTGGCCATTCAACCATAGATCTTCTAATGCAAGTTCTAGAACCAGGTAACACATTTGCATTTTAATAAGAACCTTAATGTTTTAGCATGGGTAGACATGAATATAGGAATTAAAAGGCTGAAAATATTGGAGCGGAAAGAAGAAAGCTTGACTGTGCGAGGAGTGTTGAGATAGCTCCAGTCCACCCCTAAATGGCAGTTTATTGACCATTCAGGAAGTCAGGACAGAAGAGAAAGCTTGACTGGGCGAGGGGTGTTGAGATAGCTCCAGTCCACCCCTAAATGGCAGTTTATTGACCATTCAGGAAGTCAGGACAGAAGTGAAAGCATATTTCCTCTGGCTTTCTTGAGTAAAACATGATTGACAGAATTCATCAGTCGATACTCTATAACATGGGAGTAACAACTCTTTGCAAACAAATATTCATCAAAGCAGATTTTCCCCAACTTCAATCAAGAGCATGTTAGGCTTCTCTTAGGTCTTTTTGCTTTTCCACCCAAAATTTAGAGGTTCCCTCAGCTACAAACTGTGTTGTATGAATAACCCCATGGTGGTCCTTACTGTGCAGGTAAATCAAGGGCAACGACAGTGAGCCTCTGACTGAATGGTATTCTGCATGTCACTGCTGGGTTGTAATATGAATAACACTGGCTATTGGAGAAGCTGGATTGAGGAATGCAAAAGGCATTTTTTGGGTTTATGACATCAATTAATATTCATCCCTCTGTCTCTCTGTACTTTCTGCTTTTCCACTTATGCAAATAAAACTGTCAATTAGTCTGGAGGTTGGCAGGCCATTAAAGAGTCCTTAGTTGGAATGTGTTTGCGATGCATAGAATTTTTGTTTTCTTTACTTAGGAATGATCTTTATGAAATTGACTCTAAAGTATGGAAATATAACATTTAGTTACATCAGATTTGGTCTCTGTAGCCACAGCAGAAATGAAAAGTTCTGGGGCAGGACACATTTGAGGTGAATTCTGGGTAAATCTCCAAATCAAAGGAGAAGAAAGGATAGCTTTTGGGTGAGAGACAGACATGGGATATAGGGATACACATTAAAAGTGTGCCTTGGCATCATTATTAAATTATCTGATTAATATTTTTAATAATGCATATTAATTAATTGAGAATACATGAGCTTGTTGACCTCTTGCTGTATAATTTCCATAACAGGTCCCTTGATATCTGTAACCTATTAGTTTTATGGGCATGCCATTATTATTATTCAATTACAGTTCTGTGTGTCTTGGGAAGACATGAGGGGAAGATGATAATTAGGTTAAAACATGGCCATTCCATTGTTATCATCAAATAGACAGCATTTCTGTTTAATTTTTTCAGTTAACATTTTCATGTAATACATATTTCAACATTAGTGAAAGAAAGCTTATACTCTGATATGATTTGTTACAATATCATTAGCATCTATGTATTATCTAATGAAATTATAACCTACAATTATGTTATGCAATAGATTCAATAGCATTTTAATTCTCTTCCTCCTCATATTTTCACTTTTTTCTTCTGATATTTATTTCACTTAATCCCTAATATTTAATTTACCAGTTGATACTATCATCATAACCATTAGGGTCTCCTACACTACTGGCTACAAAGTAGAGATTATCATATGGAGAAATTCATAAATTTACCAATTCTCCCAGAAGTGGGCATATAGGCTTCTTATTTCTTAAACATTGTTGATTAATCATTGATTAACTATGCTTTCCAGCTGTGAAGTTATGTTTTCTTATGTATGTACCTAATCATCAGTCTATCCATAAACTCCATGTAAGTCATTTTTTTTTTTTTTTTGGCCCTGTACTTAGACTCCCAGATAAAGCAACATTGTTGTCCCTTTCTAAATAATTTTATTAAAGGACCTATTCTCTGTACCAGTGTAGAGCAAGGGGGAGACAGAAGTGTTCATTCTGTTTGTGCTCCTGGTTGTATCAAATGCAGTCAGGATGATATTGCAGTTAACATGAGAATAGTTAGGACATTCTCAGAGTGTTGTTTCAGGCCCAGTGTGTTAACCAAACTATGTCTTGCCTAGTTATATCATAAACACCACATCCTGTCTAATGATAGATAATGAGGGAAGGAAAGAGCTGCTTTGATTAGGACAAACATAATTTAGGAAATAGATATTTACTCAACCCACATGAGGTATAGAAGGAATACTTGATTTGGAGTCAGATTTTGTTGGTTCCAGGAATTCTTTCTGTCAATTGCCAGCTTTGTAATTTTTTAAAGAGAACTTAACTCTGAGATTCAGCTCCTTTAGGTATATGGAATACTTAACATTCGTGCATACATGTAACCTACTCACATTTATCTTATTTATTACATAAAGTTGTATGTGGTAAATGCAAATGGAAAGCTAACATGAAAAGAATTTGTTAACCATGAAGCATCATACTAAACTAAGTTACCATTAGTATTTTCTTCACTGCCATTCACGACCTCTTCCTTCTCTGGGAGTGTGTCAGGCATGGGTTTTCCCACTTACTATTCTCTTTGCTTCTATGATAATTTTCTAAGGCTGCAATAACAAAGCACCACAAACTAGCTAGCTTGAACATAGAAATTTCTTGTTTCATAATTTTGGAGGCCAGAACTCTGACGTAATCAAGGGGTCAGCATGGTTGAATCCTTCTGAGGGGCTGGGGGGAAGGATCTGTTCCAGGCCTATCTACTTGGCTTATAGGTAATCATCTTCTCCCTGTGTCTCTTCCTGTTGTCTTCCTTCTATGTGTGTCTGTCTGTGTCCAGATTTATGCTTTTAGTAAGGACATCACTTATATTGGATTACAATCCACCCTGAAGAACTCATTTTAACTTGATTGTCTCTCTAATGACTCTCTTTCTAAATGAGGTCATATTCAGAGGCACTGGCTGTTGTGATGCCAGCATACCTTTCTTGGGAAGGTGCAATTCAATCCATAACAGTCCCCAAAATGCTATATGATCCCCTCACTTCTCCCAGGTCTTCACTGTTCAGTGAATCTTTCTCTGGCTATGCCATTTAAAAATGCTCCTCCATTTCCAGACCCACATATGCTCACTTTCGTTCTTTCCTGCTTTGATTCACTCAATAGCATTTACTACAGTGGCATACTGTTACTGATTTCCCTTGCTCATTTTCTGACTCATTCCACTAGAGGAAAAGGCTCATGAGAGTAGGACATTAGTGTGTTTTGTTCATGCTGTATCTCCAGTCACTAGAACAGTGCCTGGCATGAATGTTTTGCTGAATTCTGCCTTGTGTTCTATATGTTCTCTGGCTTTTGTGGGAAATGTAAAGAAGATGATATTGTGGTACCTGCCCTCTGAGAAGTCACAATTTGATCCATGTCATCTTCTCTCTCTGCATGTGAGTAGGCAAGAACATCCAACATACCTAGAAATGTTCAATTAGTCAGTCCATAACCACTGAATTGGCACTCTATGTCCTATAGTGTGTTTAAATTCACTGCATTATTCAGGTAAAATTCCAAAATGGGAAAGCAGAGGCAACAGAGATTTTAGGCTATCATATGTTCTATCTTTTTTTCTTAAGTACCATGACGCTTTCTAATATTGGCAATAGCCATTTAGGTAGCATCAGAGATAGGAGAGTGAGATTTAAGGGACCAGACACCAGGTGGTGGTGAAATGATACAGGGCATTTCCCAGCTCCCATGTATTCACTCAGGGAACTACGGAGACTCTCAGATCACTGCTTGTAAGTCCTAAACACCGTGCTGGATTCACTTAGCAACAGAACTCATTGAAATAATTATGTTTCTCCACCTAGAATTTGGCTTCAAGATCACTTTTAGTACTTTAGCCTTTCAGTGCCATGATTTTAGACAGAAATGAAAAGCAGTTTTGTTTTTTTTTTCCAGCTCTTCCCCAGCAAATGAAGCTCATAAAGGTGCCAGTGACAAAATACATCAGTTATCTGGTGCTCTCAGCTGAATATAGCTGCTGTTATTGTTGGCTGATATGCCTCTGGGGAAAAGACATTTCAGAAAGGACTAAATCCACACATAGTGTTACTGTAATAAAGCAACATTTAGCAAAAAATCAACTTTGGAAACACTACTTTCAGGCTGGAAGCTAATTTACAAGGAAGGCTGTGCAAAATCTATTATTTCAATATCATCTATCTAACAGACTCAAATACTGCCAAGGCTAGGTGTGAACTGAAACTATTGCCATTTTCTGGCACAGGTTGCATGTGTGCCGGAAAGAGCTTGGGCTTATAAATCTAACAATTTCAGCTCAGCTACTTAACTGTGTGATGTTAGTTAAGTTCCTGACTTTCTAAACCACTGTTTTTTATCTTTAAAATGTAGTTAATGAGATCCTCTCCAGATGTATATATGAAAGGTTAGTTAAATTACTTGAAGAGAATGCAAAATTGGTTTGTTTTTGCTATTCTGGTTATTGGTGCTATAAATGTACCATTTCCTTAGCCCCATTACTATGGCTCATTTCTCCATTTCAGCATGTGTACATAGCAACTGTTTATTTCCATAGGTTGAGTGACTGTGAACACACTAGTTAAGTTCTCTAAAACTCAGTCTTCTTATCGGAGATCAATGGCGATGATAATGATAAAATCTAACAACTGTGGAGTGCCTCTGCATATAAGACGCTGTGCTAATTATCATCACAACCTTGTGAATTGCTACTGTTGTGACTCAGTTTTATAGATGATAAAACTGGCTTCCAGAGATTGAGTAACTTGACCACTGTAAGGTATTAACACCTAGCATAATGTCTGGTAGAGATTCAGTGAGATTGGTATTGTTAGCATTATTAATATCATCAACATCATGATCCTTGTCTTTATGTAACTCATAAGCTCCTCTACCAATGTGTGATCTCTGAGAACAGGGAGTATGTCACAAGTGTATTGTTTACTGTTATTAACTAGAATATGGCATAGTCACTCGATAAATGCATATAGAGGTAAAAAAAGAAAAGAGAAGGAAGGAAGGAAGAAAGGAAGGCAGGCAGGCATGAATAAAATGCATGCATATTACTCCCCCATACATTTGCCATCACATGTCTGACCTGTTGACAATTTCAGGAGCCATATTAACGTGGACCATGTTGAGCCTATTAACAATCATGGCTGATCATGTGCCATTTTCCAATGTGCCTGTACAGATGAATGTAACAACACAAGTTGATCTAATTGTTAATGACTGCCAGAGTTCCCAATATACGGCTTCACCTAGAAAGTGCCAGAATAAACCTTGAAATTTTTTGACATAATTATTAATATATTGGCCAAGGCTCTCTACATAGAGATTCTAAAGTGTCTCTCACTTTCTTGTCAAACAATGAAAAATGGATTTTGAAGGTTAAGGTGCAAGGGGAAATATTGGTTTTTCCTGCTTATCCTTATTTATACTTAGTATGTGCCTTTGGCTATTCTAACACAGGAATGAGGGTCTTCCCGTTACTAGTATTCCTGAAAGAGTGAGCTAAAATGTATATATGTCTTGCCTGAACTGCAAAATCTGTGTTCATTTAAACCGTACTTTCTCCTTCACCTATCAATTTCTAGCCTTTATATTCCTACTCTATCAGGTTTTGAATATGAAAAATGTATGGATTTCTTTTTAAAAATACAGTAGATATTCAGTAAAAACACAATTTTTTTTAAGATGACAAAGAAATGCTTGAAAATAATGTTATTTATTTATTTATTATTTATTCCCACCATCTTTTAACAGACACTTATTGAATATATACTATGTTACATACTGTGCTAATGAACTGGTGGTCTAGATGGGGAAGGAAGAGCAGATACACAAATATGTAATTAAAATATGGTAGGGTCATTATTGTAACAGACATAGGTATAGAGTACTGTGGAAATACAGGAGAGAAATTACCTTACTCTGCTTGAGAAACTATGAGAGGCTTCAGAGACAAGGTGCTCTTTGTGCTGAGTCTTGGAAGCTAGAATGGAATTAAAGGAAAAGAAGGGAAAGAGCATTTTAAGCAGAATGGTGGCATGAAATATCATTGAACACAATATCTAGGGAATGGCAGGCACAAATGGAGCATGGAAGGTATGTTGGTTGGGCAGGAAAGGCAATTAGATGAGATTGGAGAGAGTAAATTGACACATTTGATAGTTTTCAGATTCTGACCACATACTAAGCCTTTATAGAAAGAAACAAAAAGAATGGAAAAAGAAAAAAAAAGCGATCTTCCTAAATAAATTAAAATACAGATTTAATACACACACATGTGCACACACAGAGTCACATTTTAAAATTCTAGTTTATTCATACTCCAACATGAAAACAAACAAACATATCTAAGTAACTAATCGATGACTTCTCTTCTGGCGGTGTTATTTGGTGTTGCTGTGGCACTAAGAGAATTTACATCCCTAATGTGACCATGAAGGAATTTTATTTCCCAAAACATACAACACTAAGTGTATTTCATTGCAGCCCAATTATTTGAAAAGTAATAATTTATATTTTGGCTGAATTTACATATTTTCGAGGGGTATTGCTTTTTATACCTGTGGAGCTTTGCAATCAACGAAGCAAGTGCAGAGAATTTGTGAAGAAACTGTGTGTGGTCAGTAATTTTCAGGCATGAGGAGTGAAGAGAAACCGCAATGGCCCAGAATGTGAAGGAAGTCATCATAATTCCACTCACCTCGGAGTTCCGCATCTTAGACCTGAACAGTTACTCTTAGCTACCTATCGTCTTAGCCGCATGTAACCTGAATCTACTCTCACATGCATTAATGCAGGAAACACTGCCTCCTTTGCTATTAAAGATCCCAAACCTCATTCCCTTTTCTTCTGGATAAGTAGGTGTCCTTTAGTAGGCAGCACACAGAAAAATAATCTTTAAATATTGTGTCATAATTTAGCCTATTGTGGAACTATAGACATTTTTAAAACTGTCTTTTCTGGGAAAGACAGTATGGCAAAGTTTGCTTAAGATAAGTGCATAAGCTTGAGGGTAGTAGGCCACAAGGTTTCTCCTTTCTCTATTACCTGTTTATGTAAAGACACTGAGAACAATCTTTCCCCAGGAAATTCTTCTTTGACTGTCAGTGATAAAGGATTGTGGAAGGCAGAAGGATTGGATACATAAATAATGAATAAATAGATGAAGCCTTCTGGAAGCTTATCTTCTGACTTTCTACAGCAAACACACCCACATATTTTAGTACAAAATGCATAGTCCTCAGGAAGATCACTGCTGACAAGGTTCCCTTTAACATTACTTAAGAGAGAGTCATATCTTTGTCATAAAATTTAAGGCCATAAGCTATCTTAAAATCTCTAACTCATTCTACTTTTCTCTCTTGCTTATAGCTGCTATCACTTTCACTTAATAAGAGCATGATCTCCCTTAAGAAACTCTACGTTATTTTTTTGTCTTAAAAAAATTAAGGACTCAATTTTATATTCATTTACCTTCAAACTGCCTTATCAAGAAACTTTCTGCCAGCCTCTTTATTCATGCTTGGTGGATTTTAGAGACTGGTGAGAATTTATTTCAATTCAGTGAATGGTTTCTAAAGATCTACATGCATGACTATCTTACGTGAGGAGACAAACCCAAGAATAATAAGACAAGACAGTGCCTTTCAAGGAGTGTACAGTTTTGGTGAGTGTATAATTTGGCATAAGAAAGGCATAAGGAAGAGTTCCGTTAAAACCGTGGAGGTTTTAACAATATTGGCTGGTCTTTCTGAATGGGAATAAGGAGGCGGTGCTCGGTAGCAATTGTTTTCTTTACCGTTTTGCCACACTGCCACCTTACCGTTCCCACCAATGTTTCCCCTACACTGTGGCCAGGTGTCAATTACCATTTATCTCTACAGTTCTACTTTTACTCATTATTCCTAAGCACATCACTTTCACTTGTCACTTGTCTGGTTCAATAAAAATTGTAAGTTACAAGCCCTTGTGTAGGCTATATGGTTTAGAGTAGACAATGTGTTCACAGGGACAGGGCAATACCTGTGGGCATCTGAGTAATCAGGAACTCCTGTGAAGGAAGAGAAGGCTTACTTTGATCCTTAAAAGATGGGATTTCAACTGAGGGAGGGCCACATACAGATGAATTTGGATATATTCAGGTATATTCATGATGGCTCAGCAGTGGGAAGGCACAATTCTTTGCAGATGATTGAGAAGCAAGATTGACAGGAAAGGATAGGGCAAGCTTTGTCAAGAGTAATGCATGACTGGCCTGCAAGTTTTGATTTTATTCTGGAGGTCACAAAGGAAATGATGATATTTTCAGATCAATATGGTGACCATGGTATGCCAGATATCCTATAATAAGGGAATATAATATGCCAGATACCCTGTAAGTTAGAACACCACTTAAGAAGCTATTGGAAGATTCCATTTGCAACAACCTAGAAATCTGTGTGCTAAAAGGAGGAAAACAAAATAAAAACAATAAGAGTATAAAATATAACTATCAGTTTAAATGTATTCCTTTGCTCATAAGCACATATTAATAAAAAACTCTCAAAAAGAGGCAATAAAATATGAGAGTAGAAAATGTAAACTGTCCCTTGAACTGCACTATTGGAGAGAGAGAGAGAGAGAGAGAGAGAGATTGAATGGTTATGTGGGGTCCAGAAACTAGATCTTGGCTCATACATTCAGAATGTGGATCCAAGATACCTACATCCTTGAAGGGATGGATTAACATAAATCTACTCACTGGCCAAAAGCTTGTCTGCCAGGGAATATAAATGAGAAAGTGAGATAGCGAGAAAAAGATAGAGAGGAAGAGAGAGAATTTTCCCTGTGAGCACAGGGCCTGCTCTTGGGAAGCTAAGAAATTATCATAAAAAGTGGTAACAGTTGTTATTGCCTCTGTTGGAAACACAGGAGAACCTACAATCTTAGCTTTTAAAGGATCTCTACAGATAAAAAGCAATATAAAGTACACCCACAATCTAAAAATATAAATCATAGTAAGAGGCAATGTCTTAAGGCCCATGGGGCAGCAGGGTCAGGGCTTTAAGAACTTCAGTTAACAGAAATTTTTGAATAGAGACTGAAAAAATATAATGTTTAAGAGGATTAGCATATTCTAGAAGCCAATCATAAAATCACATGAAAAATCACTGTGTTCTCTCATTTTAATGACCATACCCTTTCATTTTTATATTGGGGGAAAAGGTAGAGAGTAAATGATTTGCTCAGAACCATGATGTTTTTTTAAATGTAAGGAAAAAAGGTAGAATTTAATGACTCTAAGACAAGTCTGGGTTACAGCAGTCATATAAAACAATGAGAGAAAGAAGAAAGATGAAGTCAATGTTATTTGTTGATTCATTGGGTATAGTGCAAAAAAAAAAAAAAAAGTCACGTATCAAGAATCACAAAAACTGGGTAGATTATTTAGGTTTTTGACAGCCAGTTCTGTTTATGGAAGGAGGGAAGTGATGTCAGAGAAAATTGCAGGGTTGGTTTTCCTATCTGTAGCATTCTTGGCTTTTATATATTTAACTGCCATTTACTAAGCAGCTATCACAGGCAAACATCAAGGTTAGGCAGTGTCAGAGATACAAAGATGAATGAATGAGTCATGATCTGTCATTTAAGAAATATGCAATTCAGTGAAGGGGATAAATAGTTGCACAAATAACCAGGGGAGTTAACCAAGGAGAACAGAGCATGTGCTGCAATCCAGGCAATGCAGCTAGCCAGACTTGCATGCCAATAGAACATTGGGACTGTAATGGTGACAGCTAGTTCTAAGAGGCCAGAAGCAAGATCATTGTTCTCTTAAGGATGATCTGTGATATCTGAATTTCTTAAATTGGACTTGCTCACTCTTCCCAATCTGAAATTACAGAAAAGATGGCTTTTATCACCATTTATGAAAGGACTCACCTATTAAAAACAGACAAAATATCAACCCACAAGCTTACCTTAGATTATAAATTACTGACATTCTGTAAAACAGGTAATTATTCCCACTTTAAAAGTTTTCATGTGTCATTTCTGTGAAAGAGTCGAAGATCTCTTTCTTTCAGAAATGTGTTTCTTTGTTAAAACCTATACTAAAGTGGTTGATTTCCAGTTCTTACCTACAGGTGCTTTGACGAAGACATTAATAGCAGGAACAATGTCACAAAGTCACAATCATCCCTTCTGGGCAGACTAATATGGACTTTTGGGGATAATCACTGTCAACATGCCAGATTTGATACATGGTTTCTAGTATAGCTGCTTGAGCACATGTGCCCATTTATAGGAGATTATGGGCTTTATTACAGAAGAGAGATTCTTTGGGAAAAACATGTTGGAGGTAAAAGAAAACTAAAGACTGAAACTATTTGAACTTGTTTCTGGTGAGAACCCCAAGATAGAAGCTCAAACGTAGGGTTCTGGATGGACAAGAAATAGAGAAAACTCTATATACACTTATTTTCTTTTTCTAAACAGTGAGGATTAAAATTGTCAAACTGAATTTAGAAGAAATACTCTTTCTTAACCCAAATTTCAGAACTCTGTAGGTGGAGGTGTCAGGGCAGCAGGGAGCAGTAGTTGGCTTTTATCCCCATTCAAGTGTCCTTACAATTTATAAAATATTTGGTCAGGGTCTACAATACTCATGACAAAGAAGGAGATTCATAGAAGCCTTTTGAAATAGAATATCCAGCTGTTAGGGTTTGGAAAATAAAAAAACAGAGGTGAGGTAGGCAGGTTATGTGGGGGTGGGGGGGACAGACAGACCTGACAGTTTATTTTTAAGCATTTCAAACTTTGGCAGATCAATTTTCTGAAAGGGTTTCCTTCTGATTGTTCTTTTGAAAGTAAGAACTGCCAGGGCTGCAACAGAAAGTTGACACCTATTCAGTTCAGCACTTAGAAAAAGCTAAGAGGGAAAAGAAAGACTTTCAATTCTTGTCCTTTCTATTTATTGTGGTGTTCAAAGCAGTGAATAGTGGAGTTGGTGCTGAAAAGTATTTTCCATTATATCTACTGCAAAGTCTCAATGAGTCTCAATGAGTAGGGAGAGTCAGGAAGTAAAACTTTTTCCAACTCTGAGAGTTGGAAGGTGCATTTTCATAGCAAACTGAGCTGGGATATCTGATTTAGGGCCTGCACCTACATGATGAGAAAAATAATATTACACTTTTTATAATATTTGTATTATAAGGCCTTGATACCATAATGCTATCATTGCATATTATAATTTTTTTCAGAATAGATTGTGTATTTTGTATCTCTCAGTTTACAGGAATCGAATTTGGAAAGTATTGCTAGCCACCTGAATTACTCTACTTTTCCATAAGCCTCACTTAGTGGTTGATCCAGCTGCTTATCCTAAGTCTTAATCACCACCTGTATTATATAATTTTTATTTGTTTCCTTGTTTAGTATGTGTACATGTTCTCTGCTAGATTGTAAGCCTGTGGAAGAATACTTCATCTATCTTGATATTCTTCCTACAGGAACAAGTGTGATGCTCTGTAGGTAGTTACATACTCAATAAACATTTAATGAATTCAATTTTTGCAATCATCCCCATCTTTTTTTGTATTTTTCAGTCTATTCAAATTGAGTACAGCACACCTGTAGAATCTGATACTAAAATAGGGATGGGACTTTTTACAAACTGAAAAAAGATGGAGTTTCAAATTGAACAGAAGTTCTGCTAGGAGGCTCTGAGGATATACAGAAAAACAAGATAGTCCATGCCCTTTAGGATTCTATCAAATAAAAAAAGAGGCAGAAATAGATAATGCTGTAAGCAAGTGGGAGGAGATCAATACAGGGTGCTGAGCACAGACAAGCTAGACATTAAAATGGTGATGCATATGAGAGAAATAATTTGCTTTGGTCTGAAAGTCAACACTAAATGCAAAAGCATCTGTGAGTCCTGATAAATGACTCACTGCTGAAAGCTTTGGTTAATTTGTGTCACATTAGCAGCATCTATCAATATGACCCTTGAAGAAGAATAACTCTATTACTATTTGACCGGCAAAAGCTTATACTTCTCTTGGGCAGGGGACTAAGTATTTGTGGAGAGAATAAAGAATTACAACAAAATAATGAGTGTTGCTGCATAAAGATATACCCAGAGTACTAGAACAGCACCTCTCAGACTGTGTTGCATATTAGAATCACCTGAAGAGCCTTAAAAAGCTATCTCAGCTGCACCCAAGGACAATTAAAGTCTCTGGGAACTGGACCCAGATTTTTTAAACTTCCCCAGTGATTCCAATGCATAGCCAAGTTTGAAACCAGTAGGTAAATACAGTGTTGCTCAAACTGTAATAAGCTGCAGGCTTCTTGGGCGTCTTGTTGAAATGCAAATTCTGATTCTGTGGGTCTAGAGTGAGACTAGAAAATCTGCTTTTCTAACAGGCTCTCAGATGATGACTATGCTGCTGTTGAGTAGGAAAGGGATTAAAGCTACTCAGGAATTACGAGAACTACCAGTTTGCTACCCTTCCAGTCTAGAACCAAAGACTTGAAGGTAAGGTAGTTGGAATTGTCATGTGGCTTTTACATAATAGCTTTCCTTTTTTTTCTTTTCTTTCCCAAAGAACTAATCTATATAACATCATATATGTGTGTGTGTATCTAAAATATATATATAAACATGGGATTTTGTGATCTGACGTTAGGAGCTGAGAGGGTCTGGATATGGTCTATTTGAAATATTAAAATCTGTGGTATGTGTTTTCGTATTTTGGAACTGAATGGGTTGGGAGGCCGAACTCCCTTCATATGGAAAAGAGTGATTTAAATTATTGTGAATTTCTGAATTTATAAATCTTTGTGAAAATGCTTCTATACTTTGGCTTTGTTTTGGAAATTTCCCTGACTCTCTTATAGTGCAACTATCTCTTACAACCATTGTGTAATTCGGGGTATAGTATTGTGGAGTGGTAACAATTGTGGCCTCAGGAGTCAGACTGCTGGCGTTCATTCCTATTTTGCCTCAGCAGCTTTCTCAACAAAAATACCCAGCTTCTCTACGTTTCTTTACAATGGGGATAAAAATAAGACCTATTACACGGGGTTGCTGCGAGGACTGAATGAGGTAGCATTTGCACGGCACTGAGAATAGAGCGTAGCTGTCACTAACCCTGAATGGAATCTATTACAGTCTCACTTTCGTCAGAGAGACAGAACCTAAAAAGAAAAGTCCCAGCTCTTCACAAACCAGGTAGCCCTTTTGAGAATTAAGAGATGTGTCCATTCTTTGTTAGTAAAGGTCATAGATTTCCTCACTTCCAGTAATCCCCGCCTTGGCCAATATTTGCAGGATTTTGACAGGGTTCATTCACATTAAACACGTATTTCTTAAGCCCCTCCTGTATGACCGTCATTGTTGTAGTTGCTGATGTTCCAGCAGAGAACAAAACAGGCTGAAATCCCTGCTCACACGAGGCTAACATTCTGGAAGGGACAGCTGACAATGAACTAAAAGGTAGAACATATAGTATGCCAGATGCTGTCAGTTGCTATGGAGAAAGTAAAGTAAGGAAGGGGAATAGGAATTGCCAGAGGCGGAGGGAGAGGGTTAGCAATATTTAAAAAGGTAGTTAGTGAAGACTTTGCAGAGAAGATGGCATTGTGTTAACCTAAAGGAGGAGAACAAGAAAGCTTTGTGGGGATTTGAAGACAGAGCTTTCCAGGAAGAGCACAAAACTGATGCAAAGGTTGTAAGGTGGGAAGGCTTAGAAAGCTATTATGTAAACCCGGAACCAATGAGGGAGGGGAAAGGTAATAGCTGATGGGTTGGAGGTTCTCGGACTTGAGTGTACATCAGATTCACCCAAAATACTTGTTAAAACAGACTGCTGGGCCCCTTGCCCAGTATCTGTTTCATGAGGTCTGGGGAGTAGCCTAAGAATTGCGTTTCTATTATAACAAGTTCCCAGATGATGCTGGAGGGAACGGGCACATCATGTTAAGAACCATTATGTTAGACTGAGAAATGGTTGTGGAAAGATAATATTGGGCCTTATGGGACATTATCAAGGTTTGCTTTTTACTTTAAGTGGAAAATAAAGTGACTAGAGGATTTTCATTAGAGTAATAGCTTGGTTTTATAAAATAATCCTTTTGACAATAGTGCCATAGTTTAGGTGCCATGCTTCTTTGTAATCTACCTGATGTTGATACTGCTTCAAGATATAGGAAAGTTTTCAGCGAGTTCAACTGATTTGGTAAGACACATTTCACCCAATCATTTATGCTCTGTAGACCTATGTCTTACCTTCTTCACATGTCGGTGAAATGAGCTGACATTAACATGAAATATAACAGTAAATTAGGGCTGGTTGTAGTGGCTAATGCCTGTAATCCTAGCACTCCCTGTAATCCTAGAACGCTGGGAGGCCAAGGCGGGAGGATTGTTTGAGCTCAAGAGTTCGAAACCAGCCTGAGCAAACGCATGACCTTGTCTCTAGGGGGAAAAAAAAAATATATATATATATATATATATATATATATGAAAATTAGCCAGGTGTGGTGACGTGTGCCTGTGGTCCCAGCTACTTGGGAGGCTGAGGCAAGAGGATCTCTTGAGCCCAGGAGTTTGAGGTTGTAGTGAGCTACAATGATACCACTGCACTCTAGCTGGGGCAACAGAGTGAGACTCTATCTCCAAAAAATAAAATAAATAAATAAAAAATAAAACAGTAAGTTACTCTGATTTAAATTCGAAGTCGACCTAGTGCAAATCTAAACAAAGTCATTCAATAACAGGTGATTTGCTAAAAAAAAAAAATATATTTTTCAAATAATTTTTTAGCACCTTATGAACAAGGTGTTGATGTTATCACTTTTTAAGTATTACATTGCCCTGGTTTTACTTACATCCCTGGGTGATGTAGATAAATCCTATTATGGCCATCACTTTCTTGAACTTTCATGCTATCTGTAGTACAATATCACGTTCAAATGGGGAGCCCTTCTTGAGAAAAGGAAACATAAATAAATGTAGAAAACATTGTCCTGTCAAATTTTTCTTTTGTTTGGTATTGTAATATTTTACAGTGTAGGCTCCATAGTATATCCATAGAGTCTTTATTTTGCATAGCCTTGTTGAGGACAAGCTTTGTACAATGGCATGAATCAGAGACACCCTTTATGAATAATATGATTCTAGCTGGTGAATCAAAGTAGTCATTATAGTTGGTGTATCTCTCTGACCTACTTCTCTCCCTTTTCATATTTATTTTTTCCTATTAATATTTCTCTCAGTAAAAATTACAGACCTAATTCTACCTTTATTAAGCTTCATTTTGAATTCCTTGCTTGCCCAAGCAGAACTTTCCAAGTCTGTTCCTTTTTCCTTTTTCTTTTCTTGTTTATTTTTTTTATTAAAAAATCAATTTTTTGGAAATCAGTTCTCCTTAGAAGATGACTATGACTCTAAACTTTGACAAATTTAGTCCCATAATACACTGCCACCCACACACCTAATTTCCTGAACTTTCTAGGATATATTTTCTTGCTGCAGCATTTGTCCTTTTGATTTCTTTGTAAGAAAACTGCACACTTTTACTGAAATAACATTTTCCACAGACTATATGCTAAGACACTGAAAGCACAGATTACTCTGATATCAGAGAAAAGTGTTTGCTCTGAGATCATGCTGTCTCCTCTTTGATTTTACTACTCCTGAGGCTTGTGTGATGATATTTAACTGTAGCTAAAACATCATCTTCCTTTATAACTGATCAGTGCCATACTCTTCAACTTCCAGAATTTCAAACGGTGTCTGACAATTTGCCCTAAAACAAAGGGAATGTCAATAGTTGCTAACATTTATTGAGAGCTTGCTATGTGGCAGGCACGGGGCATCTGTGCATTATTGTATTTTATCCCATAATATCTTAGGAGTTAAATCCTTATTAAGGTAAGTGCCTAGACAAAGCCCCACAGCTAGAAAGCAGGGGAATAAGGATTCTGACTCTGCAATTTGACTCCAGAATTCAAGCTCTTAACATCTATACTGCCACTTAAATAAATTAATTAATTTTAAAGAATGAAAAAACCTGACACAGATAATGTTTTAAAAGAGTATGATTTTATTATTTTAAGTACTATATATATATAATTACAAGTCATGAGATTGATAAACTGGAGGAAAGTATGGCATAGTGAAGAAATGATAATTTTGGTAATTATAACAACAAAAATGGTAGCAAGAAAACAATAATAATTATTGGACACATCACGTATACTAGGCAATATGCCAAGGGTTTTCCTACCTCATTGTTCCAACCATTCTGAGCAGTAAACATTATAATCCCCATTTGACAAATGAGGAAACTGAGACTCAGCTAAGTCACATTCTTAAGTGACTTACCTAACAATTGGTAGAGTCATGATTTGCATCTAATTCAAGTTCATAACCAATATTCCTAAACCATTAGCATACATGCTTTAGAGGCTTAGGAACACTTAGGGAATCACTATATTGTGCTGGGCACTCTTTATATGCACATACTCACTGGATGCTCATAGTAAAATGTGGAAGCAGGTATTATCATCCTCATTTGCAGTGAAGGGAACAGAGTCTCAGAGGTGGAGCCTTGTGTCCTTGGACACATGACTAAAGATGGGCAGCCAGGATTCACTCAAGCCTCCTGGCTCCTCCACCCATCAGGAACCCACTGAAAGGCTAGATTCCATGATTATGACTGGAGTATCCTGACCTGTGTCCCAAATGATCACATGTGGTTATTATTGAGATAACTATTTCTCTCTGAAAAGGGAGTGTGAGACCTATATCCTGGTGTGAAGGAAAGTGACAGCTATAAAACCTGAGTAAATCTGCCTCCTAGACCAGGGGCTCAAGGACAGAACAGAGAGTAGGGAAAGAACGAAACCTGAAACAGTGGCCAGCTCCGGGAAGATGATAAAGAGTTAAACCTTTGGGGTCAATTATTCCTGTACTCAGTCAGAGACCACAGGAGAAATAGACCCAAAGGGAAAAAGAGACCCTGAGGAAAATAATCATATTTTGCTGCCAAAGAGATCCATATAAGCTAGTGGAAAGTTTCCCGTAGTTTATGAGTGAAGTTCTCAAGTCCATAAATTCAGGACATATAATTTCTACTAGATATGGAAACCAAGCTAGGGTTTCCTAATTTAGACAATATTTTAATTATTCTAAAACAAATAGTTTTGTGTTAATCAATAAAACAGTCATATTTAAATGCAAGCTGCTATTTTGGTCTCCCATTTTCAAGTACTTGAAAAATAGCCCCAAAATGATGCCAGCCAATACTTTAAATTGAGTGGTCTCAGGCCTGTATTTACCATCTCTATTCATTTTCCCTCCCCCTCCTTCTTCTCCTTTAATATTGTATTTCTCTTATTCGATCTACCAACATGCAAGTCACAGAGCATTGAAATTTTAACAGTAAAGTCTACTCTTGTCTTTCTTATATCCCTTAACATAACCCTGGGTCTCCCCATGGCTCTGAATTATAGTCCTTCCTCTGGTTTCCCACTGTTTCCACTGTGGTCACAGATTTTATTTTCTCTTTTCTTTTCACCTATAATTATCATATAACTAACCTTCCTACCCCTACCCCAGACTCAACTTTAATATAATCAGCCTTGACATAAGGGCTGATTGAATTTCCAAGTAATATTAATAATAATAATTTAAATGCTCTTAGAAGTTTAATGCACCCTGAATTTAGCCAGTATAGCACAATTTTTACCATTTTCTGTTATTTTACATGGGATCTGTTTCACTCTCATTTTAATAGTTGTTTGGTCCCTGTAGAGGTTACAAATTTTATAAATTTATTCAACCTATTATGGAAAATATGGCATAGTGGTTAAAAGTTTAGGTTTAGAGTCAACAGAACTTGGTTGTTTCTAGCTACACAGTTCATACTAGCTCTGTGACCTTTGGCAGATCCCAAACCTCACCAAGCTTTAGGTTCTTTATCTAGAAAATATGATCACTATGGTTTCCAGTTCATGGGGTTGTTGGAGAATTCAGTAAGAGAATGCACATAAATAGGTTATCAAGATGCATGGCCATACTAGAAGCTCTATAAATATTAATCATTATTATCATCACAAAAACATGAGCCTAATCATGCCATTCCTATCTCAAAATATTTTCTTATCAAATTAAAAGCTTAACTTTGTTATTTCACACACTTCATTATCTGAACCTAAACAACTTCATAACATTTTTTACTCACTACCTTCTTTCCTACTATATCCTCAAGCCAAACTAAAATGAATTATATAGTGAGTCTCTTTGATCAAAATGATTCAGCTGCCAGAATGTCCTTCCCTCTCATTGCTTCATCTCAATATTACCTATTTTCCAAAACAGAGTTCAAATGTCATAGTGATTTAGTCGCCAATAAAAGAAATAAATTCACATTCCCTTAGGGAAAAAAAAGGATATTTACTGAATAGAAAGAGTAAAGTTGTCCTAAGAGAATAACTGAATCCAAAGTCTAACTAATTATTGAGATTTTCTATTTTCCACTTCTGTTCTTCACTTCATATCTGCTTAATTCTTTTCTTCTACCAACTTGTTCTCTGTAATTTAGTTCAATTGACATAATATGCTGCCCGCAGCTTTGAGGTTTACATGACAGAATTCCTTTGCACTGGAGATGAACTCAACTCTCTTTCAGTCACAATTCCAAATCCCTGGTATCTCAATTCTACTTGGCCCAACTTGGGTCAGGTCAATCGGTTGGGGGAAGTGAAACGGGTAGAATCATTCTGCACTACTTGGCTAAAAATAACCCACCCGATATTTATAATGGAGGAGGCTATGCAAGCGTAGGTTTGCAGATATTCAAAGAATCTCTGTACCTTCCTCTCAATTTTACTGTGAACCAAAGGCTTCTTTAAAAATTAAAATATAAAATAAAACAAAATAAAAAGAGAAAGGGAATAAAAAGAATCCACCCAAAGAGAAAAGGCAGGTAACACACAAAAGACAGGTAGCTGGCTGGTGGGCTGGAGATACACATTAACGTTGTCCACTGACATTCACTGACTACTATGAGCCAGGAATTGTTCTAAATGCTTTAAATAGTCTACTTCGTTTATCCACCAGATAGTATTAGAAACTCCATTTTGTGGATAAAAACACTGAGCTTCTGGGAGTTCAAGTAGCTTGCTCAGGGTCACAGTGCTAACAAATGGTGCAATTAGGAGTCAAACACAGCACCTCACTCACTCCGCTTCAGCCTGCACTTGTGACTCTACTACATCTGCCTTTCTCAATAAGACTTTCTTCAAGCTTCCAGGTGTGAGAGGTAAATTCCCCTATTTTTCTTTCTTGGCATATGCCACTTCTCACTTTGTATGATAGTCATTATTTGTGAAAGGGTCTTATCACATTCATCATGTGTCTTCCTAGCACCTAGCACAGTCCCTATGATTTGTCTGTCCTTCATAAGTAGGTACTGAATGCATGAGCAAATCCAGGAGATCCGACCTGGCATTGGTAGGGTTCATTCTTAGTTGACAACCATAATAATGGCTACACTTACTGAGGGTTCTCGGAGCACAGGGCCCTGTTCTGAATACTTTGCACATATGATCTCATTAACTCTTTTTAGCCTTATGAGATACACCTCACTGATAATCCTATTTTTCTGATAAGAGAATCCAGGCTTTACATGTAGCTAATATGTAAATGAGACTATTAGGATCCCAAATTACATCTTTCTGACTCTAAAACTGTTTCCTTAAGACCTTTGACATCCTATCAAATATGTTTTACTTTTCAACATTATAAGATTATTTATCAGAGGTAAAAATTCAGGCTGATATTTATGAATGATTAGCATCCTGCTTAACATGATGTTAAATTAATTGTTTTACTGAAATCATAATTTTAGAATTCTAGTAAAGCCTGAAACCTTTGACCACAGAAATAGTTTTAGGAATGATTCTAATTCTGGGCATTCACTTTTTAATATGTCTAGTCTGAAATGTTCAGCCAAAGTTCTACATTCTTAAATTGCTCTCCTAAAAACCAATAGTTTCAGGATGTCAATACAGGCACTTTAAGAGTCTTTGGTTTAAATAAAAAGTTGTAATGTGTTTTGATTAATGAACCTTATTTTGAGCAACTAAAGCAGAATCCATAAGCAGACATCTAAAATTCAAGTTCTGCGATGTCAAGCTAGAACATTTTTCTTTAGTGAGGTTTTGGAAGATGATCAACATGGGATTACAAGAAAGACAAAGTATGAAGGAATTCACGGTTGAATCCATTCTTCACTCTGTGAATGATGTTGTTATGTTACTTTCAATAAGTTTCATCCAGTGTTTTCCAAACTAATGGTTTCCTTTTTCATTGTTGGCTGCACAGAAAATCTAACTTTCATTCATTGGTCTACTCATTCAACAAGTATTCATTCTGCTGAATAAATATGCAATTTCAGTTCTTACTTATTCGATCTCTGGGCAGCAATCAATATTGCTGGCATTTCCTTTCTTCTTAAAACAATTCTTTCTCTCACTTGGTAAGATCCATCTGTCTCCTAGTTTTTATTCTACTTGTCTGAATGCTCCTTTTCTGTCTCATTTGTTTGCTCATCCTGCTCTACCCTGCCATTCGCTTTTGAAGTTCCTCAAGGCTCAGTCTTAAGCCTTCCAAATTTCTTTTAAAATGAAAAGCTTTATTGAGGTATAATATTATAATGTACAATAAATTTCATTTATTTAATGTGTACAATTTGATGAGTTTGAACATAGTCCACCTGTGAAACAATCACCATAATCAAGGTGATAGACATATCCATCATCTCCAAAAGTTTCCTCGTGCCCCTTTGTTTTTTATTTATTTTATGGTAAGAAATTAACATGAGATATATCCTAATAACACATTTTTAAGTGCATAATATATTTTTGACTGTAGGCATTATGCTGTGGAGCAGATCTCTAAAACTTATTCATTTCACATAACTGAAACTTTATGCCAATTGAGCAACAACTCCTCATCTCCCTGTCCCATCAGTCCCTGGTAACCTATATTCTATTCTCTGCTTCTGTGAGTTTAACTATTTTAGGCACCACATATAATTGGAATCATTCAGTACTTGTTCTTCTGTGTCTGGCTTATTTCACTTAACATAATGTCCACCAGGTTCATCCATGTTGTTGCAAATGGTGGGATTTTATTCTTTATTAAGGCTGATTAATATTCCATTGTATGTATATGCCCCGCATTTTCTTTATCCATTCATGTGTCAATGTGTATTTGGTTTTTTTTCCCCCATAACTTGACTATTGAGAATAGTGCTGGAATGAATATAAGAGTACAGATATCTCTTTAAGATCCTGGTTTCAATTGCTTTGGGCATGCACCAAGAAGTGGGATTGATGGTTCACATGGTAGTTCTATTTTTAATTTTTAAGGACTCTCCATAGCAGCTACATTATTTTACATCCCCATCAACCATGTAAAAGAGGTGCCATTTCTTCATACCCTTGCCACACTTATTTTTTTTTTAATATAGTGGCCATCCTAACAGGTGTAAGGTAACATCTCATTGTGGTTTTGATTTTCATTTCTCCAATAATTAGTGATATTGAGCATCTTTTCATATACTTATTGGCCATTTGTATATTTTCTTTCAAGAAATGCCCATTCAAGCCCTTCACCCATTTTTAAATCAGGTTAATTGTTGTAGTTGTTTTTGCTATTGAGTTTTAGAAGTCTG
Source organism: Eulemur rufifrons (assembly GCF_041146395.1). Lineage (NCBI taxonomy): Eukaryota > Metazoa > Chordata > Mammalia > Primates > Lemuridae > Eulemur > Eulemur rufifrons. The sequence goes on along the minus strand of NC_090988.1, from coordinate 84,490,706 downwards.
TCATATATTTTGGATATTAACCCCGTATAAGATATATGGTTTGCAAATATGTTATTTCATTCCAAAGACTTTGCTTTTATTCTGTTGATTGTTTCCTTTGCTGTAAAGAACCTTTTTAGTTTGATGTAATTCTCTTTGCCTATTTTTCGCTTTTTTACTTATGCTTTTGGTATCATATCCAAGAAATAAGTTCTCTTTATTTTTCATGTTATTTGTATTATTTCTGTGCAATTTCACCCATATCCTTAGAGAGGAAACTCAATTTATATGTCTAGCCCTAACATCTCTTTATGCTCTAGACCTCTACATTATACTATGTATTCATGATCCATTTAGACAGTTCAGTGGCACTTCATATTTAGTTTTTTCAAAAATAAACTCATAATTTTCCTTTCTGGAAACTTGGAACTCAAAATTCGAATTGAAGGAGTATGGTACTGCCATCCATCCATTTGTGTAAATCTAATAGGTACATGACAACTCCCTTCCTTGCCTCCTCCTATATTGAATCCATCAGCAAATCTTACCGATTTAATTTACCAGTTATCCCTATTCTGTCTATATTTTTTTCAATTTTTCCCATCACTGCCATATGATCATGTCAACACTCCTGATTAAAACCAATCTACTTCTATTTCTTAAAATAAAAGTAAATCTCATTAGCAGTTTTTAAGACAGTGCTTTGTTTATCCCTTATTTCATTTCCAACCTATATCTTTCTTCAATTTTTACATAAGCATTTTATTAAAGTATAACATATTACAGATAAGTGCATAAATCATAGGTGTAGAGCTTGATGTATTTGTTAATGTACCAATGATGCATCCTTCCAAAATCAAGAGGTAAAACATCCCCTGTACATAGAAGTTCCCTGTCTCTCACCTTTGTTCACTGCCAACTCCCAGTCCACCAGGATGACCACTATCTTGATCTCTGCTGCCACAAACCAGTTTTTCCTGTTTTTAACTTTACATAAATGGAAACATACAGTATGTAATTTTATATGTCTAGCTTCTTTTGCTAAAAATTAAGTTGTCCCCACCTCATTGAAACATTCTTGTGTCATACATCAGTGACTATGTATGTGTGGGTTTATTTATATATTAACTCTTCTGTTCCATTTATCTACTCACATATCCATGTGCCAACAACATACATCATTGTATATAGCAATCACCATTTGTTCACTTGCTGTATAGTATTCACTGTATGAATACACTACACTTTTTAATCCTACTAATATTGATGGAAATTTGGGTTGTTCGCAGTTGTTTGCTATTAACACAAATAATGCTGCTATGATCCTTGTACATGTTTTTTGGTGGCCATACCTATGCTATTCTATAGTGTTTATAGCTAGACATAGGGTATGCATAGACTCTACTTTAGTAGATATTTCTGATATTTTTCAAAATGCTTATATGAATTTATACTTCTCTCAGCATTGTTTCAGAGCTTCAGTATCCCAACACTTGGTATTTTCTGTTCTTTTCATTACTGACTATGAAGTAATATCGCATTCGGTTTTAATTTGTATTTCCTTGGTGACTAATGGAGTTGAGTGCCTTTCCTTTGTTTATTGGCCATTTGGATATCCTCTTTTATGTAGTGTCTGTTCAAGTATTTTGCTCATTTTTTCTATGGCATTGTTGGCAATTTCAAATGAATTTGAGGGTGTTTTGGTTTTTGTTCAATGTATTCTGGCTGTGAGTCTTTTCTTCAAATTATCTATTGAAAATATTCTTTCCCAATCCTTGTTTTTCCTTTTTGTTCTCTTAATGATATATTTTGATGAACAAAAGTTATTTTTTAATGTAGTCTGATTTATTACATTTTATGGTCTGTATATTCTCTGTCCTATTTAAGAAATCTTTGTCTAGCCAAAATAACAAAGATAATCTTCTGTTTTCTCCTAAAACCTTTATTGTTTTATCTTTTATAATTATATCCAAACTATATGTAGTATTAATACTTTTTATGTAAGGCATGTGTTAAGGTTCAAGAAATGTTTTCTTCCCTATAGATGTTCTGTTGACCTAATACTATTTGCTAAAAAGACTATGCCTTTTCCTACAGCATTGAAATACCTTTTTTCTTATGAATCAAGTGATTATATATGTGTGAGTCTGTTTTAGATTCACCATCTATTCCACTGGTCTATTGGTCTATGCTTCCACTAATATCACCTTGTCTTAATTACTATAGCTTTATAATCAGTCTTGATATCTGGAATTACAGTCCCTACAGTTTGGCCTTCTATTCCATCCCCTTATTTAATCTACCATTGGAATAACTATTTTTCATATTACTTATCAAAGTGAAAGTTTATATTTGTTTTTGTAATATTTTGATTTATGCCTATGTAAGCTTTCAAAGGACAGGACCACATCTGTTTATTTTCACCCTACTATTTTAAGGGCCTAGCAATGAATCTGGCTCATAGGAGAGTCCAAATAAATACTTATCTAATGAATGAATGAATGAATGAGCTTCAATTTTGGTCCAGGCACTGTATGAGGATCCAGAAGTGAGTCAAACATAATGCAATCCTTATCTTCTTTCTCTTTCAAAACTTTCCTCATCATTTCTTTTCTAAGAATACAAAATATCATTCTAGTCTAAACTAATAACATCCAACTTCTTCTCTGAATTTATAGTTTATTCCCTAATCTCCTAAACTTTCATTTATTACGTACTAAAGCATAATGGTTTTTAATAATTATTTGTAGTGGAAATTTCACAGTAAAGCTTTAAATAAATGAAGAGAAATATATGTGTTCAATAAGAAAATCAGAGAATCTCTTAGCTCTTGAATAATCATTATAATTTTAATTATAATTTAATAGAATTCAATGAATTTGTGTAGAAAAGTAACTCCATCATCATTTCTTCTAGCTCTCCATCTATTGTGGGGATCTTTTCCACAGAGTACCTGAAATAAAATCATCAAGACTTTACACGAATATTTAAAATGACAGAAATTATTTGTTTAGTCCCATCCAAAGCATGGGATATTGATATTGAATTGATGGAGATTTACAGAAAGTAGCCTCGGCAGTCATGAGACAGATAATGGGGCAAATATAGGAAAAGCCATTAACTTCGGTGTTACTTGTTAGGGCTTTCAAGAGTGATAATTAATCACATCCCTTTCCCATCTGGATCCTGAGTCAAGCAAAAAACAGAGTCATCAGATAGGGATCAAAATATCTACTTTATTGCCATTAAAGCAGATTGGAGACTATTGTTTTGTATGCAATGAAACGACGCTTATTACTAAATAACTCTCCCCAAATCTAGACCCACCTGAAGGGAAAGCATAAATATCAGAAATATTGATTCCTCCAGTTTGACAGACACTGAATGTAGGAACAGAAAGAAGACACATGTGTATATGGTTTTTGAATCATTAATTCCAACTAAACAATAATGGATGTTAGATCCTCACTGTTTTGTCAATCAGATAAATTAATTCTCCTTTCAAACAGGAAAGTGAAAGGCAAGAAAGAGGCCCAGATGTGATATATTAACAGTCTTCATATTAGAGAGTGAAATGTGTATCCCTTTATGGAAGTCCAAGTACAAGTGAATAGTATTGTACTTTTTTTTTTTTTTTGTTACCTATGGCATAACTACTAACATACATTAAGAATTTTAAAAACCAGTGAGACCACAGAATGAGAGAAAATATTTTCAAATCATGTATCCTATATGAGATTGACACAATTAAAAAAAAAAAACACAAAAACAACTGATTTAAAAATAGACAATGGACTTGAAGAGACATTTCTCTAAAGAGGATATACACATTACCAATAAGTATACAAAAAGATGCTCAACACCAATAGTCATTAGGGAAATGCAAATGAAAACCACAATGAGGTACCACTTTACATCTATTAAAATAACTATCAAAAAAGAAAAAAAGCAGAAAATAAAAAAATGTTGGTGAGGTTGTGGGGAAATTTGAACACTCCTACATTGGTAGTAAGAATGTAAAATTGTTTAGCAACTGTGGAAAATAATATACCAATTCCTCAAAAAATAAAATATAGCATTACCACACAATCCAGCAATTCTACTTTTGGGTACACACCCAAAGTAATTGAAAGCAGGATTTTGAAGAGATAGTTGTACACTCATGTTTATAGCATTCACTATAGCTAAAAGGTGGAATCAACCTAAGTATTTCATTAACAGATAAATAGACAAACAAAACATGGTATATACATAGAACATTATTCAATGTTTAAAAGAAAAGAAATTTTGACACGTGCTACAACATAATGAAACTTGAAGACATTATGCTCAGTGAAATAAGACAACCATCAAAGGAAAATACTGGTTTATTCCTGTTATATGAGGCTCCTAGAGTGGTCACATTCATAGAGACAGAAAGTGCAACAGTGACTGCCAGGGACTCAGGGGAGGGAGAATGGGGAGTTAGTGTATAATAGTTATAGAGTTTCAGTTAGGGAAGGTGAAAAAGTTCTAGAGGTGGATGGTGGCGATGGTTGCACAATAATGTGAATACAGTTAATGCTGCAGAACTGTGCACTTTTAGATGGTTAAAATGGTAAATTTTATGCTGTGTATATTTTTCCACAATAAAAAAGAACAATGGGAGAGACTGAGACTGTAGTGCCATCTTCTTAATTAAAGAAGATAAAAGTAAAAAATAGCAAACCATTTATAAGGAAAACTGATAATTACTGTAAAGTTATATTTCTATAGAGATTAAATTGTGAAATACTTGTTTATCAGCATATGCTAAGAACATTCATGTGAGTGGCAAGCACACACGGGAACATAATATATATGATTTAATTAAAGAAAATCATGTAAACTTATGAATATTTACCAAAACAAGGACAATGTGAATCTACTATGAATGGCTATAGTCTCGCCTTCCTTTCATTCTATCAACAGATATTTATTGAGCTTCTCCTATGTGTCAGGACTATGCCAGGCTGTGGGTAGACAGTGGTGAACAAGACAAGCATAAGGTTTGATTGCCTGGACCTTTCATACTTATGAGGAAGACATACAAGAACAAAGAAAGCAAATGCTGTATGTAAATTATTTTTTCAAGTTATAGTGAGAGTAGTGATGGTAACAAATGTAGAGCTAAGCTAGAGGCCAACACAGGGAGACTTTCTTTGGATACAGTGGTCAAAGAAGGCCTCTCTGGGGAGAAAGATATTAAGCCAAAATATAAATAATGAACTATCCAAACAACAAATGCAGGGAAAAGCATGCCTATGCATAGAAGAAAACCTACATAAAGACTCTTGGGTGAGAAAGAGCTTGGCGTGGTCAGAAATCTGAAAAGCAATGTGACTAGAAAGGCACATTGCATATAAGAATGGCATTGGATGAGTTTGAGAAGATGAGCAGAACAGGAGCTAGAGTCAGCATTTTCCAATAGAACTTTCTGCATGGATGATGACCACTAGTCACACGAGAATACTGAACAATTGAAATGTGGCTAGGATAACTAAAGAATGGAAATTTAAATTTTATTTAATTTTAGTAGAATTGCATTTGAACTTACACAGTCTCATATGCCTGTTACTACTGTACTGAGCAGTTCAGCAGCAGTTCTGCAGGGCCACTCAGGCTGCAATAAAGGCTTGGATATTATTATGAGAGGAATGAAGAGCCATTGAGGCAAGGGAGTGATGAGATGCAATGTATGTTTTAAGAGAAGGGCTGCTGCTGTTTTCTGTAGCAAATACATTAAAGGAAAGTCAGAGTTAGGAGTAGAGCAAGAAGTTAAGAGGTAGCCATAGTATTCCTTGGAAGAGATTGTATGGCTGAGGCTAGAGGGATATTGTTGGAGATGGAAAGAAGAGGTAGAATTTGAGATCTTCCTGGGGTGCAGGTGTGGGAGGATATAATTAATTGGACTTGCTAACGGAGTAGATGAAGGTGATAGGGAAAACAAAACAAAGATGGATTGTATTTTAAGTAACTATGTTAACAGTGATGCAGTTTATTGAGATATAGAGTTCACTGGGGTGGGGAAGGCACAGGAATATATTTTGGGGAAAACTCAAAAGGTATGTTTAGATTTGATAAGGTTGAGAGATCTGTGAGAAGATAATATTAAACATTCATGTGAAGATGATACTAGGTGTTTAGATATTCTAGTCTGGAAAAAGGAGATAGGAGCTCGATATAAATGTGGGAGGCATCCATGCAACATTGGCATTAAGTTGATGACGACTGATAGATGCCTTTATGGGGAGAATGGGGAGTACCAGGAGAATCCAGAAACCTGAGTGATCACAACATACTAACTCAGACTTAGTTTCAGGGGTTCACGTTTACCACTTCTCAAGAATTTACACATAAGTATAATACATGGGATCAGTGTCCCATTTAAATGTTCTTTCTCTTCACATCAGGTATACCAGACTTCAACTTTGTATATTGATACAGAATATGATGGATTTATGTCATTTTATCTAAAATCATAAATATTATTAAACCATCACATCAGAAAGAGAATTCTACCAGTGAAATAAACTATTGTATTCTAGCTCTTTTAAGTATTGTTGATAACCCTATTTAAGAGAAATACCAGTGTTTGGAGATGTTTTCCTCCTAGCCAATATGAATAATTTTAGGGTTGCAAGGTCAATAATAGTTGAGTCAAGTAAGGGAAGACCTAATAGTGGACAACATGGTTTAAACTATTCTCAGAAGATATAAAACATGAGAGGGACCCAGTCCCCATCACCTGTTTGCATATCAAACAAATGGAGCATTTCACTGAAGAAATGTTTCTTAGATCTTCCTTTCTTCCTCTTTTGCTCTCTCCTCCTCTCTCTTATTCAATAGAATCAATGAGAAAAGAAGATTTACTTTGCAAACATCATTTGCTATCTACCTACCCAAATAAAAGACCGTCATATAGGCCTTCCCTGTTCCTAGGCCAGGCTTATCTGTTTATACTCATTTCTGTGTCTGTCAGCAACCTGGGAAGACACACATGGGTAAACTAGGAAGGAAGGCCATGGATAAGGCATGCTGGCATGGAATTCACTGTTTCATAATAAAATGCACCTCTGAGAGCCCTCCCTGCCCCCCCAAAAAGGAACCTCATAATTTGGAAAAGATAATGCCAGTATGCAATTCAAAATCTGGGGTTATGAAGTAAGACAATTTGTGGAACTTCAGAAGAACCCAGTTAGTATTCAGCTTTTCCAATATCTTGCTCCAGCATATTAACGGGTTATTTCTCCAGGCTTAGCTTACTCAAAATGAAAACAGTCTCAGTTCATTTTGAATAAAACAATGAACATTTTGTCATCACCATAGAGAGCATCATATCATTTTCTTACTCTTGAATCAAGGTTCTCTGCATTGAAATAAATACATCATGAACATGATGAGTGTCCAGCTCCTTGAGAACATAGGTCATGTATATAGACCAAAAACTTTGAGCATGCGCTGTTTGTTTTATTTTGTTTTTGATGATAATGTTTACCATTTGCTTACCCTGCTATGATGATATTATCAGGAGGTCATACAAAAGTGCTGAAGGCACCCCGGTAGAGAAATGCTGTATGTAAACACATTCCATCATTTCCTCCTCCATGCCCCAAAGCCATTCCTAAGAATTTATTTTTCTGTGGAAATATATCAAGTAAAATTCTCTTCAGAATTCTACACATTTTAATAAATCACAGAGCTAGGAAAGGTTCGGTGACATAAAAAGTGCCTGATAATCGGGGATAATTATCAATTTATCATAACATTGGAGTAAACGCAGTTAGGAATAAAAAAAAAGCTAATGGTCTGCAATATTTCCTTTGAAATCACAAATAAGTGAATTAAGATCACATTGGCAAAGTGAAATAACAAGATAAAATACAGCAATCTGCTTTATCTTTTCAGAGCCACAGATTTGATATAGTACAGGGCATTGCTCCAATAAATTATCCTAGGCAAGTCTATAGTTCTTTAGGATTTTTACATATTCGCACACATTATCTCATTTAATCCTTAAAACAACCCAATAGAATAGGAATGCATGTCTATTTTAGAAGTAATGAAAACAAGATTGAGGCTTTTTGGGTCTTTTAAGTGAAAGAGTATGGATTCAATAAGAGATATTTTGACCTTTCGTCTAACAACCTTTTTCACCAACATTCTGCAGCCTCTTCCAATATTGTACAGTGTTAATGGGGACTTCTGGCTTCATTATAAAATTTCAATCAATTGTAGGCAAATATATTAGTATGTTGATATATAACTGTGTTGACAACGTTCTTCATAAACCAAATCAAGAGTTTCACTGGCATTCTGGACAATTCGATAGACTATACCCCAAGGTTTCAGACCAAATCTTTTCATATACCAAACTGTGTTCCAAAAGTGTAGCACTTATCCAAAGGAGCATGGTAAAATAAGGGGGCTGATAAAATCCTCCATCACATCTAAAAGCAATGTACTGTTTGGAGAAGGAAGCCTGTTTTGGTGGTATGATACAATGTCTCTATCAAACTGGATGCCCAAAAGGGCTGCTTGAATCATTCCCATCATTGCAGTTTATTTCTCCTCTGGTCATTAACATTTAAACATATGCAATTTCATCCTTCCAATTGTTCAGCTTAAAAACAAAGACAGAATCTTTGATTTCTCTTTTTCTGAATCACTAAGTACTCTTCATTCTGCAAATAAAATATGGTTCTGCACTAGAAAGCATCTCCACTCTCACTGCTCTAGTTCACATCACCATTATTTCTCACCTGGATAACTTCAAGAACTTCCTGCTAACCTCCTTATTTCCATGTACCCCATCACAGTCATTTTTTATAAGATAGCCAAAAGTATCTAAAGGGATTGCTCACCTCTCCAAATTAAGCTCATAGCATTTGCTGCCTTACTCACTAATTCATTCCGGTCTCTGGTTATTTTTCAACTTGCCAAATTTGACTCTTCATCTTCTATCTGGCTAGAATTCTTATGCCCATTACTTTGCATAACTCGCTCTTTTTGCCTCCCTCAGGAATCAGTACAAATACATCTTTTCATGAGAGAATTTTCTTGCCCACTCCAGTGTAAACTTCCCACAAATGTTTACCATATTGGAAGACAATGTCCCAGTCATATATGTTTACTTATTTATTTTGTCTTTCTTCTATTGTACTGTACATTTCATTAGGCCAATGACCATATATGTCCTTTTACTGTCCATGTGCCTAGCTCATTGTTTGTCATGTCATATAAACTCAATAAGTATTTGATGAGTGAATGGACAAATGAATATAATGAATACGTGGATAAGAATACATAACAACTATCCATAGCATTATAATATTCAAGAAATAACTGATTGCTATAAATTCAGGCTCCAAGCTGACTCTCCCTTATTACTTGCTATTCATTAAGAATTGTTAAATGACTTATCATCTTTACTATTACATTATAAGGCCTCATGTCTCATGGACCCTTCTTTTGAAATCAAGTTTTATCTGAAGTGCAAGCTATGCAGATATTTTTGTCAATTTTTCCTTTCTGAGTTGCTGTTTATCAGAGCTCCCATGATTAGTTTTGGACATTGATTCTCCCATCCCTTCCATAGTGAAACAAAGTTTCATTATTCCCCAAATGGGAGAGAAATTATTTCTTCAACACTCCACAAATTGTCACAGGTTTTGTTAATGCTTGTTGTCTCATTCCTATTTCTCCTGTTTATGCATTTGTGCCTTTAGATAAGCAATGAATTTAGCATGAGTATGTTTATTTTTAAACAGTAAGTTATACAGATAGCAATGAATATTACAAAAATACTAAAAACGCATATGCCTAGGTTAGGTGGATCCATCAATATACACTGGATATACAAGAAAACTGGGCAATAGTAAAGTGTCTAGTGCTACTACAAAATGCAAGCATAACTTGTTTTATTGCATGTCCCTTTATTGTGCTTTGCAGATAATGTTTTTTGGAAGTTGAAGGTTTTTGGCAACCCTGTGTTGAGGAAGGCTGTTGGTGCCATTTTCAACAGCATTTGCTTACTTCAAGTCTCTGTGTTACATTCTGGTATCTTTCACAATATTTCAAACTTTTTCAGTATTATTACATTTCTTATGGTGATCTGTGATCAGCAATCTATGATGTTACTATTGTAATTGTTTGGGGCACCACAAACCACATCCTTATGAGTTGGCAAACTTAATTGAAAAATGTTGCATGTGTTCTCACTGTGCCCCTGACCAGTTGTTTCCCCTTATTTCTCTGTCTTTGGCCCTCCCTATTCCCTGAGACACAATAATACTGAAATTAGTCCAATGAATAACCCTACAATGGCCTCTAAGTGTTCAAGTGAAAGAGTCATATATATCTCACTTTAAATCAAAAGCTAGAAATGATCCAGCTTACTCTGGAAGGCATTTCAAAAGCCCAGTTAGGACAACAGCTAGGCTTCTTGCACCAGACAGATATAGCTAAGCTGTGAGTGCAAAGGAAAAGTTATTGAAGGAAATTAAAAGTGCTACTCCAGTGAGTACACAAATGATAAGAGAGCCAAACAGCCTTATTGCTGATATTAGAAAGTTTTAGCTGTCTAGGTAGAAGATAAAACTAACAAAAACATTCTCTTAAGCCAAGACTTAATCCAGAGAAAGACCCTAACTTTTTTCAATTCTATGAAGGCTTAGAGATATAAGAAAGCTGCAGAAGAAAAGTTTGAAGCTAGCAGAGATTCATCTATGAGGTTGAAGGAAAGAAGCCATTTCCATGACATAAAAGTGCAAGGTGAAGTAGCAAACGCTAATGGAGAAGCTGCAGCAAGATATCCAGAAGATCTAGTTAAGATCATTGATGAAGATGGCTACACTTAATAGCAGATTACCCATAGAGACAAAACAGCCTTCTATTCAAAGAAGATGCCACCTAGGACTTGCATAGAGATGAGAAGTTAATGCTTGACTTCAAAGCTTCAAAGGACAACTCACTGTCTTGGTAGTGGCTAATGCAGCCGGAAAGTTTATGTTGAATCCAATGTTCATTTACCATTCTGGAAACCTTAGAGGTCTTAAGAATTATGCTAAATCTACTCTACCTGTGCTCTATAAATGAAACAACAAAGCTTGGATGACAGTACATTTGTTTACAGCGTGGTTTGCTGAATATGCTAAGCCCACTGTTGAGCCCTACTGCTCAGGAGTAAAATAAAAAGATCCCTTTCAAAATAAGCTTCTTCACAGCCAACAAAATAATTAACAGAGTAAGTAGACAACCTATAAAATGGGAGAAAATATTCGCAAGCTATACATCCAACAAAGGACTAATAACAAAAATCTACAAAGAACTCAATGAAATCAGCAAGAAAAAAAATCAAACAACTCCATTAAAAAGTGGGCAAAAGACATGAACAGAAACTTCTCAAAAGAAGATAGACAAATGGCTAACAAACATATGGAAAAAAAATGCTCAATGTCACTAATCCTCAGGGAAATGCAAATCAAAACCACAATAAGATATCAGCTTAACCTAGTCAGAATGGCTTTTATTAAAAAGTCCAAAAACAATAGATGTTGGCATGGATGCAGAGAGAAAGGAATGCTTCTACACTGTTGGTGGGACTGCAAATTAGTACAACCTCTATGGAAAACAGTATGGAGATTCCTCAAAGAACTGAAAGTTGACCCACCATTTGATCCAGCAATCTCATTAGTGGATATTTACCCCAAGGAAAAGAAGCCATTTTATCAAAAAGACACCTGAACTCAAATGTTTATTGCAGCACAACTCACAATTGAAGATGTGGAATCAACCCAAATGCCCATCAATACATGAGTGAATCAACAAAATGTGGTATATTTATATCATAGAATACTACTCTGCCACGAAGAAGGATGACTTAATGCCTTCTGCAACAATTTGGATGGAACTGGAGATCATTATCCTAAGTGAAGTATCTAAATATGGGAAAACAAACACCACATATACTCACTATTAAATTAGAATTAATTGATGAGCACATATGTGCATAGAGGGAAGTAAATCTCAAAGGAAATTAAGAGGAGTGGGGGTTAGAGGGGATGGGCAAAAACCTACCTTACAGGTACAATGAATACTATCTGGGTGATGGGCCATATAACCAAAAAATTTTTGCCCCCATAATATGTTGAAATAAAAAATATATATCACTAGTCATTGGCAGTGTATCGTTTACCCAAGAGCACTGATAGAGCTGTATAAGAAGATTAATGTTGTTTTCATGCCAGTAACACAATATCCATTCTGCAACCCATGAATCAAGGAGTAATTTTTACTTTCAAGAAATATTGTACATTTTGCAAGGCTATAGCTGCCACAGATAGTGATTCCTTTGATGGATCTGGGCCAAGTAAATTGAAAATCTTCCAGAAAGGATTCTCCATTCTAGATGCCTTTAAGAATATCTGTGATTCATGGGAGGAGGTCAAAATATCAACATTAACAGGAGTTTGGAAGAAGTTGATTCCATCCCTCATGGATGACTTTGAGGGCTTCAAGACTTCAGTGGAGGAAGCAGATGTGGTGGAAATAGCAAGAGAATGAGGATTAAAAGTAGAGCCTGAAGAATATGACTGAATTGCTACAATCTCATGATAAAATTTGAATGGATGAAGGGTTCCTTCTTATGGATGAACCAAGAAAGTGGTTTCTTGAGGTGGAATCTGCTCCTGGTGAAGGTGCTGTGAACATTGTTGAAATAACAAAGGATTTAGAATATTACATAAATTTAATTGATAAGGCAGCAACAGAGTTTGAGATGATTGACTCCAATTTTAAAAGATGTTGTACCATGGGTAAAATGCTATCACACAGAATTGCATGCTACGGAAAAATCTTTAGTGAAAGGAAGAGTAAATTGATGCAATAAACTTCATTGTCTATTTTAAGAAATTGTCACAGCCACTCCAAGCTTCAGCAGCCACCACCCTGTTCAATCAGCAGCCATGGACATTGAGGCAAGACCCTCCACTAGCAAAAATATTGACTCACAGAAGCCTAACATGATAGCTCTTTTTACCAATAAAGTATTTTTTAGTTAAGAAATATGTTTTAGACATAATATTATTGCACACTTAATATATTATAGTACAATGTAAATATAATTTTTATATGCACTGGGAAACCAAAAAAAATTGTGTGACTCACTTTATTGTGTTATTTACTTTGTGATCTAGAACTGAGCCTGCAGTATCTCCAAGGTATGCCTGTAAATATATTACCAATTAGAAGAAGGTTACAAAGTATGATGAGGACGACAACCACTATTTTCTTAATATTTTGTCTTAGGTGCACTGCACACATCATACTTTATCCTAACAAAAGCCCCTCTAAGAAGAAATCATTGTGTCCTTAGTAAAGGTAAAATTTAATGAAACTTAAACTGTCATTGTAATGAAGCATTACATTTCAATAATGTGAATGCCTAGAGGTTATATGTCAATAAAAACCTTATCTAAGAGTTAATCTCAGATCAGTCTGATTTCATAGTCCTGGGAATTTCTACTTTATCAGGCTTCTTTTGTACATAAAATACATGTATTATATAAAGATGGGCTGACTCTCATTGTCCTATGTCAGTGTGGTCTGATTGGGTCTTTTAGAAAAGGAGAATTTCCTTGAATAACTGAAGCATCCAGTTTCAGACGAGTTTAGAGAGGAACTTACCCACCTCTGCCTTTCCAGATGTGTAATTAACCTTGTGGAATTTCCGTTTTCCTCTTATTTAGTCTTTGTTTCTTCAGACATTACAAATCTGACATCATCTTCGTTTCCTAATTGACAATCTGTTTTCCCAGATTAATACCTTGCAGAGTAAACATTGTCAAATGGAACACTAAAAAGTCATCTATTTGACCTCCCTTATTGCCTCACTCTCTTTGACATTAACATGTATGTTTGTAAAATAGAGATTATAATAGGATACTATCTCTCTGTATTTCACATATACGTTTCACATTACATTACCATATTGTATTTTCTGCCAGTCAATTATGTGTGTCCAGGACTCTCAAGATTGTGTTTCTGGGAGAGATATCCCAGAATGTCTAGCGGTAATACATTATTTATTGAAATTTGAGACTTTAGTTTTGCCCATCAGAGAAAGTCGAGCTGGAGCCAGTGTGAACAGGAACTGACTGTTGTACAACCATGTTCCATACTGGTCAATGTCGTGCAACCATTAACCAGGCTTTCATTCTGGACTATTTAAGGAGCAAAGCCCTGCTCTGCACAATGCTCTGTGTAGTGTGCATGTCCAACAAGTAGTGCAGAGTATCTGATTGACATATTTTGACAAATGCCCCTGTGAATTAGAAATAAGATCCATTTCATATAGAACTAAGGGATAATTAAAATGTGACTAAAGCATCCTATGATGACTCCAACCATTTTTTTTTTTTTTTACATTGGGAATTTTTTTAAGCTTCATTTTAGAAGTAATTTTATGCAGAAGGGAAATTTGTTGGGTTCTCAGAGATGCTTGTGTCCTTATCTGAATACCTCTGTTTTGCTTCTAGCATGGGGCCCTGTAGATTTCATGCAAAATTATGCAGAAAGAAGTCAAAAGGGAATATTCCTCAGCCATGTGCCTAGTTTGCTTTAAACATTTTCTGTGCTACCATCTCCTTCTTTAGGATTTATTAAGACAGACAAAGGAGTGGACATAAGCCAATCAAATGTAAAGACTATTTTAAAATATCTAAGAATGCCAAGCAAAGGAACTCATTGTCCTCTTTAAAATTCTATATTTAATTATTTTAACAATTGTGTTCTTAAATAGGAGACCAGGTAGTGTAGTTAGAAAACAATGCACTTGGAAGCCAGCTGGAATAAAGCACCTTCCTAAACTTTGTAGAATGACCTTGGATAAGTTCTTATCCTTAAAATTTGTGAAAACTACAAAAATTCTTAAATTTGTAGACTTAAATTAATTATTTCTACTTTATAAAGATTAAATTGCTTATATAAATAAATACATGGAACATCTTCGATCACAATGACAGTAGTTAATATTATTAATTAACATTATAATACAAGTAAATGCCTCCATAATACTAGGACTAATTTGGTTTCTCAAATTTTTTTACCAAAAAAAAATAAAAAATCTTTCCCCCATATCCTTTCCTTGGCAAAAGATTTCTTCACATGTAACTGTGAATATAATCTCAAACCTATTTTCTGTTTAATTATCACACATTCTGAATGAAGAGGGTCTGAGTTAATAAGATTTTGTTTTATGTGGACTATCCTAAGTTAAAAGAATTTTAATCACATGAACAGAGCTACATAAATTAAACATTGTGCTTACCCATGAAATTATATCATTTAAATATCATACATGTTAAAGGCCTTTTCTTGGCTGGCGCACTTCATGAGGCCTAATTGGTTCACTCCAAACATGGCTAAAATAGTTAAGATGGATAAAAGAATAGCTTTTCTTTTTATAATTGTAGGAAACTCTGATGTATTTGAAAATGTTGCACAAAATATGAGTTGTTTTATTCCTAAACAAATGCCAGAGGTGAATTATTTTGTGTTTAGCCTATTAAATCTTAGAGCCTAATATGAATATAAACAGAAGTGAATAAAATTAGAACTCTACTCTTAAAAGTGGAATGAACAAGTCTATTTCTTGAAGTCAAATCATATCCAAGAGATCAGTCATATCAGGTTGCTCCATGGGATAAAAACATGTAACATGAGCACATGAATGCTATGTCATTTCAAAAACTGAGCTAACAAATTTTCATAGAAAAGTTAGACAATATAATTACTATTCATATATAGCAAAAAAAATCATTATTTACTATGGATTTAAAATATTTTGATCATTTTATCACAGTTTCCACCAATTCTAATAGTAAACCAAAGTTCTTTGGGGGATTCCTACTGGCAACTGTATATCAGAACAGCTGTTCTTTCATAACTAAAGAAAAAAGTGCTTGGTATTGCAAAATGTAACTTCTATGAAGATTTATAAAACTCTAGTCTTATTCAGGATTAAATCAGTTTGATAATATTTGGAATTGTGACTTTTTTCTCTGTGTTCCAACAAATGTCTTTGCCAATAACTAACTTTCTGTATTTTTACATTATTGGACTGTTTTTATTATTTTCCTGTTTTGGTCATCCAAATTTGAGAGGAGGAGGGAGGAATATAGGTAAGGAGGAAAATGTGGGGGGTGGGTGGAGAGAGAGAGGAGATTGATGGCAATTATGGGAAGAAGACAATATATACAAGAAAAATCCCAGTGAAGGACAAAAGAAGTGTATTAGATTTCTTGAATGCTAATAATTTTAATAATAATATTAATAACCAGTTATTAAATATTGGCTATATGCCAGTTACTCTATTAAGTACTTCTTATGGCCTTTGCCAAATGATCCTCAGAAAAACATTATAAAGTGATATGTTTATATGCATTTTATAAAAGAAAAAAATTGATGCTTCAACAAAGCAAATAACTTTCTCAAGGCCATAGAGCTTATAAATAGCAGAGCTGGGAATTAAGCCAAGATTGATTTGGCTTCAAAGTGTATCACTTAGCCAATAGGGTGTATTGCACTGGGCTAAGCTTTTTGCATGCATCATCTCATTGACTTATTGCAACACTTTTGACATATACTATTAACCTCTTCATTTTGTTATTAAATGAAAATATTAAAGTTCAGAGAGGTTCATGAACTGACATAAGTTCACCCAGCCAAACGAGGGTCTGAACCCAGGTCTTTGTCACCCTTTGCATCAAGGAACACTTCAGTTTGTAGGAATAGGTAAATTGATAAGAATGTTTAGGGCTTGAATTTTAAGAAAACGAAAGAAAGGAAAAATAAAGAATCACTATTTGCCTTATTGGCAAGTCCAAGAGGATTTGTAATGGGAGTGATGACTCCCTGAAAGAATTGAGAGTTTAAAGTGAGTCAAGTTGGCTCTGTGTCTTGCCTGCTTTTTAAGATCTACTTTACTTCATTTGATTGGTTTCGATCACCCTTTCTTGTGAGTTGTTTTGGATCCAGAATCGCTTTTATCTGAGTAAGAAAAAGAAAATAGAAGCTAGAAAACTGATTAGAAAGAAAGGAAAGCAATTCTGTGAGGGCCTGTCCGTCATGAATCCAGCACTCCTAAGATACAGGAGATAGAGGAAGAAGCTCACCTCACTCCTGGAGGGTTGCAGTATCATCCTAGGTGGAATAAACTCCTCTCTGATGCACTCTCTCTAATCCACCATCCACCCCACAGCCAGAGGGATCTTTACAAAATGCAAGACTGATTCTGCCACTTCCTCCTTTTGAAAGCTTTCAGTGGCTTTAAATTGCCTTAAACTGAAGACAAAGCAAGGCTCCTATCTACCTCTCCTGCCTGCAACTCCACACACTTTTCAGCTACAGCCTCATTGTCCTTTTTCAGCATCTAGTGCTTGGTATGGCTTATATTTGTGCTATTTCCTGTTGCTAGAATGCTTAGCTCATCCCCTAGTCTCATGTAGCTTATTCTCACCCATCCTTCATATTAGCTCAAACTTTACTTTCCCTAGAAACTTCTCTGACTTTCTTGACTAGCATAAACAGTACTTTGGAGCAATTGCTATAGTGGAATTTTTCTTGATTCAGTGTTTCTCTCTCCCTCCAGACTCAGACTCCTTGGAGGCAGGAAGCACATGGGAGTTTGCTTACTCTTGTATGACTCACATAGCACTTGACACAGAGCAGCTATTGTAGCATGGTAGCTTATCTCCAAAGCTGACTCCCAGTGAACGCTGTCTCCTGGGTTCACATCCTTGGCTAGCCTTCTCCCATATTGAATCTGAGCTGGCCCTCTGACTTGCTTTATCAGTTGAATGTTGCAGAAGTGGCTTCTTGCCAGTGCTGTAATTAATATGTAATGCAGTCTAGTGACTTTCACTTTTGTGCTTTTTGGGAACCCTGAGATACCATGTAAGAAGTCCAGATACTGTACAGGAGGCCTTGTGAAGAATTCATGATCCACACAGAGAGGAGAGGCTCTGAGATTACATGGGCAAGGAGTGAGGCCCAGCTCTCTAAATGGCTCAGTCGAGCCTGTGACTGACTTTGGCCCCACCTACCATCTGATCTTATCTACACAAGATGCTCCAAGTAAGACCAGAGTAAGAACTGCATAGCTGTGCCCAGGCAACCCATGCAACTGTGATATATAATACAATGTTTATTATTTTAAGCTATTAAGTGCTATACACCAACAGGTAACTAAAACAGAAGACACATGATAAAAAAATGTAGAATTCATAAGATTAATGTAGTTTCCTCATGATTGGATTTTTGCAATCTAGGATGTAGCAAAAGGTTGTCAGGATTAGACTTGTAAGGATTTCCTTCATTTCTGGACTCTTTGTGCTCATCCTGCACTAATATATACTGAAGAATGAAAGCAAAATATCAATCTCAAAATTCTGCGTATGTGAAAGATCTGAAAACACGTGTAACTTAAATTAACGCTTGCCTCATGAGCCTGTACGTACTAACAGAGTAACATTAACATGTAATATCAAATGTTACTGTTTTAATGCCGAAATTACTGATAGCAAGGCCTTGGCCCCCTTCGAAATACAGCCCCTTCCTCTGATATTTCTAGGGTCTCCAGAGGGTTTTTTACACAAGTCCACAAACAAGTCCTCTAAACTCCTTTTCACCAGTCTTGTTTCTTCACTGTATCTATCATTTACCGAGAGTGCCTTTCTCTGCTGGTGCTTCACTTTCTTGTCCTTGGAGAAAACACTGACTTATTCAAGATTCTTTCCCCAATCTTCCCAGTTATGCAAAACATAAGAGATACCAAGCAAGCATTGTGCTACTTTCCATTCTCACTGCATTGGATTCATGATATGTTCTATGCAGAAATGTGGAAAATGTCCCTCCTTCCATAGAGCAAACTGGAAGCATTTGGTAGGAACTGATCTATAGCAATTTTATTAATAATTCCTTGGGTAGAGTTCAGTCCTGCTTCCTATGAATGATCTACTGCAGCTCATGGCTCCCCTCTTTAAGCCCTTGGTTTTTCCTTCAAAAGCCCCCTTCCCTTTTCCATAAAATATACACTATGTTTGTAAATGAGTAGTTTTTACAGCTCACTTGCCTACCATAGTAACTTAGACCTCGATCTCTTTTCATTTTTATGGTTTCTGTCACTCTCAGCATGAACTGATATCATTTCTTTAAAATCATTGTGGGATTTCGGTGTGTCAGATTGTGATTATCTCTATTAGACAAAATATATGATGTGTGTGTCCCATGTGACGCTGCTACACTAAAATGCTCCTAAATTTCTGAGAACCTTTATTATTTAAGAGATCTTTGTCTAAGAAGCACTCCCTTAATTGAAAGCTTAATAGAAGGTTTTTACCCCTCAACCCTGGATTTTATGTTTGTCCTGGAGCCATTTCTTACTTTGAGATTGTTTTCCTGGGAAAGCCTCTGCCAGAGAAACTATTCTTTCTTCTAAACCCAGAAAGTTTTAGTTTCTTTATTATTAGTAGTAGTAGTATTATTAGGAATTTTTACCCAATATCTAAACTTTTCTTTCTTTAGTTTACTTCCCTTTTGTTATTCAAGGGTCATCCTGAGTTCAGGTGGTATATTGTTCTATTTCCCCATCTCTCTAGAATCTCTACCTAATACCCCTGTGAAAATATCCTTTTCTCATGCATATCATATTTTCTCAGGTAGATCAACTCAGGAAACTAGATGGGTGAGCATAATCACCAGATTTCCAGCACTCACATTGTAAGTCTGTTTAGGCTCGACTGTGGCCTCCAATCACATATGAAAACTACAAGCATGATGTTGCTGCTGATAGAGGAGCCCACATGGTCAGTTTTGTTCTGTTTTTGTTGTATTTGGCCACAGACAAGATACTTAGCCTCACTGAACCTCAAATTTGCATCTTTGAAATCATATGACTAATTTGTAGGATTATGGTATTTACCTAGATGTTATACACAAATTTCATGTCACAAAGGAAATCTTGGGTTAAATAGTCTCTATTACAGATATTTTATTTGTCGTATACACACATGTGTTTGTCTGGAAATTAATTAGACCCATTTTACTGAGTTTGTGAACATGAACAAGTTACTTTACTCCTCTCAATCACATTATTTATCAAAAAGGCAGGAATAGCAATATTTCTCATGAGGATGTTTGGCCAATAGTTCAGAGCTATTTGAAACATTTTTTTTAATATCGATTGCAAGGTTCTATGCCAGACTTTTTTTTACTCCTTATATCTGAAATAGAACTTAGTCATATAGGTTGATTAAAATTCAAAACAAGACACGCCCAGATGATTCCAATACACAATTGGAATGGAAAAGTACCACTTGTGAAGCTGAGGAGGGCATTTGTAAAATACCTGGTCTAACAAGTGGTGTTTAATAAGCACTGTGGTGTACAATAAGGACTCAACAAAGTTAAGTTTACTTTCACTCCCCATATACTGCCTCCCTCCACTGCCAAGTACAAGAGCTTGGTGAATCTCAGGTAGCCAATAGAAACTTGCCATGATTACTGTGTAAGCATAGTTTCAAATAATTAACAAGATTATATTAAGTACCTGCAGATTATATAATTTTACAGTTGTCTATGTTACATTTTGTATTCCTTCACTGTTTCAGATAAAATGGTTGTTTACTCAGCTTTGTGGAGTAACTTGAAACATGACAAGCTCTGGTTTAATAAAAAATGTCTCCCTTTTTTTCATATAAAAGTTTACATGAAAAACAACAGAAATCAGACAATTATATTTAACCAATACCCAGGCATTGTGTGCTGCACTAAAGAAGGGAGTCATGAAAATATCATGTACTGTATTGTTCAACTACAAGTAAAATATACTCCTCTCATTGGTCATTTGTTCCTCACCCCCCAAAAAATAACAATGTTCAGTAAAATTGTAAGGCATTTGATAACATTTACCTTTTTTTAAATTTGGAAAATAATTTAAATTTGGGAAAGAAAGAGGATCAAGAAGAAGATAAAATGCACCCATGATCTTACCATTTAAATATAATATTAACAATTTATTACATTTCCTCTTAAACCATTTATTATGCCAAATTAAGACCAAATTTTTAACAAAATTGAACCATACTGTACATATATTGTTCAATAATATTTCCTGTACAGTTTCTGATTTCCTGTGGAATTATTTTGATGACTGCATGCATCACTTCAGTTATTTAACCGGTCTCCTGTTGTTGGCTAGTACATCATTTCTAATTTGTCACCTTATAATTACACTGGGTTGAAATAGTTATACATTATTTCCTCGAGATATATTCTTAGAAAGGGAAATGCTGGTCTGCTTATTTTAAAACAAGCTAATATATATTACCAAGTTGCCTTTAAAAGAGACAACCAATTTTACTCCTTCACGACACTGCATTTATTAAGTTTTTTGAAAAAAGCTTTGTCATTTGATAAGCAAAAAACAATATTTCCTTATTTTAATTTAACAGCTACAATTTAAAAATGCATGGTTATTACTTATGGTGAAGTTTTTGTGCTTTAAGCCAACAGGTGAACAATAATAATTACCTCAAAATACATTTTGACAACATTTTCACATTTATTATTTCACATAATATCCCCAGCAGCCCTGGAAGATAAATAGTGGAACCAAAAATTGTTAAAGTTTGTCACAAAGCATAACAATTAGTACTATAGTACAGATATCCTAATTTTAAAATTAGGGTGAATTTCTTCAGTAAGACCTGCAATTTTCAGAATTGACGAAAAACAAGAAATTTGTTCCCTAGGACTAATCCTTTTTGGATAAAGATGAGAAACTATTATTTCATTCTGACCCCATGAGTACATATTCTAACTGCTGAGTAGGCAGTTTGTTTCTTCTCAAGCTAAGCTTTTTGGGCAGAATTCCATAATTTCAACTCATATAGCATTACATAGTACTGTATTACATAGGCTGTGTTCTATTTAAATGTAGGCGTTATTTTTGCCAAGCCTTCTGTCTACCTCTATTTTTTTGTGTGTTTTATGTGATTTTTATTATAATAGTAACACATTCTCATTGCAAAAAGTAACTACAGAAATGTATAGAATAAAAGTAAACGATTCCTCTTCTTTTGCCTTCAACTCCATCTCCATAGTAAGCCACCATTAGCAGTATGGAGTTAATCCTTTAGTATTTTCTAAGCATATATTTTTACTTAATTTGTCCCATTCTATACTTACTTTGTTACATCCTTTTACTACTTGTTATTGCCCAGCATTCCATGTTGCTTTATATTAATAGTATTCCATTAGAGGAATATAAGAATTTAAAGCTGGTGCATTATTGATGAACATTTATGCTTTTCCCCTTTAGAGTTGTTGCCAATATTAAAATAAACATTCTTATAATATGCCAGTATATTTCTAGATTTAATTGCTACAAAGTCAATCGTTAAACAACCTAAACTGCCAAAAGTTGAGTTGAAGGTGCTTCACATTTACAATATTGATAGGCATCACCATATTCTTTCCAAAAACATATTTCCAGCATATCTATCCATAGGATATTACAGTGTCCATCTTCATACTCTCACCAAAAATGAATATATTCACTGGTTTTTGTATTTGCTCATTTCAGTGGCTAACAAAAAAAAAAATTCATTGTTTTAATTTGCTTTTAATTAGCATGAAGTTAACCATCTTTTCATATATTTAGGGCTATTTGGATATTATTTTTAGTAAACTTCCTTTTCATACTCATTGTCCAGTTTTCTATTGAATTTTTTGACTTTTTGTCCCAATTTGCAAGCCTTCTTTGTACATACCTAAAATAGATGGCTTTGTATGTACCTAAATAGACCTAATCATGTGTTCTACATGTTTCTCAGTTATTATTGTCTTTAAACAATTTATACAACTTTTGCTATTGAAAAATTTTAGTATTTTTAAGTGGACTTATGTTTTTTAAAGCTTTTGGTATTTCTGTCATCCCTACAAAGACAATCCCTATTCTAATATTATTAATATAATTTTTTTATTCATGTACTATTTTTGTATCTAGTAAATTTTGATTTCATTTGTTATTATTTTCATTTTTCAACTTTAAGTCTTCATTAACTAGGATTTATCATCAAGTAAAATATTAAGGCTATATAGATAGATCCACTCTATCTAAATGTTTTAAATAAATGTGTGTGTACATATTTCCCCAAATTAATAGCTAGTTGTTCTGTTGTTATTCATTAAATTATCCTAAATAATTTATTAAATTCTTAATAAATGGCACCTTTATCATATAATATTTTGGACCTTTTGAATATTTATTTACCTGTTTATTCTTTTGCCAGTTCTCTTGTTTTAATTATTACAATATTATGAGGTAGCTGGTAGGGCTCATTCCATTCAATTTCTTTTTTAAGTTTTTATGGCTTTTTTGTTTCATTTTTCCATAAAAATACTAGAATTTTTTTTTAAGTGAGAATAAAAAAATGACAGTTTGATGAAGATTTTTACAAGTAAACCTTGACATATTACAAGAAGAGAGCAAATACTATTTCTTTTGGCAATGTTTCCATTGGCTATGGAAATAGATAAATAGTTTAGATTTTCAGCAACTTGCTTTATCTAATTGTTTATGGTTTTATTCATTGCTAGCTATTTCACTGATCAGAGAGAATTTTCATGTAATAATATAGGCTAATTTCAGTTACTGAAACTATAAAAGGAGTGAAAAGACAAATTATCTTTCAGTAGTTTTAAGATTTCTGGTCATATGAAAGCCATACAGTAGCATATAATCTGCTAGCTTTTGAATTCTCAAAGCAACTGGAAAGACAAAGAAACAACCTACATAGAAAAGTATTTGAGTCAGAGTAGGTAGTGCCTTCATCTCATCATTACCAGTTGAATTAAGTTAAGTTAAATGAATTAACTGATAATATTAAGCTTGGTATTTCTTAAAATTAGAGTTACTAAATGCAAGTA
The DNA here is from genome assembly GCF_041146395.1 of Eulemur rufifrons. NCBI lineage: Eukaryota > Metazoa > Chordata > Mammalia > Primates > Lemuridae > Eulemur > Eulemur rufifrons. Next base: position 84,466,718 of record NC_090988.1, on the reverse strand, counting down.
AAAATGGAGAGCATAGGAATGCATGGCTACCTTTCTAAACATAGAACATTTCTAACTTACATATAATTAAGATCTAAAAGTTCCTGACTTCTCCCATCAGAGTCAGCTCCATGGTTATCAGTATTACTCCCTACTGAAAATTTCATCCCCCAATGACTCTCTGTTGAAAGGGTTAATATATAAAATATTTGTGTTTCTTCAAACTTACAAAGATTGTATCATTTCATTCAGCATCCATCCATTTATTCATTCATTTACCTATTTTTTGATTGTTCACTTACTACTCATAGAGTTTTACAGTATCCTAAATGTTAAATGTTAAAAATAAATGGAGGGGAAAAGCTGTTACAAGATGCTAAATAGTAGATTTTCAGTCTTGCAATTGTGGCCAAAAATAATAGGTAAGTTTTTTCACCTATTTTTATCATGTAAATAGATAGACATGTGAGACAGAAGATTAATAGTGACAGTTGCTCCGGAGAGGGTTATTGGAAGGCTATGTGTGTCTCTCTCCTCTTTGCAAGAGGCCATGGTTTATTGCCAGACAACTTCTGATAGCCAAGCACTGAAAGTCAGTATGGTGTCTTGAAGGAAGCATGGATATTGAGTCAAACAGATCTAAATTTACATCTAGGTGAAATCTTAGCTGACTAAAAGCTGACAATTATATTACTTTGTCTGTTTCACATCTCTACACCTTTTTAGTTTTTCTCAAGTATTAAAGATTATGATTAAAACATACCTCACTTGGTGTTAGGCTCGTGTCTTCTCAATTCTGGAGTCACTGCTGTGTCACGCTCTGATATGTCTGAAGTTGTCAAGATTGTGGGTGGTGTTCTGATCTCTTATTAATATAATATTCACTTTGCTGAAGTCAGGGATAATGCCTCCAATGACACTTTTGCCTGTCAGGAGAATATCTTCTATTAGAAAAGTTACATTTTTTTCCTAAGTGGAAATTGTTTACCTATTAATATAATTTTGATGAAGGAGGGCTAACCCATAGCCAGACAGAGAAATAAACCAAGTCATGATTAAAGAGTGAAAGATGTCATAAACAGATAATACACTATTAGTCATAAAGGAGTGCTGCGGGTTTATAGAGATGCATGCATACATGTAAATAATGTTCCTTATTCAACAATAGATAATATATATCAGACACCAGGATATGTATTCTAGATACTTTATCTTATTTAATTCTCCCAACAATCTGATTATGTGGCATTGTGATCCATACATATTACATTGAGGATCAGAGAGGTCAAGTAACTCATCCACAGTCACATAGCTAGTAAGTCACACACCAGTTTTTTCTGACTCCAGAACCCATAACTTTACATACTGTTGACCACTGCTCACTATTAGAATCATTCTTAATTACAGGTGTTTCCATCCCAGTTTCCAGAATTTTATACTAATTACTGGGAAGCTGAGTCAGGGACAAAGGATGATTGAGGATCCACCAAGAAATACCCAATGTCCCCTTCCCTCTGATTTCTACCTATTGGCCTTCTCCTAGGTCTCACTAACCTGTGTCACTTTCTCTCCCAAGGAATTGAATTATTTCTTCATCTAATACACTCCCACAAGTTTCAGAGGCTGACCTGGTTAGTCACAGGATTTAGCTGTCCCTGAAATGTATCTACTCATTTCTCCTTCCATATGTTTGTTTGGCTTTCCTTCAGATAGATCCTTTGCTATCTTCTTAACATGTTAGATTATCTAAATTCCCAGAGGGTACACAATTTAGAGATTATCATCCCAGTTATTATCATCATCAACACCAATATTATCTCCATCATTGTCATTATACTGAGAACAGTAAAATGAGAACATTAGATACTGAGAACAACTTTTGTGGTGGTTTTGTTGATGTCAATAATGTGGGAATCATGTGAAAATTAGTTACTTATGAGGCAAGTTTATAGCTTCTTTCCTACTCGCAGAATGAACTGTGGACTGTGAGGGAGTCATTCTTTCCAGTGGGCAATTATGTGGCCATTTTAACCAGAAGCTCTACTCCAGAGCAGAGACCAGAAGTGCAACATGCTGGTTCCCTCCACTCCTGACACTTGCTGAATAGGACGCTTGAATGTATAGATGCATTTTCTGACTTTGTCAGTTTGAGAATATTTTTGTTCTTCTGGTGGCCATATGGAGGTTGTACAAGTTTAATCTAGGGGTTTGACAGGTTATTTTTTTGGACAGCAAATTCAAGGCATGCTCTTCACTTAAGTACTGTCAGTTTCAGCTTCAAATGTACACAGTTTCTGCCAAGGATGACATCTCATTCTCCCATCCTCTCTCCAGCAGGGAGGTTCCCCTGCCAGGCCCACTTAAAATAGCTCCTTCAGTTGTGCCTCGTACTTATTAACTCTGTTGGGGTGGGTGACAATTTCTAAATCCTTAGTCATAATATCACCTATTCCAAAATTAATAATGGACAATGAAAATTCCCCTGACAGCATGGGCAGAGGGAAGGAAGAATGCTAACCTTCTACCATCTCAAAGTTTTGACAGTTGCTTAAACATACTCTATGGGATGATTGGCCTTATCCACAATCATTAACGTCATTTAAAGGCTATTTGTCCAGTAAATCCCACTTTGCCCAGTAGATATGTTCCGAAGTCTTTTTGTAAGCATAAATTTCTTATGAATAACATATTATAAACATCCCTGAGGGACTTAATTACACTAAGATATTATCATCATTGTTTTTAGTATCACTGTCATTTCTGGAACACCTGTTTCATGGGGAGCATTTTGCATTTATTCTGAGTCAATTCTCACCACAACATTGCGAAGTGGTAATTATCACCATTTTGCTTATGAGAAAACCAAGAGCCAAATATACTAATTTTATCTTCCATAGACCTAAGAAGCATAGAATTGTAATCAAGGTTTGCTAATTCTAAAACCTAAACATTTCCTTCTTGTCATATTAATTTGAAAATTAAAATGAACAAAAGTTGGTTAAACCATCTGTAAAATGAATAAACTTATGCAATATAAAATATTACTCAAAAATACAACTAACATGCTCTTTTTAATTTTTTGTGGAATTCATGGGCAGTGAGAGTAATATAAGAGTAATTATGGACAATTATGTATTTTTTAATTAGCATGCTACACTGGGAAGGTACCCTAGAATTTCTCTAGTTCAGTTCCCTTGTAGTGTTAGTTCCAAGTTTGTTGTTGAAGAAGGTTAACTCACTTACTTACTTAATTCCACATATTATTTAGGGGGCAACTCCAAGACCAGAACCCTATCATTCTGATTCATGATACAAAGTAGAATAGCTACAATGCCTTGATTTTGTATATCCTATTGGGTAGTCTCTATAACCACTCAAATAATTGTACAAGCTTAGACTTGTACAATAAGAGATTACTCATGAAGATAAAGTTTGTGTTTTTTTAGTTAATTTAAGTGAAATTTAGAGAAGTATTAAAATGGTAGTAAAATTCTATTAAAGGTACATTTTTTTATATCATAAAATAAAAAGTCAGAAATAATGTTGTATAAATACAAATTTTATTTTTTTAGAGGTTTTTTTGTTAACCAGTTGTATTAGTTTTTCAAAGAATTGAGATTTTCACCTCACTGCTTAAAAAAAAAAAAAAAAAGATTGCCCCGGGGACTTGTGCCTAACTGCGCTGACCCTGTGTTCTTTATTTCTCAAGCACTTCAGGAAGAGGAGGAACTAAATATCCACAGAGATTATTTGTGGCTTCTGCTGGCTTCTGCTTTGGTAATGTCAGGTGTTAAGATTACAAAAAAATTCTGAATAGGGTCCAGGGTCAGCTGCAATGCAGATGAGAGTCACCCTGTTATCATGTTCTTTCTTTCCACCCAGGAAATCCAGCAATGGAGTTGGTGATAAAATTGTAATTCATGTAGCACAGAACAGGAAATTCACTCCTACAAAATCAATGATACCATTTCTTTTCTACCTTCACCATTTTGAAGTTTTATTTTTCTTTTTTAGAGTATGCAGTCTTCAAAGTCTTCCCCTCATCCTAGCCTTTAAGAAGCACATGTGCTTTGGGGTATTAATATGTCAGTGAAAATTATCTGTTAAAATTTTAGTCAATACTTTCTTTCTCCTTAAGAGAAATAATCTGTTTTGATGATTTAGAGCAATGTTGTGAACCACACTTCTCTTCCTTTCCTCTCTATTCCCTCTCCCACTTTTAAATCAATGGTTCAAGAGTAAGATCTGAACATCTAATGGATATTGAGAAGAATCATGGTCTTTAGGAGCCATGAGAGGACACCAAGATAAATGCAATCGTTTAGCACTTTATCTCCAGAACAATACCCATCAGTTTCCAGAGCATTCTGGAATAAGTATTCTGGAATAATGTCAATTATCCTGAACTTGTTTGGAAGGCTGAACTTTAGGGATCTTCCAGTAAATTCAAAACAGAGAATAAGTACATATGTCCTCACTACTGATCACAGTTTCTCACCTTGGTTCAATCATCTCCTTGATATGCCTTTACCTCCCCAGGAGAGAATCATTCCAGTCATTCTTCCCATCCTTGATGAAAGTACATTTATCTGTCTGGTGTGTGTAGGGCTGGAAAAATGGTTAACAACCATAAATAGAGATCCTTTGGCTCCTTTCTGGTACATTTTCTTTCTGAGTCTTAAGAAGAATATTCCATGTGATTTGGGTCTCTGGTGAGAACAAACAAGAATACGAAAGAGGTTTGGTCACAGTCAATGTAAAATATTAAAAATGACTTGATATATTTCACCATGTGATTATTTACAAAAATGAACTCTACGAGGTGATGAATATGCTAATTAGTTTTATTGTGGTAATAATTTCACTGTGTGCATATATATATCAAAATGTCACTTTGTACACCTTAAATAAATACAGTAGTTATTTCTCAACTATACCTCACAAAGCTGGAGGAAAAAAGTTTGTGATTAAACCAAAGACAACTAATGGGAACAGATGATGCCATATCTATAAAGCTGAGTGACCAAATCTAAAATAATTCATTTAGATTAATGAAGGGAAAATGGAGTCATTGTTTTATGCTATTTCCTTCTTTCCTTCACCCCCATGCTTACAGTCATTTAAGATGTACTTATTGAGAGCTTTAATATAAGTGATGTTCCAAGTTGTGAGTTTTCCATTGTAATGTATTTTCTATTAGTAGATATGAAATTTTATCCCAACACAGAGCCTGAAAGATCATTTTACCCAATTTATTAGATCAAGCACTGACTAGCAACAATAATTAGAAGATGACAAGTAGAAAGAAGTTTCCTGACTAGATAGGGTCCTATACCTATGTTGTGAATGATGTTCATGGTCATTCTCTCCCTTCCACATGTCTTGAAGGCATCTTTCTTAGCCTTGAACATTTTGTTAGGGAAAATACTTAACGTAATATTTCGACTCAGAGGAATTTTCTTTTAAGGCTCCATGATTGTACTATAGTTTACTATAGGGACACTGGTAGATTAGTCTACTGGTTATTTGTTTGGATATCATATGTTTTTCAAATATTGACTGCTATGTCATTTTCCAAAGATGTGGGGTTGCAGGGAAGATATTTGATCATAGTGAAACAAAGAAAGAGATATTTTTACTTTTTAAAAAAATTGTTTGGTTTGTTTTTTTTGCCTTTCCATTTTGATCCTTCTTGCTTCACACAAAAAATCTGCTGTTTGGGTTTATAAATACTTGTAGAAGCACATTTAACTTGTATTTTGAAATGTCCATTAAGCTTTGACATAAAGTGTGCATTATTGATTTAAATAGCCATAGTGTACAACAAGCAGGAATTCCAGAATTAAGAAAGCACTATAATCACTAATAATATCCCACAACTATTTATTATATTAATAATATAATTCATTCTCTCTTAGGCACTATATTAGACTTTCTGTGTATATTTTGGTTAATCATCCCAGAGATCCTATGAAGGAAATACTATTATTTTCTATAATTTACAGAAGAAAAATTTTAAATTTAACAAAGTTTAGGTAATGTCTAAGCAACAGAATTGGGATTCAAACACAGTCTGATTGCAAATTCCTTACACTTATTCACAGCACTAAACTGCTTCATACAATGCTATGCTGGACAGTATGATATCCAAATCGAAAAAAAAAAAAAAGGTGTGTAGTACCTGATCAACGATGCTTCACTATTTTAAAAGTAGAAATAATATTGCTTATTTTCCCATGAAGGCAGATATCCTTACTTCATATACCATAAATTTATCATCCTCTTTATCAATGCGTACAACTTACCAACTGATTATATCTATCTATATACGTGGTTCAATCTTGAATTTCTGCTACTGCTTGCTAGCTGTATAACAAATTCTGATTAATGTCATATGTAAAATAGAAACATAGAAAACTCTTTCTTTTGTATAAATGACATAATTTATGCAAAACTTCTAATGTGGTGCCCAATATGTAAATGTCAACATGCATTATTTCCTTTTCCTCAGACATCACTATTCTCTATGTTGAATTACAAGTTTCTACAAATGTTTGCCATATATTTTCAAAAAAACTATATTCCTAAACATTTTTTGTGATTTTCTGATTTTAAAAGCAATGCATGTACTTTGTAGAATATTTGAAAATTACAGGATGTATTATAAACAACAAATAAAAATAACTTGAGATATCAGTTTGAGTACTGTCAGAAGACAGATGGCACACTTAATCCAAGTGATTTAGCAATGCTTAGAGAAGTTAAGAAGTTTCCTGGAGGATTACTAGTGGGGAGCCATTATCTCTCATGGGCCTGGAAAGAGAAGTGGAGGGAATGGTTACTGGAATCCCACAACAGTAAATGTAGGGAGAGGGCTGCCTGACATAAGCCTTGGCCTTCATTAGATGAATACAGCTAAGCCATCATTGCTTAGCAGGGATATAGGGGATTAATTTCATGACCTTGCCTTACAACTACCTGGAAGTCATTCTAGTAAATTCCATTGGCTAAACCTCAAAAGAAGCCAGAGAGCAAGGAAATCAAGTAAAAGAGATCTTCAAGGCCAGTCTCCCAGGATTTAGAGTAAGAGGGAGAAGGGTGAACAGTAGATTTAAGGACACTAATACAAGACAGTCAGCACCCAGAATGATTTGGTCTTTCTAACTGGTAACACGACATTTCATTTCTCTGTACTTAATAATTTTAGTTGGGGTTACTGAGGGTTAGGCTCAGAATTTATTAAGCTGTCATTTTGTATCACATTACAAGAGTTCCTATAATTCATTATTTGTGTTAGATAGTTGTCACTATTTATTTGTTTTAATATCTTATAATCAAGCTTCTAAGAATTGCTCTATAATCCAGAAATACAGAACTTGTCTAAACAACTTGAACAAGTCTGAGTACACATGACACTCACTGTGCTTGCTTCTCGACCTTTAACCATTCAGTCTGGGGAGCTCTCTACCATCTTCATGAGCAAATCTCCAATTGTGTTAATCATGTCTGTTGCACCTTTGAATTTCTATTCTTATTTCATTAGATTTTTCTGTTCTAATGACCAATATAGGGTGTGATTGTTGTACTAATTAGGAATTTCTTGGTTGTAAATATCAAAATGGAAATTAAACTATTTTAAGCAAAAGACTCTTTTGGCTTACATATCTGTAGATTACATAGGTATATTTTGGAATAAGGATAAACAAAGTTAGATCTACAGGCTCAAAGATTGTATAATAAGAACTCTTTCTCTCATATGATGTTTCTAAGTACAGACAAATCTAGCTATCTTTATTTCTCTGTTATCTATTTGTCCAAATATCCATTTATCTCTATATGTTTGTAACTACATATTTATAGAAATATATATTTGTATCTATAGCTATATCTTTATCTTGACACTGTTTTCCATTGGATTGGCTTCATTCTCAAGTAGGCTTTCGTCACTTACAAGAGGTAGCAAAGGTGGCATAAAATTTTAGCAATCCAGCAGAAAGAGAAGCCCTCCAATATTTCTATTGGAAATATTGGAAAAAGCCTCTATGGTGATTCCAATAACTTACCTTGGGCCATTTCACCATCACTAAATAAATACCTGTATCTACCTAACTTTATATCTATCTATAGATAGATACACACACACATATGTGTTTATATTTTTATATTCACATATATGTATGTGTATATATATGTAAGTGTATATATATGTATGTGTATATATGTACATAGACATATATATACACACACACATAGAGAGAGTGAGAGAGAATACTTTTACAGGTGGAAGCATAGGTGAAAGCTGTTGATGTCTTGCTTTTGGATATCTTTTTAGATATTTCATGGCATTTTTGGTGAGGTACATACCTAAAATTTATTACTAGGTTTTAGTGAGTAGACTCTACTATCTAGGAAGATCTTGAAAGAAGAGATAATGCCAGCCTGGGAAGAAATGCTTTACATTTTTTAAACCAACCTGGTCAATAGCCTAGGTGCAGAAGGAAGAGATAAGAGTCATTTACTAAAAGATAGATAATAACTTGGAAGGTGGCTTAGTTACTGGGGAAGATTAGGTAAGATATTCAAAAATTCAAAATATATAAACAAATAATCTTTCAAATAAAACATTTCTCCAAAACTTCTTAAAAATTAAATGGAAAGTAAATAAAGCACATTAACCATGGCAGCTGAAAGCAAAATGATCTTTCATAATCATAATTTGTGTATCTGTAAAGTCTACTTAAAATTAATCTTAACCATTAACCAGTCATTAAAGTAATAAAAGGTTCTAGAAATATTAATATGATTCAAGTAATATTAAACATCTGACAACATAGTAGAGGATGAATGTGTAAATCAAGATACAATTCAATCCAACAAATTTGTCAAGCCAACCTAATAAACGCATGGTCTTGCATGTTCAGTAAACACTTTCAATTATATATGTAACAACTTGCTTCCTAACCTCTTAAGTTTTGTGTTTGAATGCTCTAGTGCTATCTCTTTAAAGATGGTCTCTGGAAAAATAAAGTGCATATATATGCAAGACACTATTGTCTCTAAGCTTAATGAGTGTGTCAATCCAAAATATAAATCTCTCTGTTCTGGGGAGACCTGAACCAAGCCCTCTAAATTATTAAAACTCAGACTATAATATAGGGTAGCAAGCAGAATTATAAGACAGCCTGCAAGATCCCTGCCTCCTAGTTAGTCTCCCTAAATAATCCCCTCTCCCTGAGAGCAGGATTGGGAGAAATTATGAAAATGATGGAATATCATACTTGTCGTAGAATATATGACATAGCAAAGATGAAGGTTTTCCAGAAGTAATAAAGGCCCCTAATCAGTAGACTTTGAGTTATTGAAAAGGGAGCATATCCTATCAGGACCTGATAGAATCAGGTGAGCCCTTTAAAAGATGGTCTGAAGGTGAGAAACAAAAAGCAGCATTTGTCCTCCTTAGCCTTTGAAGAAGCAAGTAGCCATGTTATGGAGAAAGTTATGTGGTAGGAAGTGATCCACAGCCTCTAGGAGTTGAGGTCCTCACTCCTACAACCACAAGAAACTGAATTCTATCAATAGACCATGAGATTTGAAGAGAACCCTGAATCTCAAGTGAGATTATACCCTACTAACACCTTGATCACAACCTTGTAACACCCTGAGCAGAGGACTGAAGTAATTTGTGTCCAGATGCCTGACCTGTGGAAATGGTGAGGTAATAAATGTGTGTTGTATTAACCTGCTAAATTGGGAGCAATTTGTTACACAGCAACAGATACCTAAAGAACATGACTTCACATTTTTATAATAGAAAGTTACCATTTCCATATGTAATTTCTCCCATTCTCAAAAGACTTTGTGTTCAGATAAGCAGTGCAATCACTCAGGAGTAATCTGTATGTCAAAAAGAAAATGATGCTCCTCATGAGCATTCTCCTAGAAAATAAAAATTCTCCTTCAAGTATTTTTTTTTTTTTTTGCATTTCCCAAAGCAGGTTTTATTTTATAATAAGACTGAGAAACTATTGCATTAGAAATTATTTTTCCAGATTAAAGAACTTCCCTTAGTTAAGAACTTTGAAGTGATAAGGTGGAGGCTGCTAAGGAGTTCCATTCTTAGTATTATTCCCTTCAGTAGCCTCACTAGTGGAAAAAGAGAAGCATTTTTCATAGCAGTGAGGAGCTACAGTCCAAGTCACTCCTCAGGCCCAAGGTTTAACAGAGGGTTGAGAACATAAGGAAAGTTATTATAAAGGACTTTATTTTCTATAGGCTGGTATTGGTGGCGCACCCCTGTAGTCCCAGCACTTTAGGAGGCTAAGTCAGGAGGATCACTTGAGGCTGGAAGGAAGGTCAAGACTAGCCTGGATCACAGAGCAAGACCCCCTTCTCTAAAAATAATTTTTTAAAAATTAACCAGGTGATGTATGCATATAGTTCTAGCTACTCAGGAGGCTGAGGCAGGAGGATCACTTGAGCCCAGGACTTTGAGGTTGCAGTGAGTTATGATGATGCCCCTATACTCTAGCCCAGGCAACAGAGCAAGACGCTGCCTCAATCAATCAATAAATGACTTTGGATTTTGTTTTTCTTTAAAACTCTCTCCTATTAACAATCTGAAGAGCTAAGTAATTATGGATGGGAATTTTTGGAAGGAGATATGTGCAACATGCATACCTGCATGGCAAGGTCAAGTTAGAGGTCATCCCAGAGACATACATAATTTTATTATTGAAGCCCAGTTTGACATTGTGTCATGTTCAATGTCCACTAATATAAGGTGATGCCTTTAGGTGAAGGAGTGGTGAAAAGGAAGATGAGTGCTTTATCTAATAATAACTCAAAGATCAATATGAGCTTGGCCAAGTACTGATGAAAGGCAGAACAGAAAAAAAAAAATTCACTGCTTTGTGACTAAGTTCCAACTGCTGGGATTGAATAATTTATGGAAAAACTACTACATTTTATTTATTTATTTAAAAATTTTAATTATTTATTTACTCACACATTTTATTTATTTAACACATATTTACTGAACATGCACTATATGGCAGGCACTGTTTGACACGAATATGGCATAATGATGAAGAGAATTTTCTTTTCCATAAGGCAACTGGGGGAAGAGAGTGAGTATTTACAATATGTTTCTATCAGATCATGAGCTTCAAAGCCTATTTTCCAAAATTTGTACCCATGCTTCCTTAATAGAGGTCCAGACACAAAGTAAATGCTTACTAAATGTATCTTAAACAAATAAATGGATAAATGAACGATCAGTTCACTAAACTTATCAGAGCAGGATTTTACAAAAATCTACTCAACAAAAATATCCTACTTTTCTGCCTTAGCATACATCTTCAAATGTAATAAAATAGTAAACAAAAGCTGTTATATTAAACTCTCATAGCTAGAAGTAAAAAAAAAAAAAAAAAGAAATGATAGAAAGAGCACATGTTGCTGAAAGATAAAATACAGTTCCAGTTATTGTGAGTTCTCAGTTGCTTCTGGGAGAAGCAGCAGTAGCTTCAACCCTTGTATTTTGGGGGGTACTTAATATGTTCCAGACACTGTGTTAGAAACATTTATGGGTACCTAATATGTTTCAAGTACTAGGAACTAGAGAATCAGAAATAATTAATAAATTCCTACTTTCAAGGATAAACTTATATATAAACAGTAACAACCCAACATGATAAATATTAATATAAAGTATTTTACAAAGTTATGTGTGATTATACAGGAAAGAGGTCCACCTACCCAGAGAGTTGGCAAGCATGTGTGTGCATGAAAATAGGGGATTATGAAAGGGGCCATGTAAGAATTCCCAGAGATGGTAATATCTAAATTGAGTTTTGAGAAATGTGTAGGAGTTAGCTCTTAGGGGACGAAGGGCATTTTAGTCAGAGTGGCGCATATAAAGACAAGGTCATAGAAGCAGTGAAAAGAATAGATTTTAAAGAAGCAAAACTTAAGACAGGAAGGCCCGTTAAAGTCTCTATATTATACAGTTAGAAAATTACAGGGATCTGGGCTAAAGCAGTGGAATAGTATAGAACAAAGTTGGATTTGACAGAAATTAAGGGAAAAAAATAGACAGGACCTGGTGATTATAAATGCAGAGAATAAACCCTAACGAGGAGAAAGGGACCATTTCCAGGTGGTTTCCTCAGTTATATAGTGAGTAAATGGCAGAGCTCGGAATTTAACCCAGGTCTATCTGAGCCCAAAACTTTTTATGCTGTCTTACATTATAGTCGATTTTTTTTAAATAAGGGAGAAATCTATAATACCACAGAGAAGCCATAAGAGCATTCATGAGACAAAATTAAAAATAGAAGTTAAGGTAGATGTGGAGAGTCCATGAGGCAAGGATGACACCTGGGCTGGTAGGCAGAAAGACAGGGCAGGTAGGAAGCTCTAGTTAAAGATTCAAGACAGGACAAGGGAAACACAGGAGGCATCAAGTCCAAACTGAACAGAAGTCCAAGCCATAACGCAAAGGAATACATTAGGATTTAGTCATTTAAGAATCCCAACAGGCAAGCAACGTAGGGAAGATCTAGCTGTTGAAAGAGAAGATTCAGTTACAAGGAGCCTGAGGGCCAGGGGTAACAAGTTTAGATGTGGGACAATGAAATACTAGACAAGGACCAAACCACTGCAGAATAAGAAAGGAACCATTCCTGGTCAAATAGGATATCATAATCTAAGCAAAGTTGGTAGAAAGGTCATTTCACTGCTACTTTATAAATAAATTGCTGACAAAAAGACTTGTATTTCCCCCATAAGAACGTGTGGTCTCATCATCTGAGGAAGGGTCAAACGCCCAGAGAGATTTAATGGATTGTGCTATACAAGTTACCGAGTTACAAGGCAAGATGCCAGGAAAGTCACTGCAGATATTTTCCTTTTTTTTTTCTTTAATTGTATGTGTGCTTGTGATTTCAAATGGCTTGAGTGAAGCCAGAAAATTTGGAACAGTATATTCCAAGTGCTTACACACATGCAAATTCTGTTTGTCCTTTTCTTGTTAACATATTCTGCCACCTCTGAGATTTTCTTGAAGCTCACTGACAATATGATGCAGCTTAAATTCTGTGTAGTCTTTGAAATCTGAAGGCCTTAGTTGAAGGGTCAATTTAACATTTACTTGCTTATATGACTATGGATAGCTACTTAAAAATCTTGAAATTCACTTTACTCACCCATCATGTAAGTGTTGATAGTAGCATACACACTTTCCAATGTTGTGAGTTGGAGATTATATAATTTGTGGAAATGCTTAGCAAAATAAAAAGTACTAAGAAAAATGGTAGATATGCCAATTACAAGTAAATGAATAGTATTAAAATCTTGAATTGTTCCATAAATTAAGATAAATCTGTTTTTTTCTTATAATAAAAAGAAATTCTTGCAGTTGGAAGCTTAATAAAATTTTAAAATGAACAAAAACAAAATTTTCACACTTTAGCTATTATGAAGAGAATTAAAGATAAGTTGATCACTTAGATATATTCTATTTATAATTTTTTATGAGTTCTATTGCTAGTTTTGTTTTTTTCTAATGAAAATTCACTTCTCTCAATTGAAGAGGCAGGTGTTGTGATCTGTTTCACTAGTTTACAAGCCCTTCAAAATTTCCTACAAGATAACAGATTGCACTTTGCAGTCATCTGGAATTTTCTTGCTCTCCAGCTCTTCACGTGTCAAATTCTAGCTGATCTTACCGTTAATCATGCACCAAAGATGCCCTGTTTATGAGAAAACACTGTAAATAATGTTTAATAAGATCTTCAACACGCTGAGATTTGATCATTCTGTAGTGCTTGATAAATTTTGTGATCAGGAAGTATGTCCAATAATAGGACCAAATGACAATTAAACATCTATTTGACACTTGATTCCAAAGTATTAGAAAAAGATAACTGAAATGTACCCAGTATTTAAGGAGACTCAACTTCAAGGTCATTCACTTTCAGCGATAGTTGTTATAGTGGTTAAAAGCATAGCCAATGGAATCAGACAGCTTGGGTCATGAGATAGGCTCTGCCACTACTGTAACTATGGGTTCTTAAACTGTATAAGCTACAGTTTTGTCATTCTTTTTTTTTTTTTTTTTTTTTTTTTTTTTTTTTTTTTTTTTTTGAGACAGAGTCTCACTCTGTTGCCCGGGCTAGAGTGAGTGCCGTGGCGTTAGCCTAGCTCACAGCAACCTCAAACTCCTGAGCTCAAGCGATCCTCCTGTCTCAGCCTCCCGAGTAGCTGGGACTACAGGCATGCACCACCATGCCCGGCTAATTTTTTTTCTATATATATTTTTAGCTGTCCATATAATTTCTTTCTATTTTTAGTAGAGATGGGGTCTCGCTCTTGCTCAGGCTGGTCTCGAACTTCTGAGCTCAAACGATCCGCCCACCTCGGCCTCCCAGAGTGCTAGGATTACAGGCGTGAGCCACCGCGCCCGGCCAAGTTTTGTCATTCTTAAATAGAAAATTAGCAAACTTTCCGCATCATGGGATTGTTGAGATGTATAAGTAAACACCAGCAGAGAGTAATTTGGAAATGTTAATTCTTGTTTTTGTGAGTGTACTACAGAATAGAGAGCTCTTTAATTCTGCTTTAGAACTTGTCTTTGATTAGATCTTAATTTGGACAGCTAACCAGATTGTAGAACACCACAATCCTTTTGGGATGCTATAAATGTGAAACAAATGCAAAGCACAAAACTGGTTCATTGCTTTTTACATGTGGAAATGGATGTTATATTACTTTCTTGTGGCAACTGTAAAAAATTACCACAAATTTCATGGCTTAAAACATCAGAAATTTATTCTCTTACAGTTCTGGAGGCCAGAATTCTATGATCGATTTCACTGATAATCAATTGATTTCACAGACATTGAAGCGTAGGTAGGGCTTCACTCTCTTGGAGGCTCTAAGGGAGAATCCATTCCTTGACTCTTCCAGCTTCTGGTATCTGCCAGCATTCCTTTGTTTGTGGCCCCATCTAATCTCTGCCTCTGTGAATTCAGTGTGTTCTTATCTTTTCTAAGCTCTCTCTGCCTTCCTCTTATAAGAGTATGTATGGTTGCAGGTAAGGCCTACCTAGATAGTCCAGGATAACCTCCCCATTTCAAAATTCTTGACTGAATCACATCTGCAAAGTGATTTTTTTTTTTTCCTTGCCATATAAGGTAACACTCACAGGTTTCTGGTATTAAAACATGAATGTCATTTGAGGGACATTGTACAGTCTACCACAGATGTCCATGAAAATTTTCCTCATATAAACACAACCAAAGTCTGGAGAGGAAAATTCTTTATAAATGCTATATTTGTTAAGATTAAGTTAAACTGTAAATAAGAGATTACAGTGATTTAAATAGAAAAGTTTTCTTTTTCTCTCATTAAAATAAGTTTAACAGTAGAAAATCCACATGCATAGAGGAATCAGGAATCTTCTATCTTTGTACTCCATAATCCTCAGCATGTCAGTTCATGGACCAATATGGTAGATAAAGTTTCAGCTATCGATTTTATGGTCCAGTTGGCATAAAACAAAAGAGGAAGGAATTATAGGACTTTGTAGGGAGCCCCGCCATATAACTCTGCTTACTCTTATTGGATTCCCCTATTTGCAATGGAGGTTTTCAGTTTCCTAAACATTTTCTAGTTTATGATACAGAAAAGATTGAGAGAATGAATATTTTTTTCCGCCCCGCCCCCCACGAGAGAATGAATATTGGTTAGACAGCTAACCAATGCCAAAGTAACCAAAGAGGTTCTAATTAGAACATTTCCCAAACAAGATTTAATTTTTCCCTATGGCTGTTTACAGTACAGGCAATCATAATAAAACTTTTATTATGAAAATGTACCAACTTTGAAAGAATTTTAAGATATTAAAAGAGTAGTAAAAATTATCAATTTATGTTTATATTTCACTTCTATTCATCTGTCTATCTAATCTATCTTCTCAACCAGTTGAAAGATTGGAACTAAGTCACACATATCATGGTTGTTTACCCATAAATACTTCACTAGATGTCTTCTAAAAATAAGAATATTCTTGTATACCCTCTCAATATCATCACAACTAAGAAAATTAGCAATAATTTTCTAAGATTAGCTAATGTAGTGTTCATGCTCAAATTTCCTCCTTTGTCTTAAAAATTTCTACACAGTATTTTTTAAATCCAGAGAGCTAAAGTTAAGTCCATGCATCATATTTGTTAGATCTTTATGCTCTTTTAAAATAAATTTCCCATTTTCCTCCTGATATTAACTCTGAAACAATTAGGCCAGGCATCTTACAGCACAGCTTGTATTTTGGTTTTGTCACATTGTTTCCCTGTGGAGTTTTTAAACTTTTCCCTTCTATCTCCTATATATTGTAAACTATAAGTTGGTTCTAAAGGCTTGGTATTTGTCTTTTGGCAAAAATGACTTGAAAAAATAATGCTGTGTATAGTTTGAATTCTGTCAGAAGGCCCATATTGTCATGTTATATCAAGATGAGTGATTCTAAGTCTAACTACTTTGTTAAGATATGGCCATCAGATCACTTTGAAAAGATTTATAGGGTAATTCTTTCGCACCCTGTAACTAAACATTTTCAATGGTTTTAGCATTCATCCCTTTCTGAAACAGTGAGTTCATTAGGAATTTGAAATGGTATTTTTCTATTATATTCATTTCATGTATGAGCTGGTATTCTCCTGTGAAAGAACTTTTCCACAAAAACAGAGCATAAACGTGTAATCCTAATATAGGGAGAGAAAGAAAATTAAAATATTTTTCTTTTATAATCAGTTCTTATACTAAAGGATTGGTGTAACTGTCACTTCCACTGGTGGCCATGGCAAATATGTGCGTGCATGTGTGTGTGTGTGTGTGTGTTTCCCTCTTTTAATTATCAACATTTTCTTATTTATTCAATGTTTTAAAATCAAGTATAGTCATTTTTCTTTTTTATGCTCAAATTATGTCAAATTTGGCCAGTAAGTGCTCCCTCAAACTGGCTTCTGCATCTTATTGAAATGCCCCCATGTAGTTTTGAGCCACTTCCTGCCATCAGGCACAGCAAGAAGTTCCAGGTTCACCTTTTCTCACTTAGAGTCAGCCAAGATCTGGACTCCAGCTCTTCTGGGGTGCTACTGTTTCCAGGCTCTTTCAGTAAATAGTACTAGCAAATTTGCATATCTTTTCTCTGCCACCAAAACCTTTTTTCCTAATGATATTTAAAATTTTACTTATTTGTTTTATTTGAGGAGGTTCAAAAATTCCAATTGCACTGTCAATAGTACATTAACAGTAAGCCTGCTGAGTGAAGTTTATTATTTCTTTGTGGGGTTTTTTTTTTTTTTTCTTAGTTCCACTGCATATGTCTTACAGAGAACTATAATATTTATATTACTTGGAATAATTCTTTTCTTTCAGTCTTCAGTGAGTATATTAGAAACTTGATATGCAGTCAGGATGAATTATTCAGTTTGTTTGCCAGTCTAATTATCTTTTTAATTTGATTTATTTTTGGAATAGATAAAGCATGTAAATAGTTCAAAAAAGCTTACTCAGAAATTGTTTCCACTTTTTTCCACCTCAGTTCCCACTATCCCAGCTCCTATAGCTAATAATTATTAGTTTCTTGTTTATGTTTTCTGTAATCTTTCTTGCCTAACACACCCTTAATTCCATCCTTCTCCTATGTTATAAAAAGGACTACTAAATCTATTGGTCTTCATTTTGCCTTTTTTCTTGTGGAAATCACTGCAAAACAGTATACAAAAAACTCCCTTGATTTGTTTGCTTGTTTGTATGTTTAATTTTTAGGATGCCATAATACTCCACTATTTTCATAGCCCCTATTGATGGGCATTTGGCTGTTTTAAATCTTTTGCTATTATAATTAATGCTCCAGTGAATAACTGTGGGCATATATTATTTTATATTTGTGGAGGTGTGTCTTAAATATAGATTTCTAGAAGTGGGACTTTTTGATCAAGTGCAAAAACTATTTTGGTTAGATACTGCAACATTTTCAAACATGGGGGTTGCACAGTTCATACTGCTACCAGAAATATGAGAGTACCTGTTTCTTTCCAGCCTTTCCAATTGGGTATATTGCTAAACAAAAATTGTTGCCAAATTGATAGGTGTGGCACCGTGTTTCAGTACTGTTTTAATTTACATATTACCTATGATGAGTTGAGTGACTTTTTATATATTTTGGGACCATGTTCTTTTCTTTTATAGTGAATTGTCTTTTCTTTATTTCTAGAAATATTTTTGGGATTCTTGTTTTTTAATAGTATTAATAGTTCTGTTTAAGTGTTGCATTTATTTTTCTTTAAGATAGCACATTATATATATATTGGATAGTCATTGTTATCTTCTATATTTAATTAAATTTTAAAATAATTTTTACCTATGTGTTTACTTTGATTTTATTTATTTGGAGTTCTTTTAATTCCTATCTTCAATGTCCCATTTAGTAGAATATGTTTTCCCTTGGTTATAATTATTATTTATGTTAAAGATGATTTTCCTCTGTTTCTTCCTGCAATCAGCAACTATTTCAACCTTCCTGGATTTTATCCATTTTTATTCAGAGTATTTGAGTTTCTGATGTGTGATAATTTTCACATTTGTAATTGCTTAATTCATCATATTGGTTGCTTGTATTGATTTTATTATTTAAATCACAGATCACATTATCTTTCTTCTTTGTAGCAAGACCTAGGAGAGCTCTCTATTGTTTTTCACCACTCCACCATGATTCCAAACCATGGGAGAGTTCTCTCTCTCTCTCTGTCCCTCTCTCTCTTTATCTCCTACAATCATCAGATATTTTGAGCCCCTGAGAAATTCTCTTTCCTCTTCATTCCCTCCTTAATTTTCATCACCTCAGGAGATCTCTTTTCTCCCTCCAGCTTTGTCTGTAATTCAGTAAGCTGCTGCCATGAATGAGATGATGCCCAGTACCTCTAAGGATTTTCTCTCATCTTTCATACCCCAGCTTTCTAACCCCAGCCAGAGATGGGCCACTTTATACACACGAAGGTCTTCCACACCTGGAAAAGATTTCCCTGTCCCCAGCCTTGTGTATGTTGTAACAGTGTACTCAGTCAAGGATCTGTAGAGAAGTTTTTCAGATAAATGCAGACCCTCTGTGAGTGGGGCTTCTTGAGATTGCAGTACAGCATGCCCAACCCACAGAGATGTTAAAAGTTTACTAATAGGCCAAGCACAGTGGCTCACACCTATAATTCCAGCACTTTGGGAGACCAAGGCGGGAGGATCACTTGAGCTCAGGAGTTCAAGACTAGTCTGAGCAGGAGTGAGACCCCGTCTCTACTAAAAAAAATAGAAAAAATTAGCCTGGTGTGGTGGCCTGTGCCTGTCATCCCAGCTAGTAAGGAGGCTGAGAGAGGAGGATATCTTGGGCCCAGGAGTTTGAGGTTGCTGTGAGCTATGATCACGCCACCGTACTCTAGCCCAGGCAACAGAGTGACCTTGTCTCAAAAAAGAAAAAGTTTACCAGCAGTTTGGCTTATTCCTTGTTCCCCCTATTAATGGTACATTTACTCTTCTCTGCACTGTTCTATTAAGAGTGAAATCAACTACAGGTCTTTCTTTCCTAAGAAGAGCTTGCCCCTTTCTGAAATTTAGTTTACTTTTGGCTCTTCATGCTCTCAGCTCTCTGATGTGCTTTTCAAAGTTATAATTGATTTTTCTATTAGCTTATTGTCTTTTCTGATTGTTAAGGTGGGAGAAATAGTCTCATTTAATTTCCTATACTTTATCTGAGGACCCATAAGAATTCATTTTAAAAGATTAAACTTTCCTCTTACTATAGTACAAAATTACTGTAAAAGTACTAAGGAGCTATCTGTTGTTTTGGCTAGACTACTGGCCTAAAGTTTTTTTGACCAATCCACCTGAGTAGTTGATGTCTTTTTCTTTTTCTTGTTTTTTTTTTTTTGGTCATTAATCTATGTGAGGACTTCTGTATCTGCTCCATTGATTATAGAATATGGACTTCCCAGCCATAAAGAACCATTCTTGAGTAAAACATTCTACGTGATAGTCACCAAGATAACAAGTGAAATTTACTTCTTTAATGAACCAAGTGGTAGATGCTACAAGTGGCAGAGCATATATCATTATCATTCTTAGTACTCATTTGCTTGGGCTTGCTAATTTATAAACACTTTCACAAATATTATTTAATTTTATTTTCACAACATTCCTACCAGGTAGTAAATATTATTCCCATGTAACAGTAAATAGTAAATACTATTCACGTGTAAGTAAATATTATTCCCATGTGACTAAATTGATGTTTGCAAAGTCACACAGATTGAGAACTGTCTCTATATTTTAAGCACCTAATTTTAAAGTCTTCATATTTTGTTCCTATTTTGGCTTATCTAATATCTTAGCTCTTTAAAAATAGGCAAAACAGAAAAAAAAAACAGATCAAACAAATAAACACCAAAATAAGGGAACCTAAAAAGAAACAGCATATAAAAAAGTTTAACAGTCTTATTTCATCTCTCAGAAGAGATATTTCCCTGAAAATTAAATTATTGAATGAATCAGTACTACATAAGGTCCTTAAAAACTAATTTCTGTGAAAAGCGTATTATTACATTCAACAGAAATTTATAGGAATTTACTTCCTGGCCTCTTTTGAGCATTCATTAGAATGGTGTTTTTTGTGGCTATTTCTGACTCTCATCCACCTGACACGCGACAGTCTCAAGCAATGAAAGATTAGATTTTAACATCCAGTATGTAGTTTACACACTAAAATAATGTTATATTTGTTTTTTCTTTGGGAAAACCATGAAAATATTTGCTTATATTCATGACCATTGGCCAGAAAATAAGATGTTAATGACAGATAAAAAGAAGACTGTATTGTAAACACAGAAGCATTTTGGTGAATGTCACACAGAAAGGCAACAGCAGTTAGTTGTGATGAATGAGAATGTACAGGACAGTTCACTCTACTGTCCTGATTGACAAGTGCAATTAAAAAAAAAAATTGCACTTCCACACATTGCTAAGTGAAGTACAGTTGCAGTTAGCATTTACTGAGCACCTCCTTTGTACTGGGCATATTAAAAACACCGTCTCATTCATTCCTAGCATCTATTTCATAAATGAGAGATGAGAAAACTGAAGCTTAAAGTAAATTTAAAAAACAAAGACAGAAACGAACCAACAAAAAACTTGCACAATGTTCCCTAGTTGATAAGTGACGATTTCAGTATTTTAGTTCAGATGTATTTGACACGGAACCCCCCCCACCCCGGTTTTTCCTTTATATTAGGAAGCCTGAGACATGGACGAGTTTAAAGAAAAGAGCTCTCTAGTTGGCTTTATTTCTCTATTTTATTGAAGGTGGCTTTTGTTATGGTATTTGAGTTTGCTTTAATCGTTGTCCTTGCTTCCGGCTTAATTGTTTTTCAGATACAGGATTAACTCTCTTCAAGGAAAACCAATTTAAACAGAACAACTATTTGTTTATATTCAGACTCATACATCCAAGTAGAAGCAAGGAATAATAGAGGTCATCTTTTCAAATGCTTTTGTTATACAGATGCAGAAAATAACGTTTCCCAAGATCACAATTAGTAAAGTGTCAGGACTGAACCTAGATCTTCAATATCATAAGCTTGTGTTCTTTCTAATAGAGAAAACTATGTGGTTACCTTTTACCTCCATCTCTCCACTGATTTTTTTTTTATAAAAATCTTGCAAGAAAACAAACTTTGGGTTTTCTTTCTTGAGAAAGAAAGTGGCAATTCAACATCAGTGACAGGTGAGTACACCCTTCAAGATTCATGAGTGATGGTCTGTGTATAGGAGCATGACGCTGTTTGGAAGAAGCTGCCTCCCCTGGCAGCTTAACTTGATCCAACTTACTCCCTTCATTTTGTCATAGATGAATTTGGTTAGATTCTTCCCTGATGCCTGTATACCATCTAAATTTGGCCTACCCTTGTTCCTCCCTATCATACAGCTGTTCTTCAGGGCTCTCACAATAATCTGTACCTGCCAGGTTCTTTCACTTTCACATCTATCCACCCCTTCTCCCTGGAATGTAAGTCCAGGAGGACAGGTACCTTGTCTGGCTTGCTCACAATGGACCTCTTTCCTAAAAAAGAACCCGGCACACAGGAGGCCCTCTTGAATTTTACTAGAATAACTAAATAAGTTTTAAAGAAAAATGAATGAGTGATTGAATAAAACACATTCATATGTCATCCTGTAGGAATTATACTGAATAACATCACTAAGTTAAGGGGATTACAATGCAATGCTTTCAGTGAGTACATTTTTATAGCATATAAAATTACAAAATGCTTTTATGTTCACTGTCTCATTTGATGCTTGTAATTATAGACCCCAGACATCCCGTTTCAAGATCAGTTCTGTTAAATATGTAACAACAGATAAGTAATATACTTTTAAGAAAAACAAATATAGATTTGAAAGCAATAATCATTTCTTGTAACAAAGTAAACATTAAAGAAAGGTATTTAAAAAGTTAACAGTTTCCTCTTCCTCTCTACCAGTGAGTAAAATTTCACTTCTCTAAAGTAACCAACATTAACACAATGGAGTATACCTTTTCAAAGCCTTATTAATATTTTAAAAGCCTCATTATGCCAATTCTCTCCAATGCTCCCACTCCACCCTTGATACACATCTATTTTAACATGAGGAAGAAGAAGGAACAAAATGCAATTTTAATTAGTCCTTTGTTCAGGGAAGCCTGTTTTTACCCAATGGTCTTTTCCTTTAATATTTTGAATAAGTTTTTTTTTTGCCAGATTCCTCTGTGCCCCAAAGTAAACATTAAAATTACTAAATTAACCCAAATGGGGAAATAAATATTCTTTACTGTAATCTCTCCAGACTCATTCTCAGGGCCATGCTTGACCTTAGAAAACTAAATCTCCCACATACAAACTCAATGGCATGAGAGGAGAGAAGGAAACCATAGCATGGACTGAGGCTTTCTTAAGCTAGCCTGCGTGTACACCTTTTGTAGTGCAGGAATTTCTTGCCAGAGTTAAAAGGATAACTTTCCTCAACTAGAAAGAAGAGTTTAAAAGCTTATTCTCAGAGAAATCTACTCTTTTAGTCTAGGTTAATATGTTTTTTTAATTTCTACTTTTATTTCCACTGGCAGGTAAAGAAAAAATTAAATAAGGAGTAAGAGAACCAAGGACACAAAGTAACTTGTCAGTCTGAAAAGTAAGTGGCAAACCAAGGCTAAAATCCATGTATCCAGATAGTTTCCAAAACTGCTCTTCTTTTTAAGGCATTTGTGTTGTGAAGGTGTCTGCTAAGCACTTTATAAGGGTGGATCTGTTTTATAAATTTTCAGAACCACACGGGGTCTAGAATAAGCAAACCAAAAGATAAAATGGCAATTAGTCAATGTAAAGAAAAGAGGGGAAGGAAATCAAACCATATTTTAAAGAAAAACAAGAGAAAAACAATTAGAGGACTTGTCTTAAGAGGAAAATAATACAAATGAGGATAACGATGAAAACAATTGTTTTATTCTGAAAACAAAAGCAGTGGGGTAATAAGTACATTGAGTATCCCTTTTTAGGAAAGCATACTTCCAAGAACAGAAAGCCAGATCATCCCTCTTCTCCTCTCCTAATTAGTTTCTTGGAGAGAGGAAGTAACTACTGAATAGAAGTACAGGCATCCTGTTCCGAGTTAAGAAGTCTGATCTTTTATCTTAACATTGCCTCCAAACTCAATAACTCCATCTTTGAGCAGAAAGTGAGCGGCATTCTTCCTTTCAATTTAAAAGTATATCATTTGTAACTAGAAATTCTAAAATCAAATCCTAAAGGGACCTTCAATGAAACTCAGCTCAAACTCTTCCTTTCATAGATGAATCCCAGAAAATTAATGGAACAAGCTAGAGAAATTGACAGTAAAGCATGAGCAGAATAGGCTATTAGTTTTTGATTTGGATAAATCAGACTACTCTGGCCTTAAAACCTGAACTAAACTAAATTATTGCTGGAATTTAAAAGGATAGAAATGAAAAATCATCAATCCATTTTTTTGTACTATGTGTTCCATGATGGCAAAAATAACTGAACATCTCTGATGCATATTAATTAAGTTGACCCTAGGACAGGATAAATTAGAAAACATTTTGTCAGATGTTTATCTAAGAAGAAAAGAGTTTAAATAAACCATAATATTTATGGCCTCTCTTTCCTCCCAAGGCAAGGGGTTCGATGCTGCTGTGAGCTAGGCTGATGCCATGGCACGCTAGCCTGGGTGACAGAGCAAGACTCTATTTCAAAAAATAAAATAAATAAAAAAATAGAATATAGCTTAATAAACTATGGGCCTTTATAAAAGTGATGCTTCTGACAAACAACTGAAAATGTACGTGAAAATATTTCTCTAATATTTTTTCAGTTTCTTCTAATACTTACTTTGACTTATGAGTTTGAAATGAACAATCCATTTCAAAAGAGTAAAGAGACAGTTACATCTCTGTATACATATATACAGACATAGCTAATAATTTTAGCATAGATGGTAAAAGTACTCTGTTACACACATTCAAACACACACACGCACACCCCTCAGCTGCTGGTTCTTGTGATGGTTAATTTATGACAACTTGGCTAGGCTACGGTGTCCAGTTATTTAGTCAAACACCATTCTAGATGTTGCTGTGAAAGTATTTTTAAGATGAGATTAATATTTAAATCAATACACTTTGAGTAAAGCAGATGACCCTTTATATGTGGGTTGGCCTCATCTAATCAGTTGAAGGCCTCAAGAGAAAATACCATGGTCCACCTGCCTCAGGAGGAAGAAATTGTCTCTCCAGGCTGCCTCTGGACTCAAGACTGCAACATCAATTCCACTGGCATTTCCACCTTGCTGACCTATCCTGCAAATTGCAGATTTAAATAATTCCTTTAAAACAAATTCTTTCTCTCTCTCTCAACATATATTTATATTTATACATATTTCTATATACACATCCTATTTCTGTTTCTCTGGAGAACTCTGACTAATACAGCTTACAATTTATTTAGCCAAATACAAAGAATTTAGCAGACAAGGTAGCTACAAAATGCAGGAGCAAAGTCATAAATCTTTTCAATTGCATTGTCTATTAAACCCGGCTCTAGGCTACCAGCAACTGCAGATACTTCTAGTGCAAATGACTACTCAAGTGCTTGCTAGCAGCAAATTTGCACAGCCTTGTCATCTGGCCTCCAGAAAATTCCTACTCTCCCAGCAACTGCATCATATGATAAAACAAAGCAAACAAACCAACAGAAAACAACACTGATTTCAAGTATGATATACTAGAAGGGAGATGTAGCTATACTATAATATAGCATATTTTGGCCTGGCTTTTCTGTTGTCTCTGTTTTCCACAGGGCATATTGCTCCAAGAGGTAGGATTCTTGGCACAGCTTAGATCCTGCTAGAATTTTGAAAATAGAAAATTTCTTGCTGTGACACTGTTTGTTTATTCATACTTTACCAAAATAATCTACTCATTTCTGTTCAAGAGCATATTTGAAAACATCCAGTTCTCTCTCTTCTTGGAACAATTTTAGCCCTAGTAAGACCACATCCTCAACTTCAGGATCCAGCAGAGTCAGTACTCAGCCTACACCTGGGTTTCCAGTGTCCTGAAAACTGTCTTTTCCCTCTCCTTCCCCTCTCCTTGTATTAATAGGTATTAATATTTACATAGATATGCCATGAGCTTCCCCTTGTTAATAACAGCATGCTAGTAGTAATGAAATAATGATGCATATGGCATAAGTTCCATTCCAGCTCACCCCTATTAGTAGTTGATATGACAATTCAGTCTACTTCAGAGTAATTATGATGATTAAAAAAGATAAAAAATCAGTCCCAAAAGGAAAACGGCAAAATGCTAAGGGAGAATGGGGAGAAGGAAAAAAAATAAAACAGAGGAGGAAAAGAAGTAGGCTTTTCAATTTATTTGGAGTCTGCATGTCTTATACAAATATCTTACTTTTACTGTCCACCCTCAACCCAGCTTCACCTAGGCATTCTCAGAGTCCATATCCAATAATGAAGCAAATGTTGAGAAGTCCTAGGAATTTGGCAATCTCTCTCTGAAAAATATGCAACTTTTTCTCCTCTGTAATGGCATTGAGGTTGCATCTTTTCCTTTAAAGAAAATTGCAGCTCATGAGAATCAACTTGAACATTTATGCCTCATCAAACACAAGCACAGTTTATGAAAATGTAAATGATCATATATTCATTTGGTAAATTAAACATGACACGTCCAGGACTGACTTGAAAGCATTGTAGTTTAAACTGAAAAGAACAAAACTTATTTAGGGGAGAAGGAGAAGAGGAACTAAGGAATATGATATATAATAAAAATTACTTGGATTCGCATGATGATAGTAGCAGTAAAAGATCTTTCCTTGGCCTTATATCTTATTTTAATATTAATAATAAATCAGTATTCTATAGTGGACAAAGGATATCTTGTAATTAAGTGCTGTATTCAAATTCTAATCATATTACACAATTTTTGTGTGATCTTCATTAAGTTAATTTATATTTCTAAGACTTTGTAATATGTAAAATTATGTTAATAATATAAATACACAAAATTATAAAAATTAAATGAAAAGGCACAGGTCTTGAAGATAGTAGGTATTCAATAATTATTAGCTGTCTGTTTTTAGTTTCCCAGCAAAGTATTTTCAGAGTAATTTTTCCTGTTGATATTTTAATACAGGGATAGTGTAGAGCTCAGTGAGTGCCTAGAATACTCCTTCTATAGAGTGTTACAGATATTCCTCAAATAGATTATGTGGTCAAATAAGTTTATAAATGGTGGATTAGACCCATTTCTTTACCATAAGTCTTCTTAAAGCCTTTAATAGGCTAATTTCAAATATGAATCCCTGAAAGAAAATATAGAATTCAGTGGTTCTAGTGCATCTGATCAAGTATTCCTTTGTTCATTGAGCATTTTGCAGGTCTAAGTTTCCTTAGCATATATGTTAGGAAATTTTGCAAGGCTATTCTTAAAAAAAATGACAAAATGACCAAAGTTATAAAGACTTCTCCTTCGTTTGACTTATTGCCAGCCCTTTGTTGATAATGATAGTATAAGATCCTGCTCATCCTTGAAATCACTATGCAAATATCAGTTTTTTATAACTTTGTCTTACCTACCAATTTTGAGAAGACTACTTTCTCTTTCTGCTACCAATTAAAATTAAGCTCAATTATCCATCATGAGCATTTGTCAATTCCTTCCTAAGATCCATCTGCCATCACAGCCTCCTGCCGCCACACCTCTTCCCTCCACGGCACACATACACACACTCTCACACTCACACTCATATACACACTCACACTGTCTCTTCCCAACAGTATTCCTAAGCCCCTTCAGGAATGTGCCTCTCCCTCATTGTAAATCAGGCAATTTGGGAGAATTTACACCACTCCTCATTCCAGAGGTTGATCAGCATGTCCCCTCCTATTGACCATAGTTACTAGTTCAGTGATAGACAGTAGGAGAGTAAATCATAGGCCCTGTTGGTGACTACTTTGTGAGACATCTTAAATTTACAGATGATCGTGAATAAGATTGATGTGAAGCTTGCAGGTTCTCAGTCCTTATTTTGGCCCCAGAATAGCTTTTGGGTAGAAGTTAAGGAAACCTGGGCAATAAGAATGATAGGGTAAAAAAGAGATAAACCTGCTCCATGATGCCACTGGATCAATCCTAGCTAAAGTCAACTCTACATCTAGGTTTTATAGTTATATAAGTCAATAATTCTCCTTTCTCCTTTCCATTCTTTTTGAAACTCTATTTTAATGATCAGTGAAATAAAGTCTCCTAACTGAAATAATTTATTTTAGTGGATAATGCATATTTATTTTTTGCATGTATTTTTATCTCTTACAACTACCCTTCATAGTGTCCTTGAGACCAAAAATCCTATTATCTGTCTTTTTATCCCAATATGCTTACCAAGTACAATGCCTGCCCTATAATCAGGACTCAATAATATGTTGATGAATTTAATTTGTTAATCCTTGTCAGAGGTTCATGTTACTATTAACATTCTATATAGTCTCTATAAAGAAAAGAATGAAGAATTGGAAACCTACACCTTTAACTTCATCCAAACTATTTGGTGTTTTTGAAGTTAAGAAGCAAATTTGTGCTTCCAATTATCTGCAAATAATAAAGACATAAGCCTAATAAAGTGTTGTCAGCCACACTCTCTCCTCCTTTGCCATAGGTAGTTAGTGTGTTTCTGGACAAGATTTTAAATAAACACTCAGTTATGGATGGAAAGAATTTTTTAGTTTCATCCTTCATTGGTACTCTTAATATTTAATAATTGGAATTAATAGGCTTGTATCATCAATAAAGTGTAGTGTTAAAAAACTTCATTTTGGGCCATTTACAAATGCTATACTAAAAATACAGCAGACTCCCTGTTCAGTAAAATTTATTTAGAGATACTATTATAGACGTGTAGAGTAAAAAGACCCATTCTAACAAGTGGACCACCTGGTCTCCTTGCCTCCCTCCATTCGTCCCTTTCTTTTTCTCCCTCCCTTCTTCTTTCCTTTCTTGCTTTTATTTTCAATTTTTATAGTTCATTTCTAAGCTTATTATAAAACCCATGTCCAAGTTTCATTCTTCACTCTTACTTTATTCCATAGACCCCTTTCTAACTGATGATTTCCCTTCCATTATTTACTTTCAAAGAATTACCTCCACCTAATATAAGGTCTATGTAAAACTTCATGTAGATATTTTTAGGAAGTTTATCATAGTCTAATGGGAAGATATAAATTGCAGAAAATATTATAATGCTCTAGGCACTGAGATGTGGAGTTTAAATGGGTTATTTCATTGAGTTATCAAACTGTTTTGAGAAGTAAACCGCATTACCTCTAGTTATTTATTGAGCACTTACTGTGTCAGACACTATACTAAACATTAGTTGCATTAAATCTTTTTGTCTTCACAGTAACTTGTCAAAGTAGTTTCTTTTATTATCCCCATTTTACAGATGAAGAAACATGACATTGAGAAATATGTAACTTGCCCATGGCCACATGGGTAGTAAGTGAAAGAGCTGAGAATCAAAGCTAGGCAATCTGGCAAAAGGCTATGCTTGACTGCATTCTACTTGTTTATTGCAAAGTCATCACTCAATCCCAGATTTGTCTGAGTTTAAAGTCCATACTCCTCCCGTAATGCACCACCAGAGCCTAAGGATTCAGAGGTTCTGACTTCCCTTTCTAGCTGTGTCACTAAGAATGTTACCCTTGAGCAAGCTGTTTAACCTGGACAGGGGTTTTGATAAACTCATTAACAAAGGTTGTTTGTTTGGTTGTTGTTATTTATTTATTTATATCTATGCCCATCGGTTCAAACTTTAGGCTTGAACATTTAATTACAGAAATAGTGTTTTGGAAAACTGTGCTTACCATAGGTATTTTTTTGCCTGGGAAATAGCATTTAGGTTTGCTGCAAGAGTTTGGAATTGGAAACAGAGTTATTTTACCTTTTTTTTTTGTATTTTAAAAAAATGCATTTGGTTGCTTTAGTATGTCATTATAATTGTTTCTATAGGAAAACTCTCTGCATTCATTCATTCAATCAGTCAGTCACTCACTCACTCACTGTCAGGTCTCTTATATATGCCTCCATAGCGTTTTAGGTCTTTGAAGTACAGCAGTGAAAAAGACAATGTCCCTGCTTTTATGGAACATCTTTTCTAGTGCATATCTATAGTTGGAAAAGTCTGGAGGTTTTATCTCATCACACCCTTCAAAAGTGATGAAATTGTAGTGAACTAATTGTTCCTTAGCAAAGCTTACTGACAATTTATTTCAAATGTGGTGTGACTTTGGACTGAAGAATGTATAATTTCTTTAGGCTTTGGCTGATGTATGAAATATAATAATTTAAGAAAGTTTCGCCAAATCATCCTGGATGCTGTCTCAGTAGATCCAGATATTCTTTTCTGTGGCCTATTGCCTAGGGGATTTCACTGAAGTCCTTTTCTCTGCTCTTCTTTCATTTTATCAATGGGAATAACATGTTTACATTATTGCTATTTGTTTTAGCTCATGTCTGTATCATGAGTCAATTTTAGTTTCAAGCATAGGTATTGCTTTGTTCCAACCTTCCTCCGTTCCCCTCTTCCCTTCAGATGTTAGTTCTTACAGTACAGAAACCATATATTGCAAACATGTAGCACAGTATCTGATGTATAATATTCGCTAAAAAAAATATATAAGATGAAAGGAAACTCAGACTAGTGACTTAGTTGGTCCCAGTGAGGTCACTAATCACTTTGAGGACCAGAGTAGGATTGAATTTTTTTGCGGAAGAGTCAACCACCCCAGATATTCTAACTGTTGAAATGACTGCTGCAATTGTCTTGCTGCTTTCTTTTCTTAGCTGTTTTTTTTTTTTTTTTTGTCCCGTGAAAGTGCATTGTTGCTGAAAGGAACTTGATTGTCAGCCAGAGGTAGTGAAAGCCTTTTGAATATCTCCAATTCTCAATAACCTTCGCAAGCAAAATGCAAACTCCGTGCTGTGTCACAGATGTGCTTCAACATTCACCTGGCACAAACAACTCAGGAGGTGAGCGGATAGTCAGACACACACATGGGTGCCTGTTCTGGCTCTGTAGCACCAACATGGACCCCTGTTTGTGATGGCTTTGTGTGGTGGGTATCAGTGTACAGCAGCAGAATTCTCCCCAAATTCAGACTCCCAAATAGAGCTTTGCGAGTCACCATTTTTCTTCTTTCGTGATGGTTCTGCTTTGTCTCTAATATATCTGCTCCAGCTCTCAGAATGGAGAGAGGCAGCTTTTCTGGCTGAATAGATTGGCTGTATAATATAATCATTAAATGTCTTAAAATCGGGTCTGAATATGAAGGTATTGTGAAATTCACAGGAGGCCATTCTTTGTGTGATTTTGAAATTATTTTCAATTACAGATTAGAGCATGGCAGTGTCTGTAATATCATTTAATGAGGCATAATGCTTCCTTTTGTCATTTTTTTCCCCTCTGATTGAGATGGGCACCCTTAAGCCTACTGACAGATTCCTGAGTGCTGACAATCACTGTTCCGGCAGATGAGAAGGAGTACAATAATGCTGCAAATGAGTGCCAATGAAAGTGATAGATCTTTAAAATAAATTGCATAAGGCTTCCAAATTGGATGTAATTGGAATGTATTCATCAAATTTTGAATTTGGACTTGATAGTAACAGGAAGTTTGTATTGAAACATTCAATAAGAGAACACTTATAAAATAGAAGTCAATGATTGTGTATGTGCATATGGAGGGGCAATGGTCACGAAAAGTATTCAGTGGCTTGTTTTCCCAGATCTAGGGAAAATTAATATGAACAGTATAAGACATTTACATTTTGCATACCTGCATGTGTTTGTGTGTGTGTTTTGATCTCTGCATATATATCTGCTTACCTAGGCTCTTTTCATCTTCCTATCTTTAAATTTCTAAATAATGTACTGATTAACTATATCCACTCATAGGAGGAGATATTGTAAGAGAATACACAGACAAAAAACCTGGGAATAAATACACCTCTAATTACTTAGTCTTTCAAACCAAGTAAAGGTGAATATATTAGAATATATCAACAGTTCAGAGGAGTTAACATCCCATGGGATTTTGTGTTTCCAAAGTGATTTGAAATTCTAGATTCTCATTTTTTTGGTAGATTGTTTAAATCCATGCCTACAAAATAAAACAAATTTAGATGAGAAAGTATATTTCATTTTCATTTTATTTACCCATTGAACACTGATCTAATTATCATGGGAAAACCAAATGCTTACACAGGAAGTGGGCAGAAAAGAGGACTGCAGAAAGAATAGAGAGATTTTGTGAATGATAGGAAGGAGAAGAAGAAATGGTGAGTGTTTGCAGTGGCAACAATATATATGGTACAAACAAAATGCAGCAGTGTATGATGTTAAAAAATAGGTTTTAGGCAGATTACGAATACATTGATGGTCACTGAAAGAGTCTGAATATTATTCAGTAGTTATATCAAGTTATGTTAAATACTTACATGAGTTATAGAAAACCCATAATTACAATGGTTTATATATGACAGTAGTTTGTTTTTTCTACACATAAACATAGGCAGTCCATGGCTAGTAAATAATAAGGATTCTATTGTCATCAAGGACCCAAATTCATCATCTTTAACATATGGATTACAACTTTTGATCTTGTAGGCTATTCCACTCCAGTGATAATGTCTCTCTTCTAGCCTCTCAGAAAGAAGTAATGGAGAAGACACAGGAAAGCTAAACATTCCAAGCCACTGACATTTTGAAATGTCCTAATTTTGACTAGATTTAGGAATTTAATATCTAAATTATATTTGAAGTTTGAAGACAATGTACTAGTGTCTAACACACAGGTTTTTTGTTTGTTTGTTTGTTTTTGTTTTTTTTTTTTGAATTTTTATCAAAAAGTCCCAAAGCAACAAATGTTGGTGTGGAAGTGGAGAGATAGGAACACTCATACTCTGCTGATGAGACTGAAAACTAGAACAACCTCTATGGAAAGTAATATGGAGATACCTCAAAGAACTAAAAGTAGAACTACCATTTGATCCAGCAATCCCACTACTGGGTATTAAATACCCAATGGATAAAAAGACTTTTTATAAAAAAAGACACCTTCACTCGAGTGTTTATAGTAGCACAATTCACAATTGCAAAGATGTGGCAACAACCCAAGTGCCCATCAACACATGAATGGATTAATAAAATGTGGTATATGTATACCATAGGGTACTGCTCAGCCATAAAAAAATTGTGAACTAATATCTCTTGTGTTAACCTGGATGGAACTGGAGACCATTCTTCTAAGTGAACCATCACAAGAATGGAAGAACAAACACCACATGTACTCACCATTAAATTGGAACTAATTGATCAACACTTATGTGCACATACGGAAATAACATTCATCAGAAATCAAACAAGTGGGAGGGGGAAGGAGGGAATGGGTAAATTCAGACCTAACAGGTACAATACACACTAACTGGGGGGATGGGCACACTTATAACCGTGACAAAAGCAATTTATGTAACCAAAACCTTTGTACCCCCTATAATATTCTGAAATCAAAAAAAAAAAAAAGAAGCAGAGACAGATAAGGATGAATGAAAGGTGGGAGTATAGATGAATAGAAGGAAGAACAAAGGAAAAAATAAAAATGTCTCCTTGTTAAAAAAAGTTTTTAAACTGACCAAATTTTCTCTCTCACTCTGTTTCTTTATTTCATCTTTTTGTTTAAAGCCACAAAATCTTTCTCTGCCCTTTAAATATATTTCCTAGAAGTTGCACAAACCAAATTTGTTTACATTCTTCTAACCAGAATATGGCTACATCTATCTGAGAAAAGAATTAAAAGGTTATTTTTGTTCTACTCAGTCACATGACCAGGTAAGAGCTGTGAGTTAGATTGCTGTACAAAAAGAGAGAGAAAGAAAGAGAATGAATCCTGAAAGAAAATTAGTTATTTCTGGAATAAGATGCCATAGAACATTTTTTGCTTCAAAAGATAAAATTTTTGCATATAAATGATGGATTTAATTAAAGGGAGAGACACATCAGGAAGGGAGACCAGTTAAGATGCTCCTGTAACAGTCCTTTGATTAATAATTATACCCAAGCTAGTACAATAGAGATAGTAGACTCTATGGATTGAAGATTCATTGAAGAGGTGGGGATAACAATATTTGTTGATTATTTGGTGGCAGTGTATGGAAGAACTGGAGTTGACTTTAATTATTAGTTGTCTGGGTCAGATGTGATAATATACCTAAGGGAATGGACACAGGAGAGAATGTTTGATTTGGATAAGTTGAACTAAGAAATGCCTAAGGAACATTTCATGTATACTAAATGTTTAGGCATTTGGGATGCAAAGATAAATGACACAAGTGCCCTTCCCTAAAGGAGTTCCTAAATCTAGTAGTAAGCAATGCGAAGTTGAGTGTAAGAATATCCCTCTGCAAGGGATATTTTTTTCTTTTGCTTTCTTTTTTTTTATTTCAGCATATTATGTGGGTACAAATGTTTAGGTTACATGTATTTCCTTTGCCCCACCCAAGTCAGAGCTTCAAGCCTGTCCATCCCTCTGACAGTATGCACCACACCCATTAGGTATGAATATACCCATCTCCTCCTACCCTCTTTTACCTGCTCGATACCCAATGAATGTTACTACTCTATGTGCACTAAAGTGTTGATCAGTTAATACCAATTTAATGGTTGAGTACATGTGGTGCTTGTTTTTCCATTCTTGGGATACTTCACTTAGTAGGATGGTCTCCAGCTCTATCCAGTATAATACAAGAGCTGCTAGATCACCATTGTTTTTTGTGGCTGAGTAGAACTCCATGGTACACATATACCACATTTTATTAATCCACTCATGTATTGATGGGCACTTGGGTTGTTTCCACATCTTTGCAATTGAGAATTGTGCTTTTCCTTTTAATAGATAGATATGCCTTCATCATAACAGTTAAAAACTATGTGGCTCTTAATTTTATACTTGTACAATGAGTACACCTTCTTCTTGAAGGTATTTTTCTGTAGTTCTGTAATTGTCTTTTATATTTTCCAAATTTTTCTGCCTCATATCTATCAGGATGTGATTTATTTTATGGTGCTGTTTTGAGAGATTAATTTTTTATTTTGGTGTAGTATATCTCCAAGTTTCTTTTTCATGAAGAAACAGGAAAGCTAAACATTCTGAACCACTAACTTTTTGAAATGTCCTCATTTTGACTAGATTTAGGAATTTAGGTTCTAAATTATATTTGAATTTTGTACTGCTAACATAGTTTTTTTTTTTAAGTTTTTAAGCTAATCAATTTTTTCTCTCTCTCTTTCTTTCTTCTTTTTGTACAAAGCCACAAAAACTTTACTACTCCTCTCCTTCCACACACTCTTTCTAAAAGCTTTTGAATTTATCTTTACAATACTAACTTACCTCTAACTTAATATCCGCTTTTGTTGATACTATTGAACACTGGAGAGAATATCTCAATCTAAAGACAGGGGATTTTCTTTAACTGGAGGAAATTTTCTTCTGTTATTATTTCTTTCCCTCTGTTGTTTCTGCTCTTTTGTTATGAAATTCCAATTAGATGTCCTTTGAAGCTCCTGAATCTATACTTCTTTTAAATTAACTGTTTCCGTATTTTCTATCACTGCTATTTCTTGCTTGGTATTCTAAAATATCTCCTTGATTTTTATCTTTCAGATCTCCAATTAGGTAATCAGATTCAATAGTCCACTCAAATATTTATTATAATCATAATTTGGATTCACAATATGTCTTACTTTTTAAAATAGCATTATTGCATATAATAAATTGCTACAATATACATATAGGTGAAATTAATTTACGCTAAACTTCCTTCAGGTTCATTTTGTTTGTTCATTTGAAGAGTTCTCTTTAGTGTTAATGGTTTTTCTCATATTTCTGATTATCGTTTACTGATGATTTATATTCTGATTTAAAGGGATGATCTAAGCTATTTAATATAGGTGGTAGACATTGCTTTCTTCTGCCATTGGGTACACATTTTTTTTCCAGGTAGCCTTTCAGTGAGAGGAAGTCATATGCCAGTGGAATAAAAGCAAAAGATGTAAGTCTCAAGAGTGTCTAGATAGGTATTGAGGACATAGAATTAATCAAAGAGATAGGCAATTCCACACTTTCTAGTGGGAGCATTTACAATACATCAATCTCAATGCCATCTTTACATACTAATATGGCCATTAATATTCATCTCCATGCTGTTTAAAATTTGCAGATAAAATAAGTTGGCCAGCATAGAGAGAAAAAAGTATGCCCAGAATACAGTTCTGCCCTGTTTATTTCAATTACAGGTCTGAGGTAAGAGTACCAATGCCATCAGTACAAAGGGTTGCAAAGAGACATTTAAAGGAGAGATTCATACATGGTTTTGATGAATTCTGGAAGCAACAGTGTCTGCAAAAAGAGACTATGCCTGGGGAAAAGTAATAGAATGGACCTTTTTCTCTCTGTCATGGGAGTATAAAATGAAATTAGGACTGAGGTAAAGAGAATAAAGACAGATGAACAATTCAAGCATGGAATATTAAATGCATGGGAAACAGGAACCTAGTCGCTCCCCATTTCACCTTCTTTTCTTCTCTTAGAGAGTCTCAAACCTATCACTGAAATAAATAGAGTGGAAGTACACTTTGGGAGTATTACATAAGTCTGACAATGTTGCCCAGCTTCCTGCCTCCAGGCAGAACTCTAGTTAAATAATTCTGGACAGATGGATGCCTATCCTTGGAGAGCAGGGACACAGTTAGGAGTGAGGATGGACACAGAAGCAGCATGTCAGCCTGCTTCCATCTGGAACAAGTGAATACCTCATTTTGTACAAAGGCAGTAACCATGCTGTTCAAATGACACTCTGCATGATTCCTTTGTGAGATACGGGCTTCAAGAGTATCATATTTCCCTTATGGTCCAGGTAAGCTATATTTCAGGGCATGAATTTGTCACCTGGCATCATTTTGATGGTAACTTACTTTTCTCCATTGTGAACTGGTTGAAGCCAGTTATGGTCTATTTTTGTTGTTATGATACACGTGACAGATGACCTTCCCACATCCAAAACACCCAAGGATTTGAGCTATTTCTGACATGTTGCTTCCATTTAAGAGGATAGTGAATAATATCTCACTTGACACCTCCCATTCTGTAACCATTTGAAAAATTGAAGCAAGAATCAAATATAAGCTTTATTTTTGATAAAGACAGAGTGGAGAAAAAACACTGGATTTTTTTTTTTTTAAAGTTCTCTTTTCTTCACTCCCACCTCAAGCCTAGTCTTTGGACCAGCTCACCTACAGAGAAATCTGAAAATTAGATAAGTACCTGGACATGTAAAAGAGAAATATTTGCTTCATTACATTGAGCCCCAATAGCAGGGATAGAAAGGGATGAGTATTCAGACATGCATATAGAAGACATAAATCTTAACCTAGGTGTGTTTACCACATTAAGTAAGGATCAAAAGAAAATGTTTACTTATAGTGTCAGGGCAGGCAAGACCAAACGGGGGAACCAAAAAGAGGTTTAATTGCACAAGCTCCTTCTCCCACTGTTAAAATATCTGTCAGATAAGTCACTCTTCACCTCATAAGGTAAAATCAGTTAGTTAGAAAGACAGGCAGAAATCTCTTCTCAACACTTCCAAGATGTCAGTCTTACTCTAAATGCAAAGGAGAAGTATTTGAAAAAAGAAAAATACGTTCTCTATAGTTACTACCCATAACTGAATTCATCCTATGGCTCTCACATTTGAAAAAATAGTAGAGTACTAGTGAGTGAGGGTGAGAAGATTATAGGATATTATTTAACCTTATCTAAAACTGTATTTTAACTATGGTAGGTTGCATATGAGCATTACACCTACCTTACATCTGTTGGTGACAAACAGCTCATTGTTCCAAGCAAAAACAATTGTAATAAGGGGTCACTTCATAATCATATTGGTAAAACACTAGGGAAAGATTCTCCAGAGAAAACAGATGAATACGAGAAGAATAAAGTGTTAAAGACAGATGATCCAAGAAATCTCATGGATCACCTGCTCATTGAAAGATAACTATGCAACTTAAGGTTTTTGCTATTTTTAGCTACAATATTTTTAACATACTTAATGAGATTTAATTCACATATGATAAGATTCAGTTATTGGAAATGTGCAAGTCAATGGTTTTTGTATTTTACAGAGTTGTGCAACCACCACTAAGTTTAAAACATTTTCATCACCCTAAAAAGAATCATACCAATTTGTAGTCATTTCTCACCCCACCCCCACCCCTAAGCAACAACTAATCTTTCTTTCTTTATAGATTTTCCAATTCTAGACATTTTGTATAATGAGTATATATAAATCTTTTTATATATTCCTGGATTTGGTTTGCTAGAACATTTTTGAGGATTTTTGCATCTTTATTCATAAGGGATATTGGTCTGTAATTTTCTTTTGTTGAAATACCTTTTTCTGGCTTTGGTATCTGAGTAATACTAAACCATAAAATGAGATGGGAAATATTCTCCCCTCTTTACTTTTTTTAGAAGAGTTTCATATTAATTGAGTTTGTGTTAATAAATAAGAATTAGTATTAACTTTTTATTTCAATATCTGGTACAATTCACCAGCAATATGGTCTTGGGCTTTTCTTTCTGGGAAGATTTGAAATTATTAGTTCAATCTCTTTAGTTGTTATGGGTTAATTCAGATTTTCTATTTATTTTTGAGTCATTCTGATAGATTGTGGTTTTCTACAAATTTGTCCATTTCATGTTAATATATTAATTTGTTGGCATACAGTTGTTCATGGTGTCCTCTTATAATCTTTATTATTTCTGTAAGGTGGGTAGTGATATCTCTGTTTCAGTTCTGGTTTTGGTAATTTGAGCCTTCCCGCTTTTTGTTTTGTTATTATATTTAACTAAAGATTTCTGTTGATCACGTCAAAGCATCAGCTTTTTGATTCATTGATTTTCTTGTATTAATTTTCATTGTCTATTTCATTTACTTTTGCACCAATTTTTATTTTCTTGCTTCTATTTGTTTTGGGTTTAGTTTGCTCTTTTTCTAGTTTCTTTGGTTGTTAGGTTAAACTATTGATTTAATATTTTATTTGGCATTTACACTTATTAACTTTCCTCTGAGAACTATTTTTCCTTCATTCCATAAATTTTGTTATGTTGTATTTTCATTTTCACTTATTTAAAGATATATCTAATTTGCTCATAATTTTTTCTTTGACCCATTTGTTCTTTAAAAGTATATTGCCTGCCTTACACAGATCTGTTAATTTACCAAAATTCTTTCTGTTTCTGATTTCTCATTTAATTACGTTGGGCTTAAAGAATATACTTCGTATGATTACAATTCTTTAAATATATTGATGCATGTTTTAAGGCTTTATAACTATAATATTTTGAATTGTTTAATGTGTAATCCTTCTCAAAAGACTCCATGCCTGGGCTTAGCAAAATGACTGTAGCACTAAGGAAATATAAGTACATTTTTGTTTATATATGTATCAGAAAACCTGTTCTCTTATCTCAGTTTTGAAAAATAATTTTAGGTAAATCACTTAAAGTCATTGAGCCTCTGTTTCCTCAGTATCTATAGCTATTGTTTATATCTGTATCAATAATAACACAATAAATTTATAAAACTAAAATTAAAAACACTTTTAAATAACAATAATATAATAAATATTTATATATTTATAGCTATTTATATATTTATAGTTATATATTTCTATTATATAATTTTATATACATTCACACGTTACACACACATATATATTATATGCAGTTATTCTAGAAGAAACAAAAATATACTTCATTTATTTAATCATAATTAACAATCAAACTAATTAACACATAAACACAAAAGCTATGGACAAAAAGTTCGTTTACATTGATAGCTTGTCTGTTACCACTGTCAAGCATGACGAACATATATATTAACTAATCAAACATAGATATAGACAAGATGAGGTGGGGGAGGGAAGGACATATTTAATGAGTGGATTTTCTCCATGACCTTTGTCCTACATCTGCACACATAATAATGATGGATTGCTATAATAACAATATGTTGTAGGTGTTATTTTATTACTGATGATAAACACAATTAGTGAAGCACTTAAAAAAATACTACCCAATCTAAAAAGACTATGCCTTTAAGGATAATTAACCAGACTTCACTGAACACCCAAGGTAATTGCAAAAGTGGAGATTAAACTTGAATTTCATCCTCCTCACGTCTCCCAGGGTGAGTTCTGAGAACTTTCCCCTTAGATGAAATATATTTCTCCAGATAACCAGATAATAAGCTTTCATTGAACTTCAATGCTGTTTTTCTTTCTTTTCTCAAGAGCACCTACTATATTTATTTTGCTCAAACATGTAATTTTAATACAGCTCTGCTGCCATTTCTCTAGGGGTACCATTATAAAAATGATAAAACCAGCCAAAGGTATTATTCCCCACCCATGCCTAGAGTGGGCATCTGTTTATGGAAGCAGGGACATAATTGCAAGTCATAACAATAGACAAGGAAGTTAGTTGTCAAAACTTGATCCTGCTGTTAATTAAACAAGCGACCTTGGGCAATTTCCTTAACTTTTGGGGCCCTAGTTTTTTCTGTCTTTAAAATAAAAAGCTTGGATTAAGTAATCACTAAAACTCATGCTTAAGAATTTTTTTTTTTTTTCAGCTCATTATGGGAGTACAAAAGTTCAGGTTATATATATTGCCCATGCCTCCCCATCCCCCCGATTCTGAGCTTCAAGTGTGTCCATTCCCTAGACAGTGCACATCGCACTCATCATGTAGGTGTGCACCCATCCCCTCCCCCCACCCCATCCCTCCCAGTCAGAACTTCAAGCGTGTCCATTCCCCAGGCAGTGCGCATCGCACTCATCAAGTAGGTATACACCCATCCCTTCCCCCCAGCCCCCACCTCTGTCGGATACCCAATTGGTGTTATTCCCAAATGTGCACTCAGGGAAACCAGTTTGCTGGTGAGTACATGTGGTGCTTATTTTTCCATTCTTGGGATACTTCACTTAATAGAATGGATTCCAATACTCCATTAGAGTAAGTGAAATGTAAAAAGAAAGGATTTCCTTGTTTATTTTTGCTCTAACAGGGACCTGCCTTCTCCAAGGAATCCAAAGGCCTTGAGTCTTTTCATGTTTATTTGGTTGGGTTTTTGTTTGTTTGTTTTGTTTTAGTTAAATGAGTAGAAAAAAACAACAAACACTCCAATGTTTGGAACAAATAGAGCTGAATGCTTAAGAGGTTTGGAGAAAGATAAGATCAAAAGCTTCCATAAATTTAAGGTTTTAGGTGTCTCTTTGGATTTCTCTAGAAGCATTCCAATCAGTTAGGCAGAGTCTTGTGGAACTACAATGGTAGTAACTTGGCAGGAGCTTCCAGAAAGCATTAGCTGCTAGTGAGGAGCTTTGGCAATGAAGCACACGCAACAAAACTACTGAGATGAGTAGATGGATCCACTTTCTTCTCTACCTGTGAGTAGAGAAGAGCCTTAATATACACAGAAGCCTTCGGTTAAAGGCAGAAGAATTTGCTTAGATGAGAAAATTATCCAAAGTTCCAGCTCTGATTGTTTTCTTTCCAAACAATATAATTGTTTTCGGTCATCTTTATTAACTAGCAGTGCTTAATGTTTACTTCTCAAGCCTTGTGTGACATTTTTATGCTTTATAAAAATACAAATTAAAACATAACACCCTTGGTTTGTTGAGAGAGCTGTACTATATAAATTAAGTGGATGCTAGCAATGGTCCTTTGAACTCATGCAATTTAATCCAGATAAATAATATACCTAAAAACAAGCAAAACACATACAAACAAACACAAATTAGGCAAGTGAGAATAGTATGGGGTCATTCTTTTCTTTTTTTTTTTTTTGTTTCATTGTCATCTATATAACTAATGTAAGACTACATAAATTCAGTTAAACTCAAAACACATTAATCAATAGATACTTATTGAGGAAACATTAGGTAAGGTGGTCTTGATTCCTATAATTCTAGTATCATCAAGCATTAATAATTGAAAATGTGTCAAGGCAGGGGTTAGAAGAACAGGCATTGGTATTAGACTGCCTAACTTCAAATTCTGCTTGTGTACTTTGGGAATTTATGTGAGCCCTCTGATCCTCAGTTTTCTCACCTGCAAAAATGGGTTAATAATATTAATACTCTCTACCTTGCAGCATTGATAGGAAGACTATATGAACTAATATAAAGTGTTTCAACAATGCCGGTATACTCAATAAATATCAGATAATGTTATTCATCTTTTTATCCCTTGTAAGGCCTCCCTAAATGATTTTCCCATAGTAAGGTTTTCAACAGAAGTTGTTGCATTGGCTAAAATTCAGCTGAAAATCTTTGTTAGAAGCTAACTCTTTTATAATGTGAATTTTCTAACTTACACCCTACAAAATTTCACATTTCTAATATTACGGTTTTTTTTTAAAAAAAAAAAATGAACAATGCCAGCATACCATTTAATGGTGAAAGGTAGTTAATGATGCTTAGACTATACTAAATCTCAAAATGTAAATGACACTGGAAAGATGGTTGGCAAAACATTGTGCTAGAACACAATTTTTATTTTCCTGCTATGTATTACTATCTTTGCACTATAAATCCCATGGGTATTTATTAAGAATGAAATGATAACACTTCAATCAAATTAATATTTAGTGAATTGCCACTGAGTGATGAAGATCTGCTATGTAAAAACTCTTCTGTCTCCCAGGATACCTTACTGAGAATGACCAACTGGTCATTGGGGCAGAAGAATATTTGGAGAGTTTTTGACATATCCTGGAATCTGACTAAAAGTGCTGCTGCCCACTTTAGAAACATTTCTCCAAGTGATATGTGATTAACTACAATATAAGTCTCATCTGTGACATCATTCTGCAAGACAG
The DNA here is from genome assembly GCF_041146395.1 of Eulemur rufifrons. Lineage (NCBI taxonomy): Eukaryota > Metazoa > Chordata > Mammalia > Primates > Lemuridae > Eulemur > Eulemur rufifrons. The sequence goes on along the minus strand of NC_090988.1, from coordinate 84,424,063 downwards.
AACAAAGCTGATAGAGGAATTTGCTAATTCAAAAGTCTAGAACTTCTTACCAGGAACAGTAATTTACTTAAGATCTATGTTCCTAAAAGTAATGGAAGCTCCACAGCAGGGGGTTTTAGGGAAAGTTTCAAGGTAATATCTTATTTGTCATCACAGTTGTGTGACTTTCCCCAACTACTGGAAACATTCCTATAGTGCCATGCATGACACAAATGTGTAATTCCTGGTAGAGTCGGTCATTAACGGTTCTGTTTCCCATTTGTAAAAGTATACAAAGTACAGACTACAGCCCTATGCCTGATTGCTCATCAGGTACTCACTTATTGTGAGTCTCAGGCAGGCTACCTATCATAAAAATATCTGTGGAGAAATTAAACATGTAACAAGAGATTAATTTCAAATGGAATAACTTTGGACAAGTGCAGCAATTTTATATTACAGCATATGACTGAATTTATTCTTGTCTTCTACATTCATATCCATTCTTTGGGCAAGTTTCTTTTTTAGTGTTCAAAATTTTGTATCTGTAAAATGGAATTTTAGACATAAAGAATAGGCTACTTTAGCTGAAACATATACTAATGGTCGTCTAACCTCTCCCTTTTCTAAATTGAGACATAAGACCAGAGAAATAAGGAAATCTTAGCAAGTCCACACAAGAAGTTATCAGCAGAACTGTTATTGGAATACAAATGAATAGAAATTCAATAAGATTCGTCTGTTGCTCAAAGCTTGTATGATTTCTACAGTTACCTTCAGGTCTAAAATTTACAGAATCTACTTCAACTCTGTCTCCCTGGAGAACCATATTTTATCCCTTTAGATGGAGCTTAAAGGTTGAGTTCTTACTGAAACTTTTCCTGGTATCTTTAAGCATTGATAGTGGATGCCTTCCCTCTGCTTCTATAGTATTTTATTGTTATCTCTATCATAGCATTTATCTTATCACATTTCACTTATTTATATATTGGCCTATCTCCCCAGCTGCACCTGGAGTGTTTTGCTGCCTTAATTTCTGGGGCCTTTTTTGGTTCCTGACTTGGTAGTTGGTGCTTATAAATGTTTTCTGAATTAAGTAATAAATTAAGTTCTCATTTGGGTCCTACCTTGAAATTTTCCCAGTTTTTCATGCCATGACACAAAACTTCCCTAAGAATTTGTGACATAAGTCAAATTCATACACTCCATAACTTCACAATGAGACACTTTGTACTTTTGTAATGACCCTTCCAATAAAGGGGTGCTAGACAATTCATCTTTTTATGAAACACAATGACCTGCTATGTGTTTTAAAGAAACTTTATCTACCACTACTTTTACACAACACTTTAAATTTCTGGAGAATTTTTATATTCATTGTCTCATTTGATCTTCACGGTTAACCCTATAGTGTAGGTGGACACAGATGTTATTATGGCCTTCCATAGAAGAGTTCAATAAACTCATGTAATTGAAAGAATACAATTTTGAAAAGTGGTTTTCAAATTTAGTTCATGTTCAATTCTAACATGGTTCTCTTTTTAAACATTTGAACTCCCCAGAAAGAAAAATCCTCCAATGAATATGTGTTCTAAATTAGCCAAAGCTCTTCGAGTTGCAAATGGTAGACCCAGATCAACCTGTTTTAACTATTAATAAAATAGAGAATTTACTGCAACACAAAAAGTAAGTAGGAAATAACTTCAGGGACACCTAGTCACAGCGACTCAAGCTAGATGACCAGAAATCATTCTTTTACATTTTTTATCTTTTGGACCTAACTCTTCTTCGAGTTATTTTTAATCTCAGACAGTATGTCCCCATTAAATTTGTAAAATGACTGTTAACATCTACAGAATTTTAGGTCTGACAAATTTACAACTCAAGGAGTGCAGTTGAGCAAATATCTAAGACCTGTCCTTCAGTGGTCTGCCCTGGGTCATGTGTTTATCACTGATAGGTCAATGCAGTTATAAGGATGAAATTCTGTGATTCATAAGAACTGGATGAGGGATTAGTTTCTGAAGACTACAGTGGCATCAAACCCAACAGAATGGCCTAGAATAAGAATGGAGGAGGAGTGCTTCCCCAACAATCTTTAGAAGTTATCAAATGAATCTTTATTTTCTTTGACATTACCTTTTTATGGGTAGTTCATTCCAATAAATGTTTAGAAATAATGGGTTTAGTAACTTGAATATGAAGTCAAAAAAATCACCTTGTTCAAACAGGAAATCTGAGCAAAGCTATCTTATCTATTTGCTGCACTACTCAAAAAAAAATTAAATAATCCCTACTGGCTAAGAAATTGCAGCTATGCCAAAGACAGACTGATCCCCTTCAGCCTGATGCATCATCAGCAGAACCGTTGGCTAAGTTGTACAGCATCTCTTATTTTTGTATATAAAAAAGGTGGAAAAAACACAGCTGGATATTCAGATCATCACAAGAGCTATAATATAATCACTATTTATTAATATCTTTATTCCTCCATATGAATAAATAATGCCTCTCAGTAGACAAGTCCTTGTGCGATGTGCAATGTCTAGGGAATGGTCACGCTTGAAGCTCAGACTCGGGGGGATGGGCAATATATATAACCTGAACTTTTGTACCCACATAATGAGCTGAAATTTAAAAAAAACATCTAAATTAAAAAAAAAAAAAGAAGTGAGAATGATACAGAGCAATTCTCCCACAAAAATGTTCAGGAAAAAAAAAAAAGAAAGAGGTGGATTAGTATATCATCAATAGAGAATGAACATGAAAAATTTCTCCCTGTCTTTTGACTTATTTTTCAAGAGAACAATAGAAATTTAAAGGAATGGGCGATTATGAGGAATTCACCAAAGATGAGATATTATCCTAGTCTTTTGTTAATCATTACCAGGATTGAGGTTGAAGATGAAACATCTATTTATATATTCTACTTTATTTGTATTTTGGTGGCAAGTTCCCCCAAAATATGATAAGATTTTTGTTTAAGCAGATCTCTACAAAAAACCAGTTTGAGACTTAAGAGAAAAAGAATATATATGGAAAAGAAGGACCAAACTAAAGATTTTATCATTTACAATCACATAGATCTGGGGTCATTGATTCAATCATTCAAAACAAATTAAATCAGCACCTACTCTATGCCAGGTAATGTTCTAGGTGCTGAGAATGCAGCAGTGAACATAACGGACGATGTCCCTGCCCTCTTCATACAACTTATAGTCTAGTACAGGATTTGGAAAATTTTTTCTATAAAGTGTCATATAGTAAATAATTTTGACTTTGCAGGCCAGTCTATCTCTGTTGCAGCTATTCAACTCTGTCATGGTAGTGTTGAAAGCAGCCAGTAGTTATATATAAACAAATACATGTGATTGTATTCAAATAAAACTTTATTTAAAATGACAGATGGCTGGTGATATTTTGGTCCAATGGCCATAATTTGCAAACCCTTGGTCTAGTAGGCTGCCAGTTGAGTCTCTACCAAATACCTAGCTGTAGAACTTAGATCATGTTGCTGTTTCCTTCAGATTTGTTTTTGAATGTTTAAATGTTATTAGTAGTAGCTACTTCACAGACCTATTTTAAGAGTAAGTTGGATAATTTATATAACAGATCTTAACACTTGTGGTAACTTAATAAATATCATTTAATTCTGAGTTAATTCCCTCATTTTGTAAATGAGGAAACCAGTGAATTAGGGAATCCAATAACAAGTGCATTCTGGCTTCTTTACCATTTCCTTACTTCCAGTTCTCTAGCTCTTTGAGTTCCATAAATTTAAGGGAGCAACTTATAAAATAGCATTGTACGTTTGAAAAACTAGTATTTTTTTGATCCCAATTTTATTTCCAAGGCATATGGATAAAAAAATTATTTTAAAAATAGATGTTTACTTTGATTATTAATATGGCCTTGGTGAAAGTAAAGTAAGAAAAGTCAAATTCTTATTTTTTATTTGATAAATTATGAGTAGGCAGAATAAAGATTTAAGAATTTTTCCTGATCAGGCAAGGAATATATGCCCTGATGATGAATCTGGATCCATCTCTGTGTGAGGCACTATGGAACACACAAAAGATATATAAAATGTTTGTTTCCTTATCTTCCAGAGTCTTCCAGTCTAGTCAGATAGATGAGATATTAGCTTTTCCAATATGTTTACTGAGGTTATACTCTTAGCCAGGTTTTGTTCTAGACATTGGGGAAAGAGCAGTGGATAAAAAAGACACATGTCCCTCCCCTCCTGGAGGCTAAATTCTAATGGAGAGATACAGACAACAAACAGAATATGTGAGTAAATATAGAGTATTAATTTGGAGAAGAATAAAGGAGAGAAAAGCATTTGAGGAGTGGCAGTCGTAGTTTTTTTGTTTTGTTTTTTGATTTGTTTTTGTATTTTTAAGGATGGTCAAAGAAGGACTTCCTGAGAAAATACATGCAGAAAATGCGAGACTGAGCCACAGGAACAGCTTAGGAAAGAGCATATCAGGCAAAGCAAACAAGAAGTGTGAGGGTCTGAAGTGGGACCATGCCTAGTTTTTAAAAACAGCAGGTCATTGCATCAGGGTCAGAGTGAGCTAACAGGAGAGTTGCCAGAGGTAAGGTCAATGTACAGTGACTCCTGATGAGTGTGGATCCTTGAGGGCCACTGTAAGGGCATTGCCCTCTACTCCTAAAGAAATGGGAAATAATTGGAATGTTCTGAGCAAAGTAAAAACAGGCTCTGACTTCCATATTACAATGATCACTGTAGCTTCTCTGCAGAAAATAGACTATAGAGAGAGGGACAAAGTAGTGAGATCTATGATTACAATATGTATATGTGAAACCATTATGTAGGTTGACCTACTCCTATCTTGGGCCACTTCATTTAGTGGTGGAAAAAAGAAAGATCTCTGGATAATAAGAACCCATTCATAGTTCTTGCTTCCATCATTAATTGGGGCAACATGATTCACTCTGACTTCCAGAAATAACAAACAGCTATCAAAAAAAGTTAAACCCAACAAAAAATATAATTTAAAAAATAACAATGCCTTCAGTGTCTAACAGGTGCTCACCCCTGCCTGGCCTGTAGTAAAAGTGGGCAGCCTTCCCCTGAGCTCTGGAACTGTTAATACCATAGCTCTTCTAGCCTCAGAGATCTGAGCCTTTTTCCTCTTCCTTTACATCCCTAGCAACCTTTCAGTGAGGCTTTCCATCAGTTAGCACTTCCTTTGGAGCTGGGCAAGCTGGGAACTCCAGCTATAGTTGAAGTCCTCAGTGGAGCAGTGCTGTTCTTCACTGTGCTGGAGTCTAGCATTCTGAAGTCCCTGCTGCTACTCTCTCCAGCTCAGCTAGTATGTTAGAGTTTGGGCTGCCTCTGGCAGATGGTGTCTGAGCCTCTTCCTATTCAAGCCTTGAAGGCTCTTCTTAGATATGCATTCAGTCTGTAATAGCTCTATTGAGTCATGGATCATTTGGGTCAGCACTGTCTCCCTTGGGCACTACATACCAGGCTCTTAGGCCAGGAGAGATGCCAGTTTGACAGATTCTGTCCAACTAACTCTTGCCAACCTTGTATGCCTAGATCGGAGCATTTTCTAGGAAGCTTTGCTTCCTCTCTAGCCAAGAAGTTTGTCTTTATTACTTTGGTCTCACTCCTACTTCCTTAGACTGACACTCTTTTGGACAGGAGCCATGTTTTATGTGCCTTTGAATCTCTGTTGTCCATATATACACTCTCATTAAAAGTCAAATGAATTAATGAATGAATGCCTCAAGCCATCTGAAAAGCCCTCTCAAGGGCTTCCCAAAGCCTCTGTTTATGCTTAATAATTATCATTTTTGGTCTTCTGAATAAATGAGACTATCTAATTTTTGTCCACATTGCTAATATAGGCTGGAATACCAGAACCATTTATTCTGGGGGGACAAATACATAAACTGTGATTATGATCTACAGATATGCCCAGGTTATAGTGGAGGCATAGGGTTTTATTTAGGCAGTAGGGCTTGAGTGAGAAAATCAAAGATGAATATGGTTTAACTAAGCAGAAGAAAGAATTTTCAGTAGGAAGAACAAAAGGAACCAATTTTCAGTGTAAGGATGGGCTTGACACATTAAGGACAATGAGAGTAGTGAAGAGACTCATCTTATTGTAACTAACACTGGGGAGCACAGGGAGATAAGAATAAACAAGCAAACTTAAGCCAAAATATATATGGATCTCCAGGTGTTTTCTCCCCTTTCTCCTCTTCATTCCCCTATAGCATCCCTGAATTAACTGGTGTGCATGAAGAGGACAGTTGAGTTAATGGTTGCATAATTGTCGTGCATATATTGTAATTGCTGGTACCTTTTATTTGTTCTCACTGTGTCTGCCCCCACAATCTATTTTTCCACTAAGCAGCCAGAGTGATCCTTGTAAATTTTAAGTCAGCACTTATGTCTCCTCTACTGTGAATGCTCTAATCTCTTCCAGTTTTGTTTGTCTTTTTTTTTTTTTTTTTTTTTATTTATTTATTTTTTTTCAATTTAATTTTACAGAATCAAAGAGTCTAACAGTATATCTTGTTAGATACAGTATGTCCTCATAATGTATACATTATTTCTTGTACAATGATATGAAATAATATGGGAAATATTCATGATAAATTATTAAGTGAACAGTGCAAGTTAAAAACAATAGTTTCATATTTTTTTCCCCACCCCCCCTTTCCCGAGTCAGCACCTTCAAGTGTTACCACTCCTCAAACGGTGTGCAATGCACTCATTGTGTAGGCATAGGTTTTGTTTGAATTAGAGGCTAATGTCCTCACCATGGCCCTTAGAGTGAAGGTCTGGATTTTATCCTATTAGCACTGGAGAGCCAGTGGGAAAGTTTGAACTGAGGATTATCTAATAAATCAATGCAGATGGAACAATATGCATAATCCTCTCATCACGTTTTCCCGTCTTCACAGCTCTCTTAAAAAATCATCAATACCGATTCAAAAAATTGTGTCTGTTCGTAAAGCAGCTACAGTGAACGTCTCAAGATGCAGGAGTTTGATCAAGTGCCTGGTGCTATAAGAGTTTAGGTGGTTGGGCACAGGGTGATGTCTGTCTTTGCACTGCCTCTGAAAGTGGAATCAGGGCAGCCGCAGTCTGAGCAGCATATGCTGCTAGTTGGCTGCCTGGTTACCCTGACTGAGTCCGTTAATATAAAGCATAAACAAAACCTGGATGAATGGGGCTGGCCATTTTGTTGCAACATATGGCAGTGGCATCCCAGATATTTTTATCCTGCTCCCACCCAGATGTTTAGCTCTCCTGACACTCAGTTTTATCTGGCAGACAAGGTGGTAGAGAATGCCCTTGTTCTTTGGGGGAAAGTATGTTGATTTTTTTTTTTCAGTACCTTGCAAAAATAGGTTAGTCGTCAATTAAAAAGGCTTCTGTGGCCCTTTTAAAAAATAGTGTTACATTTTAAAAATAAACAAATCTCTATTTATCATCCTCTCTTTATCTTTCATATTCCTTTTCTGAAGTCCTTCGAACTCAGGCAAAATAGAACCTGCCTTTTCCTGAAAAGGTACATTTAAACCAAATATAATACTTTAGCAAAAATTGTTCAGATGGTTTGCTTATTTTCCTCTTAAGTGACACAGTGCTGGCTATAGAGCTCTGTTATTTTCAACAGTAATTCTGAAGAACAGCTTATGCCTGGAGCCTGCGGGTGTAGCAGAAAAGATAAGTGTAGGTCTGGCATCCTTTCCTCAGCTGACTGGGTCCTTAGGCTTGCATCAAAAATCATGGGCTACCGATGGTTGCAAGATCCCCTTGGAGTTTTTGTTTCTCATTCTCAGTCTTCATGAAAGACCGTGCTCAGACCTCTCCACTTTGTCCCTTTTGGAACTCTCCAAGGAGATAAAGAGATGCCTGGATTTGGCTACTTTTGCCTCACTGGCAAAGTTATCAGTTACCAGATAGCAGGAGAATAGAACTTGCCCTCCCAGAAGCCCCTGTCAAAGCTCTAAGGTAGATGAGAAATAAGCAATCTTTGAATAGGAAAGAGAGTAGTGCTGAGTATAATAATAACATATTGTGTCTTCCTGGAGTATTTCATCCCAAGATTCCTAGGTGCTTTGCCAACATTCTATCTACTAATCCTAAGTGGCAGGTATTATTTTCAACATTTTATAGGTGGGGGACCATGAGAGTGCTGGGCAAGACAGAACCCAAGCAAATAAAATCCTAGTCAATAGATTTGCTGAATTCTCAATTAAACTGCCAAATAAGGAGATAAGAAAAATAAGGAAAGAAGAAAAAAAATTGTTTAAACAGCCTATTTTTATTTAGTCTGAACACAGTTAATCTACCCTTAGGATTTTTAACTTTTGGAATTATTTAATCAAGCATTCATTCAAGTTTTAGGGATCTTTCAGTTCTCATACTTTCTGACTCAACTGTAATTTCAAACACCATTCATTATTTTGAATTTGAAATACATTCTTCTCCTGGTTTGCAGCATATTCCACTGGCCTAGTGTTCTTCCTGTCTCATTCATTGGTCCTTATCCTCCTCATCTTCTCAACCTGTAAGCCCTAAGACCACTCCTTTATATATGTGCATCCTCTGCTGGCAATGTCAAAAAATTAAGTATCATGGATTTATATACTATAAAACTACACATATATGTATGTGCATGTGTGTGTTCTTCTGGAAGTTATCTCCTGCTGAAAGGCAAACCTTGGCCAGGGAACCTGTCACTATGAATTCATTTTCAAAGCTAGTAACTATCTGATTTTTTCTATCTTTCAACTTCCTCTCACTCTCCCTCCTCATCCCACGTGATTCTGTGGGAAGTCAGGAAGTTAAGATTTATGGACCTTTAAATTGTTGCTAGAGGCTCTGAAATAGTCTCCTTGGTGGTTTTATTCTCTTCCCAAACAATCTTCCCACTCCTATCCCATATATCATATCATCAATTCATGGGTTAAAATACTTCTATGGTTCTCAATTTCTGAAGTGTGACCTCCAAGCAATGTTTTCTATTGCTATGTTTCTCATAAAACATACTAATTTTGTAATATAATATATATCCTGTTATGTGTGTGTGTGTATATACATAAAATATAAAACATTTGAAAATATATTGTCAGAATAGATTGTAGCTACAATTCAACCTCTAAAAACAATTAAGGAATTATAGTTAACTTTATAACTTAAGCATTATTTGCATAGTAAGTGAAAAGGGAAGTCACAAAAATATATGTACATTATAATCACTTTTTGTTGTGTGCTGGGTGTGAGTTGTGTGTATTTGGAGACATGTAGTAAAGTAATTTAAGTAATTACCTCTGGGTTGTGACTTTTATTTTATTACTTGTGCTATCCTAAATTTTCTACAAAGAGCATTTATTATTTATTGCCTAAAACAAAAACTATTTTAAATCCATTTAAGATGAAACTAAATAAACTTATTGATTTGCATTCAGTGCTAACAGGGGCCCATTTATTCTGAAAAACAGTATATCTCTTGGGAAAATAATAACTATTTAAAAAGCACTTTTATTTATGGTTGAACATTGGTTGGGGTCATCAAATAAAGGATTTTTTTTGACAAAATGTACTTGAAAAGCATATTTACTTTGAGAACAGCTAGGTCAACCAGGGCGTCATGTCAGGTGATGAAAGTAAGATTGGGAGATTCAAAAAGAAAAGAAGGGTTAAATTCTGATAAAATATCCACACAGTATTTCCTGTGGAGGCCAATTTTGTACTAAGTGTACAGCAACCAAAATAAAAATGTTTCAGCACTTGGAAAGTACCTGTCACTTTTCTACCAGTCCTACCTTTTCCAAAATAACAGAGAGATTTCAGACAGAAAACTCCAGTGTGGTCAGTGTGTGGTTTTAGCATTATATTAAGAACCAATGGGAAAGACTAGAGAATGTAAAATGGCTGCTTTTCTCAGGACTCTTACAACTTTGTCAAGGAAGAATTTTTATTGCATTATGCCACAGTATGTGTTCAAACAGTATGTATTGTGAGTGGTCAGGATGTGGAGAGAGATTGGTGTGGGCTGGAATAGTCAAAGGAGATTTCAAAGGAGATGGTGGAAATTCATCTGTATATTAAAAGACAGGTACAGCAGCATAAAGGGAATATTCTTGGGCAGCATGAAGAGCAAGGGGAATGCCAAGGAGGCTAAAATTGCATGGCATGTATGGCTAGATAGGTTAATAGTGTACCAGCCTGACAAGGTATCAGTGTTGTGTGGATAGAGTGAAAAATGTGTCAGCTGATATAAAACTCAAAGAGGTCTGGATTAACAAAATATGGCCTACACACACACACACACACATACCCCATGGAGTATTACTCAGCCATAAAAAGAAATTAACTAATGTCTTTTGCAGCAATTTGAATGGAACTGGAGACCATTATCCTAAGCGTAGTATCTCAAGAATGGAAAAACAAACACCACATATACTGTCTAATATTTTGGAACTAATCAACGTGCACACAGGGGCATAGAAAGAAGCAAAAGTCATTGGAAATCAAGAATGGGGAGCGGGAGGAGAGGAGAGGTAAAAAGCTACTTAACAGGTACAATGAACACTATTCAGGTGATGGGCACACTAATAGCCCTGACTTTAGCATTATGAAAGCTGTACATGTAACAAAAACATTTTTACACTCTCAGTATTTTGAAATTAGATTAAAAAAAGTCTAATCACTTCCCAGAAGCCTTGTACTGAGTTGTCAGTAGAACCAGTGCTCACACGGGGTCTTCATCATGTTGGCCATAGGGTGAAAATCAAGAGGTTGCGGTGGCTTTTCCTTTAAAGGTCCTGACAGTACATCTTGGATCTGGCCTACAAGATTAGGTTGTAACCATTCTTCAGCACTGTGAGTTATGGTATCATAATGAGATGGGACTCAGCCCCCAGAACAGGAAGATCCTAAGTAGTGGGCCCAATTCTATAAGTATTCAATTGTGCAACATTGCAAACTGGGCATTCTTATTGAATTGTGTCTTACAGCAATGCTACCATCAGACCCATTATTCCCATGCTCAATACTCAGTTTCCTCATCTGTAAAATGGGAATCATAGGTCTGATGGTGGCATTGCTATATGAAAAAAATGATACATATTATGTATTTAATATGGTTCTTGGGACATTTTAGAGATTCACTGTATGGCAGATGATAAAATGTTTTACCAAGTAGATAATATTTATGGGGCTTTTAACACCAAAGTTAAGAAAGAGGAGAAGAGGAGAGGGGAAAAAATGAGACTAAAAAGAGGTGTGATGGAGGTGGAAAAGGAGAAAAGAATGAAAGGAAGAATTTCACACCAGGCATTACTGGGGGTTGGTTGCCTAGTAAGGTAGAATTGAAAAGCCTCAAAATACCTTATGATTGAGAATGCCTCGTGGTTCTTTATTTAAGATAACATTATACATTAATTAGAGAGAGAGAGAGGTTTGTGGTAGTAGAAGGCAAAGATGACAGTAATTGGGACTTTAATATATCTCCCTAAAGAAAGATAGGAGGATATTCCTGTGCTGACCAGCCAGTTACAGTCAGAGGCTCTCTTTTACCAGTTCCAGAGAACTTCAAGGCTCCTTAGTTCTTCAGGAGGACAATCATATCCGTGTAAGAGAAGTTCAAATGGGTTCATATGACCATGTAACTCTTGGCCCTCTTATTGCCCACTGTGCCCATTATAGCTTCTAGAGTTGCTTGAAAGATTATAGATTTTTATAAATAACTCTTCCACTGTGCTGCAAACTGTTCTGCTTTTCCATCAGAAAACTTTTTTCTAGGACATTGATAATCCTTCACCAACTTTCTCCCAGAGCCTCCGTATCCATACACTTTCTTTCCTTCTGAGATTCCTTATCAGGGCCCCCTACTGCACAGTGATTTTAAGCTAACCCTTCTGATGTAAAAACTGAGAAAAATCTTTCTGGAATCCTTTTGAAACTTTGATTGATGTAAAGCACAATAAAAGCACAGCTGGAATTGAAGATACCAAGCTCCCGCTATTTGGCTCAAGCTATTTGGCTCAGCATCAGAAGAGAGAAGGGGGGTTAGGTAGCAAGCTTTGTTTGGTCTTGAGTGTGAAAGGAAAGCCAAGATGAAGCAGGGTGCCATTTGTTAAAATATTTTAAAGCAATAACTGTGCTTTGAAACTAATGAGAATTATGTTTAGATTAATAGCTTAGGTCATATTTCATGTATTATATTTAATACTGGAGAAAAAGAGCAAAAGGAGAAAGTTGGCATACCCTTCAAAAATCTATACATATCACTAATCAAAGGGCACATTTAATGTTCTTGCAAGAATGCAATAAATGCGAGCTAAAATCTCCTTTGATGCAGCCCATTTCTTCTACAGACTTTTTGTCATTAAAATCTTTTAAAATTTGGACCAAATTATTTTTTCCCAAATATCTGTTTCAAAGAGATTATTTAAACTTATTAAAGAGAAAGGATCATAGAGTATTTCGAGAATCTGAAGGATGTCACATATCCTCACCTTTAGAAATTCACATATCGTGACACCTTTTTTTTTGCACCTGCCTGACTCAAAGGGACTCAGGGATCCATGATGAACTCTTAGCTCAAGGAATGCTAGTCTAAGAGTTCCTATTCTAGAGCAAGTCAATGTAAGTCAAATGTAATGAAAATAAGTGTCCTTACCTCTTAAGATGGATATAAATATTAAATAAGTAAAAGCACTTTAAGAGCAATGCCTAGAACTCAATAAATATCAGTAGTTGCTATTTTGTTTGTTGGTATCACTGCTTCTACTTTCTCAATACCAAATGAAGATTCAGAAAAATAGGATTTTAAAGAGCAGAATGACCCTAATTTTTATGAAATAAAACCACCCAGTTTTTCTACAATTATTTAAGGCCTTCATTAATAGATGCAGCCAGTTCTTTCTACTCTTTAGAGATTTATTAACTAAAAGTAAGTACCTTACTTACAGAACATCTACTCTTTACTTGAAGCTCTTATAGGAAGAGAAGCTCTTGACCTTGACTTAAGTTTAACTACTTTTCTTCCCATTCTCAAATGGATTTCTCTTTCTTTTTCTTGCTCTTTGATCTCTATTGACTGTACCAAGACCACTGGAAGAAAAAAAAAAAAAAAACTGTCTATAACTGCTGATAATAAATGACTGGGCTAAGAGATAGGAGTGCTGGTCATATCACTTATTCAACTGAATGACTTTATTCAAGTAATTTGTTACTTAAAGGAAGGGAGTTTTCTGCTCATATTGTTAGAGCTACAGAAGCAGGAGATATGTTTCTCAATTCTCCAAGCAAAAAATATGAATGCATTTCCCCAGGAAACATTTACATAAAAAGCAGCTATTTTCTATAAAGTATGTTATCTCCAGCAAGATGGGAAATCTTACTAAGTTATTCTCTAAAATAATATGTTAGAGTTTACAGAAATCTCAGAGATTATCTATTCCAAATTAACTCATTTTACAGATGGGAAAATTGAGTCTCACTGAGGATAATTTATTTGCTGAAGCCATACAATAAGTCTATAATAAAATTATAAAACCCTTTCAGAATTCCAAACCAATTTTTCAATACCACCGCCCTTCCATAGTCAGAAAAGGCCTATGTACCAGCTCAGGGAATCAAGATTGTCTAATCCAAGCCTGAAAATTAACATCCTTTGGGATGTAATCTAATAGTAGTTCAGAACTTACATACCCTATTACTAGGGACAGATAGGTCTACTGTTCATAGAGCTCTTATTTGTATTGATTAGAATTTTATTTTTTAGAAGGGAGAAATTCTTGAGAATAAATCCTTTCTTACTCAGAAGGCCTTGTGATATATTTCATTGTTTTTGACTACTCATAATATATTCATTGGATTTTCTTTTAATCAAATAATCTTTGAAAGAAGAACAGAGATTTTACTGTATAGGTTTAAGACAAGTCATTTGTCTGAGAATTTGTGATTCAACTTTCCTTTAAAAAATGGGAAAGATTTCTTTCCTCTTATTTTTCTCCATCCCAAATTTTCTGGACCTTTTCCCAGTCTCTGGTCTTTCCTTTATATTATTACAAATATTAGATTTACTCATGTTTTTCCTAGCCATTTCTTATGCCTATACACTTTGTGTTACTGCTGTGATACTGCTGTGTTTTTACTTAAATATCTCACAAGGAGATTTTGCATGTACAATCTTAGTAGTTTATGGGAACAGTCTAGTAAAGAGAGCAATTCACTTGGTAGATAAAAAGCACTGGACTCAGATGTCAGAAAGAAGAAAAACACTTGACCAGAAAAAAAGATTATCTAGTACTAGATACTGAGTGAGATTTGAGTCAGTATAGGTCATAAATAGAAAACAGGTCTTTTAGAAATTAGGAAGAGCAGAAAATTAAAAACATACCTTGTGTATATCTTGTTCACTCATTCATTTATTCGTTCAAGAAATATTTATTGGGCAGCTATTATGTACTGGTCATTAATCTAAATATTTAGGATACATTTATGAATAAAATTAATATCCTTGCTTATAAGAAACTTTAATTTTATAGTGGGCAGATAAACAATAAATTGAAAATTGAATAAATAAGTAAATTATATAGTATCTCAGAAGTTGATAAGTGCTAAGGAAAAAAGTGCTAGGGGATCAGTAGCTGCTGAACTAAATGAGTTGGGCAAAGTAGGCATCCTTGAGAAGACATATGAGCAAAGACCTGATGAGAGTGACAGAGATGGCTATCTATGCAGTGTCCAGGGAAAGGGCATCCCAAGTGCAGCAAACAGTCAGTGCAAAATCCTGAAGGTACAAGAACCATGGCATCATGGAAAAAAAAAGGTGGCTGAATCTAAGTGAGGAAGAGGAAAGATGAAGGCTACGAGGCCAAAGAAGTAAGCATGGACCAAATTGCAGAGAATGCATCTGATTTATTCTTGTTATTCCCAGCATTAAGCACAGTGCCTGGCATAGAGTTAGTGTTCAGAGCATGCTAGAAGAAAGACTGGATAAACAAGTGAAAGCATGAGCAGGATTCAAGAGCATTTCCTACCATTTAAGTGGGAAGAGTGGGTTGAGGTGGAGTTTCATCTACTGCCCAAGATGGCTAAATATCTGTACGTATCCTACCTTGATAGTGAATTAGATTTGTTTTAAATTTTTCTGAAGTGAAGAAGAGATCAGAAAATAATTTAGTTCCAGTGTTGTACATCAAGAGACAAGATAATTAGTGTCACTATGTCTGATCTGGTTATTTCATGCTTGTTTCATTTTCCTCTCCATGATGTTCACTTGTCCCTTCATTTATAGTTCTCTTCACTTCAACTCTCATTTCTCTTCCATTCTAATGTCTGGGCTTGTAGAATTGGCAATGTGTAGTGATGATTCATTTCTGGTTTAAAGAATCTTGGAGTAATAGCAGCAGAATGCCCAGGTGGAGCTGAGATCATGAGAAGCAGGTAGAGAGACCTGTACTCCATCCTGTTGAACCCCTGTAAGGCTAATAGCAGGGACACAAGTAAAATTTCCTCTAGTCAGCAAAAATATCCCATCCCTTTCTACTTGTCTCAGTGTGTCCTTGCAGGATCGTGCAAATCCTCTTGCTATCTAACCACATGTAGAGTTTGATCCTTTTATGGGATTTTAATTTATCTGCCATTAACTTCATGAAGCAACCTCCAGTCCAGATGTTTCAGCATCATGAAAAAGGAAGGGGAATGACTGGATTTTACTAGATCTCTTGGGATCCTAAATCCTGATATAATTTAACATCCCCCCCTCCAACATACTTTTGTTTTGTTTTGTTTTTCCACAAAGGTGAAGCTCCTTCATTTCTTCTCTGAAAGTAAGGCTTCAATGACCTTGAAAGGAGCTGGAGTTTTTCACACCTTGGTAAGTGAGTGTTTACCTTGGTAACATTGAAGAGTGAATGCTATACCCCCTCTTCCACCTGCAAGAAGAAGCAGAGACCAAAATCTACCTGGAACATCTGTTTTCTGAGATTACTCTTTTGACATTTGTTATTATTATATCAATGCTAGCTCATTGGGAAAACACACACACACTCTCTCTCTCTCTCTCTATATATACACACACACACACATATAAATATATAGATGACTAAAATAAAATGTAAAAGCCACAAAACCAAGTTCCCCTTTCCTCAGAGGTTATCAGTGTTAACGGTTTGGAGCAAATTCTCCAAAAATTTTTCTGTGCTTAGTCATATAAAATATACTTTTTAAAAAAATAATGAATTCAAACCATGCATACTTGGCTACATTTATGCATTTGGCATCACTCCATGTTGTTGAACATAGAGCTACTTCATTCTTTCTAATGGTCACATGGTATTGCTTGGGTAAACATGTTTTAAGGTATTTTGCTGGTCTTTTTTTGATGTTCTTTCCATTTATCATTATTGCAAGTGATGCAAGAAATTACTGTACATAAATATTTGTGTATTGAAATCTATTTTAAAGGCACTTCATATTATTTGTTTAGAAATAAACTGTGTAAGAATTTATAAGAAAGAACTGCAAAATACCGCTTATTTCATGAGGCCCTAAATATATAGGCACTGACTAGAAGGCAGATCATGCTTAGTTATTTTTTTTTCTCCTGGGAGAAGAGGAAATTTATAGTAGGCTAAAAGTATTTAAGGTGCTTGAATATACAGGAGAAAATTTAAAAATATAACTCCTCTTTAATTTTAAGTTTCATTTATAACTCTACCTACCTTCATCAGAAGATTCTTGTTAGTTCATGCTTGACTCAAGTATCCAGTCTTGAGAGAAATGGTGAAATGCATTTCCAGGTTTCTTAGAGCAGATGTTCCAACTTTTGTGAAGGCCACTTAAGTTTCATGGATCTACGCAAAGATTTAATTAAAGTGATTTTTACTTCTCTGTATGATGTGTTATATTTACCTTCCTGATTTGTAAACCCCCCATAATAATCTTATGCTACCTTGCTAGTCAATTTTATCCAGTGGTTTTCTGGTAAATGTTTAACAACTGCCTGCACACCCCAAAGGGAAATATATGTGTGTTTATATATGTGTGTATGTATGTGTATGTATATATTTTTATAATATGGATATACACGTACATGAGTTTTTATAAATTTTCTTGATGTAAAGGATATGGAGTGTATCATAGAAAAGCTATGTATATACTTTATATTTATTTTATCATATAAAATATAATCATTCATAATTAATTAAATATGTAATATACTTTATTCCATATAACTACTTGATTCTTATGCAATGCTCTTATCAATTTTTGCTGCGTTCTTGTATCCATAGCCAATCTATATTTGCAATACATATCAGTGCAGTTCTAACATGAATATTGGTTAGTATTTTAATTATAATTATGTTAACAAGGAAGGCAAAAGTGAAACAATGAACACCTATGTGAGAACCTGATCATCAATGACACAAATAACCGGCTTCCTTATTAAATTCAAATAACACCATTTTTATACTGGAAGACTATTTCCTTAATTCTATGTGCTATTCACAGTGTAATGCCTGCAGGCATGGCACACTTTTAAATTTAATCTGTATTGTCATTTTCTTCATCACTTTCTTAAATCTAGAAATGAACAAGACAATAAATTGAGTTTGATTTTTAACATTTGGCAACAATCACACCATGGTAGATTTCAAGTTACCAAAGTGTTATAAAACAGAGAGTTGAGAAAAGATGTGCACTAACCATTGTGTATCATTCCTGCCAAACAGACAAAATAGACATAAGTAATAGTAAAAGGTATTAAGAAGTGATGAGGTTTGAATATAATATTACCTTGATTTTAATATAATATATCTAATTTAATTTTTAATAATGGCTATATTCAAATACTGACTCATAAAATTCTTAGAAATGTATTAATAATAATTGGATTTGTGAGCCTGTGCAAGCAACAGCTGCTCTAGCTCACTACTAGTTTAAATCTCATCACTTTCCAAAGGGTAAAATCCACTACATTCAGAATTGTCTTTCCATGCCTCTCAAGATTTATGGAAAAAAATTTTTTTTTTTTGAGACGAGGTGTCAACTATATTGCCCAGGCTGGTCTCAAACTCAAGTGATCCTCCAATGTGCTGGGTGCCTGGACTCAAGAAGAATTTTAAGTTCCAGTCATGCAAAGATTGGATGCAGTTTGCATTTTTTGTGAAATAAATGTAATGGGCTGAAGTTTTTTTAAAGTAGGAGAAAATTATGGCCCAATTTTATAAATCTTAAGATTATAGCAAAGTCCTGTTATTCAACTTCTTATTTTATGGAAAACCATGTTGAAATGACTAGGAAAGAAGGGCAATATTCCAAGCAAAGATATGTTGTACCTTTTCAGAAAAAACTGACTTCGAACCTGCCAATACGTGTGGACAATAAGTGGTTTATTGAGTTTCATTTAAAATGATTTGAAAATTTTACATTTTTATTCCAAACTCAGGAGAAATGTAAAATAATGAACTCTGCCTTCCAAGAAATAAATATTCAAAGAATGCAGCCATTCTAGGGTCATCTCCCACTCTTTTGTCCTATGGGAAGTTCGATAACATCCCACCAATATACCTTTGCTAATTATGTTCCGCTTCTTATCTCTTCTATTATGTGGGGGACAAGAAGCACTCTTTTCCTTCTGTGTCATTGGAGTACTCCATTTCTTCTTGTGATGTTCATTATGATGTGTACTTATAACTTTCGTCACTTACTTCCCATTTCACTTCCAGTAAATGTTGTACTTTTCTCAAACTAAAATTTCATGAACTAAACTCTCTCTTTATGTTTGGCTTGAATAGCCAATCAAAAGAAAATTAGCATTAATTCAGAATGTATCTCGCTAGAGACTAGGGAGGGTGTCCACTACAGAACTAGGACAATCACTGTAACAGTGAACTTGCTTTGGTGTGACACGGTTTCACCTCAACAAGGCGGATGACTTTGCAGTTTCTCCACAGCATTTTGCTTTTTATGTTTTCATTTAATGGTGTGACATCCTATGACAATTATCATTATTTTTGGTCCAATTTTCCCTCTGAAGCAGCTTTGACACAGATCAATGCATCTCAGTGTCATTTTTTATGGAGCTACAACATCCAAAACTGACAGCTGGAAATCTTAATTGGTCCAGTGACAGAAAATATAATGACTGCTCACAGTGACTTATTTTATCTGACCTTGTGTTTAATTCAAAGGTAAATTTTAATCTCATCATTAGAAAAGAGAAAGTCGTGAGTCGATGAATGGGGCAGATTGGCCAGAGAAAGGCCCTTCATTTGGAAAGAACTTATTACTGATGGTAGGGCTGTCATTGAATGAGGGTATAAGTGCTGGTCTTGAATGACAGATACCGAGGGTCTCCATGCCTGTTTGAACTGCCAACCGTCTTGCTGTGCCTGTCATTACAAATGGCAGCAGACACCGAATGCAGCATGGAAGGCTGCCCACAAGTGACTGGCTGGAGGCCCTATTACAAAGGCCACGAGACAGCTGTCAGAGAGACTGGCATTTGATCATTACTGACTTGGTCCAGAGCCCAGCAACTTTGACCCAGAGGCAAAAAGTTTCCTATAATACCACCCAAACTGCCCAATTCCTGTAGTCCTGGAGGGAAATCTATTTCTAGAATAAGAGGATCAGATTTTTTGTACTGAGTCCAGCCATTAAACCAAGATTTCAAATGTTTTGTTGGTAGTTAAACACTGGTATACTAAGAAAGTATTAAATGCCTGACATCTTAGTTCACCTTGATCAAAGACCTATCATAGAGAAGGAGATGGCATGAAGGAGAAAAAAATTCTGAATGTAGATTGAGAAGGTATCTCTGAGCTTCATTTCAAGGTTTGCCTAATTCACTGAGGGATTATGAGAACTAAATGGCAGAATGTGTATTTAAATGCTTGATTTACTTGATGATGAAGATGAGGGTGATGATAAAGATGAGGGTGATGATAGCGATAGTAGTGTTAATGGTGGTGAATTAAATTTATTTATTCTACAAACATATGATTAATATTTTGTTACTATGCAAAAAGATATCACAGATACTGTTGGTCAAGGTGTAGTATAGAACAGTTAAAATTATAGAATTTAAGCAAATAAAGTAAAACACAGGCCTGGCTTAGAATTTTGGCTCCAATGCTAATAAGCTGGTAAGCCACAGTGTCTTTATCTGTAAAATAAATACTACTTGGTATGGTTGAAATGATTGAGATAAGGCTTGAGAAGCATTTAGTACAGCGCCCAACATGTAGTTAGTATTCACTACATTTCAGCTTGTTCATGTTACCTTCAATTCAGTAAACGCTGAGCTAGAGTGTTCTTCAGCATCTCATTCACCAGATGGAGACTAAGGAGTGGTTCACTCAGCATGTTTCTCTGCCAGTTGTATCTTTGTGTTAACCCAGGTCTCTTAAGAGACAAAACCCAAGACAGAAATTTTTGAAAATAAAGGCTTTTGAAAGAAAATGGGGATGTAGTTTAGAGTAAGACTGGGAGAATGATCAGATAAGGATGCAAGTCTGGCCTGGCGTGAAGGAGAGAGAGAAAGGAAGTTGGGTGGAATAGTCCTAGATCACTGTGAAGACTAAGGAACATTCAGCAAGACTGTCAGGGAGTTCTTGAGACAAAGTAGGCTCTCAGAGGAGTCTCTCATCTTCCAGAGCCAAGCTTGCAGTGCTCAGTCATTGGCTGGAAACAGCTTGAGGGAAAGCGTGGCCTTGGTTCAAATGTGACAAATGATTTCGGAGTACAGCAACTGGGTGCCTCGGTCAGTTAAGCCCTCTGAAGTTTGAGGTCTGTGAGACATTCTCATGGCTGCCATAAGCTCTTTGCCTTTGAATACTGTGATTTCTATCAAACTGTAATTAATTCATTCAATCCTTCCATTTAAAAATAAATGTATTCATAATATTTGTTAGACTGCTCTAGGTGTTGGCTAATGTTCACTATTTATTTGCATCTTTCTAATGTTTCCTGCTCTTTATAAGCAGTTAATAAGTAAAATTTTCCTTCTTCACTTACTTATCCTCCCCAAATAGTAGACTCACCAGAAGTTCACCAAATATCTGGACCCAGTGCCTCATTCTTCAACCCTTTGAGATTCTCACTTCCTGTAAGGAATGCTTCTTGCTCTACTGGGAAAGCCAAACTTTGACATAGGTCCCTTGTTCCTGTCTGGTCTCCACAGGACCTTCTTCCAGTGCCCTGTGTGAGCTATACGCCTTCACCAGTGCCCATCATCATTCTTGTCCCACCCCTGTTGGTCACATGCTGTCCTTTGTGTCAACAGGAATGATTTTTATTAGTGGAAGGCACAGACCTTGTTTTATGTAGGAAGTTTTACAGCTGTCGGCCTTTGCTCTTTTGCCAAGGGAAAGTCAAAGGGAGAAAAGTAATCGTATGACTCATGCTTTGAATTTATTCTGAAGGGTGCTGGCATTATCACCCTACATTACAGCAGCATTGGCTCTGCTTGATACCTGAGTCATGACTCAAAGTGGAAATAGATTTGGCTTTTAACATCTTTGAGTAGCAGATAAACTCTAACCCATGCCTTAAAGTCTTAATATTTCCAGAAATGGAGATCTTTTCATCATTTCAGCCAAAGGCTCCTTGCAGTACACCTCTCAGAGAGGCTTGTTAAAAGGATGAATGAGTAAGTGAATGAATAAATGAATGAATGGGTGAGCCTGTTTGAAAAATTTGTTGCTTCAGAATTGTGTGCATCTTATTTTGTGTTTCTTCTCTGTTGTAAAAAAGAATATTTATGTATTCACTTCATTTATTGCCAAACAATTCCCAGGTAATCAAAACATAATATGTGAGAAGTGGAAAGAACCTCACATATTACTTGTTCTATTTCATTTAAAAAACTGAGAACTGAAGGGAAATGACTGGCCCAAGGTCATATGGCTGATGAAGGCAAAGTCTATATCCCACCTGCCTGTCTATTCTCTTTTAACTAAACCATGCTGCTTTCCTTTTTCACTTTTTATAGTTCATTTGAAAAAGGGTATTCATGGGTCCTCAAAGCATACAAAAATCTCATTTGAATATTCCATATCAAAGTCATGAAGACACAGTGAATTTTTCAAAGAAGAATCACCCCAGTCATTCATCATTTATTTAACAAATATCAAGAACTACTTATGTGGTCTATGTGCTAAGAATATAGCAGCACATAGGGCAGATCCCTTCCCTCCTGGGGCTTACATTCTAGTTTCCATTCAGAAAGAGTCTTCCATTTATGGATCTGTCACTCACTGGCTATGTAACCTTGGGGAAATTTCTTAATATCATATTCCCTTGTCTAAATAAGGAAGCCAGTAAGTACCACTTTGCTTTGTTGTTGGGAGGACCAAAAAGGCAATGTCAGCAACTCACTTAAAAAGAGTGCCAGGCATAATAATAACTTGATGCAGGGCGACTTTTGTTATAATCAATTCTGGATATTCTAGTTACCCTCATTTCAGCCCTATCATCTTCCAAGAGTGGCAGCATAATGTAAATGTAAGCTCTACCCCATGCAATCCATACTCACTTAAGTTCCAACCACGCTGACTATCTTTCTGTTCCACAAACATCCCGAGCTCCTTCTTCTTCTAGGACCTTGGTATCTGACTCTCTCCTGGCACATCCTACCCTCCCCCCTCCACCTTGGTCCTCTATTGTTATTTCGTCTGCCTCCATTCCTGCTCCTCTTTCTCTCAGTTTAATTATCACTTGGCAAGAAGTTCTTTCCTAACTTCCCAGGCTAAGTTAGATCTTTCTTATACACTCTTACAACCAGGGACAGATACATAATTTGTAGAACCCAGTGTACAATGAAAATGTTTAACTTCTTGTTTAAAAAGCAAAACAAAAGCATTGTTCAAGGTATTAAGTTATAAAGGCTTTCCCTTTCTTCCTCACCTCTCTCTCAGCTTGTCATTTGTTTTTGTTTGTTATTTAATGTTATAAGTAAAGAAAAAATAAAAGTTAAATTTATTAGTATGGATTTCACCATTCATCTTTGTATTGCATAATGCCAGTTTTAACTGCAAATATAAAAGTATTTAACACATATGTGGAAATAGGAATTACAATTTCTATTTCATACCTCATACATGCATATGTTTCATACCAGAACAATGGAAATGTTGCACAAAGCTAACAAGATGTCTTTATTTCACTTCTTGATAGGCATACATTCTATCAGCATTCTCTACTTTCAGCTTACTGATTGACAAGAACTGAAAGGAAAAGGAACTATGGGTTGCCCTGTCTTCCCTTTTGTTTCAATATTATTGTTGGCATAAGTGGTTGCCTGGAACAAGGATATAACATGAGTAAAAAAAAAAATATGATAAGGCTTCTGGGTCGTTCATGTCTCTTTTGATGCCATTACTCTCTTTCTGTGTTCAGAGTAAGTTCTCTTTAAAGCAGAAAGTGTTGCCTCCAGGGCCTGTCAGTATACCTGCTTACTCAGTCATTGATGTACCATACTGTCCTTGTACGCTTTTTAAGTCTCACTGTACTCTCACATAGCATAGGTCAGCAGGAATTCTGTGCCACATATGAATGGGGCAGCAAGGAAGGGTGGGCACTCATATTACACTATCCTCTCTGCTCATGCACAGGTTCCACTGCACCACTGGATGTCACTGACAAAACACAATTTCAATGATAACATTATTAAGAATGTCAAGGTAACAATAGAAGAGCATTAAACCAAGCCCTCAGCTCTTCTGAGCATGAGCTCCTCTGTGACTGCACAGGTCCTATACCAGTGAAGCTGGCCCTGGTTATAGCACCCTGCACTCTTCCACGAAAGTCCTTATAGTATAATTAAATATTTATGAAATTATTTGTTTAACATATGCTTCTATGATTAAGCCACAAACTACATGAGGGCAGCGATTTTATATTTCCTATTCCCCTCTCCTTAGTAAATGTCTTCAAATACATGAACAGATAGAGGGCATTCATGGCTGGGCAGACTAGAACCCTGAAATCTTCATGAACAAAGTTTCAAAAAGTGATGTGAAATTAATGATAGGAGATTTGTTTCACCTTCAAATAGTGTATGCTCTACTTTATCAAACCTCAGTCATAAAAAGAATCAATAGGACTTCCATCCATTCTGAAAGAAGATCTCGTCTTCCTCTGTGTATGTGTCTGTCAGTGTGTGTGTTAATGAACCTGCAACTCACATGCATAAAGAAAGAAGCTGCCCATTTTATTAATAATAGGTTTTCATATGGCTCAAGTTACAAATGGAAATGTTTCTTCTATTTTTAAAGGATTTTATTTTTCTTAGCCACACAAAGAACAATAGCAGTTCATTTAACTATGTCAAAACCAATAGACATTCACTGCTATTTACTATCTTTTGTATAAAATTTAATGCTTTTTTAATTCCACCCCACTGGTTGGCAAACCAGCCATTAAAGTTGCTTCAGTCATTTCGAATGCATTTCAATCATTTCCAATAAGGCCGGACTTTAAGATGGCATATCATTATCTCTGTAAGCTACTGGAAATGGACTCTGTCCCTGAACTGCAGGGTCCTGTAACATTCTAGCTAATGAAAGTAGATTTGGAAACGCTATTCAAAAAAACAAAATGGCTGAGATTTTTTTAGTCAAATATAATGTGCAGCAAAATCTGTAATCTCACATTCTGACCTTCTTTGCAGAAGTTAATCATTTAAATACCAATCCCTCTGGTTCCCAGTAGCTGTGCTTCCTGTCTTCTACAGCATGATTTCAAAGATAGCTATCTAGTCTTGTAAGTCTAGAATTTCTATGAACTTTAAATGTAAAAGGATACATTTAAATACAAATATGCTTTCATTATTTTTTAGTCATAAAAGACACATGTTATATGTAAATATCAGTGATGCGTAGAGTCAAGTTAATAAATAAATTTAGATCTAATATTCACACAATAAATAAATTGGCACAGAATGATAAATGTGTATGATTCTTAGTTTTCAAATAATATTGAAATTCATCATTTAAAGAAGAGAACAATGACCTTGGAATTGTGAAGACTGGATTTGGGGCAGTACTTACGCCAGTAGTATGATTGACTATTGATTCAAAAACATTTTTGGCATATTTATCAAGTATAGTGATAAACAACACTATCATAATTTCTGTTCTCAGGAAACTTGCAGGTAGGGTCAGTGACTCGATCAAGTCACTTTTCCATTCTAAGCTTTTCTGGCCTTAAAACAACATTCACTTAATTACATACATATCTTTGGCATATTTACTAGAGATGAATTGTCTAAGTATTACAATATACACAGAAACAAATTTTACATAATTCCCAATTTCAAGGAACTTATGTTCTAGACATAAATAATTATGAAGATAGAATATATATGAAGCACCACCAAAAGATTTAGCTAACATGCTATGTGAATGAGAAATGAAAATAGAGTTCAGTTAATGAAATCCGGGCTTCATTGAGGAGATAGGCTTCGGTTAGGTCTTGGGAGATGTAAAAGATCTGTAATTGTTGAGATCAGGGAAAGTGGGAATTTTAAGCAGGAACAGGAAGACTCAGGACAAGCATATAATGTTGTCCATATGGCTGAGTATGTGGCATGTGGATGCTGTGTGCCCTCTCCTCTTTCCCTTTAACGGCCCGGTCTGGTGAAATCCTCATTTATGAGGAAGCCCAGTCCAAATATTGCCTTCATGATGTACCTTTCTCTACCTCTCCCAATAGACCTTTTCACAAAGAAACCAATCATTTTGTGCTACATGCTACAGCTTGGCGCTTGGCATATTATTACTTAATTATTTACTTCTGATTCTGGTAGTTATACTGTATTTCTAGTTCCTTCAGTAAGTATGTCTGTTTTTTTGTAAAATCCCCTTCATTGTCTAGGTGGATTCTGGGTAAATAAATGTTAAAGTGAATTGAGTTAGAATCCAGAAAACATGTCCATGCAAAAATGGATTGAAACTAGATATCGAGGGCCGTGAATGCCATGTTTAGGAACTTAAAAGCACCAAAGCCATTTACTCCGAATATAATAATAGCCGATAATTTTTGTTCTGGGAACTATTTTAAGTGGTATATGCATTTTATTTTATATAGTCTAGTCTTCACAACAGCCCAATGATGACATAGGCAACATTATTATCCCCATGTTAAAATAAGGAAACTGAGTTCTGGTGTTTTAGGGACTACTCTGGAAACACAAAGTGAGTCAGTGTTGGAGCCAGAATTTGAACCCTCATAGCCTGACTCAAAAATAAACACTGTTACCTACTATGCAGAACCATGCTTCAAAAAAGAATAATTTGGCAGAAATATCCAAGGTGAATCAGAGGGGAGATGTCTGAGTCAAACACTTCAATTTGGAGGTAATTGCAACAAGAAAGACAAAATGAGTGCCTGTATTATGATGATAGGGCTGAAAATAAAGAAAGAGGGGATGTATTTGTTGTTCATCCAGAATTACAAGAGTTGATAAATCATCACGTGTGTAGAAGGGAGAAGATGTAGAAGCCAAAGAATACAAAATTTTGAGCCCATGTAGCTGAGAGGAGGGCAGTCTCATTCAACGAAAAAAAAAAAAAGACCAGAAAAGAAGCAAGCTCAATAGAGAAGATGGTAATTCTACGATCAATAATGCTCTTTATTATTTATAAATTACAGAAGTCTGAAAGTGTCATCTTTTTGTGATTTCTATTCCTGACAGAAAAGGAACTGTTTACAATAAAGCATATTGTGCACCATTGTTATTTGTATTCTGGTTTTGCAGAGTTTTTTTTCCAAGACAAAATTGTGATTTCTTATATTTTGGAAAATAAGCAGCTCATGTAAAAGTTGTTTTTGTGAGGTTTAGAAAGAAATCTAAAATTTTCATTAAAATATGCTTTAAAAATGGACAGGGCATCATAGCAAAATGGGGGTTTTTACCATTAGTTTCTAAATTGATAATGAAAAAACAGTATTTGAGAAGTCAGTATTTTTACATATTTTGTAACATTGAGAAACTTATTCCACCTTGATAAATCTGTTTTCTTACCTGTAAAGTGGAAATAGTATTAGGGCTAATCTTATAGAGTATTGAGAATATCATATGAGATATTATATATGAAATTCTTGGCACACAGCATGTAGCAAATAGTAAGCCCATAAAAATAGTAGCCACTATTATTATATTATTATGGCTAGTTTTTATTTTTACCAAATATCCTGATAGTCTAGAGAAATAATCACAAGACTAATATTTATTGTAAGGTAAAATATAAACTATTGTTTATAACCATAAGTACAGTAATCAAATTGTTTCTTCTTAAAACCTGCAACAGTAAACATTTGCTTTGTCTTATTGTCTGACATGGAGAAAAATAAGAACTAATTTGTACACTTTTTATATTCAGGATTTATATTCTACACTATCCATTTAGTACTCTGGGTTTCATGTGGAAACAGTAAGGAAAGAAAGAATAGGGGAATGTTTAAAATCAAGAAAGAAATGCATTCCAGAGAAGTGAATCTTCAACATGCTCAGATAATGGGGCACTTGGAAAAGTGATGTTATGATCCAAACATCCAATTAAATGGAATTTTTAGATTACATACATTTTTTATTCCATCTTAAAATGTGGTAACGATTTCATGACAATGAAACATTCCTGTACAAATTTAAAATACTCTAATATCACAGCTCTGTGAGCAAAAGTCCACAAAAAAATAAGTGAACCAAGTAAGCATAAGCAACTTTATCTGAGTTCTTCCAGTAACAGTTTTTTGCCACACATTATCTCTTAATGCCCCAGATGTTTAACAACAATAAAATTCAAAAGTACATAGTTAAATAATCTAAACTTAAGTCAATATTATCAGTTTCTTTCCCTTTTCTACAAAATGGGAACACTGACCTAGTTTTATTGTGGCTGGAGAATACAGTCCTGTTTGTCAACCATCAATGTTCCTTCGGAGCATTGCTTCTGAATCACCACACACAAATTAGAAAGCATAGGAGAAGCCCTACTTAAGTAAGATGGGCTTATGTGATTTTAATTGCAACACTTTAAAAAAAGACATAGAGGTGATATTTTCCCATGGGTATAATAAGAATCAACGACAAGATTCTGCCAAGAAAGCTAATTGGACTTAGACTACATTAACAGTAAAATTATCTTTAAAGCAAAAGACATGACATGTCTTCCTGCTCTGAAATGGAAAGGCATCACCTAGATTACTGGATTCAATTCAGAATGTAGAACATTAACTTGGCTAGAAATAAACAATAGAATTTTAGGATTTTACTACTGGTATCACAATCAGTGACCACATTCAGTAATTCCTTTCTACACTCTGATCATCAAAATACCCAACCCCAACAAACCACCCTTGACCCTGGCATTTATCCAACAGAAAAAGGAGGGAAAACCAAAGAGAATAGGTCAGAAAAGATGAACTCAATAAAATACAAATACGATATTTAGTGGCTGAGGAACTGACTGAATATGAGGAAACCTATCATCTAGATATACAGAGTTTATTATGGTAGCTGCTAGTCATAGGTGGCAATCGAGTACTTGAAATATAGCTAGTCTGAATTGAGAGGAGCTATTGAGTGTAAAATACACATGAATTTTGTATTTTGAGTTCGTGTGTAAAAAAAGAGTTGAAAATATCTTTTTTTCTAATTTTTATATTGATTACATGTTGAAATGATAATATTTTGGGTGTTTTGAGTTCAGTAAGATATATTATTATAATTAATTTTACCTATTTTTTTAATATTTTTTTAATGTAGCTACTAAAAATTTTAGAATGGACATGTACTTTACATTATATTTCTACTGGAAAACCTTATTCTAGACTAGGAGTCAGCAAACTTCTTTTGTAAAGAGATATGTATTAAATATTTCAGGTTTTATCACAACTACTCATCTCTGTCATGGTAGAGTGGCAGCAACCATAGACAATATGTAAACAAATTCATGTGGCTATGTTCCAATAAAAATTTATTTAGAGACACTAAAATTTGTATTTTTTAAATTAATTCATTTTAATGGACAAAAATTATAGATGTTATTGTATACAACATGATGATTTAAAATATATTTACATTGTGGAATGGCTAAATTCAGCTGATTACAATATTCATTACCTCACACATACTATTTTTTGTGGTGAGAACATAAAATCTACTTTGTTGGCAAACTAGGAATGCAATACATTGTTATTAAGTATAGTCACCATGTTGTGCAAAAGATTTCTTAAACTCATTCCCCTTAACTGAAGTTTTGTATCCTTTGATGAATATCTCCCCAACCACTCTCTCCCCTAGCCATTCTACTCTCCACTTCTATGAATTCAACTTTTTTGGATTCCACATATAAGTGAGATCGTGAGGCATTTGTCTTTCTATGCCTAGCCCATTTCACTTAATGTAATATCCTCCAGGTTCATACATTTTGTCTCCAATAACAAGATTTCCTTCTTTTTTAAGGCTTAATTGTATTCCATTGTGCTTATATGCCGTGTTTTCTTTATCTATACATCCATTGATGAGCACTTTAGTTGATTGTATATCTAGGCTATTGTGAATAATGCTGCAATGAACATGAGACTGCACATATCTCTTCAACATACTGATTTTATTTCCTTTGGATATATACTCAGTAGTGGGATTGCTGGATCATATGGTAGTCCTATTTTTAATTTTTTGAGGAACCTCCATATTGTTTTCCATAATGACTATATTAATTTACATTCTTACCAACAGTGTGCAAGGGTTCTATTTTCTCCACATCCTTTCTAACATTTGTTATATTTCATTTATTTTATAACAGTCATTCTAATAGGTGTGAAATGATATCTTATTGTGGTTTTGATTTGAATTTCCCTGATGATTAGTGATGTTGAGTATTTTTTATATACCTGTTGGCCATTTGTAGGTTTTCTTGTTTTTTGTTTTTTTGTCTTTCTTTTTTTTTATTTCAGTATATTACAAGGATATACAAGTTTTGGTTACATAATTAGCTTTTGTAAAGTTTGAGTCAAAATTATAAGTGTGGCCTTCACCCAGACAGTGTGCACCACACCCATTAGGTGTGAATTTACCCATCCTCTCTTCTTCTCTCCGACCTGCTTGATTTCTCTTGAGTTTTACTTCCATATGTGCATATAAGTGTTGATCAATTAGTTCTAATTATTAATAGTATTGAGTACATGTGGTATTTGTTTGTCTATTCTTGTGGTACTTCACTTAGAAGGATGGTCTCTAGTTCCACCCAAGTTGTCACAAAAGATACTAGATGACCATTTTTATGGCTGAGTAGTACTCCATGTTATACATACACCACATTTTATTAATCCACTCATGTATTGATGGGCACTTGGATTGTTTCCACATCTTTGCCATTGTGAATTATGCTGGTAATAAATATTTGAGTATAAGTGTCTTTTTTATAAAATGTCTTGTTTTTCTTTGGGCAAATATCTAGTAGTGGGATTGATGGATCAAATGGCAGGTCTACTTTTAGGTCTTTGAGGTATCTCCATCCAACTTTCAATGGAGATTGTACTCATTTGCAGTACCACCAACAGTGTATAAGTGTTCTTTTCTCTCCATATCCTCACCAGGATTTGTTGTTTTGGGACAAAGCCTCAGCCTACAAAATCAATATACACAAATTAGTAGCTTACATATATGCCAATAACAGTCAAGCTGAGAATCAAATTAAAGATGCTATACCTTTCATAATAGCAACATAGAACATAAAATACCTAAGAATATATTTAACTAAAGAGGTGAAAGACCTCTATAGGGAGAACTATGAAACACCGAGGAAAGAAATTGCAGAGGATGTAAACAGATGGAAAAACGCTATGCTCATGGATCAGCAGAATCAACATTGTTAAAATGTCTATACTAACCAAAATGATTTACAGATTCAATATAATCCGCATTAAAACACCAACCTTATTTTTCACAGACCTAAAAAAATTTTGCTTCATATGGAACCAGAAAAGACCCTGAATAGCTAATACAACCTTATATAATAAAAACAAATTGGGAGACATTACTTTCCTAGACATCAAGCTATATTACAAGGCTATAGTAACCAAAACAGCATGGTACTGGCACAAAAACAGAGACATAGATCTATGAATCAGAACAGAAAACACAGATATGAATCCATCCTCATATTGCTATCTGATCTTTGACAAAGCAGACAAAAACATACACTGGAGTAAAGAATCCCTATTCAATAAATGGAGCTGGGAAAATTGGATAGCTACTTATAAAAGACTGAAACAGGATCCATACCTCTCACCGCTCACAAAAAATAATTTATGATGGATAACAGACTTAAACCTAAGGCATGAAACTATAAGAATTCTAGAATAAAATGTTGGAAAAACCGTTATAGATATCAGCCTAGGCAAATAATTTATGAGGAAGACCCGAAAAACAACCACAGTAACAATAAAAATAAATAAATGAGACCTGATCAAATTAAAAAGCTCTGCACGGCCAAGGAAACAATCAATAGAGCAAATAGACAACCTACAGAATGGGAGAAAATATTTGCATGCTATACATCCGATAAAGGGCTGATAACCAGAATCTACAAAGAACTTAAGCAAATCAGTAAGAAAAAACATCAAACAACCCCATTACAAAGCGGACAACAGACGTGAATGGAAACTTTTCAAATGAACATAGACTAATGGTCAAAAAACATATGAAAAAATGCTCAATGTTTCTAATCATCAGGGAACTACAAATCAAAACCACAATTAGATATTGCCTAACTTCAGTGAGAATGGATTTTATCAAAAAGTCCCAAAACAACAAATGTATGTGTGTTTTTTTTTTCTGAGAAATGCCTATTCAGATCATTTGTCTACTTTTTAAATCAGATTATTTGTTTTCTTGCTGTTGCATTGTTTGAGTTCCTTATATATTGTGGTTATTAACCCTTTATCAGATGTATGGTTTGAAAACATTTTCTCCCATTTCATAGATTGTCTCATCACTATGTTAATTGTTTCCTTTGCTGTGCAGAAGTTTTTCAGTTTGATGTAATCTCATTTGTCTATTTTAGTTTTTGTTGCCTCTGCTTTTGGGGTCATATCAAAAAAATCATTGCCCAATTTCCTGAAACTTTTTTCCTATATATTCTTCTAGTAGTTTTACAGTTTCAGGTATTACATTTAAGTGTTTAACCTATTTTGAATTGATTTTTGTATATGATATGCAATGAAGGTTTATTTTCATTCTGTATATTGATATTTAGTTTCCTTAACACCATTTATAAAAGAGACTGTCCTACCCCCACTATGTGGTCTTGGCACCTTTGTCAAAAATCCATTGACCATAATGTGTAAATTTATTTCTAGGCTCTCTGTTCTGTTCCATTGGTCTTTGTGTCTATTTTTATACCAATGCTGTTTTGATTACTATAGCTTTGTAGTATATTTTGAAGTCAGGTAGTATGATGCCCTCAACTTTGTTTTTTGCTCAAGATTGCTTTGACTATTCAGGGTCTCCTGTGATTTTATATAAATTTTATGATTGTTTTTCTATTTCTGTGAAAAATGTCATTGGAATGCTGATAGAGGTTGCTTTGAATCTGTAGCTTCTTTTGGGTAGTGTGGACATTTTAAAAATATTATTTCTTTCAATCCAAGAATATGAGATATCGTTCCATTTATTGATATCTTGTTTGATTTTTATCAATGTTTTATAGTTTTCATAAACAGTGAAATTTAAATGTCATCAGTTTTCATGTGTCACAAAATATTTTTCTTTTGATTTGTTTTCAAGGACTTGAAAATAAAAATGCCATTTTTGGCATATAAAACAGACTACTCATGACCAATAGTTTGCAAACCCCTGTTCCAGACCTTGTTCTGCATTTGTTAACTTTAGTCCTTAGTAAAATGACTTAATCTATATTATCTTCTAAAAATTATAATATTTATAGTTTCATTATAGAGATCCCCCTTACAGTTTTAAGTGTGGTAGCATGAAAATGTCTTTACAACTTGATAAAAAGAAAAGAAAATTTGTCTAAGGATAAAATAGATTGCTTCTAAAAGTAGTAGGTATTTAAGTATAGGGAAAATTCTAAGAAAGGTTTTTGTAGAGGGAAATTAAACACTACATGTATGGTTTAATTACATGTATAACTTCCTTCCAAACCCCAAAAGCATGTTTTTGCTTTGTTATATTAACACAATTATATTTGAAATGTTGTGAGGGGAAATTCAACAAAAGAGCTCAGAGTATAGCTTCTGACTTACAAAAAAAAATAAGTCTACTATATTGAAAATCATCAATTCATTAAAGATCTTCAGTAGGAATCTTATATCTGATTGATCATATTTCTTTCTAGGTTGGAAATAGAATACTATAGGGTTTTGACTCAAAGAAATGAGATTATGAGGAATAGATTGTTATAATTCTCCCCTTTAGTTCTCAATGCACTATTAATGAATTATCTGCAATCTATCTGAACACATAACCAGTGATTGGAAATAAGTTGTTAATTAATATTTTAAACTGGACTTTTAATAAATCCTCCCCCAAAGTTTTCATTCTCTGTGCCAATTCCTTTCATGCTTTTCAGTGGAGTTATAACTTAGAATATGTGATGCAATCATACAAAGTTTACATTTCTTTGGTTAATAAATGGGTCTCAATCACTAATGGATTCTTTATACTGATTGAATTTGTATGTTGAATTGGTTTAAATTGCCCAACCATATTTCAAGGTTAAATACAAAAGTATGCCAAGCTATTAATTTTGTGTTTCTGTTGTTGGTTTGAATGATGTAGGTAGTTGAAGCTAGAACAGGAGATGAAATTAATTTCTGCCATTGCCTTATCCCAGCCTTTCTTTATGTGTAATATATCTATGACATTCGTCCTCATTCCAGGAGAAAATGAGGAAAACTCATCAGAATGAATGACCAGCCCTCATTAAACTGATGACTTTCAGGAAGATTTCCTTTGATTTCCATGCATTGAAACATTACCTCCCTGAAGAATGTGTTTAGTTAGCAATGAGAAATCCATAACTGAATGCACACCAACCTAAATCAATCAAATCAACCTAACTATTTCAAGGGCAAAAAGGAGAAAAAAATGGGAGCATCTTCCAGCTTCTGATAGCGAAATCAGCATGTCTGAGCTATAGTTTGGCTCATGTGAGCAGCAACATTTTCAATCATATTTCCAATAGATACTTTGCTTTCTCAGATCCACAGGGCATGCACATTTACAACTTTGTTCTGGATATGAGGGAAAATGGGGGTAGTTTTTACTTTTTAGAACATAAAATACAATCCTATGCAAATGTCCTTTGAGACTTGATTGTAAATTTCTTTCCTATCTCTCCAGAGTGTAAAATTTCTATTGCTAACCAACCTTAATCCTTAAAGCTTTTATGAAAACTTAGGTAAAAGGTAGCACCAAGCAAAGAAGCACCAAGGGAATATGTGTAGCCTACATCCATCATCCTCGGTGTATCTCTTATTACACATAAATTTGTTTTGGAGAGAGGGAGGAGCAGCTCACATTGATTTTCTTTGTCTGGGAATAGAGCTTCAAAATTGGCAAATTACAGTGTTTCATATTTCCTCGTTACTAGCCCAAGCATACAATAGTTGTCTTAACTAGTAGGCAGACACATATTGTATCCAGTTAATGTTTATATTCCTGGTTTCATATAAATAAAAATTTTATGTAAACTTTTGTTTTCAATACATAATATTTTAGGAAAAAATGTTTTTGCATTGTGTTTTGTGATTATAAAAGTAACATGCAGTCTCCCTTTGGAAAATATTGAAATCCACAAAGTAAAACTAGAAATCACTTACAGTTCTGCTACCCAGAAATTACTACAGTTTGTTTTTAAAATATATTTCCTTCTAGTCTTTTTTTTCATGTTTTTACATTAATTTGTTCAATTCATATATATAATAGCCAGTACATAACAGGCACCACACTATCATTTGAGGATATAATGGTGAATGACATCAGCACTGTTTCATTCACAGAATTTATCATTTAGTCAGAGACAAACAATTAAACTAATGCAAAATGATGTATTTTGTGCTTTGATAGAATGAGTCAGAAGATAAAGGCCTCCCATGAGAGAAAAAAAAAAAAAGTCCTGAATTGGACAGCACAGAAGAAGGATTTATAAAAGAAATATGATTTAAGCTTAGGCCTAAGACTGAGTAGCATTTGGTTAGGTGAAGAAGGAGGAAGAAAATGGAAAAGGATTGACCCTGAGAAAAGGCTCAGGTGAGAGTCTGGTGGATGTTCTAGGAAGTAAATAGCAGTTTACTATAGTTTTAGAGAGTGAAATGGATATTTGAAAAAAGTGGGACTAGGACAGTTACAGTGGCCAT
Source organism: Eulemur rufifrons (assembly GCF_041146395.1). NCBI lineage: Eukaryota > Metazoa > Chordata > Mammalia > Primates > Lemuridae > Eulemur > Eulemur rufifrons. The sequence continues at coordinate 84,388,677 of NC_090988.1, read as the reverse complement.
CCTCCAGTGATCTATGGAAGTGATGTATATTCATTAGGCTACAGGATGTGATACTATAAAAAGAGACACTATGTACAGTTTTAAAAACAATTAGAAGTTTACTATTTTCTCATGTAAACATACAGAGAAAACTAAGTGGTCTACTGTGGGGAGGAAGCTCTGCTCTACCAAATCATCCAGAGACCAGGTTGCTTCTTTCCTGTGGCTCCCCCATTCCCTAGGGTGTTGCTCCCGTGCTCACATAGCCTAAGTCAGCTCACTTGCATCACATCTAGTTTCCAACCTGTAGGGAAAAAGGGAGGGAGTGGACAACACACAATTGCCTTTTGAGAAAATGACATGAAATTATATACATTCCTTTGTTAATAACTTGGTCACACGAACACTTTGGGAAATATTATCTCTAGCTGGGTGGTCAAATGCTTCCAGCCTTTAACAAGAAAAAAGGAAGGAAGATATTCTGCCATTTGCCACAATATGGATGGACCTGAGGGACATTATGATAAGTGAAATAAGCCAGAAACAGAAAGAAAAATATTGCATCATTTCACTTGTATGTGAAATCTTTAAAAAAAATTTAAATATATAGATATAGAGAATAAAATAGTCATTACCAGGACAGAAGAAATGAGAAGATTCAGGTTAGAGAAAACAAAATAGCAAATATGTGAGATGAACAAGTGTAAAGATCTAATGAGGACTATGGTCAATAATCCTGTGATGTATTCAGGGTTTTTACTGAATTTACAGGTTTTTACCCAGATTATAACTGGGTGAAGGGAGAGACATGGGTAATTATGTGAGATGATAGATATGTTAATTTATTTCATTATACAAACCATTTTATCATATATACATATGTATCTTATAGCATCAGGTCATATAACTTAAATATACACAATATAATTTTTTAAGAAAGAAAGAAAAATGGGAAAGTATTTGCCTCACCATGATATGGAGTCCAAATTGTATTTTAAGGATAATGAGAGGCCACTGAAAATTTTAAACATGGAAATATTATTGTCAGATATGAATTTTAGAACCTACCCTTGGCTATGAAGTGGAGGACGAATTGGAGGCTAGCAACGATAAAGGACTACCAGATGGGAGGCTGTTGCAAAAATTCAGGCAAGGGTTAATGATGTCATGGGCTAGATACAGGCAGAGGAATTGTGACAAGAGGACCAGTTCATTTAAAGGCAGAACTGCAGGACTATATGCATAGTTTAATATAGAGGGTGAGGGGAAAGGAGATTGAGAAGTCAAGACGTCTGTCTTAACAACTGGGTGGATGGTGCCATTCACTGATTATATGCATTTATTTTGCACTGTTTTAAAGATCATCACAAAATCTAGTGGCTTAAAATAACAACTCTTTATTTAGCTCTTTATTGTGTGGGTCAATTGGACAGGGCTCAACTGAGTTGTATCCTGCTGGTTTCAGCCGGAATCAGGCATCTTAGGCCATCTGTGGGTCAGCAAGAATTCTGGGAGTGACTGCTTGCAAACTTGGTGTGACAAGGGCATCTTAGCCAAAATTCTCTCATCAGCCAGCAGGTTAGCTTGGCCTTATTCCCATGGTGCCAGCAGATTCCAATTGCAGGCAGAGTAGAACTGCCCCTATGTACAAGCAGTTCTAAAGTCTCTGCTTAAGTCCTGCATGATCTGGTCTCATTAAGCAGCATAAGGAAAGGTACACAGCCATGCCTAGTTGGTGTAGGAGGGAGCCATGAAAATCTTGAGGGCCATTATTGGAAGAAATCAGTAATCCTAACGTAGGAAGCTAGGCACACAGTGTAGTGGAAAAATTGCACTGGACCTGAATTTTGGAGATGGGGAATGTACAGTTTCTTTTTGGAAACCAAGTCTGTATAATTTTGAGCATTATTTCACCTCTCTGGACTTAATTTTCTGCATCTGTAGAATTGAGCCCAGTTGGTTTGAATATCCTTTTTTTCCTCTGAGATTTATGATGCTAATTGATTAGTATTGATTGGTAATAGTTTGTTTCCAGTAGTACCAACGAAAGGCCATTTTGAAACTCAGACTGTCAGATATGGTTTCATTCAACAAGAAAGAGGGGAAAAAAAGAAGAACTGGATGGCTAAATTCTTTATTTGTTGGATTTTTCTGTCCTATTGATCTATGATTCTACAATTTGGCATTGATTGTCCAATTGTGATATGCTGCATTGTCCTTTTTAGGTTGTTTAGTAACTTGTACTATAAATCTTTGACTAGCTAATTTGGTTTGTCTAAGGTGGGCATTTTAATCCCTGCACTGTTATGATATCAGCTGCTGTAGAGATACATGCCACCATTGCCACTCAGCTTATTCTGTGTAGTATAGGTCAAGGAGCTAAAATAGAATGATATGATATGACTTAAGAGCAAAAATGGACAATGTAAATGATTTTATTTAAATCACTCATTTTATAGGAAAGAAAATATCACCCAAGATATGTAGGTATATTGGGTAAGGAATGGAAAAGCTATTCAAATTATAACTAACACCGAAGTTCAATTTTATCAGAAAAATAATAATAATTCTGATTATGGCCATATTGTTTTTAAATGAAGAATAGATTAATTATCTGTAATAGGCAGTAAGTTTGCATAAACACTTTCTGCCAAGGCCCTGGTAAGCACACCAGCAGTCATGTGGTGCAGTGGAATTGGCCTTGTTATTATACATCTGCCACCTACTGGCCATTAGGGCAAATTACTTAATATCTTTGAAAAGCCTCCGTTTCTTTATATGTAAAATGAAAGGAAATATTTTTTACTTCCAAACATTTTCATGAGGATTAAATAAATTAACATGTGAGAAAAACCTAGTATTAAACTCAGGCCATATAAGTTTCTCAAAAATGTTAGTTCTTTCATTTCACCCTTTAATGTACATCAGCTCTCTGACTCATTGGAATGGTTTAGATTGATTATCGCCTTGGGGAAGATATGTGGAAATGAACAAACTATTGTTATCTATTTTGATAAGGAAGGCTTTATGCTCCCAATTTAACAATTGCCCAGGTGAATCTATATAACATCTCTAGATTCTATATGTATCTGCTGGGGAAATGAAAAGGTAGAGTATTGAACTGGGTCAGGGGGTATGGATTGTGGCTCTATTTGGTTATGAGTAAACTTTGTGGTCATAAGTCTCAGTTTCCACCTCTAAAATGGGAATAAAACATATCTGCCTGGCCAACTTATAGGGTCAAATAATTTGTTTTGAAAACAACAAATACCAAATTATTTACAAAAAATGTGACCTTATTAAAATAGCTAGAATAAATACTTTTCAAGCAATCAGGGAATTATGTATGGCACCACCTTTTGCTTACATTGGCAAATGGAGACCAACATACAATGAAAACACATAGTGAAATCTAGTTTGCCATCCTGGTCCCAAAAAATAAGTCTCCTTCATTGTGGATATACCTTCGAACCCTACTTCTTCTTAATGTTCTCTTTTCAAATGGTTATCTGAAGTTTCAGAAAATGATTGTAAGTCCTGTTAGCACCAAAACTCTAACACCTATTATTTGATTGACTGAATTTCCTTCTCTTTCTACCTCTCTATCCATTTTTCCATATTTTCTTCAGGCCCCCTCCTCTTTGTCTGAAGGCACAAGAGTTATAGCCATCTATTTCAGAAGAAATATGATATTTTATATACATATAACATACAGACTAATGCAGATACTAAACCTAACAAGAAAAATACACACACAAACATACACACAGATACACTACACAAAAGGAAAATGGTTTTGTCTGTAGTTCCTAATGAAGTATCAGATCGTGAATTTATACCACATCCTCACACGCTGAAGGATATTTCACACCCTTTTCATTTCATTATTTTCCCCTTCCTGGCAGAAAATGTGTACGTATATTGGACTATAGAGGGCAAAATACACCCATGCGGAATATTCCCCAGTCAGAAGAAATGAACTGTCAGTCTTGCTTTAGATTTGATGAGCTACCGATTTGTGATAGTTTCATTTCGATTTCATTACTGAGCAACCAGAATGAATTGACAGAGAAAGCAATCAATGCATGATGCACCCACTGGAACCTCTAATACAAAATGTTGGCTGCTTCTGTCAACATGGCCAATTACCAAAGGTACTCAAAGGGTAAGTGATAGCAAAAATAAGTCACATGGTTGCATGGACCACATCCTGTATACCCATTAGTGAATTCAGAGTAGATGCAGGATGACAGACTGCTTTGTAGCATTTCAGGTGAATGTCTTGTCTGTACCGTGTTCTCAAAGCAGATGTACATGTTTGTGGTAAGAAACGGTTTGTGAGAGAGAGATAGTGAGAGATCATATACCGATGCCAGGCCATAAGAAATGCATCAGGAAAAACAATTTCTTTTAAATAATTCAATCTAATCCTGTTTACCATGTGGATTGATTCTTGTACTACAGCATGAAATTTAAAAATACAATACAGACTCAGACTTGTAGGATATTATTGGTTCATGCCTTGCAAAAGCAATCAGCCATTCATTTAACAAATGTTTATCAAGCACTTGCTATGTGCAGGCACGCCATGCTAAGTAATGGGAATATAAAATTATACAAGATAGACATGACATTTATCTTTATGGAATTTACAATTTGATAAGGCAGAAAGAAAATTAAGAAATCTGAGCCACTCTAGTGTGGGCTAGGGAAAGTATAAGGTGCTAATGGAGCTCCTTACCCAGATTTTGAAATCAGTGAAGATTTTAGGAGGGAGTGACAACCAGACGAAGACCTAACCTATCAGTAGGAGTTAGCTACAGAAACTGGGAAAACACTGATTAATCCTCGCAGTTAAAGCAACAGGAGTCAAAGCATGATGACAAGAAAAGATGGAATGGTTTAACAAGATACGGGCATTCAGAATGTCTGGAGATTCACCAGTGTTTGGGAGGGGAAGAACAGCAAGAAACAGAGCTGGAGAGGGAGGCAGAAGACACATCCCAAATGGTAATGAAGTTAGCATTTATCCAGGTAGTACTGAAGAGATGCTAAAGTATTTTGACTTGTGACATGGCATGGTTGGATAAGCTATAGTAAAATCTAATAATTACTGTAAATATAGACACAGATACACACATATATACTTTCAATGTATTTCAATTTTAAAATAAGGGGAACACACAGGTGAAAGCAAAAAAGTAATTGGAGACCTTGATTAAATACTTACAGAAAATAGAACTTTTAATTGGGCTCTTGAAAGGAGATCCCCTTCTGCCATTTGAGCACTGAATGATTTTGTAACCTGTGCAGTAGCAATTATCTCGGTGATGGAGAAACCTCTGCTCATGCTGTGGATAGTTGGGTTTCCAAGGTGTCAATTACTCTGCTACATCTGAAGGAATTCCAATGAAAATAAGCACATTTTTCCCCTATAGGTGCTTCCTCTCAACTATTGAGGAAGACATACCATTATAGTTCTATTCTCTGTGAAAATGCAGGTAAGTGGAATACTTGCAACTGTAGACAACTCTGACTATTAGAAATTATTCCTTGGAATAAATTTGAAGCAATTTTCTTGAGATTCCCACTACTGATCTTAATTTTTATCTTTTGCAGCTGTATTTTTTTGAAAGTCTAGATAATCTGTATGTCAGTTTTCTGTGTGTTTGAAGTGATGAAATGCCCCTCCTGGGTATTTTCTTTTAGTCTTGTAGACTAAACTGTCCCAATTCCTCCAGCTCTTTTTCATGTGACATGAAAGTTTATGATGGTTTCATTTCACTTTCATTACTTGTGAAAAATTGGCAGAGGAAGGCACTAGCACATGATATTGCCATTGCAAATTCTAATGGAAACTGTTGGTTGTTTCTGTTAACTTCCCTACTGCCCTGGCTGTTGGTTTCTGAACACACATCTGTTTTAGTGTATGATTCTAATACAGAAATCTCACTCCTTAGAATGCTCCTTTAGGGTATAATTTCCATAAGGACAATAGCTATTTTCACCAGTATGTTAATTGGAGGGTTATGTAAGAGTTCAGAGGCAGCTTTCATGCACAGAGAATTGGCTTAGAAATGAATAATTTTTACATCTATAATTTATTGACAATCATTGACAATAATGATGACACTGTTGCTGATTTGTTAGGATGCCTGATTAGTAGACCATTTTTTAAATCCCCTTTAGTTTTATACTTCTCTTTGTGAAACCATTAAGTTTTATTTAATAGTGTGATGTCTAGAACTCAGGTGGATCTCAACTCTCTTAATCCTAATCCTAACCTGCTAATGTAAGCTTGATTTTAACCAACTGTAGCTGGGCCTTGGCTTGATCCTGATGCATTTTATTCCTCCATAGCTTGTAATGTTTCATTTTAGGAAACTCTATAGCATGTAATATATCATCATAGAAAGCAAAACAAACAGAAATAGGAAAATAGAAATCACCAGAGTTCCAAGCACATGTTTTCATTTTTAGATACAATATGATTGGTTTATGCATTTGTTAAACAAAGATCTGTCTGTTGGGCATTAACATAAAAACAACAACAACAAACTGTTATTGAGCTTAGTATGCACCATACCAGGTTCTGGAGTACAGTGGTAACTCAGGCAAGGTTGGTCTCTGAACTCATGGAACTTGTGCTCTATTGGTGAGACAGATTATCTACAAATAATCAAATAAATAACAAATTTTCAGTTTATTATATATTCTATAAATGTAACAAAATAGTAATTTACACATTGGCTTATACTCCTCTGAATACATTCCTATGCATAGTATTCATATTTTCTATTCAAAAATTGTATTATATTCTTTATATTAGTAAGCCATCTTTTCATCTCTACTTACCAAGATTTTATAGACATATTTCCAAGTAAGAAATAACCTCCTACAACATTATAATTATTTCATGGTCTATAATTGTATAAAAGTACCACAGTTAATAAAAGATAATATCTTTTTTGGAAATTTATATTATTTCTATTTTTCCATATTAAAAACATCCTTTTGATAATCATCCTCACAATTAAAGCTATACACATATCTTAATTATTGTATCATTATAGTTTCTAAAAGAAAAATTACAGTGTTATAAGTTATCTCTTCATACAAATTTCAAAATTGAAGTTATTTTCCTACTAGAACTATATGGAAGTGCTTATTCTCCTGCAACATGGCCTACAGCAGTATTTACATTTCATTTTCAATTTTAATTTTTAAAATTTTTTTCTGACTTCCCCAAAATTTTAGGCTGCTGCACCATTCATCATCCTGGCTACATGCTTATTCTCAGCCTGCTACTAGAAGATGTCATTTGAACATGGGTCCAGGCAGACACAATTGCACTTCATCCTACGTAAAAACAGGAGTTTCCCCCAACTTTCTCATGAATTCCCTGTCTGAAACATGCTTTTTACCCACACACCACTTCCTAACCTTTCAACTTGTCAACAGTCACCCTTGGACACAAAAGGGACAAAGAATATTTTAATTTTTATTTTGTAACTATGAGGAGACAATGATGTTGGTACAGAGGGTTCCATTACTCAGAGCTGTAAACTTCACAGTCTAAGTTCTTAAAAACTTTTTTTTCTTTTTACAGCAGAGATCTTTTACTTTCTTTGCTTTTACTTAACTTCAAAATTGATGTCTAGGATGACTGCCAATAATATTATATCATGCCATATGTTTTGCTTAATTACACTATTTCCTGAATTCATTTTTGAAGTTAAATTTTTTCTCCACCTCGTCATCAAAACATTATGAACATTCTTTGTCATACTGAGATTAGAAGATAAAACATTTTAAAATTATATCTATTTGAAATGTTTCCAGAGTTTTGGTTGGGGATGATTTAACACCCTGATCATTTAAATACATGTTATAAGTCACAGGATATCAGAATCTTATGGTACATAGTATTGAGTTAATCTAAAAGGCAAACTCAATAATACCATAGCAAGGTTCAGATGTCTTTTGGATTTGAATTAGATTTTAAATGTACAATATGTTAATGCTCAAGTTATTTTTTTTCCTAATATATTGGTTGGTTCTATGCATGGTTCAGTTATCAATATAAGAAAAAAAATCTGCATCTTATTAATACTTGTATTATACAGAACATTAAGATGCATAATAACTCAAAACAGAATGCCCTCTAAGGAACCTTACATTTCTTTTTTATTTTTACATCTTTGTCAAATCATAAATGACCTTGAGGTCACTGGAATGTGTTTGCATACAACTGTTTAAAATTATGTTTCAAAAGGCAGGTGAAAGATATGCTAACAAAATTATGTCAGGTTTTTTCCTTTATCTCATTTCTTTTCATTGAACAGGATAAACCCCTAGTAAATATTACCAAGTTGTGATATGCAAAATAGATACATGTCTCATTTTACTAATCTGTTTCGCCATTAACTATTCTACACCTTCTCTAATATTTTAACATAAATCTTACTTTTATCTTTAAAATATTCCTCTAATTCCTCTGCCCCGCCCTCTCTTTTCCATGCCAAGCTCTTTCAGTTTGAATAACTATAGGAACCCCTCCATAGGTAGAGTAAGTATTTGCAGAGCTATAAACAAGTCTTCGATTTGAGTATGAAAGTAAAAGGGGTATCATGCACCAGAAGAGCAGTAGTATTACAGTTTCTTAGCAGTAAAATATATGATAAAAAGAATGGAGAAGGAAATTACAAAATTGACTTTGCTCAATTAAATCATTCAGAGATTTCAAAACTAAGGTCTCTGGTAAAAAATGTTGTAGTCAACAAGGAAAAATAGTAAAACCAGTAACAACTCTTAGGCTGTAGAATAAGTAACTTCTATATGGATCTTTTTTTTTTTTTTTCAATTTTTATTTTTTATTTTTTCCAATTCTCTGAATCGTTTGGAGTTTGGCTGTTTTTTTTATTTCAGAATATTACAGGGTTACAAATGTTTAGGTTACGTATATTGCCTTTGCCCCACCTGAGTCAGAGCTACAAGTGTGTCCATCCTTCAGACGGTGTGTACTCAGCCACAAAAAACAATGATGATCTAGCACCTCTTGTATTATCCTGGATAGAGCTGGTGCACATTCTACTAAGTGAAGTATAACAAGAATGGAATAACAAGGACCACAGGTACTCACCATCAAATTGCTATTAACTGATCAACACTTAAGTGCACATATAAGTAGTAAAAGTCATCAGGTGTCGGGAAGGTAGGAGGGGGGAGGAGGGAATGGGTGTATTCACACCTATATGGATTTTGATGTGCTTCAGGGCAACCTTATAGACAAAGTGTGAACAAGAGCTGCTTCCATCAGAACATGGTATAGGACCCATATCCTTGGGCCTGTCTAAGAGCAAGTGGGCAAAATATCTGAGTATAGGTATTACCTATGCATAAAATCTGTATTTTAGTAAGCACTTCACAGAATTTTTAAGCAATTGAAAAGCACAAACAAATATGTTGGACTCCAATTTTTCAAAAACATAGACTTAGAAAAGTTAAGGGATATCTTCAAGGCTATATACCTAGATGACCTGTTGAAACCTGAAAACAACAGGTCTTCCATTCCCAATCCACTGCTTTTTCTACAATGCTACACTGACTGCATACATATTCTGGTTTTCTTTAATATTGAACTCCAACTCTTCTAATTTTACTCCATTTAGTTAGAAAAGGTGATATATGTGAAAGAAAACACCTGGTGTAGGAACTGGCACACAGAAGGCACTATGAAGACATCAAAAGCAACTGAATGACTGAGGAGACCTGTGCAGCACATGATCTCTCAAAGGAGGGGCCCAAGGGTTACTGTGACAGTTCATATTGGTGACCTTGAATAAGAAATGCTAAAGGTTTATCTCCACATACCTATGCACAGGAAGGCTGTCTTGGAGTAAAACGTAGCATTTGAATTAAATATAAGAAGAATTCCTTGACTATGCGTATTTTAGACCTTAGACTATATTGCTAATGAAGAGCATGCATTGGGTTGCATTCTTTAAAGGTATCTGTGAATTTTATCCATCTGCATTACAGACTATATCATAGACTATATTATTATAGACTATATCATAGACTATATTATTATAGACTGTATCATAGTCTATAATATTATGGACTTTTAATAAATGGATGAGAAAAAAAGAAAACTCAGTCTCTTTAGCCCAAATGTTGGATAATTGGTAAGGGCTCAAGATATCACTGAGGCCATCAAAGTTGACAGGCAATACATTAAAAAGAGTAACAGATACAGTATGCAATTACATTTCCCAAAATCATGGTTTCATGTAATGTGCATATTCCTCTGACTTTGGTTAATAGTAAAATCCATTTGGAAAGATAAACTATTGACAAAATATAAATAAATCATTACTTCTCTCTCCCTCTCCCACTCTCTCCTCTCTTTCTCTTGCCTCTTCTGTTTCTTATCTGCTCTGTGTTGCCTAATTACGAGTCATGAGGGCAGACCATGAACCACAGAGTTTCTTTTGGGTTGTTTTAGATGGCAGATGGGATGGGACTAGATTCAGGATGGGTCAAGGGAGTTACCTTGTTGGTGGGTGTAGTTGGTTATTTTATCTGAAAATATCAAAGAAAGACTGAGCAGGGATCTGAGGTCAGCCATCTACAGACCACTCAGGAAAGCATCTATGATGGAGAAAAACAAAAAATTAACTCTCAAAACAAGGATTTATCTCTTAATTCACCAGCTCTTCAGCTCTTAGCCATCTCTAGGTTACTTCTTTTTCCTAAGCCCTAGAAGATAATTCTTAACTGAAGGTCAATGGTCTACTCTGTTCCCTTAGGAGGAAAAGATTATCTTGCCAGGAAGATTCATTATGTGTATGTAAATAAGAGCTGTGTTCTTTCTCTAGCAGAATGGGCATGGAGTGACTTAGTTTCCAAAATTTTTATCTTCCATGGTCTTTATGTCCTTAAGACTGTCAGAAGCTGGAGCAATGCATTCCTGACCCACCTTGTTGCTGCCACTTCATTTTCTTCCATAAGTGTTCCAAACCCTTATCTATACAAGATTATCTACCCATTCCTTCTCATGTTCATTTCTGTCCCTTCTGTCCCGCCATTTTGCCCTACTTTTATCCCTTTTCTATTCTTCATGGTCTTGTCTATTGCTGGATAATTTAAAACATAAATCCAAATTAGATCTCTGACCCAGTCTTTCCTCTTTTCTTGGAGTCATATATGAATACCAGGAGTTCCTCCTGCTGTATGTCTGCATAGAAAATATATATACATATATATATATTTTAGTTTCCCTGAGTTGTCTGAATAATCTCTAATCAAATCCCATAAAGTCCTTTGTTCTGGAAACTTTGGTTTGGGGGACAGAAGGCATAGCCTTGATATCTTATAATTCCAACTGTTTGTGACAGATACAATGTAGAATGCACTAAAGGGCCATTTCATCCTGTCATATTAATCAACATTGCAATTGTCTTTTCACTTGGGTTATGATGTTACTCATTGGGACTTGTTTTTGTTGCTGTAGGTTCAGAGTCCGTGTTCGCATATTTTGAAATTAAATACCCTGTTATCCAGTACCATTGCTGTGTTCTTTTTCTCTGAAGTATTAGTACATAGACTTTTATTTTTTTCCCTGGCTTAGACTCTGTCTATTAAATAGTTCATTCAAAAGAGAACTAGAGCTGAAAGATTTGTAGTGGAATCAAAGCAAAGAGCATCCTTAATGTGTCAATATTTATTTCAAGTTCCTCATAAATCTTCAGTATCTCTTAAGAAAGTCTGTTTTTCTTGCCTGGATATTTTAAAGCAAAATGTTATTGAATTAACTACCTAAATATTATCTAAATGATTTGTAATGAAAGTATTAATTCAAAGTAAGCATCAAACATAGGATATTGTGTGGAAAGTGGCAATACATCCATATTATTTATAAAGTTTAAGGTTTCATGCATTCTTAAAATGTCCCTATTGAACTGATTATGCATACAGAGCAGCTATGAGGGCTGCACAGTCTTGACAGTGTATTATACCCTACCTTTGCCTCATTCCCCTTCTTCTGACTTGTCTTAGTTCCCTAGCAAGATTACATACTCTCTGAGGGCTCTTTCCTCTGCCGTTTTAGCCCTTTACACTTTGCCTTTATTTTAAGCAAGTACTTAATGGGGTTTAAGCAAGTACTTATAGTGGGTGACTTACTGGTATCTCTTTTCCATTACTGATGGCCAGGTCCTTCAGGACAAAGACTGAGCCTTGGTCCTTTAACCCAGTGTGGAACACTCAGCCTGACATTTTCTGGTGAGCTTCAAAAATAAACAAAGCTTGTCATTTTTTCATGCATTCTCAATAACAATTTACTGAGTGTTAATATGAGCTGGAAATTATGCTGATATTTGAGATACTAAGAGAGAAGACAGAATCCCTTCTTTCAAAGAACAAATGTCTCCAAAATAATAAAGGAAGCTATTTCCATATGCAGTGAATGAGTTCTGGGTTTTCACAAGTAGACAATAACAGTTTACCCACACTTGGCACATGGGAATCCCTTTTACAGGATGGCTACCATCATGGTCTCAAAGAGTCAGAGTTGGGTCTCGAGCCCTCCTCTACCACCACCTCACTATGGAAACTTCTGCCCTTTCCTTGTCCATTCCAAATTCTCAATTCAATTTTTAAGCTATATATTATATGTTTAATTTATCTCCTAAGAAAGATGTGAAGATTAATATAAAAGTCTTAATTTATCAGCTAGCACACAACAAGTGAGCGCTCAATAAATGTTAGCTATTATTGTTCATCCATGGATTTTCTCAGGTAGCTTAGATAGATTTTAGGTTGCAAGAAGCAACTGTTTTTTCTGGTTTCCTGTTCACGGGGATCCTGGCCTTAGAGAAATAATTACAAGTTTAGGATATTCTGAAGAACGTGTGAGCTGGGGATCAACAGATCCAAAGTCTATTTTGGATTCAGTTAATTCAGTTTAACACTCAAGATTTAGCTGAATTCCTTGTTTTATTTAAAGAGACATAGTTGATGCTTCTGTAACTGTCTTGTGCAGCTAAACACTGACAGAAGTGTGATGTCTAAATTAATGCCAGCCATACTAATCAAAGGTTATTTGCTCTACTGTTTAAACAGATTATTCATGGCAGGAGCTGATGTGTTTTGATTTTTCAACATGTCAGCTATAAGATCAGAGTGGATATTTTAGCCTTGTGATAACTCCCTATAAATAGAGGCATAAATTATAAATGTTCATTGATGTAATTATAAATTGTCATTTGGGATCCTTTGATCCTACTAAAATATAATGACCCTGAGTTAGAATATTGCACTAGGGGTGACTTCTATCTCTAATACTCTATAAGCCTGGAATAACTGATGCTAAGAAGATTCTATTTCTCTCCTCTTATTCTTTTGTAAGAAATCTTCTCTGATGACCTCAATATTTGGTGGCTCAACCTCATTCTAACTGTACACTTGGTCTAGCCACTTATAACAAATTTCTGCTTATGTACCAGGAGATAGGCATTAGTAAAATAGTAAAATACAGCAGGGTAGCTCAGTTTGATAGCTTTTATTCTATCATCCTTCACTGTAGTCCTTGGAATTCTATGCATAAAGGGTTATCAACGAAGTTAGAGTAATGCTTATTAACAATTCCTTGGGCCTAGGGTAAGATATTAATAATACTCTACCTGAATTGAAATCTCATCTTGGTTGCTTACAAGGTGAAAGCTTGGACAAGTAAATTAACTTCCTAGCTTTCATATATTTAAAATGGGAATAATAGTTGTACAATAATTAATGGTATTTTTATTTGTTTGTTTTGTTGTTTTTTGGAGACATTCATGAGATAATTTACAAGTATTCAGTACATGGCAAAGGAAACTTTTTCTTTCTCTGTGCTAATCTCCTTATGAGTTCTTGATGACTAACCCACCCTGAGTAATCTAAGCAGGTTAGAATAATGTGGGGGTGGGTTTGGGTATGAAATTAACGATGCTCTGCTCTGTTCTCAACGACACAGAATGCTTTTCTACTATGCCCTAAAATGTCTCCATTGCTTTGTTTTCTGGTGACTTCAGTAACTTCTCCCAAGTCTAATGTGCTTGGTGGCATCTCTGATTCATCTCCTCTTTCAGAAATCTTCCTACAGTTTCAAATTCTCCCTTGTATACTTTTGGTTTACTAAGTAATAAATAGCCCTTTCTTTTTTTCTCCTTTTAATCACATCCAATAGTCAGTACTCAGAGTATATCTCAAGGAAAAAAGCAATAACAACAACAAACTTCAGCTCTTCTCCCTCCTCACACCCTAAGAAACTAAAGGGCAACACTAGAATCAATGCCAAACAAATTAATATATGAATAAAAATATGAAATAAACATATCGAACAATTTTTGGTGTCTCAAAAGGGGGAGGCAAAAATCTGCATTTTGCAGTACGTCATCCTCTGAACTTCCGGAATCTCTGAATACACATAGAGTTGAACAAAAGGCAAAAGCACCCAAATGAGACTTGACTGCACAAGTGACAGTCTCATCTTGATTCAATGTACACACTAAAGGTATTTGGCCAGTTTGCACAACTCTCTAGGATCAATTCAGGTTGCCTCCCATCTGGTCCAGTTAGCAGATGGCTATTAGCATGTTAATAAAATGCAGGCTGCAGGCACTGGAATTTTGTACCTAGACATTCCTTGACTGATCCCATACACACACAGTAATATTGTCTCACTCAGCCATAAAATTGCCGCCAATGGCATCAGGCTCCCAGTGAATTCTTTCTTCCGTAAGATGTTTAGCCTCTCCTGTGATTCTGAATGAGAGCTTGTAAAATTTGGGAAGAGCTATCAAGAAGAATGTCTTCAAAATTTTCATCCCTCTGAGCATAACCTGAATGGCCAGCTTCTTGGCCCAGGTAGTAGCTTTGGTAGTTGACCCCTTCAGCCTATAACACTTTTATAGTATACTTATGGGTGCCATGAGCTCAATAAAACCAGGGCAATTGAAGTTGACATAATCTCTTCTTTAAAAGAGGTGTCATGTTTTGAAAGGCCAATGGATCAAGAGACAAGTAACCTGATAATACATCTTACCTGGGCCTACTCTTTCACCCCCTTTTGTACAGCGAAATGTGTTTTATTGGGAAAAACAGTCTCTTTTTTCAAATGAAGGTTGAATAAGTCAGCAACACTCGGGTAAAAGCAGATAGTTTGTAGGCAACTTTTCTCAATGCATATTTTACTCTGTATAAAAAAATCAGATCAAGGGTTGAGGAGGTTTATTAGGGGATAAAAAATACCTTTATGAGCTGCCATATTTCATCCTTGAGTCAATCATGCTGTAATGAGCACCAAGCACAGGAGGTAAAATGAGATGGAATGTTTGAGGCAAAAAGAAATCTCTGTGGAAATTAGCCTGGCCTCAAAAGAGCCTTTAAAAAGCAGAATGCTGCCAACAGCAAGTCAGTCCAACTGCAGATTTGAAGGTCAGCATTCAATAAGGGCAACAAATGCAAATATTACACCCTAACATTTACAAAGTTACAGAGGTAAAAAGAAGGAGTTTATTCATTTAACTTGAACCACTACTGTTGCTACCAGTAAATATCACTCATTTACTCCTCCCTACTTTTTTTGACATGTGCACTATCTCTTTTGATCCAATTCTGATCATAACCCTGGGGAAACTGTTACCTTCATGAAAATAAATGACCCTAGGTTTGCTTTTGTGTCTACAACAATCATCAAGAGTTGAGACCCTATTAAAGAGTAAATAAGGAGTTTGAAATTGAAACAACATAAGGGGAAAATAAATGAACCCTTTACAAAAAATTATTTTTTCCTTTGAAGTGTTAGTCATGGGTACTGTGGATACAGAGTGAAAGAAATGCATGACTGCATCTATCCTTAGGTTACTGTTTTGTAATTCCTGCCAAGAAAGTGCCAAAAGAAAGTGACAAATGTCCCCGGAAATCTATGGGTATCTGAATAAAATTCCTTACTTATTTTAATGAGTAACCCTATCAGGAAATGGGAATATTTTACTGGGAATGGTGTCCCATTCAAACCCAGACAAGAAAACTTTATCTTTTCAAGTCGTATTAGATGGTTTTATGGTATATGCATTGTATATCAGTATATATAAGCTGATATAAAAATAAAAGTGAGGCAATCTAGAAAAGAAAATAAGAATGAAAAAAGGCCAGATTTACATGTTTTCTTTCTCTAACTCTCCACTTAATCTTGTGATCAAATGCAAAATTATGTTTTGAAATAAAAATGTACATATGACCATATCCAAGTTATCTCAGATACTGAGTAATAAAGTGTATCATTATTATTTGCACATTGAATCAAATCAGTGAGTCAACAGACACAGATATATATATATATATATATATATATGACATAATGTAGCAGAGTTTAATCCTAATGGAATTTAGAGGCTTTCTAGAATGTCCACATTAGAATTATACAGGTGGGCTTTTCAATTTAAAGAGGCGAGACATAGTAAATTGCATCTTGTAAGACAGTGGTTCCCAGACTTTTTGGCACTAGGAACCAGTTTCATGGAAGATCAATTTTTCCATGATGGGGGCAGGGCAGGGGGCAGCAGAGATGGTTTCTTGATGATTCAAGTACATTACATTTATTGTGTACTTTATTTCTATTATTATTACATTGTAATATATAATGAAATAATTATACAACTCATCATAATGCAGAATCAGTGCGAGCCCTGAGTTTGTTTTCCTGCAACTAATGCGGCCACTGATCTGAGAGAAGGTGGAGCTTGGCAGTGACACAAGCTACAAGCCATGGGGAGCAGCCGTAAATACATATGAAGTTTGCTCGCTCCTGCTGTGTGGCTGGTTCCTAATAAGCCATGGACCAGTACTGGTCCGTGGCCTGGGGGCTGGGGACTGTGGTGGTAAGAGACATATTGCTATTATAATCACATATTTGTTGATTACATTTATATAGTATTTTTACTCTAAAAAGCCTAAAGTGTTGTACTGAGGTTTTGGCACATCTGCTATAATAAAAATAAAAGTGCAGAAAGCTGGAAGAGAGAATAAGAATGAAAGAGAGAGAGGGAGAGGGAAGAAGAGAGGGAGGGAAGGATAAAAATAGCAAACAGTTGGTAATTCAGATTTCCTTTTGAGTGTCTACAGTACCTTGCAGCTACCAGGAGTACTATAGAAAAAAAGAGAATTGCCTAATGTAATTGAACAAACTTACCAAATTATTTTTCTGCTATCTCATTTAATCTTCACAATGTTCCTGTGAGGTGGAAATTCTAACTCTGCATTACAGACAAAAAACAGACTAAGGAACCATTGATAAAGTCAGTGAAAGCCAAATACCTGCTCAGTGGAAGCTCTGGAATTTGACCTCAGGTCCATCTGATTCTTAAGCACAAGAAGTTTCTTTTATATTCTCCTTGCTCCCAACACGACTAGATTTTTCAGGATACTGTCAACTACAAGATCTAAATGCTGAGAACATCTCAGGAACCATTTGGATATGCATATATATTGTTTTATGACATTCATTCCTGCAGTTTTTCAATTTCCTAAATGTTCCTGAATCTTAATTTCTTTGACATATGGTCAGGATCACTTGGGTTAGACAGGGCTCAAAAACATGGATGAGAACTCTCAGCAAATGAAAAAAAGTTTTCTCTGTTTTAATCAGAGTTTTATTATTAATTCAGTTCTCCTTGAGATGACTTGGTAATTTTCCCCCTGTAAGAAGAATGAATCATTGTTTTCTTACATTTTCTTCTCAGTCTCAGAAGGAAAACTTAGGCGTCACCATGAAACAGCGAGAACATGTGTCTGTTGCCCACGTGAACATATATCAGAAACCTGTCTCTGTAGAAACCCACCTTTGCCTCTGAGGATAACTTTGAGCGTGGTGCTGAAAATGTTTATACTGAAGTATTATTGGACAGATGGTGTAATTAAATATATTTATTTATATTCTGATGACAATTTTTGGAAATGTACCTAATTAATAGAAGAAATAATACACAAATACCCAAAAAGAAAGCAGTGAAAAATAGTTTTTAAGAGATTTTAATGACTTCTGAGGATTTGTCACTGGTGGTTTACTTTTGCCTTGGAATTTCCAGGATTTATTAAAATGTGCCCAGTGGAAATCTAGTAGGTAATGAATTATCCTAAGAGTCATATTGTTTATAGAAAAATATAATAAGCCTGTCAGGAATGGATTTCTAATTTGATTAAAATAATCCCTTGTGCGAAAAAAGAAAGGAATAGTTGAGAATGTAACAACTGAGATGGTCTGACTCTAGGGAGATCAAAATATGAGAGCTGAAAGAAAAAAATCAAGCATTAGGAAATTTATTTCTTCAATGGATCAGAGATAACTAATTTAAAGAGACACTTTTTCTTTTTTTTTTTTAATTTCAGAATATTATGGGGATACAAATGCTTGGGTTGCATAAATTGCTTTTGTACCATTTGAGTCAAAGTTATAAGTTGTTCCCATCCCCCAGATAGTGTGCATTATACCTGTTAGGTGTGAAGTTACCTGTCACCTTCTCCCCTGCCTCCTGCTTGATTTCCAATGAATGTTATGTCCCTATGTACACATGTGTTTTGATCGATTAGTTCCAATTTAATGGTGAGTACATGTGGTGTTTGTTTTTCCAGTCTTGTGATACTTCACTTAGAAGAATGGTCTCCAGTTCCATTCAGGTTAATACGAGAGGTATTCATCATTTGTCAGATGGTTCTCCGATAGCATAGTAAGGTGAGAACAATTTGAATGTTGGACCCACCAAGCACAAGTTTGAATCCTGGCTTTGCTATATGTTAAGTACATAACCTACCTCACAGAGGTAGCTTTATCATCAACAAATGAGAGCAGACTAAAATTCCCAGGCTCACAGACAATAACTCCACCCCATACACAGCATGTTTGTCTAAGCTCCTGATGGTCAGTTTATGCTCCTGAAGACTGACGTTTGTTTATCTTCATTATCTGCTATCATCAAAAACTTGTTATGACACAAAATTGTCTACCCAATTTTAACACCAGGGGTAATATTTATTTGATAGTGATAAGAAATGCTTAGGGACGATGCCATATTTCAACATACAATATTTTCTTAGGTTTGTTTTAAAATATACTGATGTTACCTGGCTGCAGTTCTTAAAGGCATATCCAATTGGTCAATGGCAAATTTATGGGTTGTATTTGCCAAATCAATTAGCTACATCAGATTGACCACATTGTTGCTTTCTACTCCATTATTACCAAAGCTTTTTTTTTTTTTTTCTTCATTTTAAAATGAGCTGCGACTATTACAGCCCATCACTAAATGGTTAATACTTTTCTCAGCAGGGACTAATTCTTCATCTAAATCCAAATTAATCCATTGATTTATGCTTGTGGATATTCATTCTTTTAAACATGGGACTAAATGTGTATTGCACAATAATCCATAGTCATAAAGATACTTAGACAATGCTTGAGTGCTTGATGGGGAAACAATATGAATATCCAATCTGCTGCAATATTGAGCTAAGTATGTGCGCACACACACACTCTCACTTGTGCAAAATAGTTGTCAGTCGATCGTTAAATGTGTCAGGTAGAGAGAAGGAGCTCTATTTTCTCTTCAAGGATATTACTAATGATATGTATGTGGTATAAGTGTGTATGTGTGTGAAGTGAACACATATTTCATTTGGATTAGATTCACACCATGCTTTCTGTTCACAGCAATTATACTTTTATGTATTGTTCACCATAGAGCCTATTGATTCCAATAATTTTTCCATAAATTGTATAGCAGATACTGTTATTGAATATATTTACTCTGATGATAATCTCAGCAGAGAAATTTACACATTAAAAGAAACAGGAAGGGTGGCGGATATTTTACATACATTATCTCATTTAATCTACCCAACAAGCAATAGCCCTGTGTTATAAGTATTATTATTACTTCCACTTTCACATAAGAAAACTAAATTACAGAAATGAAGCAACTTGTCTATAGGTATATAAGTATTAACTGTACTCAAGTTTTAAGAACTAAGTGCATAAGAATTAATATTTGTGCCCAGTTCGTTCTCTGACTCAAATCTTTAATCACTATATTATACTGCATTTTAAGATTTTGGCTTCAGAGCTTTCCTTTCTGGATTTTTCCCAGTGCAGCCTTCGAACTAGAAAACAATTTAACCATGAAGTTATGACAACCAGTTCAAGTGTAAAGGATTCTATAGAAGATTTTAAAAATCAACCACCACAAAAACTTTGTCTTATTACAGTCTGGATTTAAATCTTCTGATTCTAGTTCTCTGTATCTAGAATTTGATTCTTATTTCATTTGTTTTCCTGAAAAATTGCTACTTCCTTAAGTTTTAATTGCAGTATAGCCTTCTCGGGGAAGCCTTTTATAGTTTCCCCCGAAAAAAAAAAAAGAGTTCTTTTTTCCTTCATATGAACCTGTATCTTGCATATGGCTTCACTGAAATACAAAGGTTTTCACAATTATTATCTTAATAGCTCATAAATTCTGTGAGGAGTCTGAGAGGCCATTTTTTAATTTCCATTGCACAGTGGTCCTAAAACTTAAGCTCTCATCAGAATCCTCCAGAGGTTGCTATAAAACACAGATTGCTGAGCCCTGCTCCCAGAAATTCTAAGTCAGTAAATCTGGGAGGAGCCCATGAATTTGTATTTTCAACAAGTTTCCTTGTTGATACTGCTGGCCCAGAACCACAATATGAGAACCATTATTATATCAACTGACACATAAAAATGTGTTAAATAAACATTTTACTGTAGACTGAACTTTATTCTTTAGAACAAGTTGCTATAATTAAATGTTTAGAATATGAAGAGTGATAAACTAGTAACTATCCTAAATGATACTGATTCTAACACACACACAGAGAGGGGAGTATCAGAAGAGATTATGGAAATATATTCCAGATTTTGTCTTCCTCTCCAGTCTTCCTAACCAGTTATTTAGAACTGGGAGTACAAAGTGGAAAAGAAGACTTTCAGCTTTGAAAGAAAAAAAGAACTTCATATTTCTGTCTCTTTTGCTTTGAATGTTTAGATTCTTTGATGAATTTTAAAAAATGCAAAAATTAATTTCACTTTGGATTATTTTGGTGAGGGTGGATATCACACAAAAGGAATTAGATTTTGATTTTAAGCTTTTTATAGGAACTATTAGATTTAAAATATTAATAGTTTTCTGGTCCTACTGAAGCCTAATTAATTAATTAATGTTCTTTAATAAAAATAATTTCACATTTTGTATTGAAAGTTGTTTGAAGGTTAAACATCCATAATGGTTAAAAAAGTCAATAGCTTTCGTACCTGCCAGATATCCATTGATAAAGAAATGGGAAACACACATACATACACACGTGTATTTTACACTAACTCCATATATGTATGAATCCCAGCTCCATATCAGACTTTCCTTGAAATACACTAAAGCAAGTGCGAAAGAATATCTACAAGCAGTAATAGCATAAGCGTGCTTTCTGTGTCTGCTATTTTGCAATAAAGGAATGTGATCAGAATCATTAACTCAAACTTGGAAGGGACATTTTTTGCTATATAAGGCAAATTTGACCCCCAGGAAGGATAACAATGCAATCACTGAACAATACATATGCTGACACAGTCACTACTGCACAAAGCTATCCAATTTGTGGTTAATAATTCTAGAAATACATTTCTTTTTAATATTTTAAAGTTTACCCATCTATTAATGTTATTTCTGCCTTACAAAAATACACTTAACATTTATACCCCAAACACTATCTTTTAAAAGATTAGTTGGTATTAATAAATCACTTTTGGAATGACCCCACATGGCTCTAATATGCCTACAAAGCAAAACACTATAATTTAATTTTTCATGGAAATGAAAATTTTTTATCTATACTTAAATTATTCTTATGATAATTTTCTGTGATTACTCCTGAAGGTTTCCTATGATGACTTGCTTACCAGAGAAACCAAGCACTCAAATTAATCAAGTGAAATAAATCAAGCCATTAAACACCAAAAAAACATCCAAAGAGCAATTTATTTGTCTTGCATCAATTCATTTCTTGGAATATGATCTGAATTGATATGCTTTAAAATGGGATGTCTAGCATTAAAGTTTTGTGTCCTACCAAGTGAATTCCAGATATAATGTTCAAGCACCTAATAAACCCATATTAGCAAAAACTCCATCTATTGCTATTTACTGAGTTTATTATATGGCATGGAAACTCTAAATGTCTCCATCAGATTCCAAAAATTTACATTGGATCAGAGTTTCTCAAACACAGACGTACTGACATTTAGTACTGTATAATTCTTTGTTTTGGGAAGCTATCTTATTCATCATAGGAAGTTAAGAAGTATCACTGATCTTTACCTACTAGATCTCAATAACATTCCCCCTCTCTTAACAACTAAAAATTTTTGCACACATTGCCAAAGTCCTTTGAGGAGGCATAATTGTATCTGGCTGAGTACTGTCCTGTTAAAGAATAAGGTAGGTTCTTATTTTCTTTCCTATCAAAAAACTTCTGGATTATTTTTATAATTTATCCATTCTCCTCAAGAACCTTTAGAATGTTTATATCAGTATTTCTCTCAGAAGAAAAAAAATAATAACATTCTAATTTATATGCTAACCCAATGCAGAAAGGTAAATTCAAATCAACAAAATAAGTACTAAGAATTTTTTTTCTTTGTATAGCATTAGCTTATTTTTTTTTCTTTGTTTTTGTTATTTCAGCTAATTATGGGAGTACAAATGTTTAGGTTGCGTATATTGCCTTTGCACCACCCACGTCAGATCTTCAAGCGTGTCCATCCCCCATACAGTGCACACCACACCCATGAGGTGTGAATATACCCATCCCCCACTTCCCCCTGCCACCTGCCCAACACCTGATGAATGTTACTACTATATGTGCACTTAAGTGTTGATCAGTTAATACCAATTTGATGTTGAGTACATGTGGTGCTTGTTTTTCCATTCTTGGGATACTTCACGTAGTAGAATGGGCTCCAGCTCTATCCAGGATAACACAAGAGGTGCTAGATCACCATTGTTTTTTGTGGCTGAGTAGAACTCCATGGTATACATATACCACATTTTATTAATCCACTCATGTATTAATGGGCACTTGGGTTGTTTCCACATCTTTGCAATTGTGAATTGTGCTGCTATAAACATTCTAGTGCAGATGTATTTTTTATAGAATGTCTTTTCTTCCTTTGGGTAGATGCCCAGTAATGGTATTGCTGGATCAAATGGTAGGTCTACTTTTAGCTCTTTGAGGTATCTCCATATTACTTTCCACAGAGATTATACTAGTTTGCAGTCCCACTAGCAGTGTATGAGTGTTCCTATCTCTCCGCATCCACACCAATATTAATTGTTTTGGAACTTTTTGATGAAGGCCATTCCCACTGGAGATAAGTGATATCTCATTGTGGTTTTGATTTACATTTCCCTGATGATTAGCGATATTGAGCATTTTTTCATATGTTTGTTGGCCATTAGTCTATCTTCTTTTGAAAAGTTTCTATTCATGTCCTTTGCCCACTTTTTGATAGGGTTGTTTGATTTTTTCTTGCTGATTTCCCTGAGTTCTATATAGATTCTAGTTATCAGCCCTTTATCAGATGTGTAGCATGCGAATATTTTCTCCCATTCTGTAGGTTATCTGTTTGCTCTCATGATAGTTTCCTTGCCTGTGCAGAAGTTTTTTTTAATTTGATCAAGTCTCATTTATTTATTTTTGTTCTTGCTGTGATTGCCTTTGGGATCTTCTTCATAAATTCTTTGCCTAGGCCAATGTCTGTAAGAGTTCTAGAAGAAAATGTTGGAAAAACTCTTATAGTACTAAGAATTTAAAAATAATAAAATGTATTATTCATTCTTATTTCCCACCCTCTCTAAAATGTAGGAAAATGTAATCTGATAGAGAAATGTTACAGGTGTTGCCCACAGAGAAATGTATATCAACACTATAACACAGGCAAGTAACTCAAACATGGGTGGGGAAAATATTGTTGATGGCATAAATTAACAGCTCAGAAAGTGTCAATAGTTGGTTTCTTCATAAGGATATACACTATATAATATAAACCATTGTTGCCACCATTTTTAATGAGCTACATCTTTTTCCTACTGTGTAGCTGGAGTCATGGAGAGATACCAGACAAGAGTGACAATCATTGTGGGTCATGAGACTCTGCTAAAAATTTCCAAATGAATGCATTACTAGCCTTGAAGACCATCAATTCTAACCTTAAATCCATGATTTGAATGACCTCTTCTGTTTTTTATTCTTGTGCCTTCTCATTTGCTTTCATTCTCATTGGCTTCTCTTGTGCCATGCTATTTATGAAGCATTAGACATGTGGTGAGGATTTGTAAATGTTATTTTGGAAATAAGATCTCTTAATGAATATACTAATAATTTAAAGTATGTTCAGTGGTTACAGGCACTTTTTTTAAGGGAAAACATGAGCAAAGCAACATCGTATGTGAGCTGGGAATCCTGACCTTTCTAAGCACATATTTATTTGTTCTGTTCCTCAGGAAGTCTCCTAACTTTGTACTGTGGCTCCTTCCTTAGCTACAAGTTTGCATTGCAGGTTAGTGTCAGAATACAGACCACTGTGTAGGTAGAAAATACATGTAACTCCCCCGCCCCAGATACAGATGCACACACACACACACACACACACACACATCCACACATAAACACATGCACACTGAAATGCTCACACTGTCCCTGTTCTTATCACTGGGTGCTAAGGAACACTTGAAAATTCCTCTGTTCACTTCAAAGTTGGTAACTTCGTCAAGTCCATTTATACCAAGCATTGGGCTACAGCATCTGGCTGTAAAGCGGTTGAATCTCTCTGGAAATTTATTGGTTTAAATCCATAACTAACAATCATATTAAAAATATGGCAAAAACAGATGTCTTTAAACTCCTATAGTTCTTTGAAGCTGGAGTACATTTTCCTCTAGTTTCTCAAGTTATCTCACACTCCAAATAAATTCAAACAGATTTCTTCTCTACTCTGTTCTGCTCCTTTCTGTGTTTCCAGGAAAACTTTTTAAAAGTTACTGTGCTTGAGTCCATTTCAACCTTGGAAGGGCTGATAAAAAGGGTTATTGTGAATGGATGTTGTATTACTTTAACATTGGTTTCTTGAATCTCTTAACCTTTGACTCTACAGGTAAAATGTATTTGTGAAAATGGATATGAAAAGTAAAAATGACAAAACTTACTCTTATTTACCCTTATATCACTAATAATTACTGGGATAATTTTCTTTTCTGCATGATGTTATTAGCTGGTAATAGTCCCAGGTGTACTCAATAACCTTCCAGATCAGTCCTAAAAATATTATATAAATTAAATATTTCAAGCTTAAATGACACTCTGAAATGATTACTTACATTGCTCCCATTTAAAAGGCAGTCACAGATAAAGTGACTTGACAAGTATTTATAGCTAAGAAGTAGAGACTGAGATTTGAAACCAGGCTTTCTGGCTGCAGAGATTATACACTTAATTCCCATACTATTCTGCCTGGTAAGTTCAGTGAGGACAGAAACTGCATCTGTCTTTCTCTGTGTGTACCTGTGTGTCCGTCTATATGTGTTGTCATGCATGGTCAAATGAGAGATAAAAATTTCCCCAGAAACTTTACTAATCATTATGCAGTCACAGTAAAATATTTTGTCTTAAATACTTAAATTTATTGAAACTGCTGTACATTTCAGGGCTTTTCATATCCACCTAACTCTAGTGTCGCGGTATGCCATAGAATGTTACACCTTGGCAAAAACTATTGCATTTTACTAATATTACTCTGTGCTTCTTATAAGAAAAAACACTAAGTTATTAAGCTAACTTTGTGGCTGTACTTATTACATCCAAGTATTGTCAAGTGTCAGGGAGGGATGGCTAATTGGTGCTTTGTCATCATTCTTCTCCAGCTGTTAAAGAAAAGATTCATTTTCTACCTTGGTTAGATCTCAAAAATACCCAAGACCTTACCTACTTGCAATGTGCTACATCTATTTCATTTATAGAGAACACTTCAGTGTAATTACTGCTGTTGAGGAAGGGATATTGGAATCTGTTTGCCAGTTATTTTTTCCCTTCCTAGATGATATGGTGTTAATAAAATAGAAAGTGTGTTACAATGTATAGCCATAGAGCCTTATACTTAATATTTAATAACTCAGTCACCTATATGGCTTAGAAACAAATCTGTTACCTTGATTCTATCACCAGAAAATTCTGTTCAGCTGCAATGATATCTTAAGGATCTCAAAGGATCCAGAGGGATACAACATACAATTTTTTTTTAAATTAACATAAAAAGAGTGTAAAGAGTTTAAACACAGTTGTTTGCAAGCTATGTGACCTCATACCTTTCGCTCAGCCTCCTTGTACTTCAGGTTTCCTCATTTGTAAAACATGGGGATTGAAGAAGTAATATCAAAGTATTTGGGGTTTTCTATTTTCCCCTTCATTAAAATTCACAAGATGTTCCAATTCACTGCCTGATGATAAATGAGGCACTTGGAGGGGTAAATATAGTACTCTGATTAATAACACAGCAGTGTTTTGTACAAGATGGAGAGGAATCTTAGAATTAGCAAATTTCTTCCCACTGATTCTCTTGCTTTTTGCTATGCTTGCTGGGTATGAAATGAACTCCCAAGAAAGGATGTCTAGAAAGAATCTCAGAGTAGAATAATATAAGAATGTGAAAGAACCTGATAAGAATTCTTAAACCTTCATACTTCTCCTGAATCTTTCTTTTTGTTTTATTTTTGCTAACATCCTCTTTGTTTTCCAGGGACATGTTATATGTTCAATGAGTTATAGTTATTAAAATTTGTATTATATGAATCTATTGTTCCAAGCTATATACTAAACATTTTTTATTCATTATCCAAAAATGGTTATATGATTTTCATTCCCACCAGCAGTGAATGAGAAATTATATTTGCTTCACCTTCTTGCCAATGCTTGTTGTTGTTAAACTTTTAAATCTTTGGTAATCTTGTTAAGGAATAATGATATATCCTTCTGGTTTCATTTGAATTTTCCTGGATGCTAATTATTAGAGCATTGTTGATAAGTTTATTATTTTATTTTCTTTCAGAAATTTCTTATTAAATTTGTTGTCCATTTCTTGTTGAGTTTCTTTAATCTATTGTTTGGAAAAAGTTTTGTTAAATTCTACATATTAATTCCTTGCTGATTTACATGTGTTGAAAATGTCTTCTCTCATTTTACCACTTGATTTTAATTAACTTTATGGTATCTTTTTAAAAACAGAACTTCTTAATTTTAATTATCAAATTTATCAAATTTTACATTATGGTTAATATTTCTTGTACCTAGTTTGATGAGCTATCATTCCCTAGCCCATGGATATGGAAATGTTTTCCTATTTCATCTTGAAAATGCTTTATCATTTTGCCTTTCAAATATAAATCTTTATCTACATAAAATTGCCTCAAGTGCATGGTGTGAGTTATGAATTAATATTAATATTTAACTTTATACATATGTACACCTAGTTTTCTTTACTAAAGAATCTGTCCTTTTATTGAAAAGGTAATGAATGTGTGTGTGGAGAACTAGCACACCATTACCAGACATAGTAGTCCTCTATTCTCAAATAACAATTATACACTTACTGTACAAGCCACAATTGCCTAGGTTATTCAGCCCACTATAATAAAAATAACAATAATACCAACATTCTCTGGCTTAAGACTAACTTCCTATATGACAGCAGGAGTCTCTGCTAAAATTGGTCATGTGTCCTACCCAATCACATAAGGGCCAGACATTCTATCCCACCATATGTTCAGAAGATCAGAAATGTTTGGTGAATAGGCCTAAGGACAAGACAATCTGCTTTTCTGATCACCAGATACTCAGCTCACTATTCCTCCTGCTAGCAACATGCAATCTCTCTCTCCTCAAAGGAGACAATCCAAAATTACCCTCCAGGCATGGCATCAAGCACAGAATCAAGCATTAATGGTATGGTAGACTGAATGCATCTCCCCCTCTCTGCCAAATATGCTCTTGCCCTAATTTCTGGAACCTGTGAACAACTTATGTTACATGGGAAAAGAGACTTTTCAGATGTATTACAATTATAAACCTTAAAATAAAGAGATTATTCTGGGTTATATAAATAGGGCCAGTCTAATCTTAGAAGCTCCTTAAAGCAAAAAACTGTCTCCAGCTAAAAGCAGAAATGTGGTGATTCAGAGAAGGTGTGTGTGTTTCTCTGCCCAGTGCCCATTATCTGGCAGAGATTCTTGAAATTCCATTGGACAGACAATTAGAAAGCTCTAAATATCCTTTGGTTAGGCCCCAATACTGCTGTCTGATTGGGGCCCTTGACTCTACAGTCCAAAGAGTTCTTCATTTTCTGTTATCCTCCATGGCATATCAGAAATGAACATTGAAGAATTTGACTTCCTTTGGAAATGAGCAGTTCTTCAGCCTGTTTCCTACTAGTTGCATCCTATGGGTTGTTTTAAGTTTCAGTGTCAAACATTTTTTAGTCCAGACTGATAGTTTCCTTGACAAGACAACCATCTTAGATATTTATTTAATCCCTGTCTATTTTATCTCATGAACCAAAAGCCACAATCATGCTTCTTTCTTCTTGTATTTCAAAAAATGTAGGGGGTACAAGAGTTTTTTGTTAGGCAGATAAATTGTGTAATATCATGCTGAAGTCAGAGCTTTCAGTGTACCCACCACCAGAAGAGTGTACATTGTCCTCAATAGGTAGATTTTTATGCCTCACCCCCCTCAGTTTCTAATGTCCATTACAGCTCTTTATGACCATACATATCCTTCGTTTAGTTCCCATTTATAAGTGAGACTATGTGGTATCTGTTTTTTCATTCCTGAAATACTTCACTTAGGATAATGGTCTCCAGTTCCATCCAAATTGCTACAAATGACATTATTTCATTCCTTTTTATGGCTGAGTAGTACTCTATGGTGTATATATATGCCACATTTTCTTTATCCACTCATCAGTTGATGGACACTTAGGTTGATTCCATATCTTTGCTGTTGTGAATTGTGCTTCCATAAGCATTCAGGTGCAGGTGTCTTTTCTATAAAATGACTTCTTTTCTTTTGGGTAGATACCCAGTAGTGGGATTGCTGGATTGAATGGTAGGTCTACATTCAGTGCTTTGAGGAATCTCCATACTGCTTTCCATAGCAGTCGCACAAGTTTATATTACCACCAACAGTCTATAAGCCTTCCTTTTTTACAACAACCATGCCAACATCTATTGGTTTTTGACTTTTTATTAATGGCAATTCTGACAAGGGTAAGGTGGTATCTCATTGTGGTTTTAATTCTCATTTCCTTGATAATTAGTGATACTGAGCGTTTTTCCATATGTTTGTTGGCCATTTGTCTATCTTCTTCTGAGAAGGGTCTGTTCATGGCTTTCACACACTATTTGATGGGGTTGTTATCTTCTTGCTGATTTGTTTGTGTTCTTTGTAGATTCTGTATATTAACCCTTTATTGGATGTATAATCTGCAAATATCTTCTCCTATTCTGTTTGTTCTCTATTTACTCTGTTGTTTATTTCCATTGCTGTACAGAAACTTTTTAGTTTAATTAAGTGCCATTTATTTATATTGGTTGTTGCTGTATTTGCTTTTGCAGTTTTACTCATAAATTCTTTTCCAAGACTAATGTCTAGAGGAGTTTTTCATACATTTTCTTATAGAATTTTTATGCCATCAGGTCTTACATCTAAGTTTTAATCTATCTTAAGTTAATTTTTGTACATGATGAGAGACAGGGATCTGGATTCATTCTTCTGTATGTGACTTTCCAGTTTTCCCAGCACCATTTATAGAATAGGGTTTCCCCAGTTATGTCTGTGTCTGCTTTGTCAAAAATCAGTTGGTCTTAGCTGTATTGTTTTATTTCTGGGTACTCTGTTCTGTTCGGTTTGTCTATGTATCTACCTTTATACCACTATCATGCTGTTTGGTTACTATACCCTCATACCATAATTTGAAGTCAGGTAATGTGATGCCTCCAGATTTGTTCTTTTTCCTTAGGGTTGCTTTGGCTATTGAGGTTTTTTTTTTTTTTTTTTTTCTGTTTCCAAATGTAGTTTATGATTATTTTTTCTAGATCTGTGAGAAATGACATTAGAATGTTGATGGGAATTGCATTGAATCTGTAAATCATTTTGAGCAGTATGGACATTTTAACAATGTTGATGCTTCCCATCCATGAGCATTGGACATTTTTCCATTTGTTTGTGTCATCTGTGATTTCTTTCACCATTGTTTCATAGTTCTTGTAGAGATATTTCACCCCCTTGGTTAAGTATATTCCTAGGTATTTTATTTTCTTTGTAGCTACTGTAAATGGTATTGAGTTCTTGATTTGACTCTCAATTTGACTGTTATTAGTATATGCAAATTCTATTTATTTGTTTATATTAATTTTGTAAGCTGAAACTTTACTGGATTTATCAATTCTCAGAGTCTTTTGGTGGAGTCTTTAGGGTTTCTAGGTATAAGATCATATTGTCAGCAAACAGGGACAGTGACCTCCTCTTTCCTGATTTTTTCTCTTGCCTGACTACTTTAGTTAGGACTTCCAGTAATATATTGAATAGAAATGGTGACAGTGGGTATCATTATCTTGTTCTGGCTCATAGGGGAAATGCTTTCAGCTTTTCCCCACTCAGTATGATGTTGGCCATGGGTTCATATATGGCCTTTATTATCGTGAGGCATGTTCCTTCTACACTGAGTTTTTTTAGAGTCCACTATTGTCTATAATCATTTACATTCTGATTGGATATTCAGGCATTTGTAAAATTATAGTAAGTGAATCAGTCATTAAACTAATATGTGGTTACTTGGGCCAAAGCTACAAAGTTCATACCTCTGGATCTGAAAAAAACATTGTTTTGTCAACAGAATTTTCAGAAATATGCAAACTGTAGTGTCTGGACCTCCGTTATTTACAACGAGCCATCTCAACTTTGTAGAGCAGACATGTCAAAAACATACATTACCCCAGTAGATAAAGTTTGAATAAAATCAAATTGCAGTTTGTATATTGGGAAATTGCTTGCAATTTTTTTGAAAAATGACAAATTCAGCCACAATTCCCTATGGAATTTTTAAATTAGAAAGTGAGCAGCATGAAAACTAATAATCCTATAAACATACCTATAAATGTTAGTGTGTGGGGTTTTTCAAGTTATTTTTTTATTGACCTCTCTGTGAGCTAGCAAGCATTACTTCTTATGCAAAAATGAGTTTCTCTATGTCTGAAGTTTGTATTTAGACAAGATTCTTCAAAAAATCA
Organism: Eulemur rufifrons; assembly: GCF_041146395.1. Classification (NCBI taxonomy): domain Eukaryota; kingdom Metazoa; phylum Chordata; class Mammalia; order Primates; family Lemuridae; genus Eulemur; species Eulemur rufifrons. Next base: position 84,357,253 of record NC_090988.1, on the reverse strand, counting down.
ATGTACAATGGTAATTAAATATGACTCATCCACATTAAAACTTAGCAAAGGATTTGCTAAAGTGAGCTTACAAAGGACCCATTTAAAGAGGTGGGCTCTAAAAATCTTGAATAACTGCAGCGAATTAAAACAAATTTTTATTTCATTCTATTTTATTTTTGGAATATTTTTTAATAATTGTATTTTGAAAACAATTTTCCATCTCTTGGACTATAAACTCTTGATGAGCAGTACGTAAGCTTTCTTGCTGTCTTTTAAACCCCATACTAGGATGATTTCACTAAAATGTTTTACTAAAACATTTGCCAGCTTTATTTCACCTCTTGTTGCAGAGTGTGGACTGGCAAAAGCCCTCTCAATATGTTACTTTGATTTTTTGCTCCTGAGTCTATGCATCACAGCTTTCGTGACCCTGAGTCCTGATAGGCTGTGTATGAGGGCCTTGCTATTCTTAGTGCATATTGTTAAGGCTGTTTACAATATGTATTAAGTAAAGACATTGTTGTTTTTGTTGTCGTTTACTTCAGCAACCCTTCCCTTGCTAATCTAACTTCTGAGGGTTGGCTTAACTACAAAACTTGCTCAAAATAACACCTTCCCTGATCATTAATCCTAATGAGAATGAAAAGGATCTCCCATACCATCTGTAGTGGTTTCAGTGAATGTTTTAGATGTTGCAGACAGTGTTTAGGTCCCTACCCTGGGTGTTAAGGTGACATTTTGCATGCTGTGTGTCAGCTCCCAGCTGGCCAGCATTAGTGAGAGGCTGCGAACCCTACTGGCTGACTCTCAGTTCTGTCTTCACAGATGTTGAATTCAGTGGATCCCTAAGGCCTAGATTTAACTCAGCAAACCAATAAAATGCCCACATCCTTGCTCATGTATAAGAATTCTAAAGGGAATCACTTTTACAACTTCCTCTTGCAGATGCAAGTATTCTTGGGACCAACAAAATGACATTTTATATTAAAGTAATTTCTTCTGCTTCTCTCTAAAAAAAAAAAGAAGAAGAAAAGAAATAACCTTATCAATATGGAGTGCCCATAAAACATTCAGCAATTCTGCCACTTTTGCCTTTCTATATTTGATGCATATATCTCCCTTTAAACTAAAATTTTAGAAATAATGTCAGATATTTGCTTCCTCTGTTGAATCATTCTAATATCTATTTAAAAACTAGTAGATTTTAAGTGTTCTCACCACCAAAACAATGATAAGTACATGAGGTAATGCATCTATTAATTAGTGTGATCTAGCAATTCCACAATGTATGCATATTTCAAAACAACATATTGTATACAATAAATATATACAATTTTATTTGCCATTTAAAAAATTAATTAATCAAAAGGAACTAAAGAATAAAAGAGGATCATGAAAGAAAGGGAAATATTGGAAAAATGTTTATTGCTCCCTGGTAGCTAAAGAGAAAAGCCAACAATTCCACAGCAGGAGACAGAGCTGATTCCAACCCCTATATTCATGTAGTTATTCCAAGTCAGTGATTCTCTTCTTGGTGGTGGGTTTGTGAACTGTCTGTGACTGTGTCCAGTGTACATCTAGATCCATACTCAGTACATAGCAGGTTATCAATAGGTATATATTGAATGAATTAACATAATAAATAACAGCACTGCTGCCCTTATCTTATTATACATTAAACATTATCTCATTTTCTCATTTTATGAGCCTCATCTATTTGTTAAGACAGTGTAGATACTTTATTTACAGCATGTAATTAATCTTATATTCTTTGAGGTAAGCATTATTATCACATTGCTGCAGATTAGGATACTGGGGTTCAGAGAGGTTCTCAGCCTCCCAAAGTGCTAAGATTACAGACATGAGCCATTGTGCCCAGCCTAGAACACAGATCTGAAACTTCGTTTGTCTGTCTGGAAAGCCCGTGGGATAGCTCTACCATTCACATGAGCACTATTAAATCAGACTTATCTTTGTAGAACAAAATGCCATCTCATAGAAAGCTCTTATTTGAACAGAACAGAAACTCACTTAGGATAGCTTTTGGAAAAAACAAACAAACAGGAATTTCATAATAAGAATGTAGAATTATATCCTAAGACCCAAGTGCAGGCATGCAACCATGCCTCAAATGAAGCTGTAATCAGGAACCAGGAGCCCCAAGAACTGAGATCTTTTCAGTCTAGCAAAAATAAAGAAATTAGTTGAATAACCATACAAACACATGTAACAGTGTTCCTGTGTTAAGTGCCTTAGGAGTGTAGGTTCATGGTACTATGAGAAAAAATGCATTCAGGCTTCCACAGAAGATCTTATATACTCCGATCTGAACACAGAGGAGTCAAATAGCTGGGATTAAAAGAAGTAACAAAAGCATCTCAAGTGAAAGGCCTCTTATTTTTCAAGACTCCACTGAAATTACTATTAATATATCTAAAAGATCTTCTCTAACCTTTCCAAAGTAAATTGTGTCCCTACCATTTTTCTCTTATACTCTGTATTTTTATCCTTCCTCTTTAGTACCATTTAAAATTATTCATTTACATGTGCTGATTTTTAATATATCTACTTCTCCCACTGTACCCTATAATTAATGCAAATGTCTAGATTATCTTTAAAATGTAACTGCTTAAGCCAGTCAGCTATGACAACAGATAAGGGTCTTGAATAAAAACAGCTGCCGAGGGGGTCAGTCATGTATAGATGTGGAGGGTGCAGTTCAATGTATATTTGAAATTTTGAATATTTGTTGATATCTTACTGTGTAGAAGGCATTATGCTAAAGACTGCGATATAAAAGTAAACCCAAACAACACAGTCTAGAGGGAGAAATCAGATAATAATCAAATACCTTTGTAACATACGTGATATTCTAGAAGATAACAGCTACAGCTACAGAGAAAAGGAAACCAGAGAAAGGAAACAAGAACTTGCAAATTTAAAGAGGGATGTCAGGAAAGTCTTCCTTGAAAATATGACTTTTCACCAAAGTGTTAAAGGAAGTGGGGACACAAGAAATGTGGATACCTAAGTTCTTAAAAAAAGGAGGTTCATAACTTGGAAGACACCCAAAGAGTATATACTGTATATACAATATTTTGGGTTCTACCTTCCTTCCTTCTCATATTTCCCTTTTTAGCTAATGCCACTTTGCTTTTCTTCTCTTACTCTCTCATCCAGATGTCAGATGCATTGTTGGGGCCCCAGTGCATTTTGTTGTAATAAAATAAGACAGAAATAATGATGACAGTTTCTCAAGAAATATTAGAGCAGCATCAAAATTTTGCACATTATGCAATTCAGTGGTGGGATCTTCTGCTATGATCTGTATGTGGATTAACAATTAAAAATGTTTCCATCAAATGAAACAGACAAGATGGAAAAATGAGCTTATTTGAACTGGTATGCATCTGTGTTGTTCTTTATCAGCAGAAGAAAACAGTCACTAAAGCTCTAAATATGGTACTGGTTAACTTGTGTTCTTTCATGCATTTATACATTCATCATTTAAATAAGAAGTTAAATTAATGTCTATAATGGGCTTGGCTGTGTGCTAAGCACTGAAAATACAATGGCAAAGACAGACATGGTTGCAACATAAATGGAGAGAAAATATGTAGTGCGGATGCAGATATTAAATAAACATTTGTTGTATCAACTTCATATTTGTGCCTTGGTTCCCAAACCAGATTAGAATCTCCTTCTGAAACGAGCTTTTTTTCTCTGTATCTCAGAAACGCATGTAGTGCAGTTATTAGGTGTGTATTAACTCAACTCAAATTGCCATATGGAATGATAGAACTAACAATGATATTAAAACTCATCTAGTCTGCTCACCACCCACCACCATATTTATAACTAACAAAACTGAGAAAAGTAAAGAGACTTGCATAAGATTGGAGACCTAGTTAGTTGCAGTTTTTGCACTTGAAATGAGAACATCTGGGTGCTATTTCTACCACATCATACCATTGCATCTGTGTTCATTTTCTTTCTCCTCATGAAAATAGCTTATTCAAAAATGTGTGTGGTGTACATAAACACCGTAGAAATGTGTATGTGGCATTTAATTTTGTCTCAGTATATGAGAATATACAAATATGGCTATATATTTAATATATACTATATATACCCATGTATATGCTCTCTCTATATATAAACACACAGATACATATATGCTTTCTCTACATGTATACATAGATACATATATATACATTCATGTAATCCTTATCTGTTTATATGCATAATATGGGTAAATATTATTCTTTTAAAGTTCTTCTCTGGAATCTTAATATCTATCTCAACTTCTTTTTAAAGCTAGTGCTGAAATTCTGGCTGACAATAGCTCTGCAAAAATTTAACCCAATTCTAATTGTTTCAAGTAGCTCCAAGCCTACTTCCTTGCACATCATAAGCAATTAGTAATCAATTCAGAGTTAAATATGTATACAGTTTGTTACCCAAATATACCATAATTTCCTCCAGAGTAGAAAGCATATGTTATATTGGTTTATTTTCTCCACAGTTTCTGGAACAGTTGTGACTGCATAGACACATACAGGAGTTTATAACTGGAAATGACCTTAAGAATAATCTAATTTAGTCTGTACATTTTACAGAAGACAAACCATATTTTTAAAAATAAAATAAGGCTTTTTCTAGGTAGCGGAGCTAGTTGGTTTTATTGCGATTACAGCCCTGGTCTCATAACATTCTGATACACTATATTGAATCTCTCAATTTATATTCAATAAATATTTGTTAAACTGAACTGAATTTTGTAGTCTGTGCATGAGAGTATAAGTAATGTATATTCTCATATACTGAGACAAATTAAAAATATTGCTAATAGTATGTATTGGCTTACAAAGTCAGATATAATAAGTAAAATGGAGATAGGCCTATACCACATACAACCCACTCAAGTACTTTAAATAGACTAAATATTTGAAAAAATCACAGTGACAATGAAGTTAATTGTTCTTACCATGTCAAGATTGGCATTTTTGTTCTGGATCACGAATATCTGACAGTCATCAGCTTGAGTCACCACCCATGACATTTAACTTCTTCTCTTAATGTACTATTGTTTAAAAAAAAATTTAGCCTTCACCCCTTCTTTGATTAATACATCATCCTGCTTAAAAACATCCTCTGAGGCCTCCCAGGTGTGCCTTCAGTTTTCCCTTAGACCTCATTTGGTAGGAGTATGCCAAGAAGAGAAAATTGAGATGATGTATCAAAGGGTAAAATCACCCCAGAGTTTAATAAAAGCCCACACCTTTCTTTTACACATGAGAGATGGAGGCACAGAATGAGGAAGCAATTTCTCTAAGGTTACATAGTTGGAAGTAGAATGGGAAAAAGAACACAGGCCCCTAAGTTCAAGTTTTTAATGTGTACTCTCATGTAGAGATGAAATCAGGAAAAAATGTGAGATGATTACATTCTAGTTGAAATCTTCTATATTTTTAAATCATGCTTTAAGTAGGTATATTTGACGTATCACAATGCCTTAAAACAGGAATTAAATTTTAGAGACCATGCTTAAAAATATTTTAAGTTTCTTCACATGTTTACCATTTCCTGAATATGTCCTTCCTTTGTGGATCAAGATTTCCATCTGCTACTATTTTCCTTCTGCCTGAAGTGCTGCTTTTAACATTTCTTGTGTGTGGTGCCTGAGAATGATGAATACTTTTAGGTCTTGTATTTTTGAAAATAATGTTATTTTACCTTCATTTTGGAAGATATTTTTGCTGGATATAGGATTCTAGGTTAACAGGTTTTTTATGTATGTGTATTTTTGTCAGTATTTTAAAGATATTGCTTCATTTTCTTCTGACTTGCATTTTTACCAATAAGAAGTCTCTGTTTTTTTTTTTTTATCTTTTGTTCCTCTGTAGAAATAGATCATTTTTCTTTGATTATTTAGGAGATTTATCACAGCTTTTAAGTAATATAATTATGATGTGTCTCTGTGTTATTTTCTCCATATTTCTCTGCGTTTATCGAGCTTCTTCAATCAGTGTTTATAATTCTCATTAAATTTTGAAAATCTTTGTTCATTGTTTCTACAAGCATTTTTATCTGCCCATTCTGAGACATCATCATGTATACATTACACTATTTTAAGCTGTCTCATAGCTCCTTTTTTCTCAGTTCACTTGCTTTTTATTTTATTCTTTTTAATGTGGATTTCATTCTGGGTAGTTTCTATATCTTGAAGTTACATTTGCTTCTGCAGTGTCTAATCTGTTTTTAATAATATTCATTATATTTTTCATCTGAGACAATACATTTTCTATTTAGAAGTTTAATTTGGATTATTTTTATATCTTCTCTATCTCTTAATATGGTCATGCTTTCTATCTACCTTCTTGAACATGGGGATTGTATTTATAGTAGTGGTTTAGCACATTTACTTATTAAATCTTTTATTTAGATCAGTTCAGGGTATGTTTGTATTGACCGTTTTTTTTCTGTTTGTTTTCTTTTTTGTTTTTCTTGTTTGTTTTCATTATAGGTGGCATTTTCCTGCTGCTTTGCATGGCTGGTATTTTTTATTGGATGCCAGACATTATAAAAATGTTAATGGTTGATGGATTTTTTTTTCTATTGTTCTTTCCAATGTTCTAGTCTTTGTTTTGAGAGAGATTTGTTACATGATCCTATTTTATATTTTCGAAGCTTTAAGTTTTGTTTAGTTACAGAGCATCCACTAGTCTTGTCAAAATAAAAGAAAAAAAAAAAGGACATCAGAGAAATATATCTCCTAGTATGATATATTTATTCAAGAATAGGCAAAAGAAGGATTATAATCCAAGAAGCACAGCTATAGCAAGTCATAGGTGCACCCAAATAGGGGAGAGTAAAAGGAAGCATTTATTTACATAGAAGTTCATGTAAGCCACTCAGAAACAGAGTTCATTGGTTCCAGATGATCAAAGAGCCAGAGCTGGCATTAGTCCATTGGTTGGGCTGCTGTTACTGGGGAAGTGTTTTGTCTAGAGCATCTTATCTGATTTGCTGCAGTCCCAAAGAGTGTCTAGTGATAAACCTTGTCATAGAAATATGTGCATACGTAGAAAGGTACGAGCCATGCAAAGCATGAGATGCCTGAAGGACATGAGAGAATTTCTTGTGGGATTATTTTAAAAGTCTTTGAAACAGTTTTTATCTTCAGACATGCAAGCATGAACTTCTTTCCTTTGCGTTCTCCCTGCCTCAATGTGTGTGACTAGACTGACTTCATCCTGGTTTCTGCAACTTTCAATGCTTAGAGTTCATTTGCCTTCACTATTGAGGCAAGACCCTGTGAGGTCCCTATTCAATGCCTCATTTGTTAAGAAATCTTTCCGTTCTGTCTGGTGGGAATAGTGAACATTTCCTGTTCCTGTGTGAGCAACAGGGTCTTTTTCATCTGCTCCTTTCTGCTCATTCTTTTTCCAGACTGGGTAGTTACCTCAAGTGCAATCAGTACTCATCTAATGACAGCTAGGGAAACTTTAGCAGATCTCTGGATCTTTTTGTTCTACTCTCCCCTCTGATATTCTACCTCTCTAGCTTTCTTTACCTCTCCAAACATTAAATAGTGTCGCCTCAACTCAGGGAGCAGGCTCTGTTTGGATTCTTTCTTCCTATACTGTGGCCTGGAATCTTTCTCCAAGTGGTCAGTTAGAGTTGTCATAGGGATCATCTTATCTGTTTGCCTTCTTTTAAAGAGTATCCTACACTGCTTGTGGTCAGTTGTCTAAAAACCATATATTTTCATATATTTCTTCATATATTTTTTTCACTTTGATGCATTCTCTTAAATTTTATGAATATATAAAATTTTTAAGATTGAATTTTTTTAAATATTTGTTGTTTAAATCTAGACAATAGCCAGCTTAATTTTCAGTAATGACTGCTTTAATTTTTTAAAACTCTCATTCAACAGGCTCTCAAAAATGTGTTCAAATTAGGGATGGGTGAGGTGTGAATTTCATTTTTTTTTTTTTTTCCTGAATCTCCTAGGCATTGTAATATCAGATTGGAAGAGATTATTCCAAGGCTGCCAGTCAAGCATTCTTTTATTTCTGACTCTGATATTCAACTAGACAATTTTTAGGTGGCATAAAAGGGTTCATGGAAATGAAGTCAAAGACATAAATGCAGGTTGATTAAGATTATTTGCAGCTTTTAGTGCTATGTTAGAGAACTTGGATTATACCCTTTAGCAAGTGGGACTCCAAGAGATTTTGAAGCAAGAAGATGTTCTTATCTAGCTATGCATAAGAGGATTAATCTAGTCACAAAACAAATTGAGATGGGGTGATTGGAGGCAAGGATGTTTAGATGGTATAGCTTTTTATAGTCATGAAATCAGGACCAGAATTAGCATTGTGATGTTTTGTATACACATCCCAACTAAATTAAGAGATGAGCTTAATTGACAAGCAGTGAAATTAACTCTGGGTTTTCATTGCAAATAATGGATGGCTTTGGGGAAAAAAAGTTCTCTCTATTGAGGAAACTGAACTCACACCACTGGGAAGTTCAAAATTATATGACAGCTTATTTTTCAGGCAACTGGGATGTGACATGCACTTTTACCTCCTGGATCTGTCCCCAGAGCAGAGGCTTTTTCTCTCTCTGGCACAGAGGATGAGATGTTTGGCTTGCACAGTGTACTGGCTTGTGATTCTAATGAAGGCCACCTAATGTTGCCTGGCTTTTGAGAGGAGCACACATATCTCAACCACTTTTCAATAATGAATTACTCTTCTGTGTTACTCATCAACACCTTTCTTTAAACCTACCCAAGACATTACCTGGGGGAGAAACACGAGTTTTACTTTTTTCCCTAAACATTTTATCAGATTGACTTGTTTTTTGTTAAACAGAAGGAGATTAATTAAACTGCCTCTTTAAGCTGATGAAAATCATTAACATGAGGCAAATAAACTATTTATGGTTATGTGGGGAAAAGGATGTATAGAAGAATCACTAGAAACCCAAACCAGCCACCAGCTCATATTTACAAATTAAATTGCTTCCTTGGTGGTTTCCCAGGGTCAGGTCTCAAAGAATGACCACTGTCAAAAACAGGAACATAGAGTATTTTCTGAAAAGGAAGGGGAAATATTTGCATGTGGAAACAGAAAGATGCCCAGTGATTCTCTACAGGTGCATATGTACTTTTGGAAAAATTTGGATTATAGGCACTCAAGGACACCAGCTTGTGGGACCACAGCATTGTTCAATATTTAGCAGGCAGCCTAGTATAGGAGAGAGAAGGCTATTTTAAGAGTTGGGGAAGGGAGGCTTGATTTAAGTTCCAACATGACCTCTAACTTCTTGCATGATCCCAAGCTAATCAGTTCACCTCTCCACGCTTCACCTTTCTTATCTTTAAATAAGAAGACTGGACTTAATTTGAACTTCTACTTGTAATTCAGTGTGATTCTTTGTTTCATGCCCAGGATGTTATGACCTTAATGTGCACAAGGTGGGGTTGTTTTGTGGGCTCTGTCGAACTCAGTGGGCAGGCTTGCTGTGTGTGGATACACTATAAATGTATCTTTATGACTCTGTGCATATGAGAGAGATGGGGAGAGAGAGAGAGAGAGAGATATGGGTTTTCCATTTTTGGTAAGATATACATTTGTTAAGAAAGTCCTTTTTGCTTTTTTGTTGCTGGGTAATGGAGTTTTACAGAAAGAAATAAATGATTTGTGTCTATTAAAGAAGGCAGAGCAACAACTTCACATTTTTGAGAGCCCCATTAAATGTTCTGTTTCCTGCACGGTCTCTGTTCATTTGGGTGAGAACTGAAGTGCACAATAAAAGGCTGAATTAAGTGAAAGGCTAAATGAACCAATTAATTCTTTTTTCTCCAATACAATGAAGGTGCCAAACAGAATGTAGAGCAGCCTGAAGTTGACCCTTGCGTATCTTGTAATGTGATTTCTCTGACAGGCACAGAAAGCATGTCCCTGTTCTCCTCCAGTCTCAGAGCTATACACATACTCAAAAGTAAAGAGTCTTTAACAATAAAATATAACAATAAAATAATTTAATAACAAAATGTATTTTAATGAAGTAGCATTCACACTGAACACATAAATTTCCCTCAGTCCCCTCTCTTTGGTTGACTTTAATCTTTAAAATCCCCCCTCCTGAAAAAAACTTTCAGTATTAACATTAAATTTCATAATAATATTTTTACCTCTAAAAAGCATAATGTGATACTAAATTTCTTGACAACTTTTTATGAATTTAAAGGACAGTAATAGAGTATATGGTTTGTAGTATACCCATAGACGTTGGATTCAAACAGAACTGATGTTTACTGTCAACTTTGTGACCTTGAACAAGTTACTTGACAATTCTGAGTTTTAGTCTTCTCATCTGCACAATGGAACAATAACAGTCCTTCCCCTGAGGGCTGGTGTAAATACATAAGGTAATTTATTGCACGTGATTAACAAAACATCAAGCACATACTAACACTTGAGGAATGAAGTTCTCATTATTTTCCACCTCATTCTTGGGAATGCATAATAGTATGAATTTCTTGTTGTATAATGTGATAAATAATTTTCCTCCAATGTCATAGAAAAATTCCTGGGGCCAAAGGATCTTCTACAACTGGGATTGGCATTTCAGTATATGTTGTTTTACCAGAATTATCTACTCTTTGTTCATTCTGGGATCAAGCACTGTCGAATTCCTACATAGGCACAATGGGATGTGATGTCTAGTAACCCAGGCAAGAGGAAAATTAAAGTGTGGCAGACTGTTCCAGTCCCACGTCTACCCTTAGGAGCCAGACACTGAAGTTTTTTCTACCTCTTAACCTCCCTTGAAATAGGAATAATAATAATAACCCCATGGAATTATTGTGAGAAATAGATGAGTTAATGTATCTTAAAAAAAATAAAATAAATGCTTAACATAGTACACATTATGTCCTAGGCACTCCTTTAAGTGCTTATGGTACTAACTTATTTAATCATCATAACAACAGACATGTGGTGGAACTGGCTCATGAGAGCCAATGCAGTGCTGTTAGCAGAGACCATGGATGCTACACTCTCGTGGAAGTCTTTATTCTCCTGCTGAAGTCAAGAATCAGACACAATATCAACAACAACTGAGCACTTATGTACTAGACTTTGCAATGAGCTGAGGACTTCAAGATGGACTTCACAAAGTCTTTTACTTCAAGATACTCCAAGACTATAAAGCTATCACTCACAAATAAATAACTTTTATAAGTGCTGAAGCAAGTCAGAATATGGAATGAGTAATTCTCCTCTGAAGTATTAGGGCTAAAGTTATCTGCGAGGAGGAGATATCAGAGTGCCTAATATAAAAGGTAGTAGGACATTCTAGACAGAGGGACTAAGCACAAGTACAAGGTATTAAAAGAGCTTAGCTTATTTATGGAAGTAATCTTGCATGAGTAGAATGCACAGTTCTGGCTGGAGCCATAAAACTTTGAACTTCTGACCCCACATCTCAATATTAAGTTCACTTTGCCTTATTAAAGAAATAATTTTGATTTCTAAAATATTAACAGGTAGACATATTCAAGTTCTGATAATACTGAGTTTTTATGTATACTAAAGGATTTAATTCCATCCCTTTTTTAAATTGCAAAGTTATACATGAATGCATGATTACTATTAAAATATTCAAGCCTACATTACATAAAGAATGTTTATGAAAACATTAATTTCTCCCATCAGCCCCACTTACATTTTCCAAAATTAATCATGAGGAATTCTTATTTTTATATTTTTCAAATTGACATATAATAATTATACATATTTATGGGGAACATAGTGATGTTTCGGTACATATAATGTATAGTGATCAGATCGGTGTAATTGGCATATCCATCATCTCAAAAAGTTATCATGTCTTAATATTTAGCTCCTATAATATGAGTGAGAACGTGTGATATTTGTCTTTCTGTGCTTGGCTCATTTCTTTGTGTTGGGAACATTCAACATCTTTCCTTCTAGCTATTTGAAACGATATGTTACTGTTAACTATAGATATTCTATAGTGGTATAGAACATAAGAATATATGCCTCCCATCTAGCTGTAATTTTGTATCCTTTAAGAAATCTCTCCTGTTCTTCCACTCCCCATTTTCCCTACAATTCCCAGTCTCTAGTATCCTCTGTTCTACTTTTTACTTGTATGAGATCAGCTTTTTTTAACTTTCACATATGAATGGAATATGTAGTGTTTAACGTTCAGTTCCTGAACATTTTACTTAACATAATGTCTTCCATTTCTATCCATGTTGCCACAAATGACAGGATTTCATTCTTTTTTATGACTGACTAGTATTTTATTGTGTACATATACCACATTTTCTTTACCCATTTATCTGTTGTTGGACACCTAGGTTGACTCCATGTTTCAGCTAGTGTAAAGAATGGTGCAATAAACATGGGGGTGTAGAGGTCTCTTCAGCATGTTGATTTCCTTTCCTTTGGATAAATGCCCACTAATGGGATTGCTGGATCATATGGTAGTTCTATACTGTTCTCCATAGTGGCTATACCAGTTTACATTCTCACCAATGGTGTATAAGAGTTCTCTTTTCTCCACCTCCTCACCAGCATTTGTTATTTTTTGTCTTTTTGAAAATTGCCATCCTGAGGTGAGATGATACCTCATTGTGGTTTTGATTTGCATTTCCCTGATGATTAGTGGTGCTGAGCATTTTTTCATATATTTGTTGGCCGTTTGTATAACTTCTTTTGAGAAATGTCTGTTGAGATCATTTGTCCATTTTTGAATCAGATTGTTTATTTTTTGCTGTTGAGATGTTTGTATTCCTTGTATATTCTGGACATTAATGTCCTGTCACATGAGTAGTTTACAAATACTTTCTCCCACTCGGTAGGCTGTTTTTCACTCTGTTGAGTGTTTCCTTTGCTGTGAAGAAGGTGTTTAGTTTAATATAATACCATTTGTTTATTTTTGGTTTTGTTGTATGTGCTTTTTAGGCCTTATTCATAAAATTTTTCCCAGACCAATGTTCTGAAGCATTTTTCTTATGTTTTCTTCTAGTAGTTTTATCATTTCAAGTCTTACATTTAGGCGTTTGATCCATTTTAAATTTATTTTTGTATAGGGTTGGAGATGTGGGACTAGTTTCATTCTTCTGTATATGATTATGTTTACATTCTCTCAATGACCATTTTATGATCACCTATTAAGTGTTAGGCGTCATTCTAGATAAGAAATGTGGTAGCAACTTAGGAAAACATTGCTGCTAAACTTATAGAGCCCATTTTCTGTTTAGCAAAAGATAGGCAATGAAGAAAAATAGATGGAGAGATAAAACCATGGATGGTTGACTATATCATTAAATGAAAGATAGATGTAAAAGGAAATTACTGATTAGTAATATGTTTTATATAGATGGAGTAACAGAATAGACACTAATTTGGGAAAGGGAGCCACTTTAAAAGCAAGTGATTGCTCTGAAAGGTGCTTTTAACTGAGGCTTCAAAAAAGAAAATTGCAAAACTGATTACATCCCAAAAATTACAGAACTGATTGATTAAGCCAGTGTTTCATTATTATTTGTTTCTTTAAAGAAGTTATATTGCATAACTTTTCATAAGTTTTTGAACCATTTATCTTTATTTTTCTACCAAATGATTCTCCATCTTCTTTACCTATTTTCTATTGATTTACAGATATTTTCCTCATTGATTTATAAGGTATAAATCTTCGCTTTTTAAATGTTTAAATTGAATTGTCAAATTGCTCTAAATTTATGTATTAATATGTTGGGAAATAACTGAAGATGGTTAATTTTGCATACTAATGCTCCTGAATTTTACAACCATATGACTTGGATACAGATAAGCTTTGCTATATTTTCTTTAGAATGACTTATCTGGCTTTGAAAAAAAAAATGCCAGTAACATAGTCTCTATCATGATAAGCATAATACTAAGCTATAATTTACAAGAAAACCTCAGGAAAAAACTCTATATTAAGAATAATATATTCAGTGTCATCTCTATATTTTCTAAGCACAAGGAAGATCAATTTATATTTCTTTTTACAATTGAACCTCAACCTTGCCACTTACTCAGGCAAAGGCAAGATGAGATATGAAAAGTGATGTATTAACTGTGATGACTGTCTTTGTTTCTGTCTTTTGAACTCTGCAGGAAGATAAGACAAAGAAATTAATATAAATTTGAAAGTTTCTTATAGTTCGTATATTTTAAGTGGGAAAGATGAGAAACATCAAGCATCACTTGGTTTTAGGGCTTTTGACAGTTGAGGATCCTTTCAGCAGCCTTTGGTGTTGTGACACCAGCAGACAACTTGCAATGGCGCCTTGGCAAGCTCAGAGTTTCCTTAATTTGTTTTGTGCGTTATCCACCACCAGAATTTGATATCTAACAGAAATATATGGGTGAATCTTGACCTTCAAATCTTCTCCCATCATAGATAAGTCACCATATGAGCTTAATTTTTGGCTTTTGCAATTTAAAATTTATTTCCTTCCTTTGCTCTTCCGTATTTATGAAAGACAAACCTCATTTGTCCTTAGTGAAGAGGAACGGGAATAAATAGAACTGAGATTTAATTCCAGCTCTGCTATTCAGTAACATCGCTATATGGTACAAGTTGGTTAACGTATCTGATCTTCAGTTTCTTGATTTTGTAAAATAAATATAAAATTTCTAAATTGTGAGAATTAAGTGAAAGGATGTTGCAATGCAATTCTCAGAGTGCCTACCCGTAGTAAGCTGTCAGTAAAGGTTATTATTATTCTACTATGCTTATCATATTTATTGTTTTTCATATTTATATATATTGTAATGAAGAGACATAATCAGAAAAATTTAGCTTTCCAAATCTCTCTACGTATCCTATGTCCCCCCCGTCACTCCTCACCACACATACATTCCCCACACCCAGTATCTGCAGAAAAGAGCAATTTTCAACAAGTAAGGTGGGTAAAAGTAGTTATGTGACTATTTCTTAATCCAACATTGTCAATTTTCTGTTTTTTCTTCTATTTCCTATAAAAATAGGATGCAAAAAATACTAAACACTTTAATTCCACATTGACCTATTGATGAACTTTTCATGTTTCTGGCCTCTGAAACAAAAGAGAAATCAGAGTTCCATAGCATTTTTTCTTTTGTTTTTGTTTTTTTATCTACTTGTTTAGTATGTTGGAAAACAGGATATGATGTAGAAATAACCATGTGCTTGGTTGAGAAGGAGAATGAAGAAGACAGTTACTTAGGAAAACCGGAATATTCTAGAGCTACAGAAATATAAGTAATTTTAATGAAATTGTTTCTCAATTAAAATTCCCATATATTCATTTTGAAACACCATAAGGAAGAATGATAAAAAGCCATACACCCACACGATCTTTAGATTTTTACTCTCTTGGAACCACATATGCCAAATTTCCAAATAAATGTCAGTTTCCTTTTTACTCAAAGTATTAAAATCATCTTTACATTTTAGAATTATCCAAACCATGAAGCTACCCTTCACTGTTATTCGTTGGAGAAAACTCACAAAATAAAGGGGAGAATAAATTAACATTACTAAAAAAATTGATAAGATATTTTCAACTGTCCAGCTGTTCACCTAAAACATGTCCAATAGTAAAAGTAGTACTTTTTAATAAATAAAAATCTTCAGCCAAAAACCATAGCTAATCACTGGTGTCCTTGTTTATATTGGAACCTGTGTTAAAAGGAGTGTCAGTATATTGTGTTCAATCAGTGCAATTAAAAATACATTGGCTGCCTACATTATGCAAAAGGTACAGCTCAAAGCACTGGAATAGAACAGAGAACAATGTAGCCAATGTACCTACCTTCTCTCCCAGACTTATATTCTAGAATACTACAAATTTTTAAATCACATTAATTCACACAATCATGAAGTAGCTTGAATATTATTATTTTTCGCCCATTTCAAAGATGAAATAACATGCTCACATGTAGTAAGCACTTTGTTCAACTAATAAATGTCGTATGAGTGGTTTTTTTTTTACTAAAACCCATGCTATTTTCATTATATTGTGGAAAGATAAGGTGTTCTATATTTTGGGACAACCACTGTAGACTGTACAAAGAAAATATGGCATGCCTGACTGCAGCCTTGTTTTCTGGGTACAAAGAGATTGCTGATGGCAAAGTGGTATCTATTAATCCTAAAGTCTCCAGCTCCCACAGAGTTAGATGTCTTCCTGAGGACTCCAGTGTGCCAAAACACTGCCTGTCATACTCGGGCTGTGAAATCTACCTTAATAAAGAGAAGGAAAATATGTGAAAACACCCTCTGGTCCTGTGTAACTGGTTACTCATCTTGAAACTGGAATAAGAAAATAGTGAACACATATACTCAGTAAACAGCATTCATCTATGACTTTCTGGAGACCCCTAAATGATAGGGTGAGTCATCTCTGCTATATTGTAAATCGCTATCAGGAACCTCTTTCTCTCTTTACTTACAGTCTAGTGGCCAGAAACAGTGTCAGGTTTCTACCTGCCTATCAGACTCTCCCACATTTTATTTTTAATGAAGATAACTCTGAATAGAGGGGATTCATGTGCATTCTATTCAGACTTCCAGGGCAAGTTTAGGTAATATCAACCCATTTCCCTACTGTCATTTCCATTTAAAATTCACTTTCTAAATGATTCCATCATGAGAATATTACCAAAAGATATTTTCCGATGAATGAAATTAGCGTGCATGTACAAGCTGAGAGGTAGTTCTCACATCCATGTCAATGCTGAATTATTTAATACCATTTTGGTCATATAGGTTGCTGCTTTTGGATTATGCCAGATTAAAATTTATTTAAAATTATTGTCCTCCAGAAGTCAGTAGCATGTATTCAGCAGAACTTTATTTAGTCCCTTGTAATATTCTATAAAAGAAAAAAACTGGAGAGAGATGTCTGTAGTCAATTAAGTTTGATAAATACTCCAAATATTATTTCACCTCATGGAGAGTCACAATGCATGAAAGCTTGTTACATTCTCTGAACTGCCTTGCAGAAATGGGATCTGATTAACTTTATTTAGTTCAATGATTCCAACACATACTTAACTACAAAACTCTTTTCCACATTAAACTTATTTACTCCCTTTAAGACATGTTCTCTGAAGGCCTGAGCAATTATTATGATAGAAGTCCAGCTAAGTTTCCAAATAACCACATCATATGGAAAATGTAGTCAATAGTTAAGTTGTACTGACTCCATATAAAAAATTTAAAAAGCATTTTATAAAGTATCAATTATAGAACTTAAAAATAGATGTGATAGGGTTAAGAGTAGAAAATATTAATATAAAACAAGATATTCACAGATGGATGAGTTTTGCAACAGTGTAATGTTGAGCTTTACAAACATAAGAGTATCAGAGTATACCTAGAATGATATTAAGAATGATGGTGTTAAACTCACATGCTTCTTGAAGAGGAGTAACAAGATAATCTATAAACTTTGTAATGTGATAAATGGACACGTGACTTACAGAGCAAAAACACTGGCAGGAGACTTAGGGTTCCATTTGGTTGTTTTTTAAAGCTACTGTAACAGCTTCATAAATTATATCTCAACTTTCATTCATTTCTTAACCCATCCTCTACACAGGAGCTAGAGTGTTTATTTTAAAATGTAAATTACACTGTGTCATTTCCTTATTGAAAATCTTCCAATAAAATCCACAATCTTTACCGTAGTCTGTGAGTCTTGCTGGTTTGTCCTCTGATTCTCTCTGAACTCATTTCCTCCTCAGCTCCAGCACACACTGATTTTCTCATGAAGTTCTGAGAATTCCAAGCATGCTCCCACATCAGGGTCTTTGCTCTTGTGATTCCCTTGGCCTGGAGTGCTCTTTCAACAGCTGCATGTGTGTTTCTCTAGCTCATTTTCCTTGTCTCACTTCAGATGTCCCCTCCTTGGTGAGGATTTTCTTGGCCGAGGGAAATCCACTCCCTACACGCTTCCCTGATTGACTTTTCTGTATCACACTTAGCCCTAGAGGATACTGTGTTATGTGTTTGCTTATTTAATCTCTCCATAGTAATGGAAGTGATGCTAAATGCTGTAAAGAGATGCACCTTGAAATTTTAGTTTTCCTATTTTATGAACTCTAAATGTTAGTGGCAGCAGGGAGATGAGGTTGGGGGTCTGCTCCATACAGTCATTCAGGAACCAAGACTGACATCTTTAGTCTGTGGCTTTCAAGCTTATCTTGGCATCTTCAGATAGCCAGCATGCAAGTGACAAGGGAATGAATGGCATGTGGGAAATAGTTATGAGCCAGGCCTAAAAATAGTGCACATCACTTCCTTTCACACTCCTTTGGCCAGAACTCAGTACTATGGACACATATCACTGTGGGAAAGACTGGGATGTGTAGTTCAGCTGTCTGTCAAGAAAAAAAGAGGAACAGAGTTTTGATGTATAGTTACCTACCTAGGTTCTGTCACAGTCTCTCAAGTTAGAAGGTAAATTTCATAAGGGCAGGGATTTTGTTGTGATTGTTGTTATATTTCCATTACCTAGCAAAAGTCTGGGACATAGTACTGTCCTAAAAAAAATATATACAACTATGCACACACAACTAAAAAATAAATATAAAAACCTCATAGTCATATAATGCTTCATATGTGTCAGACACTGGTCTGTGTGCTTGCTATAGAAGACTCTACAAAACGACCCTATGGAGTAGGTGCTATTAGTGTTCACAGTTTACAGATGAAGTTAATGAGGCACAAAGATGCAAACATTCCTGAGGTCTTAGAGCTACTAGAAATGTGAACCAAGTTTATCTGGATCCACAACTCTTGTTCTTAATCACTTTATACAGTGTGACTTTATACATGTATTGAAGAAGTAATAACTACATAAGTAAGAAATTTCAAAACATTGGATGAGTCCATTCTCTTTGGGATGGGAACCTTTATAAAAAGTAAATTCTTCCTTGCTGCAGGTGTACAGTCAGAAGAAAGATGGTGTTGGACAAGGATGGTGAAAAAGAAATTCCTTCCCTGGGTGGATATTTGAATTAGATGTATCTACCAATTATCCTAGCTCCATCTCTCAGGTTTTCTGCTTCTCTATCCTGGTCACAGAATACATTTTTCATGCTCTAGCAAAGTAAATACAATTAGAATCCATTCCATTTTTATTAAAAGTCTTAATTCTTTATATCCTATTGTTTTGGCTATTTCATTTGGAATAATGTTTGAAAAGCCCCTTTAATAAGAAAGGTCATTTTCTGTCTTACATCCCAATAAGAGAGGACTTATGTGTAGGATTTATAGGCTGAAGGAGAAATGTTAACCCTAAATTCTAATTCAGAAATCTATTTTTTTGATATGCCTTTAAATGTCATCCATAAAAACTCACCTCCTTCTTGATAGAATAAAATATGTGTAAATTAAATCGTCTAGCACAGACACAGGTCTCATCTTTGCTTCTAAGTACATGGTAATGGTTTTTGCACCTAAGAGAATGTGATACAGGAAACAAGGGCAATTATGAGACCTACAGTGTATCAAACTTTTCAGTTTAGAAAGAACTTGGATTTTGTTTGTATTATTTAAAAAATGATATCAACCATGTTATTTATGAATGAAAAATCTATAGTTGCTTTGTTATTTTAAAAGTTATGAGTACATGGGATTTTGTGCATCAACCAGATACTGGTAAACCAACTGAATAAGAGTTCCCAATGACTATTGATAAGGACCAGACAAATGATTGCAGGGACTTCACATGATTTCTAGTGGCCAAATCACTGTTATCCTGTATGTTTTTGTTGTTGATTTTGTTGTTGCTGCTGCTGCTGTTGGTTTTCTTTCATAATTTTGCTAGGACTATGGAGTGTAGAAGAACTTTGGACCATTGGAATATATTTCACTTATATCAAGCCTTTTGAAAGTTTGGATCTTAAAAGGAATCCAATTCTTTCAAAACTGAGGGGAGAGAAAAAGTCTTTTCGCTAGTAATTCCAAGGAGTTGTCATTAGCCAATGTGTAAATAAATTACTCATTAAGGAAAGGGGCCATAATGCTGATGAATGAGTCCAGAGTAAAAGAAAAAGGAAGGAAGAAAGGAAGGAGGGAAAGAGGGAAGCAGAGAGAGAGAGAGGGAGGGATGAAAAGAAGAGAAAAAAATAATGCAAAAATTTGAGATAGATACTGCCAATTATGTTAATGATTTATTTATCACACCTCACTCTCTGCTGACTGACTCGGTGTCTTGCATATTTATGTATGTTTATGCATACAGGAGGGATGTCTGGAAAGTATCCAGCCATCGTTAATATAAGGAGAACGGTTACATGGCTGGATACTTTCCAGACAGCCATCGTATGTACATGTATATGCATGTGTAGATTTATCTGGTGACTTAAATATTCTTCATAATACTTTGCTCATTAACATGCTTATAATTGCTTGATTCTTGCAAGTAACCACAAAGCAACTATGAGTGCACACTCCCAATGAGATAGTATGTAAATAGCAAAATAATATATAAGTACATTCCTCCCTTACTCACATTTGGTGGTATATTACTGTGAAGCACTGATATAAACTGCTCTTAAAATGTTTGATTATATGCTCAAATTATTTTCCTAAATTCTAACCTACTGTCCTCATGGATAATACTACCCAGTGGCATTTCTTGCTGGTTTTTTTTTTTTTTTTTTTCCTTTTTTGCTGGCGTCTTCTGAAATCATTATTAAAAATTTTACTAAAATGTTTCAGCTATGTCCTTGGTAACAAGCAAATGTCCCCAATAGCCAGGGACTTAATATTTAAAAATCATGTAACAATCCTACCAAAGATCTTTAAAAACATGACAGGTGCCCCTCAATATAAAATAGAATGGGCTCCCCAGCGGCGTTCCCTCTGTACATATTGAAATACAGCAAAGACAAATACCAGGTTAGGTTTTTCCATTTCGAGTCAAAGACGCCACTAATTTTATAAGTTAAGAAAAAATTTTCTTTCTTTTATTTTATAATTATATATACATAGGTATATATAATTAAATAATATGAACATACATAATGATGATTCATCAGAATAATTCTATTTACCTACTAAAAATATGAACCTAAAGAGTAAGGATTGCTTCATATACTTTTTATTATAGCAAGATGAGGAAGTCACAAACAAATTGTTTTAAAAGTAGACTATTTTTGGTGACTTTCACTCCCTATATCTCCTTTCATTTGAATATCTAGCACTCCTCACATATTCAAATTCCATTAAACACTAACATGGGCATCACTCTATTCAGTCATCCATAAATCCATTAATTCATTCAACCAGTATCATGTATAATAAACATAGTCCCTACTTTTAAATAACTTACAGTTTCATATATACAGAGAAATATAAACAAATGCTAGTAATATGGCTTGTTAATTGGCTTAGTGGAAATATATTTATATGGCATAATGAGAACAGAAGATGAAGGAAATTCTATTTTGCCTAACAAAAAAGAGATGATGGAACTAAAATTTGTGGAACAGCTAAGAGAGTGGTCCCATGTACAAAGCAGAACACTCCAGTCCATAAACAATCACATGAGAGAAGATGATATATATTCAGGGAATTAGATGACTTTACTTTTGTTATACTAAAAGGTAAAAGGGATAAGATGTTGGAAGTTAAAATCAAGAAAGAGAAGGATATTAAAAAGAAAAATCAGATAGTTTAATTTACAAAAGTGTTATTGATAAAAAGATGAAATATTACTTGTCAGGGGTTGAATTTTGTTTCCCCAAAGCTTATGTTGAAGTTCTAAACCCTAGTAGCTGTCAGTGTGACCTCATTTGGAAATAGAGTCCTTTTGTAGATACAATCATGTTGAAATGAGATTAGGATTTAGATGGGCCCTAAATTCAATGACTGTTATCTTTATAAAGGTAGAGAAATTTAGAGATACAGAGGAGACATACACAGAAGGTAGAAGGTGAAGATTGAGGCAGGGATTAGAGTTATGCTGCCACAAACCAAGGAACACCTGTCACTGCTAAAGGCAAGAAGAAACAAGAAAAGATTCTCTCATAGAGCCTTCAGAGGGATTGTGGCCTGGCCACATCTTGATGTTGGGCTTCTGACGTCCAGAACTGTGAGACAATAAATTTCTATTATTTTAAGCCACCCTATTTGTGATACTTTGTTATGGTAGCCCTGGGAAACTAATATACTGCTAAAGTATATTCAAT